>NC_056520.1:9166725-9200987 GCF_014905685.2 Nematolebias whitei | reverse complement strand
TATATATATATATATATATATATATATATACATACAGTAGTCCCTCGTTTATCGTGGTTTAACTTTCGTGGACTCACTCTTTCGTGTGTTTTCAACGTAAGATTGTACACGACACACGATTGGCTGATCGATGGAAGGCGACCAACCAGAATATTGTGCTGTTGGGTAGACTGGCCATCGGAAGCAATGGAACATTTCCCGGTGGCCTGGCCCGCTCAGTGATCACCAAGGGTTCCCCTCCTTTCTCGTTCTCATGCTGTCTGTCACAGCAGAGCAGAGACACACAACAGGCGGGCACGCAACCTGTTGTGTGTCTCTGCTCTGCTGTGACAGACAGCCTCTGAAAAAGAAAGGAGGGGTGGGGGATCTGTCCTGAGTGAGCCACACAAGCAACATGGATTGATTATTTTAAATAATGAAGCGTGGCCCGAACCAAGCCTTTAGTCCCCCTTGGTGATCACTGAGCGGGTCAGGCCACCGGGAAATGTCCCGGTGCTCCCGATGGCCAGTCCGTCCCAGCAATTGGCTCAGTAACCGTAGCACCAGTCTGTCTGCTCTCTTTTGCTGTGCTCTTTTAGAGAGTTTAGAACATTGTTAAGAACATTGCAAGAGTGTGGGAAGGGTTCATAAAGCCTTAAAATATATATAAATACTAAAATACATATAACGTTGCCTACTTCGCGGATTTTCACCTACTGCGAGGGTGACTGGAACGTAACCCTGTGATAAGTAAGGGACTACTGTATGTGTGTGTGTGTGTGTATGTATATAAAAAGGCCACCCCAATTATTTTTAAGAAACTCTGCTTTCTAGTTTTTGTATTGATTAAAAGTGTAGTTTCCTCTAATGATTGAGGTGGCCATAGAAAAGTCTGTGGCAGTCCAATCATTTGAGGAAACCATTCTTTCAACTGTTTGTTTTGCTTAATGTATGGTGACCAAGGCCACCACTGGCCACCCCCTGGCTCCACCACTGTGCCTTGTGGTGGGTAAAATTGCTCCCTCCACTCACCAAGATCTGTCACACAGTGCCGTCTCAAACAAGTAAAAAAACTACCTCTGTTCTTCTCCAAAGTGTAACTCCTATACCACTTGAACATCTTACATAAAAACATTAAGGCTTACTTGCATTCTCTGTTCAAATCCAGTTCAGAAAAACGGTCATCTTGAAAAGTTAAGCATTCACTTTTCAAATCCCTCAGTGACAGAGGACATCGGTGTAGCACTTGTTGAAGCGGTCTTGTGTTTTTTTTTATTTTTTAGGCAAAATATATTGTCATCTTGGCCTTTTGTTCTTAAAACAGATCAAACTGAGGTCTAAAAAAACGTCTATCTCAATAAAAATATCTTGGTTGTTTTCACAAAAAAGGTTAAAATCCAGTTTAAGACCTGACTTGAGGTCAGTTTCAAGAGCTCTTCTCCGGTGTCGTGTTGGTTTACATTTTTTAAGACACGGATTTGAGAGTTTCAGAAGAAAGCCGGCGGCAAAAGATGAAAGTTCCCGCGGAAACAAAAGCCAAGTCTGAAAGAGGAAGACGATGAAAAGGAATGAGAGAAAGAGGAGGATGGGAGAAGGCCTGGTGCCAACATTCATGTGGACATCTGAAGAACCTCTCTGCCCACGAGCCCATTGTTGAACAAACTGTCTCACCATTCACAGTCATTTATTTAATCTTTATCAGGTTATACAAATAAATCAGATTACACTGACACTGCACCTAAAGTACGCCTATGTAGAGTTAAATTTATCTTTTTACAGCTAGTTCGTCTTCAAATATAGAACTTCCTGTCAAAGTAAAATCAAACTAATTCAAGTCAACTATTTGTTTTAGCGGATTAGATCAGTTTCTCTCACCTTGTATCCAGTGTGTCAAGATATCTGGCATGAAATATCCCACATGCTCCTTTCCTAAATTTGACAGAAAAATAAAAGTCTTAATCAGAACTTGTATTTCTGCTGCAATGGACCTGAATGAAAATGACTGGACCAAACCTGCAGCTCCTGTCCTGCTTAAAGATACCCCCCTACATGAGGGAAGCCTGATGGGTTTAATAAAATGACTTCCTGTGAGGAGTTTCAAAATAAAACAGGTAAGTGTTGCATTTATGGAGGAAGGGAGAACACAAACGGATTTAACATTTTTATTTTAGCAGCTAAATGAAGCAGAACAAGATGGGAAATCTACATTTTCTATAAAGTATATATAGTTTTGTGTATGTGTTCTGCTTGTAGTCAAGTTTTAGACACAAATATTTGTGCTTTTGTTTCTGCTATCAGTGTTGGACCAGGTCTTTCACCCATACTGAAGAAAGTTGAACGACTTTTTTACCCGCAAAACCAAAAGGACCCAGAACTCTACTTTGAGTTCTGCCAAAACGAAGGAGATCCCATTAAAATGCTCTAGCAGGATTAACTGTTAGTTCCATTTGTATCTAAGTAGACATTTCCAAGTCTCATGTTGGGAAAATAATTGGAACCACGACCCAAAACCAGAAATTCCGACTGGGAAAGTTGAAAATTTCTGAACAGCACCTAAAACATCTAAATTCAATATGGCGGCCTTACACATGTAAAGTGGTAAAGGCTGATTTCAGATTACCTTTCAAGGCCAGTTATGAATTCTGTGTTCATTTGCAGGAGTAGCATCTAGCAGTAGCACATCTGACATACCCCAGGGCTTAATTTGAACCAGATCCTACCGGAACAGGATCTGGGAACGCTCTTATTTCGACAGGGTGCGTTCCAGTAACTGTTTGCTTGAATCTGGTAACTCTCAGGCTTACTATTAATAAAGTTGTGTACAAATATGACTGCCTTGAACGAATAAAACTTATATTGGATATGTAAACTGAAAATGATTACATAAACACTAATTTTAAACACAACAGCTACTTCCGAGCATACGAGCTGCCCCTTCAAGTAGCATTTCCGTGTCTACTCTTAAAAAAAATTCTGCTCCTAAAAGAGTGGTGGTGAGTGCCGAGCTAACCAGGCAGTCATATATGGTGACTTCCATAGTTGTATGCGGGCGGGAGCCCACAGGCAGCCGCCATGAACAGATGGAGGAAGCGTCTAGAGGTTTCACATGTGGAGTCAGACAACAACGAGCACAGAAGGTGTCGGGCTCGGAACCGTCACGTAACGGGGAGTGTGTAGAATGCTTTACAGAGGCGGTGTGTTTACAAATGTAGGTAAATGTAGATGTTTAACAACCTGTTAAACTACACCAAAATGCAGGAAATCGCATCTACTTCATTAAAAATTTTCTAGGGGATGACCCCCAGACTTCGCTATTTGCTCCTCTGGCATTGATCAGTTTACAAATTAAGCCCTGACGTACCCTGTCTAAACCACAGGCATGTATTAAATTACTACATTTTACACAAAACCCCGAAAGTTGAAACCAGAGCCAATACAGCAGCCATGGTTCCATTGCAATTTCCGCCCCTCCATGGAAACAAAATTAACTTAAGTTTTAATAAATAAATAAAAAAGCATGAAATAACTGATTACCACTAAAAATTTTAAATAAATAATAGAACCTATATGCTTAAAACATTATGTGTGAATGAGTAGATGGGTCTTACACCCCCACATCACTAATGAATTTTCACTGGTTCCAACAGCATTGCTAGTAAGATGATAATTATTGCATTTGTACAATATATTTGTCCTCTGTTCAATCAAAGTTCCTAAAAATCCCATAGTGTACAATAATTTAACTGCTTTAATAACTAACTCATTTATAGCCAGACACCTATATACCATTGACTGTTATGCTGATGACCTACTGATTTATTTTGCCATGAAGCCTAGTGGTAGCAACTTTTAAACGTCCTTTTTTTATTTTATTGGTGACATTAAACAGTGGCTTAACGAAGCCTTTTTGTTTTTAAATGAAAACATGACAAAGTGTTATTTTTGGTGACAATGCTCCTTGTGACCTTGGTACATCCAAGTTTAGACCCACAGTTACAAAACTTGGGACTGACTTTTGACGATAAACAAACAGCCTCTATAGCCAAAGTCCAGCCTTTTTAATCATGACCTGGGAAAGACCATTCATGATTTTAGCAGCTCAAGGCTTGACTACTGTATGTGGGAGTTCCTGTTTCACTTCTGTCCTGAGGCCACTAGATGGCGCCAAACTACCACACCTGCGAACAATCTCCTTGAAGAGGCGCCAGCGTATAACAGGCTTCTGGTGACTTCTATTTGACGCTGGAGCATTACCTGCCAATGGTTTGTGCTTCTAGACATTGAATGTCTTATTGACCTGTTACCTGTGTCTTTTGCTGTTTCTGTACCTCGTGAGACTTACCTGTTCCTGGACTCTTCTGAAACTCTGGAAACCTCCTCGTTGTCTCCTCAGCAGTTTTCCTCACCTTCCAACCACATGCCGACCAGAGACTACATTCCTCTCTGAACGACTCCTTGTTAGTACAGGATCATTGGAACCAATCATCCTCAGCCAACCATTCTCCGACCAGTAAGAACCTGAGACAATCTGATTAATCCATTCCTGCAGTACTTCAGATCTGACCCATCTCCTTGGTCCTCGGGGTTCCTGGCATTACCTGCGCCATTATTCGCCTTCGTGTCTTGGAGTTGTTCATTTTCAGTCCTTTCACTCTGGGTATTCAGTTCTCATGACACTGTAATGCTCTTTATATTGGAGTCTCCCAATCCTTCGTCGGCCATCTTCAGCTCATCTAAAAACTGGTCACTTTTAAAGCGCTTAACAGTCTTGCCTCTTTTTATTTAGCTAGTAGCTTTTCACGAGTTTGAGAGGACCTTAAGGTCAGCTAATACATCTTTACTACACGTCCCAAGGTCCAAATACAAACATTGGGATGACCAGGCATTTATCGGTCGCTACTCCCAGACTGTGGAATCACCCTCGTCATGACTTACAGTATGTTCCATCACTGATCTGGGACTTTTAAAATCTAATCGTAACACCTTTTTAATCAGGAAGGCTTTTACTACCTAGTGGCATTTTTTGTTTTTTTAGCGTTGATTTTAACTTTTGCACTGTGAAGCACTTCAATCACTTTTTCTTGATGTAAAGGCCTCTATAAATAAAAGTTGATTGAATGATTAGCTCATTACAAACACGGTTAGCATACGATGTGCATCACGCTAGCTTCTTTATTCTATGCTGTTCAGGGCTCATTTGCACTCCACACCAGAGGAGGCGCTGTTGGGCAGAAGGCCATCATAGCCTATGCTGACAAAATGAGTCAAAATGAGGAATTTTTATTTTCAAATTCTGTATATCAAAAGCTTAATAATTGTACAGTTTTTTTATTTATGTCATCACCTGACAACAAGCTAGTTTTGTTTACGAGAGTACCGGAACAGGAAAACTCGATCTTTATTAGTCTGGAGTGATGTCATTGAAAGTTCATGCCCAGGGGAATCCCCTAGCTTTATAATGATGCCAAAGATTATACGAAGGGATTTACCGGCATCCAACAGAGAAGAAAATGGTCAATTTGAAAGGAAATGGCACAGATACACAGCCTGAAGGACAGAGGGTTCCAAGAACAAAGTTGCATTGTGGTGTGAAGGTGTGTGTGTGGCTGTAACTGGACACAGGTAGAAAATGGAAACGACTCGTTCGATCCAAAGCGATCTTTGGCAGCAGTCGGGCTGCGGGACAGAACAGCTCTGTGTGCCGTTAAAGACCAGGACAGATGAGTCGCTCTCATTGTTAGCTGGAGTGTGGGAGCAAGAGCAACTTCCTCGGTTTGCAATAAAAACTAAACCGAAGTTTCGGCTCCCACGTTGAGTCAGGAATACAATCGTCTTCTCTTGAGAAATGGCCGCAGTTTTGGCCAAATTTTGTGTAATGTCATGCAGTACTGCAAGGTGCGAGTTTTTAGCATCTAAAGTATATTTAGCAACTGATTCTCAGCTACTACCACACCAAACTTTAGCTCATTATCTGTAAAAATGACTGATTTATAGCCATTGTTGTGTTGGGTAAGGTTCAACAGGAAAGTGGCGTTGTTGATTCTGATGTACGCTTTGAGGAAACGGTTCCTCTTTCCCCTGATGCATATCGTGAATGAGTATCTGTGTCAGGGTCCGACTCAAAGAGCTTCTGTTTGATTTATGGGTCAGAACCGAGCCGAAACAGATGGGAGGGCCTGGTCTATGATGGGGTGATGGGGGGGGGGAGACAAAAAATAGAGCTAATTGTGTGAAGGCTGAATTTACAACAGTGTTTTCCTGTTGATGTTTTCCTTTGTACAGATTTTGAACTTCAGCATAATTTCAGCTGTTTCAGCTGTTCAAGTATCAAAACGTTCAGAACTTTTGGGTTTTGTAACTTTATTTTTGTATTTTTCCTCATTAAAAAATGCATTAAGGTCATTAAAAAAAATCTTAAACCAAGTTATGCTTTTTGAAATTTTCAGCACATGTGCTTCGTTTTTGTAGTCACCATTCAGCTACTGTTTTGCTAGTTATATTTATTCAGCCACTATTCTGCTAAATTTTGCTTTAAGACGTTCTTTTCCTGGTTTTAGCTTTTAGTTATGATTTTGTTAGATTTAGCTTTTTGCCACAGTTTTGTTCATTTTAGCTTTGGCTACTGGTTTGCTAGCCGTAGCTTTTAGCTTCTGTTTTTCTAAGTACAGCTTACAGTAACTGTTTTGATGATTTTAGCTTTTAGACATTATTGGCCAATGTTTATTCTGTCTTAGCTGCTAGATTTGCTAATTTTGTCATTTTCTAACTGGTTTGCTAGTTTTTCAGTTTAGATAATGTTTAGCTACTGATTTATCTTCTTTTTTTTTAGCTATTGTTTCACTAATTGTAATTTTAGTGACAGTTTTGTTAAATATAGCTTTGTGGAACTGTTGGTTTTAGCTTTTATTCATTCCTTCAACCTTTATTTCTACAGGTAAATCCCATTGAGCCTCGAGGACTCATTTACAAAAGAGACCTGATTAATTTAGCTACCATTTTACTAGTTTAAAGTTTAGCTACTGTTTTGCTAATTAGAGCTTATAGTGACTGTTTTGGTTTTAGCTTTTGAATAAAAGATCTTAACTTATTTTTTGCTAATTATCGTTTTTAAAGATTATTTTACTAAATAGAGCTTTTTGCTGGTTTTAGCCTTTTGCTACTATTTTAGTTTTTACCTACCTTTTTCCAGGTTTAGCTACAAACATAGTTTTGCTCATCAGTTGTTTTGCTAGTTTCAACAATTGTTAAGCCAAATCTTTGAGTGGCCGGTTTTAGCATTTAGCCATCCTTTAGCTACTGTTTAGCTCATTTTGCTCATTGGCTATTATTTAGCTAGTTTTAGCTTTTAGCTACTGTTTTGCTCATTTTGCTCATCAGCTATTGTTTTGATGGTTTTAGAAATTGCTTACCCAAATGGGCCCACTGTATATCTTTGAGTGTCTGGTTTTAGCACTTGGCCATTATTTTGCAAGTTTTAACTTTTAGCTACTCTTTTTCCTCCTTTTGGCTTCTAAATGTTGTTTATAGCTTCTATGCTGTTACGCTGCTTTTATATTTTAGCTTCTCTTTTCTAATTTTAATGTTTAGCTGCTGTTCTGCTGGTTTTCAGTTTTTGTTCGGCTCAGATTAGCTTTTGTTCTGGTCCTTTTGTTTTAAACATTTCAGTTTCAGCTTCTTGGACAAATGTGGGCGAAGTTTTTGTTCCTCAGCGCTGCAACTGCTCGCTGTTGGAGTGGTTCTTGATCAGTGCGGAGAACAGAGGAGAACTCTGTCAGGGAGTTGTCACTCCTGGACCCACACTGTGACCAGCGAGGGGGAGCAGCATGTGACCCCAGGTCTGTAGGAGAACTTGGCTGATCCCAGACCAGGCACTTTGGTGAAGCCTGTAGCTAAAACAGGGGAGTCCAAAGTGTGGCCCGAGGGCCTTTTGCTGCCCTTGGTGTGATTTTATGCGGCCCACGACTGCAAATTTTAAAATGTTATAATTTTGACCCACAGACTTAAGAGCTTGATGCAGATCGACCTGTTTTTAGATTTAATGGTGATACTTTTTAAATATAATTTTTAGATTTAACAGCAAAACAGTTTACATAATCTTCTTAAAATGAGCGATATTAAGCACAATACAAATATTTGGCTATAATTATAATAATATTATAATAACTATAATGGTCCAAACGGGTGTTTGAAGCTCTTCTTCCTTTTTTTATAGAATTTTACTTATTTTAGGCTTTTGAATATGAAAATAAACTAGAAAGTTCCCGAAGAAACTTTGACGGGGACTGCCTATTTATTATTAAATTATTATTAATAATAAATATAAACTGTAATAGTTAATAATATTAATAATTAATACTACCTAGTAATTATTAGTATTAATAATAATATTATATAATTACATAACTATTAATTATTATTATTAATATTCATAATTAATATTAAATATGAATATGAATAATTATTCATATTCATATTTATAATTAATAATTGATGTTAATTATTATTTTTACTAACTAATAATAATAATAAGTGATAATAGGTAATAATAGGTGCCTTCCTTGCAGGTTGAACCAAAATGGCTCCATACGTTACTCAGTTTCTTTGAAAACTTTTCTTCTATTCATTTCCTATGGGAAATTTGGCATCTTTGTTAGCAAAATACGTCGCCATGGTAACTCCAATTGCCAAAAAAAGTAATATCACACATCTCGGACCCGGGCCGGTCATTTTGATATAACTTGTGGGGGTCCACGTTGTGGTTCGGGTCGCATTAAAGTTGAAAAAGATACGCTTATCAGGTGTAGAATAATAAGTGGGCAGTCACCAACTAGTTCCCGGAGTTGGTGAAATATTGCGTTTTTGATAGCAAAATACGTCGCCATGGTAACTCCAATTGCCAATAAAAGTAATAGCACACATCACAGGGCCGAGCCGGTTGTTTTGATATAACTTTTGTGGGGGTAGACATTGTGGTTCGGGCCGCATTAACGGAGATAGAAATGTAGACTCACTTCCGAGGTGTAGAATAATAGGTGCCTGCCATGCAGTCCCCCAACAAAAATGAACTTTCCAAGCACGAGAAAACAAAAGTGGTATAAATACTGGCTGACCTTACATGGGTTAAACCTGGGCATGGATCTAAAGCCCCCAGTCCATTTTTATATGAACTAACTGGAAATGGGACAGAAATGGGAAAAATTATATGGGACCCATGTGGTTTTAGTATAATGTAATATAATCACAGCACAGAATAGCACTGGTGAAAGATCCTAATGATATTCTCATGGCCTCTGTAATGGACTTGCGACCTGTCCAGGGGTTATCCCAGCTCTTGCACAGTGATGGCTGGACATGGGCACTAGTGAACCCCGCAACCCAAAAAGGAAGAAGCGGGTAAAGATAATGGATGGATGCTGATGATACACAGTTATATTTGTCCATGAAACAAGACAGAGGTTGTAATTTTTGGTCCTGAACATCTTAGGAATAAACTTTGCAGCATTTCACTTCCTCTGGTTGGCAATATTTTGGCCTCCAGTTCTAATGTAAAAAATATAATTGTGTTATTTTTGATCAGGATGTGTCTTAACGCCAACAATAATAATAAAAAAAAGTTAGCAGTTAGTGCAGTGAATTATTGTAGAGAAACATCTTCATCCCATCAGATGGTCATCTGGGATCTGTTGTTGTTGATGGACTCGTCTGGGATTTGAACCGTAGACCTCTCCCACCCAAAGTGAGGATCTTCCCTAGACCAACAAGCCTGCTGAGTTCACCTGCGACCAGCAGGTGGTGCTGTCGGACCAGATATTACTCTGAAAACATCCTGCCACATATATAACTTGTGGCCATTTTCTTGTTGGTCTAGGGGTATGATTCTCGCTTTGGGTGCGAGAGGTCCGGGGTTCAAATCCCGGTCGAGCCCTTTTCGTTCTCCTTCAGGCTCTGCCACTGGATGCCTGTTCTCTCTCTCTCTCTGACGTCTAGACGGAGGTTTTCAAACAGCAATAGTTTACCTCATATCGTGGTTTTAAGACGACCTGTATCTAACCACCTCTGACCATTGCTGCAAACATTACCATACCAATTTATTTATAGAGCACTTAAAACAGCAACAAGGCCAACCAAAGTGCTGTACAAAAGAAAACAAACATGCACAGCGGACAGGAAAACATAAAATAGAAATACAGATACAAATAGCAGCAGAAGCTAACTAAAATGGCCAACAGAGTAGAGAACAGACCGGACCAAAACAAATCACACCGTGTTAAAGGCAAGAGAATAGAAGTGGGTCTTCAAGCGAGACTTAAAGACTGAGAGTGTGGGAGCCTGCCGGACACTCAGTGGCAACTCATTCCACAGTCGTGGACCTGCGACAGAGAAAGCCCTGTCACCTCTGAGCTTACGACGGGTTTCTGGGACATCGGTTTTTTACAACTCCTACAAACTTTGAACCTCATTCTTCGAGCTGAAATCCCAAATTTCTGAAAATCTTTCGCGAATTACTCACTCCTGCAAGAAAACGAAACACAGACTGTTCACGCATGAGCAACCCTACTCTCCCTGCGATGGCCCTGTGTTCTTTTCAGGGTGTACCCTGCTACCCAACAGTTTTGAGGACGTAGTTGAAGCGGAGGTTTACCGAGTTTTTTACTTGCAACTGACACAGCGGAACATCTTTATCCCGTCAGACGGTCAAATGTACATTTCCTCACACTCTTAACTGGGATCAGCAGTCGTTGATTCACACGTCCGGGATTTGAACTCAGGAGCTCTTTGCACCTGTAGCGAGGTTCATCCCTAAGACCAAGGAGCCTGTGGAGTTTATCTTGGACCAGCAGGTGGTGCTGTTTCACCAGATGACGCTTTGAGAACGACCTGCCACATCAGCACGACATACAGATGTTTGGAGCAAAATACACATGTGGAGCAAAGATGTGTGTGGCTCGTTGGTCTAGGGTTATGATTCTCTCTTAGGGTGCGAGAGGTCCCGGGTTCAAATCCCAGACGAGCCCTTTCTTTCTCCCTCTGACCCTGATCCTCTTGGTTTATTGCACCTGATTTAATGGTTTTAGGTCGACCTGTATCTAACTGACCCTCAGCACAGAGGTGAAGCACGAGCTGACACAAATCAACATCATTGAAGTCTGCCTCTAGACCTGAGGAAAGAAATAAAACAAAACAAAAACAAGACGAAACCACAACAACAAACAAGAAATATAATGATGCTTATAACCTCATTAGAAAGTATTTTATACAGTACATGGTAATACAAGATCTATTTAGTGGCCACCACAACCCAACTGAGTGTGTATCTGATAAACACCTGGATCTAAACACCTGTGTGAGCATGCTGTCACTATGAGGTTTCTCCATAAAAATGTTCAATAGTGGATGTGGGGACCCACAGACCCGTCCCCACAGGACACGATGGTAACACTGGGAAGACCGGAGCCACAGACACACAGCGGTCCCCCAAGCCTGGAGCTCCGGGAGTCCCCCATCAGGGACAACTGCACCTCCCTACTCTATTTAATCTGACTTTCATCTCAAAAATTCTTGAAAAAAATCGTTGCAAACCAGTTGTGTGAATATCTGAACAGAAATAACCTCTTTGAGAAGTTTCAGTCAGGGTTTAGAGTTAATCATAGCACAGAAACAGCACTCGTTAAAGTCACTAATGAGATTCTCATGGCCTCAGACAATGGACTTGTGTCTACACTGGTCCTGTTAGACCTCAGTGCTGCATTTGATACAGTTGATCACAATATTCTACTACAGAGGCTTGAATATGATATTGGGATTACAGGAACAACTCTAAAATATTGTAAATCATATTATAATCATCATACACGTCTCACTGCCCTATAAGTCGCATCAGTCCAAATATTTCTAATAAAGTGGAAAAATCCATAAATATGTCACTACGCTGTACAAGTCACATCTATTATGCATCACCGCCGACAACCCAGAAAAGTGGGCCGGTGTTGTGCCAAAAATCAAATGGCTGCCAAATGTTAGCCGCTGGAGCGTGAACGGGAGGACTTTAACAAGAGTTGAACAAGAGTAACACTTAAAAACAATTATTTGTTTGCTCGACATTATAGTGAAGGTGTGTCTCAGTTGAACTTTTGCTTAAGAAATGCACTTTAATGGTCAAATCAGCTGCATTTCAAAAGTATTTGCTGATGTACTTCTATATATATATATAGCACATAATTAACATGTACTACACAGGTTGTGCGACAGGTTATTGCACAGGTGAAATTGAATTATGATGGTAATGCAGGTACATAGATACATATTCATACATGATACAGCCTAGTATCAGCCTAGATACAGCCACATAGTGCAGCAGCAATAAATAATAAGCATATTAGCTGTCAGAAGCTAATATTTGTCATATTAGTTGTCACAGATGTGGCTTGGTGTTATTGCCAGTTGTTCACTGTTATTTATCAAGAGTTCAGTAATCTGACAGCTTGTGGATAACAGCTGTCCTTTATTCTTTTTGTACGTGATGGCAGACTCCTGTATCGTCTGCCTGAAGGTAGTAGATGGAAGACTCTTTGTGCTGGGTGGGTGTGGTCCTTAATGATGCGTGCTTTACGCAGACATCGGCTGTGCTAGATGTCCTGGATGGTGTGGAGACTGCTACCAGTGATGTCCTCTGCTGTTTACACCACCCTCTGTAGAGCTGTCCGGCTCTGACTCATGCGGTTCCCGTACCACGCTGTGACGCAGCCTGTCAGCAGACTCTCAATGGTGCACCTATAAAAGTTGGTGAGGATGCTGGAGTTCGTACCAAACTTCTTTAGTCTTCTTAGGAAGTAGAGTCTTTGTCTGACTTTCTTGACCACAGTGTCTGTTTGTAAAGTCCAGGACAGATCCTCTGTGATGTAAATGCTGAGGAACTTGTAGCTGCTGACCTGCTCCACCTCAGCGTTGTTTATGTAGATGGTGGAGTGCTGGCCTCCACGCTGTTTCCTGAAGTTTACTATCATCTCCTTTGTTTTGCTGACATTTAGAGAGAGGTTATTTTTCTGACACCAGCTGGTCAGTGATTTCACCTCATCTCTGTAGGCACTCTCATCATTGGTGATGAGGCCCAGGCTGGTGGGGTCATCAGCATACTTGAGGATGACGTTAGAGCTGTGCTTAGCGGTACAGTCATGTGTAAATAGTGAGTACAGGAGTGGACTGAGGACACAGCCCTGAGGTGTACCAGTGCTGACGACTAGTGTGGAGAAAATGAGACTGCCGATTCTCACTGCCCGTGGTCTGTTGTCCATTATTGTTATTATTGCTGTTTATTGTTGTTTTTATTGCTGAATACACATCTGTTAAAAAATAAACTTTGATTTAAAGGTAGATTAGATGTTTTAGTTACTAGGATCACTAGATGGCACCTGTACAGACTCATTTTTACACAAATATCAATTACGGCAAAATGAACATTTCCATGTTTTTTCAACGCTCATCCCAACTCAACTGATCACATGTTTCATAAAAAAATCTGTTTTTTTGATTTTGTGGCTCCTTCTCTGAAAGGATGAACAGGTACGTTTAATGGACAAAGACAAAACTGGGTAAAAAGTATGGTTTTGTTTGGTAGTTGTGCATCCCTTTATGAAAATTTTTATAATGCAACATTATAGAGAGCAAGACAAAATGTTTTTTTTAAGTTCACATTATTCACCACATACTGTAACCCAGGATTCTGCCTGCAGAAAAACAAAGTTTAGATTCTTCATTTTGACGACAAGACGCGATCGTTCCTCATTGGCTCAAATCTTCTGCCTCTTGCGAGTTGGGTTTAGGTTTGGCCAGGTTGGCCCTGACTCGGGCCTGGTCCACGGCATCCAGCAGGTTCTTGGAGTCCAGCGCCAGGGTGTGAGCAGCTGCCAACATCTGCTTCTGACACTCGTCCTTCAGAGACGTGACGGAGTTCTGCTGGGCCAGGCGCATCTTGCTGATCAACTCGCCCAAGTCCTTGTTCAGGAGTTTCTTGGTGCCCTCGATCTGAGACGGGGAGGAGATCATGCCATTTTAGTTTTCACTTATCCAAAGTCACAACATCGTTTGAGAAACAAAACCCAAACTCATTATGAATCGACACTCACTGACAAAAAAACAACAACAAACGTTCATCTACCAGGAGGAATGATCTGATTTGGACGTAATTTGGGACACATGCAGACTAAAGATGAGTATGTAAAGAATTTGATTTGCAATAAGCAGCAACTTCTGGAACAAGCACCAGAAGACATAGGAGGTGGACTCTTGAGTGCAGTATTAGTGTTATCAGGCAGTTGCCAAAGAGGGAAGCCTCAATGGTGCATTGGACCACATTACCAGCACTTAATGGAGTTTAAGAGGGGTCATAATGTGAGTTTGCATGGGATCAAAGAGGTATATCATGCCTGGCATGTAGGGCGTCCAGATGTTCCAATGGACCGAAGGTGATGGTTCCAGACCACATTAAGGTAAGACGGTTGTGTTTTCACCAAGCATTACAAAACCTCATGAAATAGGCCTACCTTCCAGAAACAAGTACTGGATTTTTTTAAAACAACATAGCCATTCAGTATTGTATCTTGATGTCTTGCATCATTAGACTATGGAACAGTGAACCTGAAGTCCAGCCTTTGTCCCATGGTCTGCTGGACTCACTGTCCCATGGTCTGCTGTTGCTACCAAAGCAGAGACAGCATATCACGTTCAGGAATGAAACTCAGTTCTGCATTACCATTGATACTCATCATGTATGAGCGTGTTGTATCGATGTTTGTGAAGAGACGCTCCTCCTGGGATCAAAGTTTTTGGTAGCCGTAGTGTCTGAGTTCAGGTCACCCCTTGGAGGGGATCCAGGGGATCTTGACGGCACAACACTACATGAGTGACATCCTGTGCTTGCATGTCTTACTCCTTCAGAGACAGTAGAGTCTACAGAGAGTTTACGACAGCAGAATGTGTTACCATATTTTCCACCGTACCCGTCGCTCCGCCCTATAAGTCGCATCAGTCCATATATGTCTAAAAAAGTGGAAAAATCCATAAATATGTCGCTTCGCCGTATACGTCACCTCTATTATGCGTCACTGCTGAAAACCTGGAAATGTGGGCCGGTGTTGTGCCAAAAATCAATGGGCTGCCAAATGGCGGCTGCGGGAGAGTGTATTTGTTTGCTCAAAATTATAGTAAAGGTGTGTCTCAGTCTAACTTTTGCTTAATAAAAGCACTTTGATGGTCAAATCATCTGTATTTCAAAACCCGATTTGCGGAAGCGGCGGGCACGCGCGAATGGACGAGCCTCCCCATTTCTTTGAAATTTAACAAGAGAAACACCTAAAAACAATTATTTGTTTGCTCGACTTTATAGTAAAGGTGTGTCTTAGTCCAACGTTGCTTAATAAAAGGACTTTAACGGTCAAATCAGCTGTATTTGCTGCCTTGGTGCTCCAGGAGAGTGCAGAGGGAGGAAAAAAAATAAGAGGAACGCTGCTCGTTTCTTCGAAATTTAACAAGAAAAGCACCTAAAACAATTATTTGTTTGCTCGAAATTATAGCAAACATGTGTCTCAATTGAAGTTTTATGTAATAAATGCACTTTAATGGTCAAATTAGCTGAATTTCGCCGGGGTGATGCAGCAAAATGAAGCTGAGCTCAAAGCAGCGAGCAGAACGAAGGTGGGGTACTAAGGCAAGCCGATTGCGTCATCCAGGACATGGTAAACTCAAAAAAGTTCAAGATAAAAACAATAAAGTATAAAGTTTAATAAATAAAGTCCAGTTGTTTTTGTCTTGAACTTTTTTGAATTTGTCATTTTAGCCACGTATTGCATGATACAACGGCATGCCATACTGCTACTACTACTCTGCTGCCATCTAGTAGCTGAAAATGGTACTGCACAATTTTTCAGTCAGAATGAATGGAAACGGTCATATCTCAGCCAAAAATTGGTTTATAAATATGGGAAAAAATCCATAAATACGTCGCTTCGGCCTATAAGTTGCAGGGCATGTAAATTATGCAAAAAAAAATGTGACTTATAGGCTGAAAAATATGGTAATTCCACGCCAAACTGTTGCTTCTATCCAGACCAGAGGGATGGCACACCCTCCAGACGTGAGCGGACATGGTTAACTCATTTTTCCAAAAACACCTTTCAACACATGCACGTTCATCCCATTTCCTCCACTCTGGATGTTTAACTTATTTAGTTTGTCAGTGAGTGTTTACACGTCTCAAGTCGTACCTCGGTAGTGACGGAGCTGTGCAGGGAGGGCAGGATCTCATCGACTCTTTCGATCAGGCTGCGGAGCGTGATTCCAACCGCCTGCAGGGAAGACGAGTGGGAGGAAAGAGAGGACATTAATCCAGAAACCGAGCAGCAGGGCTGTTTGGGCTGACACGACAGATCCGTCTAGTGTTAACTTCCTCAGTTTAGGTGACGGGGAGAGGTACCTTAACGGTGCTGGGGTACTCGGAGGCGGGCAGAGTGTTGACGTCATTCTTCAGCTGCACCACCTGCTTCACCATCGCCATGACGCCGGTGTAGACCTCATCACCGGACCGGTCCAGTTCGGCCGTGGGCCGAGGCTACAACATCGCACCACTTTTTAATCTTCTCAAATCGTTTGACAACTTTTAGGATGAGAAAACATCGGTGACGATTAAACAGAATTTCACCTGTGAGGCTGAGGGGGGCATCGGGAGTTTCTCTGGAGGTCCTGGAACAGAAACATGATTTCATTTCACAACATTTTCAGCTTCTACATGAAGTAATTAAAATTTACAAACTAGTCCTTGTGTACAAGGTCACTGAGTAAGACGTCAAACATTTTCTTCTGCGTTTTATTTAAACTGAATAAAATTGAAGCACAACAATCGGATAAAACAGACTCACCACTTTCTGGGAATTTCTCAGGAGGCGGCTAAAAACAGAGGCAAGAAAAAAAAAACAGGAAAGTTTAATTAGTTGGACACATTTCTAGAGTTTTAAACATGGCGTGATGTTTTCTGGACTCCAGGAAGTGAGAGGCTTCATCGACCTGGAAAGTTTTTACTGTTTTTCCAAAGAATCTGACACATTTGAATCTTTGACGTGATCAAGTGTCAAAGCAGCAAATCTTCACATTAGATGGACCTGTTCGTTTGTGTATCCATGCACCTGTTAGCAAAATATCTCATGAACCGCTGGACGGATTAAAATCAGAGTTGTCAGATGTACGTCTAGAGCTGATTAACTTCAGGAGTCAACCTGATTCAAGGTGGCTGCCACCGCTAATTAGTCTTAGTAGCAACACACCACCAAACATGCTATAAGCTAAAGTAGCAAAAGATAAGCTAAAAGTACAAAAGCCGGCTAAAAGACAAAAGTAGTAAACATTAATAAAAAGTAGTAAAACTACCTAAAAGACAAAAGTATCAAAATGCTAGCTAAAGGTTAAAAGTAGCAAAACAATAGCAAAAGGCTACCTAAAAGATAAAAGTAGCCAAATGCTAGCTAAATGCTACAAGTAGCAAAAGAGAAGCTAAAATTACAAAATGTTGCCTAAAAGACAAAAGTAGCAAACATTAGTTAAAAGTAGCAAAAGGATACCTAAAAACTAGAATTAACAAAATGCTAGCTAAATGCTACAAGTAGCAAAAGAGAAGCTAAATTACAAAATGCTGGCTAAAAGACAAAAGTAACAAAACACTACTTCAAAGTAGCAAAAGGCTACCTAAAAGCTAAAAACCAAAAATTCGAGCTAAAAGCTAAAAATAGCAAAACACGCAAAACTAGCAAAACGCTAAAAGTGAAAAGTAGCAAAATGCTGGTTAAAGTCTAAAGGTAGCAAAAGATAAGCTAAACATACAAAATGCTGTCTAAAAGACAAAAGAAGCAAAACACTAAAAGAAGCAAAAGGCTACCTAAAAGCTAAAAGTAACACATTGTTTTCAAAAGACTAAATGTAGCAAAAGACAAGCTAATAGCCAAATAAAACATGCTGCTATGCGTCCAGCATTGGTCTGGCAGGATGGTACGATACGACCCACCGCTCTCCGATCCGCTCCGGTCCACTGGGAATTTGCTGAGACCTACACGGTCCATCTGCAGCTCGGTTCTTTGCACCATAACACCACTCTCTGGCCCCCTTCCCGCCTTGGGCTCAGGTTCCGCCCTGTCATGGTGGCTGCCCCCATCATCCTCCATCTGCCTGGATGGACCAAACTCTACGGAACAGTTTGGTTCCGTGGGGAATTTGAATGTTCTGTGTCTGCCGGACCCGGTTCTGGAGGGCAGTCCATCGTTCGTTGCCACGGTTGTTATTGTCATCATGCTGCTAATGGGACCACACTGCTAACAGGACCACACTGCTAGATGAACCACTTTGCTAGCAGTACTATGCTGATGACGGGACCTCATTGCTAACAGGACCGTTTTGCTAACAGGACCATGCTGCTTACAGGACCATGCTGTTAAAAGAACCTCACTGCTAACAAAACCACTCTGCTAACAGGACCACACTGCTAACAGGACCATGCTGCTTACAGGACCATGCTGTTAAAAAAACCTCACTGCTAACAAAACCACTCTGCTAACAGGACCACACTGCTAACAGGACCATGCTACTAACAGGACCATGCTGCTAATAGAACCTCTCTGCTAACAGGACCATGCTGCTAACAGGACCACACTGCTAACAGGACCGTTTTGCTAACAGGACCATGCTGCTTACAGGACCATGCTGTTAAAAGAACATCACTGCTAACAGAACTATGCTGCTAAGAGAACCTCACTACTAACAGAACCACTCTGCTAACAGGACCATGCTGCTAATAGAACCTCTTTGCTAACAGGACCATGCTGCTAATAGAACCTCTCTGCTAACAGGACCATGCTGCTAACAGGACCACACTGCTAACAAGACCGTTTTGCTAACAGGACCATGCTGCTTACAGGACCATGCTGTTAAAAGAACATCACTGCTAACAGAACTATGCTGCTAAGAGAACCTCACTACTAACAGAACCACTCTGCTAACATGACCATGCTGCTAACAAAACCATGCTAACAGGACCACACTGCTAATAGGACCATGCTGCTAACAGAACCTCTCTGCTAACAGGATCACGCTGGTAACAGAACCACACTGCTAACAGGACCATGCTGCTTACAGGACCATGCTATTAGAGAAACCTCACTGCTACACTGCTAACAGAACTGCTCTGCTAACAGGGCAGTTAACAGTAACAGTGTTTTTAAAACACTTTTTTTTGTTTTAATTGCTTTTTATTGTTGTTTGTACTTTATATGTTGTCTGTCTAAAACAGATCTCTCTTGTAAACGAGTCCTCATGACTCATTAAGACTAACCTGTATAAATAAAGGTTGAATGAAAAAAAAAATTAAAAAAAAATGTGAAAGAGAAAATAGACGGCACACCTCAGGTTGTGAGTCTAGTCGCACTGCGGGGTCCTTCACACAAACAAAAAGGCAAAAGGCACAAATCAGCCTGACGCAGGAGTGTGTGCATGCAGCCACGACATGTGAGGCTGATCCCCTCTGACCAAACATAAACACACAACTGAACACAATCTGTGCATGTCTGTGTGTTCCAGTTGACGTCCTCACCAGGTGTCTCTCCTCCTGCTCCAGCCACTTCCTGTCCATCAGCATCTCCTGTCTCTGTCTCTGCAAGGCGTCCTCCACTTGATCTTTCTCCCACATGGACCATCCAACCGTCACTGGTCCCTGAACACACATGCACGCATGCACACGTATAATTAAAAGAAAACCAAAATCAGGGAGAAAACCAAATTAAAACTAACTTTTCATTTAGATTTTTTAATGCTTTGGGTGAGTGTGTGTTTAGACACCTCTCTGATGTTGGTTTTGTGGAGGGTGTGGGCATAACCCCTGGACGGCTGTTGAGGGAAACAGAAAAGACGCACAGTTTATTAAAAGAGATCTTCTTTAACTGTCACGCTTGTCTGCTGTGTTAGTTAGGCTGTCTGTTAGCAAAATATCCCATGAACGACTGGACGGGTTCCAACGAAACTCTCAAGAAGTAATCACCGGATGTAAATCTATAACTGATAACCTCCATCCATCCATTATCTTTACCCGTTTATTCCATTTTGGGTCACGGGGGTCGCTGGTGCCCATGTCCAGCAATCACTGTGCGAGGGGCGGGGTACACCCTGGACGGGTCGCAAGTCCATCACAGGGACACATAGAGACAAACGAGACAAACAACCATTCACTCTCTCACTCACACCTAGGGACAATTTAGAGTTACCAATCAGACTAACATGCATGTTTTTGGTCTGTGGGAGGAAACCGGAGCACCCGGAGAAAACCCACGCATGCACGGAGAGAACATGTAAACTCCACCCAGAAAGGCCCCTGGACCGGGGTTTGAACCAGGGACCTGCTCGCTGAGAGGCAGCAGCTCTACCAGTTGCGCCACCGTGCTGTCCTAACTGATAACCTTTTGGAGGCAATCCGATTCAAGATGGCCGTCACAGCTGAGCAGCATTAGCAAAAGCAGCTACATTTTGTTTAACAGACATTGAGCTACAGTTTGGAGTGGTAGTAGCTGAGGGTGATTCACAACACAGACTCTAGGTTGCAGAAGTAATTTACAGCGTTTGACCCAATCAGCTGTGATTCCTCGATTTCAGATGATCATTGCCTAAATCCAAAAAAGTTCAATCTGGTCCTCTGGACATTCAAAAAAACAAAAAACAAAACAAAGCAAAAAAATCTAGAAACGTTTCGTCTCTCATCCGAGAGACTTCCTCAGTCTGAGGTGCTGTTTTCAGTTCAGTCTCTTAAATAGCACCGTCTCAGGGTGGATCAACCAGTTTTGCTGCTGACAACCAAAACCAGCTGATCACATGCTCAAGAAGGACCATCAGCCTAACAATGGGTCATTAGCACACTGATGGCTGTTTACTACTCACAGAGGGTTGAGTGATACCAGCAATCACAGCATTGTAAGAGGGGGACAGTTGAACCCGGAGGCCTCCACCCCTGTTTAACGATGGACGGTTTCTTTTCACAAAGATGGCCTCCTTTACTCCTCTCTCAAACCATCGTTCCTCTCTATCCAGGATGTGAACATCTTCATCCCTGAAAGAGTGACCACTGGCCTGGAGATGAGTGTAGACCGCAGAGTCCTGGCCTGATGATGTTGATCTTTTGTGCTGGCTCATCCTTTTGGCCAGTGGCTGTTTAGTTTCCCCGATGTAAGACTGATCACAGCCCTCCTGACACTGAACAGCATACACAACATTACTCTGTTTGTGCCGGGGGACTGGATCTTTGGGATGAACCAGTCTTTGCCGTAATGTATTTTGGGGTTTAAAAGCCACTGGGACGTTATGTTTAGAAAATAAACATCTCAGTTTCTCTGATACTCCCTCAACATATGGAATGACCACTGGTCTGGGTCTGGGTTCCTCCTTTTCACCTGTTGGCTGACTGGAGTCCTGTTTGGGTTTCTTCTCTGCTTTCAGGAAGGCCCAGTTAGGATATCCACATTGCTCTAGAGCCTGTCTTGTGTGGGATTTCTCCTTCTGCCTGGCTCCTGAGCTAGTGGGGACGCTGTCTGCTCTGTGATACAGAGTCCTGATGACTCCTAACTTGTGCTCCAAAGGGTGATGGGAGTCAAACTGCAAATACTGGTCTGTGTGGGTGGGTTTGCGGTACACCTCAGTTTGCAAACGTCTTCTATCAGAGACTGAGACCTCACAGTCCAAGAAAGCCCACTTGCCATTGACGCTTTTCGATGCAGAGGATCTCTGAGGCTAAGCCTGGCCACCCTACGAAGGAAGCTCATTGCAGTCGCTTGTAACCAGGATCTGGCTCTTTCGGTCATGATCTAAACTTCATTACCACAGGTGAGGGTTGGAACATAGACAGACCAGTAAATCCAGACCTTTGCTTTTGACTCAACTCTATCTTCACCACGACTGACTGAAGGAACACCCTTGTTTCTGTAGATCCATCTCTTGCTCCCCTCCACAGAATTGCCGCCTTAATTTGGTGGAGAGGATTGAGTACCCCCGTGATCCTGGGGGTTATGTTGGCTGGAGCATCAGATTCTTGTAGAGTCTTTCATGTTTAACAGATCTCAATGGAAGACTAAGTTCATTTTAGAAAACCTTGATGAATGAACAGCAGCTGCATCAGGAAATTTCACCTGAAAAAGGGGAACCAGTGCACCTCCCTGGAGTCAGGCCTGAGGGGGAGCTTTGGATCCTGGATTTTGGCCAGGCCAAGCCACAAACATAAACAGGATGCCACCTCCACCTGGGCCTACCACATGCAAGTAGGACGGTCAAGGTCAGGTGCCACGCAAGCCGGACACCAAGCAAGGAGGTCCCTGACCATGTCTATTCCTGGCAGCATAAAATACCTCTAGGGATGTGGAAAATATTTATTGTAAGCCAGTTTATCATGTTATTTCTCCAATGTTTCCATCATCTTGTTAAAAGGAAACAATTATTTGGTTAAAAAATAACAGGAACTCTTTCCCCCCATTCACTTCAACAGTACTTTCAGTTGTTGATGAACTGCGATCTAGTGGCCATGAGTGGTACTGCAACTAGAACCAGATCCATGTTTGGTCATAATACTGAAACAGACGGCTCTGATGTGAAAAGGTTTGTGATGCAACTAAAGAAGCAGAAGTCACTGATTGTTTACTATTTATATAAAGTGCTGTGAACCTAAAAGTTGCACGTCTGGACAACAGTTACGGCAATCAGTTCACAGCGGACAGAGCTCATGTGCAGGGAGGTACCTTAGGCGGAGGCTTGGTGAAGTTTGGGTCAAAGATGGACGAGACCGAGTGGGATCTTCCTCGTCGTATATCATTCTCCTGCTCCAACTCCATCCTGTGGATCTCACTGTGAAACACAGATTACACAGCATCAGTGTTCCTCCCCATCAGTGTTCCTTAAAACAGGCATGGACATGCATACCTGAAAGAGCAAACAAGTTTCCTGAAGGTGGGGCGTCCCTGTGACTCGTAGGCCCAGCAGCAGGTGAGCAGGGCATAGATGGTGGGGGGACAGCGCTCTGGTTTGAAGAGGCGAATTCCAGACTCCAGCTGGTTGATCACCTGCCCATTCTCCAGCCAGAAGAACGGCTGCTGAGCCATGGAGAAGATCTCCCAAACACACACACCTTGTGGAGCATACAAAGTACAAACATGGCTGACCTACGCCGTCCCCAGAAACATCCTTGCTGTTCTGACGACTGCCATGTCTCAAGAACACAAGGTAGGATCCAAAATACCATCATAGTAGGAAGTTCTAAAATTTATCTGGTACTCACCGGGTCATAAAACGAGGTAACGACTGTTTCTGGTGAACATGTTCTACTACAATCTAATAAACACTTTGCCAAACACAAGGAAGCAGAAAGATAAAAACCAAAAGTCCCAAAAAGCTATAAAACCCTAAATGAGCCGACCATATTGACAGTTGGGTTATAAATTAGCTGAAAGTTTGGTGAAGTGTTTACACATCAAGAAAGAAAGAAAATAAAAGAATCTGCATTTCCACATAAACAGCCTGTTAGCAGGCAAGCGTCTGAACGCTTTATGAAGACTTTGCATTAATTCTCAGCTGGTATATACACCAACGCATCTCCATGTAGACACAGATGTGCACAACGTGCACGTGTTGGTGAGAAATTAATGGGGATTTCTCACCAAACATCCAGACATCGCTGGCCGTGGTGAAGCGTCTAAAATTGATGGATTCAGGGGCCATCCATTTGATTGGTAATCGACTGAGTGAAGCTGTGCATGAGGACGAGATAAGTCAAGAAAAATGTCTCGAATAACAACTTTAAATGGATCTTTACAGGAAATACCTGTACCTTTATAGTATTCTTGTTCGTCGATGTAGCGAGACAGGCCAAAGTCACCGAGCCTCACACTCTCAGGAGAGGCCACCAGGATGTTTCTCACAGCGATATCTCTATAGGACGAGCGGGAAGTACAAAAAATATATAAATATATACAGATTTATTCAAACTGATATACATTTAATTTGATCAAAACATAGCCAATGCCTACAACGCCACAGTGTTGTTTTATACCTGATGTCGACCTGGGCTCGAGACCATGGCACTGACCACTGAGCTACCGTGGCCTCTCGTGCTGGAGCTCAGAGTATGTGTTGGGAATGACTTTCAGCTACTCCCACACCAAATTTGAGCTCATTGTCTCCAAAGCTGACCAAGTAATACCGGTAGTAATTCAATGATGACTTTCTAAGAGTTTGGTAAAATTCATCCGGTGGTGATGTTTTGATGAGACACAGTCAAAAACATTATCGTCCACCTCTGACTTACAGCGGCGAGCGATAGTTGTGTTACCTGTGCACCATATTGAGGCCTTCCAGGTACGCCAAGGCTTTGCAGATTTGGAGACTGAACTGAGTTAACTTTGCTGTCGACAAGACGGACTGATGTTCCACGATGTAGCTCCCCAACTTTCAAAAAGACAAGAACATCATCTTCAACAAAACAAACACTACATTAAAATATCTCTTTATCAGCCTGTTCAGATTGGAGAAATAACAATTTAAAGACAGTTTAACGCACCTCTCCATGCTCGTACAGCTCCATGACGATCCAGACAGGATCCACCTCGATGACTCCGACGAGACGCACGATGTGAGGGTGATCCAGGTTCTTCATTAGGTCTGCATCAAACAGGGAATACAGGACATCAAATTTGTAGATATGTTTTGTTTTTCTTACTTCATTATTTATGGACATACTTCATTCAACATTTATTTAGACAGACAAGTCACATTGAGCCTAGAAGACTCATTTACAAGTGAGATTTGTTTAGACAGACAAAAAGTAGTAAAACTAGACACATGTAGGAATTGAAGACGAAAACGTTCCTATCAGACTTTTTCTTCTTGGCTGAGAAGAAAAACTGTAATATTAAAAAACACCTTGCACAAACAAGCACATAGTGACGTAAACATTGGGGGGGGGGGGGGGGGATGACGAGAGTGGTGAGCAATGTCCTTGAAAGCTCTCGGGGGCACTGTAAGAGTTCTGATAAGGATAGGATAATCAGCTAGTTTCCTCCGGTGAGATCTGTAAACATTCCCGAGGGATGTCGGGGAATGCCAAGGACAATGCCTATGGGAATCCAAGAGTCCTGAAATGATGACACAATGTTTATTCAGCTGGTTTCCTCTCTGTTGAGCAGTTGGAAATTATTTGGGGTGGGGGGGGGGGGGGGGGGGGTCAGATCACTTGTTCTCCAGGCAAATTCAGATAAGGTAGCCTTTAAGACCAGGCCAGCCGGGGGAGCCAAATTCAGATAAACACACTGTTGTTTTGGGGACAGGCAGAAATTAATGACATCTACCTTGAGTATGTGTTGGTCCAATTGGTTCCGAAATGTCCAAATCACATGGTCACACTGATGGAACGTGCCTGAGTAAAATCCCCAAGATCTGATCCATTTTGCCCAAAGCATTTGAGTCTGGGTACTCGAAGCATGAACCAAGCCATCATAAAGGCAAGCAGCGTGATCGGGTCCCAATTTGCTGCTTACCAGCAACCAGCCGAATCCAAAAAGCAGGAACCAGTTATCGTAAATCCAATTAAATATGCATCCTTAAAATCCGTATATGGCAGCAAAGATAGACACATCATCAAGTCTTCAAGTCGATGAGATATCCAGCTGCGTGCATGCTAACAGGGCAAAGTGGCTCGCCTAAAGCCTGTCTTCTCTTCGAAGAAATGTTATCAATTGTGTTGAGGGACCAACTGATCAAATCAAGTCCATAATTATCGTTCGGAAGATATGCAAGAGAGGCTAAAAAGCAGTTTCACAGACAGACAGAGCAGCAACCAAACGGAGAGGGAGGAGAGGGGAAAAGCATCCGACCTCAACAAGAGCAAGTGATGAATGGTAAATGATAAAGAACAACAATTGTGATGTTTACTGCACACAAAAAACATTAAAGTGCCACAAACATCACTTTAAGATAATGCGTTCCAAACATCTAAACAGAAGCCTGTCATTCCTTGAAGGAATGGACACCCCTGATCTAAAGCCTGCTGGATAGTGGCCCTCAAAGACCAGTGAAGACACCACTAATCTAAAGCATGCAAGATAGTGGCCCACAAGAACCAGGTTGGATACCCCTGTTCTAAAACATGCAGGATAGTGGCCCTCAAAGACCATTGAGTACACCTATAATCTAAAACATGCAGGATGGTGGCTCTCAAAGACCACTGAGGATGCCTAATCTAAAACATGCAGGATAGTGGCCCACAAGAACCAGGGTGGATACCCCTGATCTAAAGCATGTAGGATAGTGGCCCTCAAAGACCAGAGAGGACACCCCTGATCTAAAACATGCAGGGTAGTGGCCCTCAAGGGAAACTTTCAGGGAATCATTATTAGATGTTCCTCTATGACGCTATTCAAGACAGCTGCCACAGTCGTCTCACCTTGGCAAACACAAAAATAGCTGGATTTCTGTTGATTATTCATATATCGTGGCGTTATATTGGCGTATTAATACGTTATGTATACGTGGCGGTAGCTGAGAGTCATCCTCAATGTATAGGATTGACCAGAAGGGCTACAGCTCAATCATTTCTCATTGTGAGGTGATTAAAGATGTGCTGAGCCTTTTTTTGTATGATCTGTTTCCACCTCTATTGATGTAGGTTTCGTTCTGACAGCAGGAAGTCAGCTGCAGCAGAACCCGGACTGATGAAACCTCAAAAAGAGCCACACAGAGACGTTTCAGCTTCCTGTCGTCACACTTGTTTCTGTTTCCATCTGCACCTGTGCCCACAAAGCTCACCGGCTTCACTGAGAAACTTCTCCTTCACGTCAGCCGAGCAGTCTTTGCATGTTTTGATGGCCACACGGATGCCTTCGCCGCTCTGCGAACACACAAACACATCTCCATTCAGACACTCTGTCCACATCACTGATGTTAGAATTCGGCTGTGGGAACAGTTCAGTCACGGGGAAAAAAAAGTCCACCCTGTTTCAGGTCTCTGGTTTTTTCAGGGCTTCATAAAACAATCTGGTTTTCAATGTTACTCGAGTCTCGCCTCAAGTGTTAAAAAAAAAATATGAATAAAGAGTTGTTCCACCGCGTTTCGGTCAGGCTGGTGTCTGGATCAGCAGCTGTGTTTTGAATGATGCTACTCCTACGTTCATGGAGGAGTTTGACCCAATGAGTGGACAGTGCCAGGTCCTGAAGCCCCGACCGTCACCCCTCCCCCATCGTGCTCAACAGTTGCCATGAGGTTTTCTCTGAACGACTCTACTTTGAACTCATGTTATGGTTTGTTCCAAAGAAATTCACAAACCTACTGTCATGCTGCTGTAAACTCTTTACAATAGGGGTGTCTCATCCTGGTCCAGGAGGGCCACTCCCCTGCATGTTTTGATTCACTGATTCATATCAGGCGTGTAGGAGCAAGAAACAAGTAAAACATGCAGAGTAGTGGTCCTCGAGGGTGAGGATTTGACACACCTGATCTATAACATGCAGGGGGGTGGCTCTCGAGGACCAGGATTGGACTCCCCTGTTTTAGAGAGGAGTCTTTCTCCTGCAAACCTTCCAAATGAGTCGCATTTGTCCTGTCATGACTTTTGACCTTTAACCTGATAATTTAGGTTGTAGAGTCTGACATGGAGCTTTTGCGGGGTTTTCAATGTCTTAACATTGCACAGCCTGCCCTTGGGGTGAACTTGTTGCACCATTCACTCCTGTGACGATTGGGACTTTTTTGTAATCATAAATGTTTTTCACTTGTGAACAATCTTCCTCAATGTGGAATGATAAAGTGTTTATAAATGACCTTTGACCCTTCCCAGATCAATAAGCAGTAGCAGTTTCTCTCAGGTAATTGCTGATGTATTGTCACCTTGGTGTTATGTTAATAAAATGTTTTTATAGGGTGGACTTTTATTTCCCCTGATGACTTGAAGTTCTGTGATGTTTTAAATTAATAAGAGCTCACCGGGCTTTTATAAACTCCTTCATGAACTTCTCCAAAGAATCCTTCTCCGAGGATCCGGCCCACGATGACATCGTCTCTGGAGATCCCGTGTTTATCTAGACAATAAAAACCAGAGGAAGCTGTTTGAGTGCATGTTTGAAGGTCAACAGAACACAAACAGAACATTTCCATCAGTGACTGAGACCGCGGGTCCTCATATGAAGACATTGACTCTTTTAGAGAACTGCTCATCATGCAAAGCTGAAATTTAGTTTTAAGAGTTATTGGGACCTTCTGAGCCCAATTTGCAAAGAAAAATATAAAATACTAAAATAAACCTACTGTCCTCATATGAGGGCTTTTTTCGTTCTAAAGTCACTTCCTGTACCATGTCGGAGTTTAGTTATTTAACTTATTGGGGCCTACTACTCGCTCTCGCTCAAGACGGTCGCCTTCTCTTCTTCTTCCTGCTTTTGCTCTCTCTCTGTCTCGGAGCTCCTGTTACACATCTTCCGAATGAACAAAATACTATTATGGATCTGGTGAACTGGACTTTCAATGCAATCAACAAAATATTTTCAACAAAACGACAGAGTCCTGAAGAGCCCTCATGTCCTGCCGAGACTCATGCTGCAGGATACATCAGAGATTCGTGGGGAGTTTGGCAGCTGATGTGTCTTTCAGTTCTGTCTCACGACGACTCCAAAGACGTTTATATAATTAGATTTATGATAGCAGGGTTTCTGCTTTTTGGCATCGGTGGGTCCCTATGTTATCAACTTTTGAAGAAGACATTGGAAGCAGTTTCGGCCATGACAAAACTTCAGAGTCGGTGTGAAGGTTTAGTTCGTGCTACAAGTACTCAAAATCAGCTGATTTATGAGCTAAACCATGAGATAAAAGTGATTTATGAGAATCGCAGGCCACCTGCAGCTTCTAGGACTCGCCAGCATGTTGGAGTCGACCTTGAAGAAGGCTCATAGCATGGATCTGAGGAATGCACATAAATCTGGCTAATTTGGATCTGGAAAGTTCCAGCAGGACTCGAGGCTGACAAGAAAAAACAGTCTGCCTGAAGAAAATCAACAATTGTGGCTTATCTGAATCTGACGCCCCCGTTTGGCCTCAGATATGGACCAACTATCAAATTTCTCCTGGGACATGGGTAAACTAAGGAAAAAGCGTTGTCTTTCACAACCTCCCCCCACCAAGAATTTCTGCGCAGGCTTATCAGAACTGCCGGCTGAACAACAACATCAGGACTATGGCCTATCTGAAAGTGCTTCATGGACAAATCTCAGCATCTTGACGTCAAATGCATAAGTAATTGTGTTTATAAATGTGCTGCTGGTAGAGTTTTTTGATGTCTCATATCGTGTCCTGATAGGACAAGATGTGAAGAGATCTTTTTTTGTAATACCACTCTCCATCCTCATGGCCTTTTACCTTTTTCTATCTAAAAGTATTCTGATAAAGAATAAGGGACCGTGCTCTTGTAGCAGCAGCAATGTGCACTCTGCCCACTTTTCGGACGACTGTACGAACATAATCTCATTGTATCCCGGTACAATGATAATAAAGCTTATTCTGATTCTACTAATCCCAGGTCTTGGAGAAAGAGAAAATACACCAAAAAAAAAAAGCTTGAGTCTCAGGAGGTTCAAATTAATTATACAGTTGGAAAACATCAATTTAAATTAGTGTTTGTGATGAATTTATACTTTACCACTACTTACCATCATAAAGTGCTGTGTTTTCAGGAATCTCAGCATAGATATCAGATCCTGAAGAAATTATAAATGTCCTTTATTATTTCTTCAATACGTCAACCTAAATAAATTTCGTTGTTTTTTTTTTTTTTTTATAGCTAGAAACTCATCTAAAAAAAAAAATCCACATTAAATATGTTTATCCAATTAATAAAGAAGTAAACAAGCTTACCGAAGCTTCTCTTACAATTATGGAAAACAGCACTGGAAGAAAAATGAATAAACAATAATAATTTAATGAAAGAAGCTGTTAACAATGCTCAACAGGTTTGCTTGTTGTCGTTTTGGTAGGGTTGAAGAAGGAGTAAAAAAAAACACGATGAATAAAAAGCACAGCCCACACAGTTTTTAATTTTACCACATTGAGAAATAAAAAGAAGTTTAAAAACATGACTCGTCAGCGCGACTCATCAAACTCACCTCTGTGGTATGTCAGGAAGTTTTTGCTTTGTGTCCCTTCCTGAAAGAACCAAAACTGACATTTATTTTTTAAAATTTTCTAATATTTTATCAAACATTTGGTATTTTTCCACCTTTAGTCTATTATAATATATATATTATTGTTCGGTTAAGTCCTAAGGTTGACATAAAAATGCTGTTTCTTTTATGAAACTTGCTTCCTGTTTTATTTTGACATTCCACCACACTGATTTCCTGTTCCTGTTCTACGCCTAGTTTTAGTTTTTATTCAGCACATGTTGCTTAATAATGGAAATATTTATGTGAAGTGTAATTTATATTTAATCCAATGATCTGTCTCTGCACCTTTGCCGGGTCGGACCATGAGGGAATTCTTGGCGCATCCTTCCAGGCGACAGTAGCCGTCGATCAGGTCGGCCATGTTTTCTGCCACAGCCAGAGATGAAGTGCTCACCACGAGAGGCTGGAGGGTTGAAGAGACGACATCATCAGCCAAAATTAAAATAGAAGTCCCACTCAAAGTTCAAAACAGATGGAAAAAAAAAACAGCTGAAGTCCAATGAAATCCCTTAATAAATTTATCGCCTTGTGCCCCGAGAGGTGGGCTGATCCATTTTATTAGTTTTAAATCTTGTCTCCTAAAGGCCCAGCCTCCTCTGACTGGTCAACTAATCAATAGACAAAGTTTGAGGAATGAAAGATCGGCTGAAAATAAGGTACAAAAGAGGAAGAAAAGAAAAGGAAGCTAAGCTTTAATTTGAAACCAGGCCTTGCAGGAAGTTCAGCAGCTGCAAGTTCTTAAGAATAAACTAGAAAGTTCCTGGAGAAACGTTGTCAGGGCCTGCCATGTTGCAACCATTTTAAAATGTCATTTGACAGTACTGTGGGTTCACTCTCAGCTACCAATACACCAAATTTCAGCTCAATATGCCAAAAATTCAATGAATTATAGTCATGTTCTCTTTTAAGCTATGGTCGCCATCTTGGATTTTTTTTATTTAAATTCAGGATTTATTCAACATTGCTATCAGCTACCACCACACAAAATTTAAGCTAAATATCTCTAAAAATGACTAATTTATAGTATTTTTCCTTTTTAGCTTAGGCGACCATCTTGAATTTTTGATTTGCAGTCAGAGACCATTAGGGATTGTTCTCAGCTACCAATACACCAAATTTCAGTTCAATGGTTCCAAAAACCTGAGTTACTGTATATCCATTTGAAAGTAGGTTAGTATATATTTTTCCCTTTTAGCTAAGGCAGCCATCTTGCATTTTTCATTTGAATCAGGAATGCATAACAACTTGCTCACAGCTACCGCCGTGCCAAATTTCAGCTCGATGTCTCAAAAAGCGACTGTCAATTTTGAGTTTTCTGAGTTAGCTGTGGCAGCCATCTTGAACCAGAATGGCTCCAAAACGTTATCAGTTTCTTTCACAGACCTCTTCAGGTCATGTGACCACATTGCGGCAGTTAGAGGCTGTTAAGAGTTATATCAGTGTTTTTCAATTAAAAAAATGTCATCTTTGTTTGCAAATTACATCTCCATGATAACCCAAAATGCCAATAAAAGTAATAGCAAACATCACGGTGCCGAGCCAGTCGTTTTGATATAAAATTTGTGGGGGTACACTTTGCGGTTTGGGCCGCTGCCTTGAGGCAGTCCCCAAAAACTTCAATGTGGACTTTTAGCTTTGTAACTTTGCACCTGATATACACAAGAGGAAACAAGCATGATCCACTTCACTGCAACGCAACAAACGCAGGAAGTGTGGCGTTACCTGTTGGGCTCCCTCTATGTGCACAGTGAGAAGGGCGCGGCCGTCACTTTCTGCAGCACTGGAGATGCTTCGTACCTGAGAGAACTTGGCCAGACAGATGGGCTACAGAGGAGTTAAAAAAAAAACAAATTAAAACTAGATAAACCCACAGAGGTTGTGAGCCAAACTCTAAAAACAAAGAGGAAGAGAAAGTTTAGACTCACGGCGGAGTTCTCGGTTTGTTGACTGATCCCTTCTGCACTGATGAGCAGGTCTATGGTTAGATTCCAGCTGTGCTACAAACAAAACAAAGACACTCTGATGACTCCTACAAAGTACGCACTGGTTGGAAATAAAGCCAGCTTGAATTAAAAATCAAATGGATATGAGTCAGTGGCTTATGGAAGACCGTTTTTGACCCTTTGAAAAACAAATATGAGATTCTATGACTGAATTATGACCAGCCTGTCAAAAATATGACCTTTATTTAAATTTTAATTTCATGTCTTAAATTTACTGAATCGCCACCTTATCGTGGCGGAGGAGTTTGTGTGCCTGAATGGTCCTAGGTGCTATGCTGTCAGGGACAATTGTGATTGTCCCGAGTAGGGTCTCCCAAGGCAGACTGGTTCTAGGTGACAGGCCAGAAAAAGAGCAATTCAGAAGACTCTTATGCACAGTAAAAATCAAGGAGCTCAGTGTCCCTTGCCCAGATTTGGGTTATTGGGGATGGTAACGGTAAAATGGTCTCTCTGATCTGAACTTGACTGGTGTTCTGTTGTTGGACTTCTGTAAAAGGTTGAAGGAATGCGCTAGTCTGCTTTAGTAAACCAGGGTCAGAGCGCCAAGGTCCCCGCTTTCGGCCACTGCCTTCGGCCACTGCCTTCAGCCACTGCCTTCGGCCACTGCCTTCGGCCACTGCCCATAGCATCATGCATCTGACTTTTATGGCCCTTTCTGCAGGTGGTGGGTCCACAGGAAGGCAAACCCATGCTGCTCCTTCGGGCTGAGCCCTACCGGGCCCCATGGGTAGAGATCTGGTCATCAGGTGCTCCCCGATGAGCCCCTCCCCCAGGCCTGGCTCCAGGGTGGGGCCCCGTTAACCCACGTCCAGGTAAGGGACACTGAGTTCCTTGTTTTGTTTTGTTCATAAAAATCCAGGGTAAGACTCAGGACACGCTAGAGAGACTGTCTCTCGGTTGGCCTGGGAATGCCTTGGAAGAGCTGGAAGAGGTGGCTGTGGAAAGGGATGTCTGGGCCTCCCTGCTCAAGCTGCTGTCCCCGCAACCCGACTTCGGAATAAGCAGAAGATAATGGATGGATGGCTGGATGGATGAATGCACTAGTCATAGTTTGTCCATCACAGACACCATGTTTGAACATAAGGGTGTTCATAAGTGAACTTGGCACAAGGACGCTCTAGGTCATAGAGCCATGCTTTTTTTTTTCTTCATTTACCCTTTATTTATACAGGTAGTCTCATTTGAGCCATGAGAACTCATTTTCAAGATTGATTGACTTTGTAGTCGTGTTATCTGATTTGATGTTGTTTGTTTTGGACACTCTGGTGAAGAGAGGAAATGAGCTGTCAACTGATCACCACCTGGTAGTGGATTGGATCAGATGGCTGGGGAAGATTCCGGACAGACCTGGTAGAGCCAAACGCTTGGTGAAGGTTTAATGGGAACGCCTGGCAGAAGAACCCTTCAGAAAGATCTTCAACTCGCACCTCAGGAGAGCTTTAACTGCATCCCAGCTGAAGTGGGGGACATTGAGTAAGAGTGGGCCATGATCCACAGCTCAGTTGTTGAAGTGGCTGCTTTGAGCTGTGGCTGCAAGGTTGTCGGTGTTTCTTGCGGTGGCCACCCTCAAACTCGGTGGTGGAAATCCCAGGTTAGGGAGGCTGTCAAGTTGAAGAAAGAATCCTATCAGTCCTTGTTGGCAGTGCCATTGGATTGTCAGACTGGGATGATGGTTCCCCTATTCAAAAAGAGGGACCGGAGGATGTGCTCCAATTATAGGGGCATAACTCTCCTTAGCCTACCTGGTAAAGTCTATTCAGGGGTACTGGAGAAGTGAGGCAGATTGATGGTTGAACCTCAGATCCAGGAGGAAGACCCAGGTCACAATGTACAGACTATGTCTCTTGGTTGACCTGGGAATGCCTTGGGGTCCTCCCAGAAGAGCTGGAAGAGGTGGCTGTGGAAAGAGATGTCTGGGCCTCCTTGCTCAAGCTGCTGCCTCTATGACCCGACTTCGGAACAAGTGGAAGATGATGGATGGATGGATGGATGGATGGATGGATGGATGGATGGATGGAT
>NC_056520.1:9163353-9166715 GCF_014905685.2 Nematolebias whitei | reverse complement strand
TATTTATTTATTTATTTATTTATTTATTTATTTATTTATTTATTTATGGATCTTAAATTTATGACTTGCTGTTTTACATTACGACTTAGCATCTCATAATTACAACTCTCAAAATTATGATTACATATCTCAAGAGTATGACTTAACATTTCAAAATGTGACTTAGCATTTTATAATTAGGACTCAGCAGTTCAACATTATAATTTAGCATTTCAAAATTATGACACAACATCTCATCATCTTTAATGGAATAGCCTTAATTGTCCTGAGTCGCAGTTATGAGATATTATCTCATAGTTTTTAAATGGTCTCTTGTTCATTCAGATATATTTTTCTTTTTGCAGTATGGCGTAAATGGACTTCTGTACTACTTGCAGAACACTCACCACAAGCTGACAAGCGAAGCTCTCGTGAGTGAAGGTGTAGCACAGAGACAGCGTGCTGAAGAACCTTTCCATGCAGCGGTCCTGCTGGAATGTTGAGTAGCTCTGGAACGTCTGTTGGATCAGCCGCCTCAACTGCTTGGGCTAAACATGCAATGGCGCACAAATGACAACCGGTTAGGACTTTGGTTTATTTTAAAAACTCAGAGCAAGAAGTCGTGTGAACAAAGCCGTGGGGAAAATGGGGTGCGAAGGGTGTTGCAGCAGCCCTTGATGAATGCCAGAGGACATAAATGTTCATAAGAAAATGAATGTGTCTTGCTTTTCACCATGTTTGATTTGACGATGCTCCTCATTTTTGTTTGGAAAGACACATGCTAACAGCATGCTAACAGTAAGCTAATGGCACGCTAACAACATACTAACAGCAAGCTAATGGCAAGCTAACAACATATTAATATCAGGCTAACATAATTTTTTTTTAATTTACCCTTTATTTATCCAGGTAGCCTCATTGAGCCACGAGAACTCATTTTCAAGAGAGACCTGTTTAGGGAGCAGATGGGGGTTAAAGGCCTTGCTCATGGGCCCAGAGTGGGGCGAATGAGGGTGGGGGCAGGTGTGGGTGCTTCACCTACCCCACCCACATTTTTGATGTTGTCGGTACCGGGGCTTGAACCGGCAATCTCCCGATCACAGGCTCACCTTCTCTAATCTCTGCGCCTCCACTCAACTCCGCTCCATCATGCTGACAGCATGCTAACAGCAAGATAACAACAACCTAACGGCATGCTAACATCATGCTAACGTCAAGCTAACAGAATGTTAATGACATGCTAATTGCATGGTAGCGGCATGCTAACAGCACCGGTGCGTTGTGTAATGCAGGTCTTGAGTCTCTACCTACCCTTATGCTGTTTATGAGCTCTCTGGGGAAGAACAGGTCCAGCCCTACATCCTTCCTAACAAAAGGATGGGATACAGATCAGGATTTTATGTTAGCATTATGCTAAGTTTTGTTTGATGAGTTAAACAATGCTTAACTCACTCCAGCAGTTCAAAGTTGGACTTTTTCTCCAGGCCATTAGGATTCATGTCTTTGTAGAATCTCCTGCAAAGACATAAAGCACACAAGTTTTGGCTTGTTGTCTTCTTCTGCTTGGAGCTCCTATATAAAATGAAACGTTACCTAATTTCCAGACAGCCAAGCTGTAAGGCCATCCCTTCACTCACTTTGGAGGCATAACGTTGCATATAATCACTGCGTACCTGTTGACAAGAGCACAGAAATGTTTCTCCTTTTAGGATCAGTGTCTTCTTTGGTGAATTCTGGATTGTCTACAAATTCGTGTGGATGTGTCGAAACTCGACAGTGCTCAGACTGAATTTGGAGAGCTGCAGCAGGGAGCTGGAGCAGGCTGTTATCAGGACTGTGAACTCACTGGCAGCAGATTCAGATTCTGATTCTGATTCAAGTGAAGGACCATGCCTGACCTGTTGGTAAAAGTAGAGCATGGTGGTTCTGTCATCCTGGAAAGCTTCCACGAAGTTTGATGGGATGTACCGGATTCTCAGGTCGTACCTAAACACACGAGTCTTCTTTATCTTGCTTTACTTTGGAAGGTTTTCTTTTAAAATGTACACAGCAGAATAAAGAAGGAACAGATGCTCTGACCTCCACTCGGCCTCCAGGTGCTGCTGCTCGTAACGCTGGGTGAGTTCGGACACGGTCAGGTCCGGGTGCAGCCAGTGCATCTCCGAAGACTTCAGGTGTTTGAGAAGGAGGCCGTAGCTCAGGCCGTGTTTGATCTCCGGACCCACGCAGCCACTGGACAGCACCACGTTGATCACATTCTGCGACAAGAAATATATGATTTAGTCAAATCAAATTTATTTATAAAGCACATTTTAAAACAGCAGCTGTTACCGAAGTGCTTGACAATAAAAAGCAATGGCAGTAATTTAATGAAAAGATAATAACAAAAATGAATGAATAGCATCAAAAGAAAAACATAAAAACACAGAACAACAAAATTAAATCACACTCCTACAGTCTAAATAAAATAATGCTTATAAATTATTATTATTTTTTTTATGCCTTATGCGTGGTATTTGGTAACAGGTCAAAGCTACTCAGCACAACATGTCTTCTTAAGTGCACAAAATGAAACTAGACTAAAAGAAAGAGAGGAAATCTAAACAGAAGTAAATCTCTTTAGGAAAATTAGCATTTCTAGCAAAGCTCAGAAATAACAATGGTTGATCTGGTGAGACATCAGGATGACTCTCAGCTACAACCACGTCAAATATTAGCTCTGATGATGGGATCATTTCTGCATGGTTGAGAGTCCAGCGTGAATTAGAGTGGCTCCAGAAGTTAATCAGCCTTAGCCTTTCACAAGAGGGTTTATCTCAAAATTACGACTTAACATTTTAAAACGTGACAGCATCTCAAAAACAAAACTTATTCTCCTTCTATATTACAGTTATGACTTAGCATCTTTTCTTCTTTCGGCTCTTCCCGCTTCCTCCATCTCACTCTGTCCCTCTGCATCCTCTGTCCTCACTATGTCCTCTGTGTCTTCTGTCCTCACTCTGTCCTATGCATCCTCGGTCCTCACCCTGTCCTCTGTCCTCACTCTGTCCTCGGTCCTCTCTCTGTCCTCTGTGTTCTTTGTGCTCACTCTGTCCCCACCCTATTCTGTCCATTCTCTGTCCTCACTCTGTCTTCTGCATCCTCTGGCCTCCATCTGTCCTCTGTGTCCTCTGTCTCCCATCTGTCCTTTGTGTCCGCTGTCTTCACTCTGTCCTCTGCATCCTCTGTCCTTACTCCAACTACCTCCATGTCCTCTCTAACTGCATCCATATGTCTCTTCTTTGTCTTTTTCCTGGCAGCTGCATTTCTAACAACCTTCTACCAGTATACCCAGTTTCCCTCCTCTGGACATGTCCAAACCACTGTCCCTCCTCTGGACATGT
>NC_056520.1:9156498-9163343 GCF_014905685.2 Nematolebias whitei | reverse complement strand
CTGGACATGTCCAAACCACTGTCCCTCCTCTGGACATGTCCAAACCATCTCAGTGTGTCCTCTCTAACTTTATCTCCCAGTTGGTCAACCTGTGCTGTACCTCTGATGATCTCATTCCTGATCTTATCCATCCTTGTCACTCCTAAGGAGAACCTCAACATCTTAATTTCTGACACTTCCAGTTCTGTCTCCTGCCTTTTTGTCCATGTCTCTGTCTCCTGTAACTGTGGTCAGACGATGTGATAAAGGTACAGTTAGTGAATAAGACAGGTATGAGCACCTTGACGGTCCAGCCCTCTTCACACCGGACCAGTTTGAAGTTCTTGCCCAGGTTGGCGCTGTTGCTAAGGAAACACACTTTGATGATCTTCCCTTGCAGGGTGTTATCCCTGCTCGCTATCATCGTGGGGGACTTGTTGGGAGGATCCGACTGGCCGGTGGGCGACACTCTCTGCCAGAGCAGGGTTCTGCTGTCCCCCGACATCACACAGAGCAGTACTCTACAGAGAGACGCCAATGACCGTCGTCCTCAACTCAAAGGGCCACATCAGAGCTGTAAGTACCAGAGTTGGACACAACCATTGCAAGACGGTGAGTTATCAAACGACAAACGGTGCAGCTGTGTTCTTTGGACACTCACCTGAGTCCTGATGATCCAAAATCGTCTCCAAGCCTTTAAAAGTGACCACGACCTGATCCCGGTGACGCCAACGGTCACATTTCTTTATAAAGAGCCGTTTGTTGAGCTGAGCAGGAGCAAGTCATCCGGAGTGTTGAAGCAGAAGACCGCGAGCTACGAAAAGAGGAAACGTTCTGCCACGTGAATGAGGAAGTAAGAAGAGCAGCTACAGAAAAACTGACAGACTGATGAAACCACTCGATCAGCGACTCTTTCACATGGCGTGGCACAATCTTTGATCAAGTGTGCAACAAACTTTCACTGCTCATAAAACCTTCAAACGTTGGCTTTTTACATTCTCGTACGGAAAAGTTGGACAAGAATTACTTCCATCAAAAAACCACGTCAACCAAAGTGTAAAGACTAAACATTAAATGTTATAATCGTCTTAACTGTAATAAAAACCGAGGGTTGTATATAAAAAGAGAAATATCAGTAACTCGCAGCTTTTGGGTTCAAGCAGAACTTCCCCTCACGTCTGTTTTAGTAACATCCTGTTGTGCAGTTTGTAAAATTTGACCTCAGCTCAAACTTTGCTTTTACTTTAGACGTTTTTTTTTTTATTTTTATAAAGCTTACCAAAAGAAAGTGTGAACATAGAAAACTCTTTGATCTGACATCCTGTTGCGTTGGCTCAGCTGTACAAATTCCTGACAAAACGGATGATTTACTGCTGACTCGTTGGTAATGTTTAGATTATTGAATTATTTAGCGACGGCAGTTATTAAAAACGGTATTGAGTCCAAAACAAATATCATCAACGCGGCAGTAAAACTTTTTGATTTGTAGTACATCAAACTGTGATGTACTGAATCATATCACAGTTTTACATCATATCATCACATATCGTATTATACTGAATCACATTTTATCACTTTTCTTTGTATAATTGTGTATCATATTATCATGCATTATATACCGGTAGTAGTAAATTACATATCGTATATCATAATATATCATCCATCCATCCATCCATCACATGTCATATCATTTCATGGGCAGCACGGTGGCTCAGGTGGTAGAGCTGCTGCCTCTCCCAGTTCAAATCCCAGCCGAGGGGCCTTTCTGGGTGGAGTTTACATCTTCTCTCTGTGCAGCGTGGGTTCTTTCCGGGTGCTCCGGTTTCCTCCCACAGATCAAAAACATGTATGTTAGGCTGATTGGTAACTCTAAATTGTCCCTAGGTGTGAGTGAGAGAGTGAATGGTTGTTTGTCTCTATGTGTCCCTGTGATGGACTGGAGATCAGTCCAGGGTGTACCCCGACCCAGTGATTGCTGGACATGGGCACCGGCGACCCCCGTGACCCAAAATGGAAGAAGCGGGTAAAAGATAATGGATGGATGGATAAAAGCAAAAGTGAACTGAAAGATTTGAATGTTGTTTTCTGGATTGTATGACGTCACAGCTCTGTTGTTATAGTGAATTTATTAGTTTACTTTTCAGAGATCCTTTTTAAAAAGTCACTTAATTTCTGACCCATAATTCTAGAATTAACCGACATGAGCAAAACCTAAAACCCCCAGAGGCCAAAAGGGGGCGGTAGAGTTCACCTTGACAGAATCATCCATCCATCCATCTACAGAATCAGCTGTTGATGTTCATTTAAAGATGTGGCGTATCTTAAAAATGAGACATTTCACTGTGACTCAGCTTGAACTGGTTCTTTGTGTTCACCATTGCACTGTAAAGCATTAAAGACATTTATGGTAAAAAATAACATAAAATGGATGCTCTCACAGTTTCCTGTAAACAGTGACTTGTTTATTTAAAACCTAATTTCTTCAGCCAGGTTCCTCCATAACACCAGTTTTCCCCGCTAGTCAACAACAGGACCATCCCATGATTTATTGCTGTCAATGCCCAAAAAAGAGAGGACCGAACGGAAGTTTAGTGTCTTTACCTTCAAAATAAAAGTCTAAATCTAAATACTACAAATATGATCAAATTTGATCAAAGCAGGCCTACTAATAGTGACTATTAATAATAATTAGCGGTGGGCACAGTTCTGCTAATCTACTAACAGCTATAGTGGAACTAGTGTCTTGTTGAGCAGATAAGTGTTTTTGGTAATTTTAGAAACGTTAACGGAATTAGTGGACAGCTGAAGGCACAATATCGACTGACAACGTGTACACGTGACAAGACGTGATTGATCGACGCATCAGTTGCTAGCTGAAGGAATGCTATCGACTGACTACGTGTACGTGACAAGACGTGATTGGTCGACGTAGCAGTTGCTAGCTGAAGGCACGCTATCGACTGAGTACGTGTACATGTGACAAGACGTGATTGGTCGACGCAGCAGTTGCTAGCTGAAGGCACGCTATCGACTGAGTACGTGTACATGCGACAAGACGTGATTGGTCGACGCAGCAGTGGCTAGCTGAAGGCACGTTATTGGCTAACTGTGTGTCTTATAGACAGACGTTAGCTGTACCAACCACTAATAATAATAGTAATGATATGTTGGGCTTACATTTTATGAGAGAAAATGTTTTTAAAAACACACCAAAACTACAAAAACAAACAAACAGATTTTTGCTTATTTAAAAGTAAAATCCTTGGAGAATTCACAGATTATTTTTTATGAGTTATACACTTTTAGGTGTATGCTTAGGTAGGGATGAGGGGGTTATATTGTAAAAATACAATAAAATTAACAGAAAATAAAATTTAAAACAACTAAATAAACAAATAAACTTGATTATTGAGCATGGACTTTGTTGGGTAACTAAATAAACAATCGAGTGACTTGCAAACATAAACTAATTAAAGCTAACTTAAAAACTGCCTTAGTGTTTTTGTAGTCCCTTAATCTCATTTAGATCTCCTTAACAGTATGGGAACTTATACCGTTTGACAATAAAGTTATATTCTGTATTGGTCCTGCCGTTTTGCATGATGTATGGATCAAAACGACGAACCACGATCAACTTGTGATGTTTACTTTATTAGCTCTGTAGCTGGCGCTAATGTTAGCCAGCTAAAGCTGAAGCTAATCTGTCTGAGAACATGTCTTGATCCTGATGTTTGTGGTGAGCGCGGCTCCTGACAAAAAGCGGAGCTCTCTGCAGCATCATCTCTCTCATCAGCAGCTCTTCTGTCTGACCCTCCTCTTCATCATTCAGTCTTAATCATCTTCAGCTGCAGGCTGACTCATTCCTTAATTCACCTCTCTGTCAACACGATCTAATTAAAGGGCTGGACGTCAGATAATGTCCAAAATTGACGGAGGAAGGAGCTCCCACCTGGAGCAACCTGTCTATGTCATTTACCCAGAATGCAATGCAGCGTAAATAAAATGGTGTCCTCCGTATGACATCACTAATTATAATTTTATAAAACCTGACAGCACACTGGTATCTTCTACAGCTTGTCCCTTCAAATATTACTTTAATAAAACAACAATTTGGGGCTTTTATTTTGAAAAGTGGTTCAGGAAGTCGTCTCCACGCAGCTCGTGTTTTGACTCTGAAGCTGAGCAGACCAAGGTGATGCTGAGGGAGGCAGGGTGGACCTTTTGTGTCTCACTTCTCTCAGTCTGGGTAAATGTCTCAAAGAGGGACTCTCACTTGGGGACAAGTCTCAGCGGTTTTAGGACAATAACCTGAGGGTTGGACATGACCGCAGCCGAGCAGACGGTCACGTGGCTCATCACGCTGGGGGTCCTGGAGTCCCCGAAGAAAAGCGTCTCGGACCCGGAGGCTTTCCTCCAGGCGTCCCTGCGGGATGGAGCGGTTCTGGTCCGGCTGCTGGAGCGCCTGAGACCCGGGGACTGCGGCAGGGTAAACACCCGCACACTGAACTTCAGCCGCTTGATTTGTCCGAACAGCTGATTTCTGTAAACATGCCAGGAGATCCAAGCTTCAAAATAAAAGTTAAAATTCAAAACAAAACGCTTCTTGAAAAACTGGGAATCTTTCAGTTGACGGATCTGCCGGCTTGTTTCATTACCATTTTTCAGCTACTACAGAAATTAGTGAGCATAAAACGATTTTTAAGTGGGCACACAAGTAGAAAATGTAATTTATATATAAAAATAACACAAATAAGAGTTGTAGCTTAAATGTAGAATTAAGACTTGTTTAAAACAAACATGTTGAAGACGAGAGCCAGAGAAGGTAAAAAAAACCACAATGGCAACAAGATTATAAATGAGCTGTTTATAATCATTTTATCTTTTTATTGTCACACTTTTAATAATAGACTTTTAAAATGTTTATTAGGATAAAAACAAGGGCAAACTGTAAACAAGTCAAGGAAAGGCGACCAGAATCCCGTCTGAATTGGACCCGATTCAGAGTCAGAGATTCATTTGTCATACACACCACACGTGGTACATGAGGTGGGACGAAACTATGTACGCAGAGTCCCAGTTACATCCAGCAATAACACAAATTGTACAGAAAAACATTAGTAAGATCCGAGTCATGAACTAAGAATACACTGAGCACTAATGGTACAACAACGAGCCGAAACAACAGCAGCACGAACATGAGTCTGTGTGAGCAGATGAGGACTAATGAACACAGCAACATGAACATAATCAGCAGCAAGAGATCAGTTTCATGGATAGTCAGTAGCACATATCAACAACCGAGTGGTATTATGGTGATTTTCACAGTTTTATTTTTTTTTTCCACAGTAATTTTTACCGTATTTTTTCCTGGTTAGAGATTCATGAGTCTTAACAGCCTCGGGGTAGAAGCTGTTCCTCAGCCTGCGGGTTCTACACTTAATGCTCCTCAACCTTCTGCTTGAGGGGAGCGGGGCAAAAAGTGTGTGTGCTGGGTGAGTGGGGTCCTTCATGATGCAGGTGGCCCTCTTCCTGCATCTGGAGGTGTAAATGTTTGTGACGGTGGAGAGGCTGACTCCCAACATCTTCTGTGCAGCCTTCACCACTCTCTGCAAAGCTTTTCTTTCTGCAGCTGTGCAGCCTCCATGCCACACGTTGATGCTGGAGCACAGGATGCTCTCCACTGCACACCTGTAGAAGGAGCTTCCCAGACCAGCTCATCTCAGCCGCCTGAGGAAGTAGAGTCTCTGATGAGCTTTCTTGATCAGGCTGGTGGTGTTGTTGCTCCAGCTGAGGTTGTCATTCAGGTGTACACCCAAGTGCTTGTAGCTGGAGACCACTTCCACTGCAAATCCTCTTATGTTCAGAGGGGTGTGTGTTTGTTCCTTGTGAAGTCCACGACCATCTCCTTCGTCTTCTTCACATTGACGTGAAGGTTGTTCGTCCTGCACCAGCTCTCCAGGTGTTCCACCTCCTGCCTGTAGCTGAACTCATCATTGTTTGTGATGCATCCCACCAGCGCTGTATCATCTGCAAACTTTACAATATGACAGCCTGGATGGGTCGGTACGCAGTCATACGTTAGCAGAGTGAACAGGAGGGGGCTCAACACACAACCCTGGGGGGAACCCATGCTGATGGTTATGGTGGAGGAGAAGAAGTCATGGATCTTCACAGATTGTGGTCTGTTGGTTAAGAAGTCTAGGACCCAGTTGCATTGAGAGGAACTTGGTACTAATGTGATTAGATTGTCCATCAGAGTCTGGGGAATCATGGTGTCAAAGGCAGATGTGAAGTCCACAAAGAGTATATGACGTAGGAGTCCTTCTGTTCCAAGAGGGTAAGAGCAGTGTGGACCACAGAGGAGATGGCATCTTCTGTCGATCGGTTCTCGGGGTATGCTGGTGAGGGTCCACGTTGATGGTGATGTTAGCTTTGATGTGGGTTCATGTCTGAATGCCACCTGATTCATGTCTAAATGTGACCTGATTCATATCTTAATGTGACATGATTCATGGCTAAATGTGAACTGATTCATGTCTGAATGTCAATTGATTCATGTCTAAAGGTGAATTGATTCATGTCTAAATGTGAATTGATTCATGTCTAAATGTGAACTGATTTATGTCTAAATGCGAATTGATTCATGTCTAAATGTGAAATGATTCGTGTCTAAATGTGAATTGATTCATGTCTAATTGTGAACTGATTTGTGTGTAAATGTGAATTGATTCATGTCTAAATGTGAATTGATTCTTGTCTAAATGTGAATTGATTCATGTCTAAATGTGAATTGATTCGTGTCTAAATGTGAATTGATTCATGTCTAAATGTGAATTGATTCATGTCTGAATGTGAATTGATTCATG
>NC_056520.1:9155347-9156488 GCF_014905685.2 Nematolebias whitei | reverse complement strand
TTCATGATGTATTTTCTTATTTGCTACGTCTAAATGTGAATTGATTCGTGTCTGAATGTCAATTGATTCATGTCTAAAGGTGAATTGATTCATGTCTAAATGTGACCTGATTCATGTCTAAAGGTGAATTGATTCATGTCTAATTGTGAACTGATTTATGTCTAAATGCGAATTGATTCATGTCTAAATGTGAATTGATTCGTGTCTAAATGTGAATTGATTCTTGTCTAAATGTGAATTGATTTGTGTGTAAATGTGAATTGATTCATGTCTAAATGTGAATTGATTCTTGTCTAAATGTGAATTGATTCTTGTCTAAATGTCAACTGATTCATGTCTAAAGGTGAATTGATTCATGTCTAAATGTGAATTGATTTGTGTGTAAATGTGAATTGATTCATGTCTAAATGTGAATTGATTCATGTCTAAATGTGAACTGATTTATGTCTAAATGTGAATTGATTCATGTCTGAATGTGAATTGATTCATGTCTGAATGTGACCTGATTCATGTCTAAATGTGAACTGATTCATGTCTAAATGTGAATTAATTCATTTCTAAATGTGACCTGATTCATGATGTATTTTCTTATTTGCTACGTCTAAATGTGAATTGATTCATGTCTAAATGTGAACTGATTTATGTCTAAATGTGAATTGATTCATGTCTGAATGTGAACTGATTCATGTCTGAATGTGAATTGATTCTTGTCTAAATGTGAATTGATTCTTGTCTAAATGTGAATTGATTCATGTCTAAATGTGACCTGATTCTTGTCTAAATGTGAATTGATTCATGTCTAAATGTGAACTGATTCATGTCTAAATGTGAACTGATTCATGTCTAAATGTGAACTGATTCATGTCTGAATGTGAATTGATTCATGTCTAAATGTGAATTGATTCGTGTCTAAATGTGAATTGATTCATGTCTAAATGTGAATTGATTCTTGTCTAAATGTGAATTGATTTTTGTCTAAATGTGAATTGATTCATGTCTAAATGTGAACTGATTCATGTCTGAATGTCAATTGATTCATGTCTAAAGGTGAATTGATTCATGTCTAAATGTGAATTGATTTGTGTGTAAATGTGAATTGATTCATGTCTAAATGTGAATTGATTCGTGTCTAAATGTGAAT
>NC_056520.1:9149365-9155337 GCF_014905685.2 Nematolebias whitei | reverse complement strand
TGTCTAAATGTGAATTGATTCGTGTCTAAATGTGAATTGATTCATGTCTAAATGTGAATTGATTCATGTCTAAATGTGAATTGATTCGTGTTTAAATGTGAATTGATTCATGTCTAATTGAGACTTCAAAAAAGCCACAACCAGTCACTAGAACAAGATCAGCTGTTTATTCAGCAGCTTGGTAGCTACAGGGTCACCTTCTAGAAAGCCTTCGACCTGTTCTCAGATTCAGGTGAATAATATTTCCATTTAATTTTGTTTATTTTTACACAGTTTACTGGAAGGCACAGAAGATAAAATATAGATCAGTGATGCATGTGAAAAACCTACAATTTTATTGATTTTTTTTATTATTATGTAATTATTTGCTGGGGTAATTGATAATCAATGCATATATTAACAGAAAAACAATTTTACACATATGAGTTTATTTTATTTTGAAAGCTACCACAGGAAGTAAAGCTTATCAGCTCTCTTTGATCCTGGTCAGCATGAAGTGCTGGCCTGGATTAAAACTGTTTTAAAGGGAGAAACATCTTCAGCTCCCTCAGCAGCTTGTTTTATATTTCAGCTCAGTGTCTGAAGATTATTATTTATTTTTTTGTTTGTTTTAGTTTTTCCAGGAGCCGAGGAGCGACAGCGAGTGTCAGAAGAATATTACAGAGTTCCTTAAAGGCTGCGGGGCTTTCGGTGTGGAGGTGAGTCGGTGTTTGGTTATGAATCACAGTTGGTCTTAAACCCTCAGAAGGCCTTTAAAGGAACATCCACCAACTTAACTAACTGCTTAAAAAGACTGTTTTACATATTCTTCTACACAATAAACCCTGACATAAAAAATATCAAAGTTTAATGATTTTATATATTTTTTAGCTCCTTAAGAACCTTTAGTAAAAAAAACAACAACAAAAACGTCACAATTGCGACTTAAAAATGTATATTTTATGCAAATTTATAAAATAAGGCATTTTCCCCCTTTGCACACACAATGGGATATTAAAAAAAAAATAGTTGTAGTCCTGAGTTTTCAGAAGTTTTCAAAAGTCCAACCAGAAACGAAAAACATGGCTTCGATTTCATTAAAACATTCACGAGTTGCTGCGTGACCAGACTGGCAGGTTTTCATGTTTTGGGTCGAGCCAACCAGCCGGCCGGTTCTTCAGCATGCACGTGGCTCTACTTTTTGTATGGAGTACTTTACTAGTGCACAACACGAGTGTGTTTTTGCTCTTTACATCCAAACTAAAACAGTTTTGTTGGACAAGACGAGACTCGGGCCTCCACAGGAACGTTTGGCTGCGACGGACGCACCTCTTCCAGGTAAAAAACAAAGCGCCACCTAGTGGGATAATATAAAATGTCAAGTAAGTAGCAGTGTTTCCCCTACCATTATCTAAGGAGGGCCCCGCCCTGTCAACAGAACTGAGTGCCCCGCCCACCAAAATGTCCTTCACCCACAACTCCCCCCTTCTCAGTTGACAACTGCCGGCACTGACGTAGCGCTAAGCTAACACGCAACACAGACATCTCTCTACCCACCCCATCGACGAGATGAGCGCCCTGCCAATGCTAGTGGCCAAGGGGAAACGCTGGATGAGAAGGTAAGATAAAAAAACACTACTGAATGGAAAAATCATTGTTTTATGATAAATATAGGATCAGTTGCATTTATAATGGATTTCAATATGGTAAATTTTCCCCTTACGTACCACTAGAGGGCAGTAAAGTTACTGAGGTAACCAGAGCATTTGAAACAATTCTGACCCAAAAAAAAAAAGATTTTTAGACTTTGTCAATAACAGTCTTGTCTGTTGACAACTCCAAAATAAATGTTAATAAAAACATTAACACGAATAAATACGTGGTGGATTTGTTTTCCCCATGAGACCTTCTGAGGGTTAAGCTTCTTCTGTTGAGCCGTCACTGCCTTTAAAGGGTGTTTTATGTCCACGTTGTATCAGCGATGCCTTCGTAAAGACGTTGAAATATAGCTAATGAGCTTGACTTCAGTCATTTTGATCCAATGTATCAGTTGAGTAAAATTTTAATGAACACTAGGAATTTTGTTTGAAAATCCCTAAACTATAGGTCTAACGATGCACTGTTTTTATCTTGGATTCTAGTTTGTTGCTTGTCCATTAACTTAATGGTTCCTCGAAAACAACGGTTTGGAACGAGCAAAAAGTCACCGCTTTACAGATTTACCGATACAGCATAAGTGACTTCCTGTCAACGTTGTGTTCAAACCTCACAATAATAAGGAAACAGACTTGGAAGGGCTCTGCGTAGGTGAATAAAATGGACACTAAGGCACTTTAAAGTGTCCGGTTTTCCGTCTGGATGTTCTCGTCTGGAGACAGCGCAGCCTATTTCCTGAGATAAGGGGGGTACATTTTCCGTGTCCAGGGTGGGTGGGGTCACGAAGGATGCTAACATCTCTGTCTCTACATCTGGCAGTGTAGATGTCACTGTAGATGCACCCGATGGTCCTCTGGGCAGACTTTACCACCCTCCCTCTGAGGCACTGTGCAGCTTCCAAACCACACATTTTTGTAGATGCTCTCATGAACCCCCTATATGGTGTTTTAAATCATGCAGGGAAATTATGGCTCAAGGGCCAGACCCAGAAACTAATCTGGCTCTTGAGGTCTTAAAATGAAAACAAAACTCAAATAACTTAAACATGAATCTTTGGGCAGGAGGCTACTTTGCTAGTTTGATTTTTGTTGTTTAATATCTTTTTGTATTGCTAGCGTAATTTTTTAAAATTTTTATTTATAGACAAACTCATCGGCCACTTTTTTAGGCTCTCTGGTTCATTTGACACAAATAATTCAGCAGCCAATCACATGACAGCAACTCTGTGCCTTCAGGCATAGTGATGTGGTGAAGACGACTTGCTCAAACTGGGAATCAGGATTAAGTGACTTTGAATGTGGCGTTGTTGTTGGTGCCAAAAAGTCTGTTCAGATGATTTTAGAACCTGCTGATCTAGTGGGACTTTCACGCACAACCATCTGTATGGTTTAAAGAGAGTGGTTCAACAAAAAGAAAATATCCAGTGAGCAGCATTTGTGAGGACAAAGAAAGCCTTGTTAGCATCAGACTGGTTCTAGATGAGAGAAAGGCAACCCCTCGTTACAACCAAAGGTCTGCAGAACCATCCAGCCTTGAAGCAGACGGGTTTCCTCTGGTCGTATGGGTCAGGATTCACTACAACCTCCACGACCACCAGATCTCAGATGGGGAGGAGCAGGAGACTCATATCCTGGATGTGTAGCTGATATGCCTGGCACGATAACAAATTTTGCTGGGCGATTAATTGTCTCAGAAATTATTGCGATAAACGACAATATTGTTTGAAATTTGACAATAATTAGTCATGGCAAATTTAAGAAAAAATGTTGGTTAATTTTTGTGTGTAGTACCTTTTTTGGCCACTGGATAGAAGTATAAGACAGTTTGAATCGAATGATGGATAGTGAGGGAGCGAGCAGTGTGACTCTTTAAGAAAAATGGGAGGGAGGCTCCTTGAAGTGACATGGGCTGTCTATCGTTCCTGTTTTTTGGTTTTCAAAATGGCGGGCAATCTGTGTTGGTTGAGCTCTTTAGCATAGCATTTGTCACACAAAGCTTTTAATAAAAAATCAGTAAACAAGTTCTCAGCTTCTTTTTGCAGTGAAAAACAACTTTTTACACAAAGGCACGGGTTTCAACCATGAATTTTGGAGCTTTGACAAGACAGAGGTTTTTTTCGCGAGGTCGGCCTGTTAGCTTAGCTTGTAGCTTAGCTTCCCATCATAGCTGCTTTTAACGATCCAAAAATGCGATTTTGGACATTTAAAACAGATTTTAAAGAGAAAAGAGAAAGGGAGGGGTCAGTGAAGAGCACCGGCATTGAGCTTTTTGTCATCCAGTATCCAGTAGAAAGAGAGAGACAAAGAAAAGATAAAGTCGAAAAATGAAAATGTTTGATAATTTTTATTCATCATGCGATTAATTGATTAATTGTTTGTTGCGACAGGCCTAGTAGTTGATGCCATCATGTCAACAAGGACTAAAATCTCTGACGAAAGTTTCCAACAACTTGTTGAATCTATCTAACAATTAACATGATTATTGAAGGCAGATGGGGGGTCAGAAGGGGGTTGGATCCTATACTAGTGTGGTGAGATTATAGTCCCCCCATCACGGAGCAAAGAGAGAAAATTGGAAATACCATTCGTCAATCTGTGCATGTTGTGACCGTGATCACTTAAAACAAAGTGAGATACTAACGTCCGTTTTAGTGTGTGCCAGCATCAAAGTGTAAGGAAGATTAATATCAAAAATTGGGTTGCCACGACAAAATCCAACATGGCTGCCACCATCAAGTCAAGTATGTAAACTGGCCACTCCTATCATTTGAGGAAACTTTTTGATTTTTAGTTTTCATATTGTTTAAAAGTAATAGTTTCCTTAAATGATTGAGGTGGCCTAATATTAATCTTTGGTGGCAACAAATTTGAGTCCACCCCGAAGTGAAAATGTTCAAATTATGCCCAACATGTCAACATTTTGTGTGGCCACCATTGTTTTCCAGCACTGTCTTAACTCTCCTGGGCTTGGAGCGTCACAAGCTGCCGCTGGAATCCTCTACTAGAGAATCTACAGGCCTTGCACTCCTCCACCTTCTGTCTGAAGACGCTCAATAGGGTTTAGGTCTGGAGACATGCTTGGCCAGTCCAGCACCTTGCCCTCAGTTTCTTTAGCAAGGCAGTGGTCATTTGGAGGTGTGTTTGAGGTCGTTATGTTGGAATACTGCCCTGCGGCCCAGTTTCCAAAATGAGGCAATAAGCTTGAGTATGTCACAGTATGTGTTGGCATTCATGGTTCCCTCGAACTGTAACAACCCACAGACCCAAACCATGATACTCCCACCACCACCATGCTTGACTGTAGGCAAGACCCACAAGTCTTTGTACTCCTCACCTGGTTGCCACCACACACATTTGATACCGTCGGAACCAAGTAAGTTCATCTTAGTCTCATTAGACTGCAGGAAATGGTTCCAGTAATCCATGTCCTCAGTCAGTTTGTCTTCAGTGAATTGTTTGCGGGCTTTCTTGTGCATTATCTTTAGAAGAGGCTTCTTTCTGGGTCGACAGCCATGCAGACCACTTTGATGCAGTGTTTGATGTATGGTCTGAGCATTGACAGGCTGACCCCCCTTCCCCTTCGACCTCTACAGCAATGCTAGCAGCACTCATATGTCTATTTTCAAAAGACAACCTCTGGGTATGACGCGCACTCATATGTCTATTTTCAAAAGACAACCTCTGGGTATGACGCTGAGCAGGTGCACTCTACTTCTTTGGTCGACCATGGCGAGGCCAATTCTGTTAAACGGCTTCATGGCCTTGGCCACTGTGCTGCAGCTCAGTTTCAGGGTGTTGGCTCTTATAGCCTAGGCCATCTTTACGTAGAGCAACAATTCTTGTTTTCAGATCCTCAGAGAGTTCTTTCCCACGAGGTGCCATGTTGAGCATCTAGTGACCAGTATGAGAGCGATAACACCAAATTCAACACACCTGCTCCCCATTCACGCCCGAGACCCTGTAACACTAACAAGTGACACCACACCGGGGAGGGGAAATGGCTATCCATCCATCTGTACATCCATTATCTTTTACCCACATCTTCCTTTTTGGGTCGCGGGTGTCAAGGTCCCAGTCCCTGATCCCCAGGTGTGGGGAACGAACTTTGCTCCCTCCCATACCCTATTCTGCACCATGTTGTGTTCTGACCTGGGGCGTAGCCCACTAAGCCAATGGGACTGTTAATATGTATTTCCCTGTCCGGGGACCGAACCCGTATCATTCGTAATGCAAACCTGGTGTTCGGCCTCTTCACCAGAAAATGGCTAATTGGGTATAATTTGAACATTTTTGTCATGAATCACGTCCTTGTATTTAGATCTTTATCACTCTGTTCAC
>NC_056520.1:9145056-9149355 GCF_014905685.2 Nematolebias whitei | reverse complement strand
CTGTTGTGTTGTGATCTTGGTCCAAACCCTCACGAGAGTTCCTTACACATTTTCACTTCGGGGTGAACTCACTATTGTTGCCAACGGTTTAGACATTAATGGCTGTTGAGTTATTTTGACAGGAGAGCAAATTTACAGAGTTACACAAGCTGTACACTGACTACTTTACATCGTGTCAAAGTGTCATATCCTCAGTGCTGTCCCATGAAATGATAGAATAAAATATTTACAGAAATGTGAGGGGTGTATTCACATTTGTGACACTGCATCTGTAAAACTAAAAACATTCACATTGGTGTACCACTTATATTATCTAATATTGTTGGTTAATTTGGTTGATTGTTGTTTATGTAGCTATTTATCGACTGTAGCACAAAAAAGTCCAAAATTAGGATTAATAAGTTCATAAAGAGATGTGCTTAGCGATATAACTGTCTAAAAGACACTGCTCTAAAATCACATGAAGGTAGCGTTTCTTGGCTGTAGCCACAGGAGGCCATTTCTTCACTTCAGCTAGAGTTTCTTATAGATTTGAGGTGGACTACTTCTAAATGCCAACCATACGCCTTCGTTCAGAATGCACATGTGCCAAGCATTGGCAGTGAGAAACATGCTACTTTCACAAAAACATATCAGAGGATGTAGCCGCCTACGAGCTTTTTGTGCCAATTCACGCTTCTTCAAACTTTTCTTTATAGAATATTCAGCAAGTTCTAAATCAACTGTGGACCCACTGTACCGCCTAAAAATATTAATGTTACTGTTCAGTCTGCAGCCTATCTCACAGCCTCGTTTCCTGCCAGCTGAAAATCACATTTCACATCATTTAAATTATAAAGAGCCCCACAAGTGACACTCCCATGAAGCTCTGTCTCATAATTACGACATTAAACAAGCAAGTTTAAACTACTGACCAGTAGATGTGTCACAAATAAAAAGAAATCAAGATACCATAGTAAAAAACTGGTGAGGATAATAACCAATAACTAAATATTTCAATTCAATTCAGTTTATTTATATAGCGCCAAGTTATAACAGAAGTCGTCTCAGGGCACTGAACAGAAATATTCATATATATAAAAAGTCGATTAGTAACATTATTTATCTAAGGTAGTGTAGGGTAGCCAGCAGATTGCATTATCTTCATTTCATCCCAGTCTCCCATTCTGAGCAAGCACAAACACAACAGTGAAAAGGAAAACCTCCCTTATAACAGGAAGAAACCTAAAGCAGAACCAGGCTCTGGACGAGCGGCGGGGTTTCATGGACAAATAAAACTGTGTATCATCAGCATAATAATTAAAATTTATCCCATGCTGTTTAATAACTTTAATTAATGGAAGCATATTTAAGGTAAAGAGTATTGGTCCAAGCAATGAACCCTGAGGAACTCCCATGACTAACTTTGTATATGATGAAGATTCATTATTTACATTTACAAAAGGAAATCTATCGGATAAATATGATTTAAACCATTTTAGAGCCGTTCCTGTAATTCCAATATCATATTCAAGTCTCTGTAATAGAATATTGTGATCAAACTGTATCAAATGCAGCACTGAGGTGTAATAGGACCAGTGTCGACACAAGTCCATTGTCTGAGGTCACGAGAATATCATTAGTGACTTTCACCAGTGCAGATTCAGTGCTGTGGTGAGCTCGACTGAAACTTCAATATTTGCCCAACAATTTTTTAGTTCTGCTTTTTTAAATCACATCACTCCACTGTTCCCCAGAGCTTTCTCAGATTTTGTTAACCAAGTAGAGGTTTTGCTTACCTTGAAAATCACAGTATTTTCTATAAATGTTACCGTTTTTTTGGGGGGGTTCTTTGTGGGTGGCTGAAGATTAATATATGGGGGCCAAGGCCACCATTGGCCACCCCCTGGCTCTGGCCCTGCTGGTGAATAAAACAGCTTCCTCCACTCCACAAGAAAAAAATGAAATAAAATAAACTCCCTCTGTTAAATGGTGTAACTCCTCCACTTGAATATCTTGCACCAAAACCATTTAAGTTCACTTCATTCTCTGATCAGTTCCAGTCCAGAACAGCACTCATCTCCAAGACTACAAGCTTCCACTGTTCAGACCCCTCAGAGAGGGGGGTCGTTTTGGTAAAGCAGCAACATTTTCCCTACATTCAACCTGTCGTTCGATTGTTGCTGCAGATTCTTTCAATAAGAAGCTTTTCCATTGAAGTTTTTCATGAGCTTGTTGGAAAACACAGTCAGATGAACATAAGATGTCTGATGAGCATCATACGTTGCTCCAATGCCTGCCCAGCATGGTGCATTCACACACGTAGGAGTTACTGTGCCATAAGCTCTAATTCTCTAATACCCCCCCCCCCCCCCCAGTACCATCACAGATGGCTCATTTTCCCAACTACTCAAAAAACTTTTTATCAGATTAAACATCATAAAATGTTTCAAATCATCTCCAAACGTTGCATTCAGATTCAGTTGTAGTTTATTTCTTGCAGCTCCTCTGATACAGTATATTTAGCTACATATGGTTAGAACAGCTGTGGTATTTAAGCTTGCTTATGTTCAAAATGTTCTGGTTTCAGATGCATACTGGGCCAAAACCAGTTCTTACTTCAGTTCTCAGTTGTGTTTTTGTTGGTTTGGTCGTTATGGAAACGGCAGAAATCCACACAGATTAAATATTCTTAACTTGTGATTTAATTTCAAGCCCTTCTTTGGTGTTTATCAGCAAGTTATCAGCTGTTATTGTCGCCCGTCGCTGAGCGAATATGGGAAATTCGGGATGGGTTGCCACGTCAAAATCCAAGATGGCCATCACCGTAGATATATATGTAAATCGTTGACCCTAATCATTTCAGGAAACAATGCTTTTTAGTTTATATATTATTTAAAAGTATAGTTTTTTTCAAATGATTAGGGTGGTCAAAGATTAATCTAGTCCAGACAAGGCCACTATTGGCCACCCCCTGGCTCCGCCCCTGGTTGTTGACTAAGTGGCTCCCTCCTCTCTCCAGGATCCGTCACTCTGCGCCTCAAAGCAAAAATAAAAGCCTCTGTCTGTTCTTCAGAGTGTAATTCCTCCACTTGAATATCTTGCACCAAAAACATTTAGGTTCATTCTCTGTTCAGTTTCAGTCCAGAACAACACTCATCTCAAAAACAACATGGCGGGCTGAGTGTTTTTGCTCTGAAGTAGGCCATACCAGGTGATGACCCCCTCCCTGTGTGAGTGTGCAGCCCAGTCTAGTGAATAATTTATTGATCTCATGCAAAATAAAGCCGCGGAGTCACGATGGAGAAAAAGCAGATTATGCAACACCGGAGCCTGAACGTAGACGTATAACGAGGTTTTGCTTTGGGACCTGGAGCGTAAACTGAGATGATACGAACGGGTTTAAACAAAACAACAAGCAGAGTCTCAAAGGAACAATGGAGACAGGATGACAGGATGAGGTGGGGGGAAGGGCGAGAGTGGACTGATGTAATGCAGTCGTCCAGGCAGCCGGAGGATTTCCAATCAGGTTGATTAGAGTAAGGTCGGCCATGGAAGCCAAGGACTCTGCTGCCAGCCAGTCATAATTTTCCCAGATGGTCGTCTGGCAGGCGGAGGACACGGAAGACCAAGCGTCCCGTAGAGGGTGATTTTTACCGTCGGTATAAAAGCTGCTCATTCAGTCACACCCCGGCTATAATTAAAGTGTTTTAGACAATAAATCATAAAGACCCTACAGCCGAGCGACCTGTTGGACCAATTGATCAAAGGTGCAGATTGTTAAATTGAATATCTGCCACAAATGCACCTAATATATTTCTGTCATCCTTTTTTTAAAAAAGGGTTTTCTTTTTGCAGTTTTACTGCAAATTAATAAAATTAACACTGATGGACGCCATTTTTGCTTTAGGTCAACAGAACTGGTCTGATGCTGTTAGTATAGAAGAGGGGTGTTCAATCCTGGTCCTGGAGGGCCACTGTCCTACATGTTCTAGATCAGGGTTGTCCAATCCTGGTCCTAAAGAAGCCACTATCCTGTATGATCTAGATCAGGATGTGTCCAATCTTGGTCCTAAAGGAGCCACTGTCCTGCATATTTTATATAGAGGGTGTCCAATCCTGTTCCTTAGGGCCACTATCCTGCATGTTCTAGATCAGGAGTATCCAATCCTTGTCCTGGAGGGTCACTGTCCTGCATGTTCTAGATCAGGAGTATCCAATCCTTGTCCTGGAGGGTCACTGTCCTGCATGTTCTAGATAAGATAAGCTCAGGGGTGTCCAGTCCTGGCCTTTTCTTTTAGGGCCACTATCCTGCATGTT
>NC_056520.1:9138087-9145046 GCF_014905685.2 Nematolebias whitei | reverse complement strand
GGTGTCCAGTCCTGGCCTTTTCTTTTAGGGCCACTATCCTGCATGTTTTCTCGATCAGGGGTGTCCAGTCTTGTTCTTTAGGGCCAATATCCTGCATATTTATCAGGCGTTTCCAATCCTGGTCCTGGAGGGCCACTGTCCTGCATGTTCTAGATCAGGGTTGTCCATTCATGTTCTTTAGGGCCAATATCCTGCATGTTCTAGATCGGGAGTGTCTAATCCTTGTCCTGGAGGGTCACCATCCTGCATGTTTTATATCAGGGGTGTCCAATCCTGGTCCTAAAGGAGCCACTATACTGCATGTTCTAGATCAGGAGTGTCTAATCCTTGTCCTGGAGGGTCACTGTCCTGCATGCTCTAGATAAGATAAGCTCAGGGATGTCCAGTCCTGGTCTTTTCTTTTAGAGTCACTATCATGCATGTTTTCTCGATCAGGGTTGTTCAATCCTGTTCTTTAGGGCCAACATCCTGCATATTTTAGACTAGGAGTTTCCAATCCTGGTCATGAAGGACCACCATCTTGTATTTTCAGATTAAAGGTGTCCAATTATCGTCCTAAACAAGCCACTATCCTGCATGTTCTAGATCAGCGGCCCTAAAGGGGGCACTATCATGCACATTTCATATGTTTTGCTGCACAACACACCTGGTTTGAATCAATGGGTGATTAATAGGCTCCTGCAGAGCATGAAGTAATCCAACCACTGAATCTAAGTTGGAGCAGGAAAATAAGTAAAACTTACAGGATAGTGGCCCTTGAGCACCAGGATTGAACATAGTATAGAAGATCAGCCAATTGACTTTCAATCGTTGGGGAATAAATTTAAGATTTTAAAGTGTGTTGGCTACCCAGAAGTCTTGGTATGCCAGTTTGTCAATTCAATCCAAAATTGCACTTGGAGTTATAAATAAGGGTTTGCAGGTAAATCTAAAACAATCCTGACTTTTAGGCCTCAGATTGCTCCACCCTCATCAAGTTGGTTAGAATGTGTGGTATATGCACGACTAGGAGCTTCTGAGGTATTCTGGAGTGTGTGTGTCTGATTGGGAGATTACAAGAGGCAGCTCAGACTTGGTGTAATCCTGCTGCAGTCTGCAGTTGGACCAGAGAATTAAACTCCTTCTGGACTCAGAATTTAAATGAATGTAGAGAAGAGTCATTTAATCTTTTAAAAAGCCACACTTTGTAAAATAAAGAGGTCCAAACGTATACATGTGAAGAAACTTCACAAAGATGACTTTTTGTCTTTGAAGCTCTGTCAATTTGTCATTGATGTGTGCTATTTTTATTCCATCAGTACTGTTACATAAAAATACATTTCTTTTGTCCCTATTTTGCTTTTGTTCCTCTCAGCCCTTTGAGGTGGGCGACCTGCTGCAGGGACTGAACTTCTCTAAAGTCCTGAACACCCTGGTTGCCCTCAATAAAGCCACGGAAGGTAAACTGTTCCATGTTCCCAGTTTCTGTCCGATCTTTAGCTCTCCTCTGTCTTTTACCAGCTCCTCGTGTTCTAATGTATTCTGGTAATATCTTTAGTTTGTTTTTAATAAATGATTATTGTTTGGCTTGCGATGGTTTGCACATTTAGGCACTTCTGGTGAAGGCGTATGCGCGTCGCACACCTCGAACTCGAGGATCAAATCGTTTGACTCCCTGAACACTCAGAGTCGCTCGTCCAAAGCGCTGCAGCTTCAGCCCCGCAGCCTGGTGAGTCAGCATGGCAGTGACAGCGTCACAGCTCGAGCAACGACTGCATGTTAACGGTTTCTGGGCCCCCTCGCTCACAGGACATGGCAGATGGCAGCGGGTGTGGCCAGGTGCTGGTCAAAGCACGTTTTCCCTTCCGTCAGACCAATGAGGACGAACTCTCCTTCTCCAAGGGTGACGTCATCAGTGTGTCCAGGCAGGAGGATGGGGGCTGGTGGGAAGGTTCGCTGAATGGCCAGTCTGGGTGGTTCCCCAGTAACTATGTACGGGAGCTGAAAGGGAATGGTAGGTGCAGCTCCTTTTTTTACCCCTTCACAAGAAAAGCTCCTTATTGCTTTGATCACAACTTTCAGAGAGGCTAATTACACCAAGAAGACCGTTCTGAGATTATATCTTAAATAGGCCGGCAAAAGTTTGTGAAATTAAACAATTGTTACTTTATGTACGGATATTACTTGTGGTGTACCACAAGGCTCTGTATTGGGTGCTCAATGGTTAATTTTATACATCAATAATATAAGTAACATGTTCAGGTTTAGCATCAATTTAAGTTGAAACAATATATAAGATCAGTGGTAAACTGTAGCAGAAAAGTTTTTTTATGATTCTGATATAAAATCTGTGGTCTTTTTTTTATATATGCCATTCAAACGCTGGTATATTATGTCTCTGTCTGTAAACTTTCACTTGTCCTGCCCATAATTTCAAATCTGCTCAAGATAATTTGATGAAACGTCATGCTTGTATGCATCATCAGTAGATGGAGCGACCCTAGCTTCAAGGTCAAGGTCACAAATCAAGGTCAAAGGTTATACAAGGTCTTTGCTCGTCCGGTTCATTGCTATAGATTGCTGTATAATAGTATGTTGACAAGCATATGATGTTCTGTATGAGGTACTGTTGTTCTGCCAGGGTTTCTTCTGTTTTCTATTGTTACAAGATGGAAATGAACAGGTTCAGAAACGCAAACACACTGAATCATAAACTTCCTGTGAGTCTGTACTGATGTAACTTCCTGACTTCTGAAATCATTTCCTAAAGCTCAAGCAAGTCATCCCTGGGATTGACTGAAACTTGTACACAGAGTTAGTTAGTTGTTCTTATAGGACGCTTTCACCGTTTCTTGCTTCATTTATAGGTTTACAAATAAATAAATAAATAAAAATACAAGAAAATGTATTTTATTGTTAACATACAGTACCTGTCCTGAGTAGCAAAGCTAATAAAATTTCAGTAGCTGCAGTGTCTTTCTGATCCGTTCCTCATATCATTGTCTTGTTTAGCTGTTGGGAGGAGGGAAGGCAGAAAGCCTCACAAGGACACAAAGAAAGAGAGGAAGTTCCAGAGATGCTTTAGAAAAAGGAACTTCCTGGCTTCAAGATCGAAGCAGAAAAACAAGAACCACCAAAACCGCTCACGGAAAGACGGCAGCGACTTTATACTGCTAGTTGAAGGGTTTTACAGGCTCACCTTTGAGATTAAAATAAAAATATGAAAAATATAATAATAATATAATATAACGTAATATAAATATGAAAGCTGCTGGATTTCTTGTTAAAGTGAAATGAAAGAAAAGCAGAGAGTCTTTCATGGCAGTTTGACGTCAGGCAACAAACCTCGAAAAGCTCATTAGAAAATGATAATTATCCAGACTTCTTGTTTAATCAGAAGCTTTAACAACAGAAGCCCGGACTGGGTTGTCCCGGCATGACGGAGGCGACGTCCTGCTGGGAGGATCAGACAAAATGCTGCTCTGCTGATGGGAAAAGCCACAAAATAAAGATTTTCTTGTCTTTTTCCATACAAGATGGACATTTTATGGTTCATGTTCTGTATGTCCATACATTTTCGTTTATCTTGCTCATAACTTCTGATCCACCCAAGATGATCTTGGGTGGATATATGATCTTCAGTGAGGGGTACCGCAGGGCTCCATTCTTGGACCACTTATCATTTCTTTATACCTGCTGCCACTAGGTGCTGTTTTTCATAAGCATGGCATCCCTTTTCATTTTTATGCCGATGACTGTCAAATTTACTTCCCTCTGAAGCACACTGGTGCACACTCTATCCAACCTCTTCTTTACTGCCTGGCTGACATCAGGGATTGAATAGTTTTAAATTTCTTAAAGTTGAACGAGAAGAAGACAGAAGTCGTGTTGTTTTCACCTAATGGCACAATCAGGAAACACGGTATCAACCTTTGCTCTCTCGCCCCGTTAGAGAAACAAGTTGTCACTAATTTGAGAGTGAAAATGGACCCTTAAATGAAACTAAACAGTCAACACGATTGTTAAATCCTGTTTTGGGGTTTTTTCAGTTGAGACGACTGTCTAAATTGAAGCCCATACTGTCCAAAAGTAATCTTGAGACAGTAATACATACTTTCATAACATCCAGGCTTGATTACTCTGATGTTCTTCTTTATGGAATCAGTCAGACCTCTATTGCATGTTTATAACTGGTTCAAAATGCTGCAGCCTGATTTGTAACTGGTACAGGCAAAAGAGAACACAGTACTCCAGTTTTGGCTTCCCTTTACTGGCTCCCGGTTCACTTGCAAATTCATTTTAAAATCCTTTTGTAAGTTTTTTAATCTTTTAATAGTTTTGCCCCCTCTTATCTCGCTGATCTGCTGCAGCCATATGTTGTACCGCACTTTGGTTGGCCTTGCTGCTGTTTTTAAGTGTTTCATAAAAAAGTGGTATGGTAATATAATTTAATGAAACTTCATAAGCATTTGCATCACAACTAGACAGAGAGTTGCATGCACTTTACATCACCCCAGTTATGCGGTCAAGGTCACAAATCAAGGTCAAAGTTAAAACAAGGTGCTTGCTTGTCTGGGCCGTAACCTCTGATCCACTCAAGAGAATTAGATGATTTTGTAACAACTAGACGATGTGTCGCGTTATCTTTACATCACCTCAGTTCTAAGGTCAAAGATTCAAACAAGGTATTTTAGACTGCTGTATAATATTGTGTCGATGAGTGTATAATGAGCCGTATGCCGTGCTTTTGTTTAATGAAATCTGCCTGGAGAGAATCCTCCTTGAAACCAGGACAGCCAGCGCAAAGCAGCGCAACGCGATGATTCGTTTGGCCAGGGCTGTCTTTGTTGGTTTTTCTTGTTGGCTTTTTAAAAATGCTTATTTTTCCAGTAAAATAATAATTTTTGTGACCATTAAATGTCCCCTTTGTTGTGTTTTTAGATAAAACGGTCGACAAGCCAAAGCCCGGGATGCTGAAGAGTCCACCCAAAGGCTTCGACGCCGCCATCATCAGTAAAACTTATTACAACGTGGTGAGTATTAAAGCTCGACTAAAGCCACGGAGGATTGTCTCGTGTCTACTTGTTTTTTTGAAGTATTCTTCTGTCACGTTAAATGAACAATCAAAGAGTGCGTCTGTGTCTGTGTGAACTCATCGTGGAGCCTGGGCGGCGTCCCTGCATGTGTCGGGCTGCAGCAAATGTAGGTTATTTCTTCCAGTCCGCTGGTTTCTGGGGCAGCCTCGCCTCAGGGTCTGCTCTCTCTGGTGGGTGTATATATATGAATGTTTTAATAATAAAACAAGATGTCCCCGCCTCTCTAGGTACTCTTATCTCTGGTACCTGCATCACTTTTATCTTCTGCCTGAAGTCAAAGTTACAGACAAACCCCAGCATAGAAGCTTGTTTCGGTATAAAATGCTGACTTTGGGTTTTTATATTTCATGTATTTCTGCTTAGACAGTTTGTAATAAAGACCAAAGTGTAGATTTCCTGTATGAGGCCGTGCTTTAAGTGGGGCTTTAAGTCTTTTAATGTGAACCTTTCTGAACCATTCTTATTATTCAGATCTGTTTTTCTTCTGTACGTTTTTCATCACGCAACTCGTTCCGCAGTTTTAGTTCTGTTTCAAAAATTCATGTCTCAAAATGTTCGGCTCCTTCAGGACTTTCCTGCTGTGACTTTTTGTATTTGTGCAGTTTTTACTTTTTGAAATATTTCACTATGTTGGCCATGTTTTTCCTCTTTGAAAATGAATGGAGCTTTCTTCATGTCCTTTGTTGTTTAAAACCTTTACTGCTCATTTCAGCTTCTTTCTGCTAAATTCATTTTTTATTTTTTTTTAGGTATTTTTCTGCCATTTTTTTCTTTTAATTTCCACTTTTTGTAAATCTTTCCAAAAAATGTAAACAAAAAAAAATTCCTTCCAGCCTCTTTCTCCTACTTTCAGCTCTTCTTTTTGCATTTTCAGCTACATTTTTGTTGCCAATTTCAGATTATTTGTAATCTATTCAACCTTGCTCTGCCTGTTTCAGCTCATTCTGCTACATTTTTGCTCTGTTTGGCTCTTTCTTCACACTTCAGCTACTTCCTGCTTTTATTTTCCTGCTCTCAGCAAACGTCAGCTGTTCAGAGATGAAAAACAACTCAAGACTCATTTCAACCTGACTGGATTGTTTTAGATCTACATTTGAACAGTTTGTCCCAGGAGAAAATATTACCTTGAACTCACAGCTCTGTTTCTTCCAACTGAGAGGTCTTCTTTACGGAGCCCCCGAGGGGACATTGAGATTTTTTTCTTTTTCGTTACCTCGTAATACTTTTGCGTTATGTCGAATAATTTTGCCGTTACCTTACAATACTTTTGCGTTACCTTGCAATACTTTTGCGTTATGTCGAATAATTTTGCCGTTACCTTGCAGTACTTTTGCGTTACCTCAAAATACATTTGCGTTACCTGGCGATACTTGTGTTACTTTGCAAATACTTTTGAATTACCTCAAAATATTTTTGCGTTACCTCACAATACTTATGAGTTACTTTGCAATACTTTTGTGTTACCTCACAATACTTGTGCGTTACCTTGCGATACTAATTCATTACTTTGCTAATACTTTTGAATTACCTCACAATACTTTTGCATTACCTTGCAATACTTCTGTGATACCTTACAATACTTTTGCGTTACTTCGCAATACTTTTGCGTTACCTCAGAATACTTTTGCGTTACCTCGCAATACTTTTGCGTTATCTCGCAACATTTTTGTGTTACTTTGCAATTATTTTGCATTACCTCAAAATACTTTTGCGTTACCTCACAATACTTATGTTACCTCGCAATACTTATGCATTACCTCACAATAATTTTGTGTTACCTCAAAATACTTTTGCGTTACCTTACAATACTTTTGCGTTACCTTACAATACTTATGCATTACCTTGCAATACTTTTGCGTTACCTCGCAATATTTTTGCGTTACC
>NC_056520.1:9125613-9138077 GCF_014905685.2 Nematolebias whitei | reverse complement strand
TACTTTTGCGTTACCTTGCAATACTTATGCGTTACCTCACAACACTTTTTTGTAACCTTGCAATACTTTTTTTTTCATTTTCCCTTTGTTTATCCAGGTAGCCTCATTGAGCCACGAGAACTCATTTTCAAGAGAGACCTGTTTAGGGAGCACATGGAGGTTAAGGGCCTTACTCATGGGCCCAGAGTGGGGCGAATGAGGGTGGGGGCAGGTGTGGGTACTTCACCTACCCCACCCACATTTTTGATGTTGTCGGTACCAGGGCTTGAACCGGCGATCTTCCGAACACAAGCCCATCTTCTCTAACCTCTGCGCCACCACTATCCCCCCAACCTCGCAATACTTATGTTACTTTGCAATACTTTTGCATTACTTCGCAATACTTTGCGTTACTTTGCAATAGTTATGTGTTACCACGCAATAATTTTGGGTTACCTCACAATACTTTTGCATTACCCTGTAAAAGTTGTTAATTACCTCGAGAAAGCTGCGCGGTGTGCACTTATGACAAACTGTCCACAAAACAAACGTAAATGTTTATCTTTGCGACGACTGTGTCCTCTCACACGAAGTATTCTTTTTAAATGTCACTCACTGATGTGACACGTATGCCTTTTGGCAAGCACAGACTGGATATCCTTATATTTAAGGCCAGTTTAAAAATAAAACTCCATGAACCTTCAATATGGGTGTAGTATCTGTACAGTATTGTGAGGGAATGCAAAAACTTTTGCGTGGAAACGCTAAAAGAAAAAAAAAAGCCCCATCTCCCCTTGGGGGCTCCGTACCTCTTCATGTAAAAAAACATGTTAAGACAATGAAGTGTCACTTTCCAATCTTTTTATTATTTTTATTATACACCCATCTAAATGCAGATGCATTATGGTAGAGTCTCCAAACGTCTGTAAACTTTCTCTTGTCCTGTTGTCCAGGCCATTGCTATAAATTTCTGTATGATTGTTTGTAGACGAGCGTATGATGTGCCGTAACCGTTCACCCTGTTGCAGTTGGTTTCTAAAAGACTCCATGATTCTTTTAGGTTCTGCAGAACATCCTGGAAGCAGAGGGGGAATACTCCAGGGAGCTTGAGAGTCTCCTGGGTTCATACCTACGCTCGCTTCACCCTACAGACAGGTGGAGACTTTTGTTTTGCTCTTCAGAACGGGTTGTTTAAGGCACTCCAACACACAGACATATTTATGCTGCATTACTGGGATGACTCGTTGAGTTTTCACTCAGCTGTCTCAGTTTTACAGTGGCCCTAAGGTGTAAATGAACAACATTTGAAAAAGTGGAATTACATATATTAAAAAAAAACAGAATTACATTTGAAAAAAACTGAATTACATTTGAAAAATCAGAATTGCATTAAGACAAAGCGGAAGTGGCCAAGGTGGAAGTGGCTAAAACGGAAGTGACCAAAGTGGAATTGGCCAAAGCATAAATGGCTGGAATCACATTTGGAAAAAAAACAGAATTACATTTAAAAAAACAGAATCACATTTGAAAAAAACAGAATTACATTTGAAAAAATTGGAATTATATTAAGCCAAAGCAAATGTTGCCAAAGCGGAAGTGACTGGAATCACATTGAAAAAAAAGGAAAGAAAAGAAAACTGAATTACATTAGAAAAAAATTAAATGACATTAGAAATAAACGGAATTACATTTGAAAAAACGGAATTACTTTTTTAATAGTTCCGTTTTTTTCAAATGTAATTCCGTTTTTTTAATTGTGATTCCATTTTTTCTAATGTAATTAAGTTTTTTCTAATGTAATACAGTTTCTTCTAATGTAATTAAGTTTCTTCTAATGTAATTAAGTTTTTTCTAATGTAATACCGTTTTTTTCAAATGTAATTCTGTTTTTTAAATTCTGATTCCATTTTTACTCATGTAATTCAGTTTTTTCTAATGTAATACCGTTTTTTTCAAATGTAATACCGTTTTTTTCTAATGTAATATCGTTTTTTTCTAATGTAATTCAGTTTTTTCAAATGTTATTCCGTTTTTTTCTAATGTAATACCGTTTTTTCTAATGTAATTCAGTTTTTTCTAATGTAATACCGTTTTTTCAAATGTTGTATTTTTGTTGTGTTCTTTCAAATGTAATTGTGTTATTTCAAATGTTGCTCATTTACACATCAGGGCCACCGTACTACATTACACATCACCGTACAGTTTTTATCATATAAATATTCTACGTTTATACATTTGCACAAACCTTAATCTAGGATCCACACTGGAGAAACTCACCGGTTTACCATAAACGGGCATGAGAACGAGATTTCAATCAACGGAGCAAAGTTTAACGTTTCTTTACAAAAAACTAATTCAATTCATTTGGCTTTTCTGGAAAAATCAGCCAAAATTAAAATAAAAAAAAAAAAATCTGTGCTACATTTCTCGGCGGTGAAGTCTGGTTGGAAGGTGCCTCGACTGCTGTACGAATTCACCTCAGAGACAGAACGATCCCAAAATGGCCGCCGATTTAGCTCCAAATGCAGCCAGAATGGTCCTCGGTGCACAAGAAAATGCTGCAAAATTGATCGTTTTCATCAGTCTCGGTTCAGCCACAGTAGACTCTGGACCTCCGGGACCACGACGTGTCGCTCCAGATCGTAAAACATGAAGGAGAAGTGGAGGAGGCCAAGAGGATGATCTTCAGGAGGACAAAACCCAGAAGTTATATAAAGTTCTATCTTATCTGTAGATGTCAGCTCTAGCCATGAATAGCATTGGTGGAGCCAGGGGGTGGCCAACGGTGGCCTTGGCCACCATGAATTAATCTTTATCCACCCCAATCATTTGAGGAAACGTTCATTTTAAGCAACATAAAACTTAAAAGCAAAGATTTCTCACATGATCGAGGTGGTTGCTTTACATATATATGGCGGCAGCCATTTTAGATTTTGATGTGGCCACCCAGTTTTCGAAAGGAAACTTTTTTACAACTAGATACAGCCACACAACAAAACTGAAGTTAGTATCTCACTTATTTTTCAAGTTCTCACGCTCACAATATGCACAGATGGACGGAGAGTTGGGCCTTCTTCGCTCTTTGACGGGGGACAAAAATTGACACAAAATCGATGCTGACGAGGCATTTTGACGTTTTGACGATTCAGTGGCTTTCTGAACTACGATTCGTTCAAGAGCCGATCAGAACTCGTTCTAATTGTTTTAATGTACAAATCGATCCTGACAGCAGAGGTTCATCGAGGCGCCTTCGGGCTATTCTGACAGGATTTGTAGCAGTTTACCGTCTCAGTTTTCCATTGAATTTACCGTATTTTCCCGCCTATAAGTTGCACCTTTTTGCCTAATTTACACCGAAACGACGTATTTATGGATTTTTTTTCCATATTTATAAACCAATATTTGGCTGAGATATGGCCGTTTTCATTCATTCTGCCTGAAAATATCGAACACAACCATTTTCAGCCTCTAGATGATTTTTTTTCCATATTATTAGACATTTTTGGACTCATGCGACTTATAGGCCAGAAAGTACAGTAATGAGAGCGTTTAGAATACAGTTGGGATCCTGTAAAAATACACAAACTGCAGTCAGAAGGCACTCCAAAAGCTGTTTGATGTTTTGAACATGAGCAAAACATTCGAGCTGAGGGTCCCGAATGTTTAAAATGGACTTTGGATTTCCAGGAATACGCAAAGAATTGGCATTTTAACAGCGTTCCGGCTCGAGCGCAACAAAGGTTTTTAGATTTTCATATAAAACACTGACGGCGTTCTTTTCACAGTCCTCTATTCTGCTCGGCAGACTCGGCAGCGATGATATCCGCCACATTCAGGGGAACCTGGAGGAGATCTCCGCCTTCCAACAGATGCTGCTTCAGGCCTTAGAAGAGCAGACAAAGTTGGTGTTTCTTCTTGTTTTCGTCTCATGTTGTATCTCTGCGGGGCTGAACTTCACTGGGATTTGTTGCCAGCAGTTTAGAGTTTAATATCACAAACATTAAACGGTGATTTATTACATCAAACTACAATTTTTTTGTTTTCTCATTTCCCCTATTTGCATTAACGTTGAGATTTTGACAGATTTTTAAGAACTGTAGTAACTGTGTTAATGTTTATGAAGCATTCACACTGTTGTGATCCATTTTTCTTCCGTACATTTTTCGGCACGATTCTCGTTCCACAGTTTTCAAGCTGTTTCAGCAAATCATAAATCAAAATGTTCAGCTCTTGCAGCACAATCTTGCTCTGACTTTTGGTATTGGAGCATCTTTAGCTTTTTGAGATATTTAGCCTTTTCTACCATTTTTTCCCTCATAGAAAATGAATTTAACTCATTTTACATCCTTCAAATCTTTAGATGTGTTTACAACCTTTTCTTGCTCCTTTCACATTTTGTTCTGCTTCTTTCAGCTTCCTTCTGCAAATTTAAACTTTTTTCAGCTACTTTCAGCTAACTTCAGCTGTTTTGTGCTCCTTTCAGATTCTTTCTGCAAACTAAAACATTTTCATGCTTCTTCTAACTTATTTCTGCTAATTTCAGCATGTTATGCTCCTTTCAGCTTGTTTCTGCAAGTTTCAGCTTTTTCAGCTACTATTTAGCTGTTTTTAATTTGAGCTTTTTCAGCTAATTCCACATTATTTGCACTCATTTCATCTTTTTATGGCCTAGTTCAGCAAAAATGTGCTCTCTCCTCTTCCTTCTGATAATTTAAGCTTATTTCTGCTCTTTTAGCTACTTTACAGCTGTTTTGGACAAACCTACATTTTTCGGATAATTTCCACTTTTTGTGCTCATTTCTGCTTCTTTCAGCAAACATGCTCTTTCTGCTTTCTTCTGCTAATTTAAGCTTGTTCTACCTGTTCAGCTACCTTTTAGCATTTCTTAACTAATTTCTGCCGTTTTCAGATAAATTCAATTTTTGTGGTAATTTCTGCTACTTTCAGCCTAGTTAACTTCTTTATGCTAATTTCAGCTTGTTATGCTCTTTTCAGCTTATTGCTGTTAGTTTTTGTTATTTTAGCTACTATTTAGCTGTTTTATGTTAATTTTAGCTTTTTCAGCTTATTCCACATTTTTTAGCTCATTTCAACTCTTTCTGATTTCTTCTTGTAGTTTCAATTACTGGTAGATAGATAAAAAATTGTATCTTTCTGCCTTTTCAGCTACTTGTTTGTTTTTTGTTTGTTTGTTAATTTCAGCTCTTTTAAGCTAATTTTATCATTTCTGTGCTCATTTCTGTTTATTTAGTCATAATTCAGCAAATATGTTTTTTTTTTTCCTTTCTGCTAATTTAGGCTTGTTCTTCCATTTCAGCTACATTTCAGCTGTTTTTCAACAAGTTCTTCTGCAATAAGCATCCACACTGCATTTTTTCAGGAAATACAACTTCTCTCTTTTTTTGCTTCTATGTGCAGATGGGTTTATTTTTAGTGAAAACAGTTCATTTAGAAAACATCTACTTATGCAGTAGACATGTTGCTCTATCTTTGAAACAAATCGTATCCTTTGTCCCTCTTGAAGCATAAACCAGGTGCAGGAAGTCGTGTTCTGGTGGTGCTCACAGTTACTGGAGCGACAGAGACATCAAGTGGTCATCGGGTGTTACTCTTTCTATAATAATATTCTGTTTGTGCAGACTCCCGGAGAGCCAGCAGAGAATCGGGGGGTTCTTCCTGAGCCAGATGCCCCAGATGAAGCTCATATATGTGGCTTATTGCTCCAATCATCCGTCTGCAGTCAGCGTTCTCACACAACACAAGTACGTCCTGAAAGAAGAGCCTTTTACGTGTATAGAAACGGTAAAACCGGGAGATTGTCGGTCTGCGTGAGTTGTTTGCTTGTGACTGTTTACCACAGCGAGGAGTTGGGAGAGTACATGGAGTCCAAAGGAGCGTCCGGTCGTGGCATCGACACACTGACCACCAGTCTGAGCAGACCCTTCATCAGACTGGAGCGGTACCCAGCGCTGCTGAAAGAACTGGAACGACACATGGACGTAAGCCCGGTTCTGTCGTAGACCTCAGGACGGACGCTACTGAGGAAAACGGTCCTAACGAACCGAACAAAACGCCGAGTTTTCATGTTGAATATTTTCTGTTTTTTAGGAACAACACCCCGACAGATCGGACCTGAACTCTGCCATGACCGCCTTTAAAAGCCTCACAGTAAGACGCACCTTTAGAGTCCACCTGTCCTCGAGCAGTTTTGGTTTCTGAGAGCAGGACCATAAGACTCTGTGTATTAAGTAAAAGTTCAACTGAGACACACTTTTACTAAAAAGTCGAGCTAACAAATAATTGTTTTTAAATGCTAATCTTGTTAAATTCTTGTTAAAGTTCTCCCGTGCACGCTCCCGCGGCTGCCATTTGGCCGCCAATTGATTTTTGGCGCAACACCGGCCCATATTTCCGGGTTCGGCCCAAGTTTCTGGGTTGTCAACAGTGATGCATAATAGATGCGACGTATACGGAAAAGCGACATATTTATGGATTTTTCCACTTTATTAGACATATTTGGACTGATGCGACTTATAGGGAGGTGCGATGTGTACGGCGGAAAATACGGTAATTTATTACGTATTAATTATGATCCTTACGGCACGTTTTTGCCTGTGTGTGTTCAGGCTCAGTGTCTAGAGGTGAGAAAGAAGAAGGACCTGGAGCTGCAGATTTTAACAGAACCCATCAGAAACTGGGAGGGAGACGATATCACAACCCTCGGCCCGGTTCTCCACATGTCCCAAGTCAAGGTCCAAACGCAGAACTGTCAGGTACGACTCGCCCTGCGTGAAATCAGCGAGTGAACCGGATCAACTTTGTTAAGACGATACGAAAGCTGTTTTGTTTTTCAGAAGTCCAACGAGCGCTACCTCCTTCTCTTCCCTCACACGCTGCTCATGATCTCTGCGAGCCTCAGGATGAGCGGCTTCATCTACCAGGTATCCCACTGCACAAATATTCACAGAGAGCCACGTGCAGTTCAAGAAATTAATGATTTTAAGCTTCCAAGCTTGACAACAACTGTTCATTTACGTCCGTAGGGGAGGATGCCATTATCGGGAATGCTCATCTCCAGAATTGAGGATAGCGAAAATTCGAGGAACGCTTTTGAAATATCTGGTTAGAAACGTACAAATATTGAATAAATGAAACAAATACCAGCTTTAAGGTTCATGATTGATCATTCAGTGTGGTAGAAAGAAACATACTCCTGACTGTAGAAGAAATGCTAACATACTTTTGACAAAAGTTGATTATGTGTTTTCATTCAGGTGGCCAGTGTGAGCGGATCCAGGTCGCCTGTAGCAGTCAGCAAGACCTGCAAGACTGGCTGGATCTTCTCACCAAACACACACACACCACCCCTCCTCAACTGTACAAGCCTCAGAACGCCTGCCACACAGTAAGTCTCTGTTTTAAAGCACAGACGGGGCTCGCTTCGGTTCTACTCGTGTCTACACGGACCAGTAGGGTTTCTATACAACTCGTGTTCAGGATAAGTACATGCCAGCCAAAGATTGGAGTTTTGTATTGGCTCGGATGTTTAAAGATCGGCCCCAGCCGTAGGAAAAAGTACATCGCTCTAGTTTTCAGAGCTGCATATTCATCTGTTGGCTCAATGGTTTCCATCGTAATGAGAGCTCCCCTGCAAGGCTTTTGAATTTACAGAAACTAAGGTTTGAGACGCCTGCGACGAGTCTCAAACCTTATAACTTTTGAGTCAAACTTGTTGGGATCACGAGTCTCAGCAATGAAAATGTATCGAGGCAACTCAAAGACTTCCCTCACAAACGCGAAAAATAAGCAACGCTCCGACTTCCATGTTAGTTTGTGGCTGCATTTCGGTATAAGAAAGGTTCGTATCAATAATCAGTTTGCCAAGTCAAAATCCAAGATGGCCACCAACATGTAATCCATGTAACCCGACCTCCCTGATATTTGAGGAAACAATGCTTTTTGTATTTTTATATTGCTTAAAAGTATAGTTTCCTCAAATGATTGGAATGGACAACGATTCATCTATGGTGGTCGAGGCCACCATTGCCCCCCCCCCCCCCCACCCCCTGCTCATCTATTAAACTTGTGGTGGATAAAATGGTCCCTTTGCTCACCAGGATCTCTGGTGAGCGCCGCCTCTGCTCTACAGTGTAACTCCTACAACTTGGAATATCTTGCACCAAAAACATTTAGGTTTACTTTATTCCCTGTTCCATTGTGCGGTCTCGATACGACTCTTGGCGCTCTAAATCGACCCGACTCAGTTCTGAGCAGTCTCTGTAGTTTTCCATCTAACTTGGAGCCGCTTGTATCTGGGCAGGTTGCCTGGAACTTACCACTGACAAGTAAAATAAGTGAAATAAGGTCACAAAACGCTCACCGTCCTCCATCATGGTTTCCAAAAATTGCCTGAGTCGAGGCCACCTTCCTTCGCCGGTCGGAGCCGTAACGCCGCTCTCTGTCCCGTTCATGTGCTGCAGTCTGCTGACGTCAATTCAGCTCATCTCGCTTTGAACCTCAGCAGTGTCGGTCTTAAGAACCGAGCTGGATGCTGGTGGGACCACACAATGGAAAGGCTCTGGGTCGACCGAGTCGAACCCGTGATAAAAGGCCATCAGTGAGTTGATCTCCAATGTGCCTCACTGCTCTCTCCTCTGCCTTTGCTCTCAGCTGCCGTCTGAGTCCGTCACTCCCTGCAGACGCTCGGAGTCTCGTGTGGAGACCAGGGGAAACTCATACCACACTCTGCCTCATCTGCCCTCGTGTCCCACTGGACCCAGCAGCCACCCAATCTGGGGACCCCTGGAGCCACCAAACACTCCCAAACCCTGGAGCCTGAGCTGCCTTCGCCCTGCACCTCCCCTCCGACCGTCGGCTGCTCTGTGCTTCAAGGAGGTGCTGAACAAATATCGTAAAGAATATTCAAAACTATTAATAATCTAATATTTAATGTGTCTAGGTAGGTAGCAAACATGTATACGCGTCATATTTCTAACTTTGTGGCTTTTTTTTTAGGATATGAGTAAGAGTCCTAAGAACGTGAAGAAGCTACTTCCTAAGAGGAAACCAGAGAGGAAACCTTCAGAGGAAGATTTCACCACCAGAAAGAGTAAAAAAAACAACAAACAAACAGTTCTTTAACCTCTGGAAGGACTTATGGGAAAAAAATTAGCCTTGCATTTATTGTTGATCATATAAAAACATTATGGTGTAGTCCATAAATACAACATTTTCTTATAAAGCCTAAAAATCCTTCAAAATTGTCTTTATTTTGTCAGAATTACTTCTAAAGATTCTTAACTTCAGAGTAACGTTACTGCCCCCTAGTGTTCCCGAGGGGAAAAAATGGACCATAGGGAAATCCCATTATAAATGCATTATCTGATCTCATAAAAACAATGCATTCCTTTTTAATTTTTACATAAACTCGGGCTGTGATGCTTTGCTTTTTACGTTTGAGAGCCTCTGAAGATTTAGTGACGGACTTCGCCTCACCCCGGCAGAGGTTCGTCTTTCCCAGCTGGACGTTGTTGTCGAGTTCTTCCTCTCATCTAGTCTAAAAACATTGTTTTGGTTTGTACGTAAAGAGCAAAAACACACCTGCATGTTGCTCAAGTAAACATGTAGTACATAAAAGCAGCTCCACATGCATGCAGGCTGCAATTAATTTAATTTAAAGCGTTCAGCAGAGGCTTGGCTGAACTTGTAGCTATAATAAACCAGTTCCATGTTGCCATTTGTTTGTTAATAGAATGATATAGACGACAAATAATTAGAGAAATTAAAATGCAACCCGTGTTCTGACTATAGTTGCACCAGGCTTTACGTTTGCAGAAAGCCATTCATTTTAGCTACTAGAAGAAATGTAGCTGCTTGTTCTCTGGTCAGTTCAAACCCAGTTCTCTTTCCTCGTCCACCAGGCACAGCGGCTCTGGAGGAGGACGCTCAGATACTGAAAGTGATCGAGGCCTACTGTACAAGCGCCAGGACTCGGCAGACTCTCAACTCGAGTGAGTTAGCTCCGTTGCTTCGCCGCGTTCACATCTAAACATCATCGGCACGTTGCCGTGTCTTAATCGGGGTTCGTTTGAAGCTTTCTTCACTAACAATGTTTTTCTCTTTTCTCTCTTTTTATGTCTGTTCATCTTCTGTCTTTGTTTGGTTGTGCCCCTCATCCTCTCATTCTTTCTAACTGGTGTCTCCTCCTGTAATTGTTTTTATATTTCTCACTATTTATCCTTCACAAACTTGTATTTTCCTTTTATTTGCTCCTTGCATCGCTCCTTTACGTTGTGGTTCATCTGGTTTGTCCAACACCCCTTCCCTCGATCCAACATGGCTTTGGTTTGTCCCCTCATCCTCCCCAACACTTATGGTTATTTTATACATTTTAAGCTTGGCAAGGAACTGACCTCATGCACAACCACGTGCTCGCTGAAAACAGCCTGGCTGTGGCTGGGTTTCCATGTTCTGACCAATCAGAAGACTCGGATTATGAGAGTATCTGGACCACACAAAGTCACAGGACCGCCTCGTTTTCTTGTAAGACGTGTTGCAAACCACATTACCGACAGATTGAGCATCACTGCCACTGCTTCATGAGTGTGTTTGATGCTTCAACACGTGCTTCACTTCCTTGTTTTCATTCATTCAACCTTTATTTACACAGATAAATCACATTGAGCCTCGAAGACTCATTTACAAGTGAGACCTGTTTAGACAGACAAAAAGTAACGAAAGTGACACGTATAGGATTTGGAGGCAAAAAAATCCTATCAAACTCTCACTCCTTGGTCGAGGAGAGAGCGCCTGAGATTGAAAAAAACACCCTGCACATAGACACATAGTGACGCAGACATTCTGCAGGGGAGGGGAGACGACAAGAGCGGTGAGCGTGTCCAAGGACACTCCAGAGGCACTGTAGGAGTTCTGTTAAGAATGGTGTAATCAACCAATTTCCTCTGGTGAGAAACATAAACACTCTTGAGGGGTGACGAGGTCGACCTAGGACAGCGCCAGAGAGAACCCAAGCGTCCTGAAATGATGATACAATGTTTATTCAGCCGGGTCCCTCTGATAGGTCCGCAGACTTCCTCGGTGGGAGGGGAGAGGAGGGGGCAGAGCATCAAATTTATAGGGCCTCCAGGCGAATTGAGATAAGATGGCCTGTCAAGGCTAGCCGGAGACCCGAATTCAGATAATCAACATTTGTTTTGAGAACAGAGAGAACTTTACTGATTCATGTCTGCCTTGAGTCTTTGCGGGTCCTTACGAATGTTAAACGTCCAAATTAAGTGGAGCTTGGTGAGCAAACCATCACATAAGGCAGGCAGTCTGACCAGGGCCAAATTTGCTGCCGACGACTTCCTTGTTTGTTGATAAACCAGGAACCAGCCGATTCCAAAAAGCAGGAAACCTGTTATCATAAATCCAATCATATATACATCTTCAGCATCCTCGACGGACAGCAGAGATAGACCCATCACCTTCCACTCGCCCCAGGATTCAATGACATATGCAGCTCTGTGCGTGTCATCAGGACAAGTCGGCTCACCTGAAGCTTGTCTTCTCGTCGAGAAAATTTTATCAATTGCGTTGAGAGACCAGCTGACCAGATCCATAGCAAAAATTACGGTTTGGAAGATGTGTAGGCTCTGAAGCAGTTTCAGACAGGACAGAGCAAAAGCAAAGCGGAGGAGGGAGAGGAGAGGGAAAGCGTCCACTCTTGGTAAGAGCAAGTGGTGAATAAGAGGACAGACGGTGTATTCTGGCACCACAGTCAGTAAAATGCACCGTCACACCGTTAAAAAAAAAGCAGCGTTGAGCGTTTGTGATGATTCTTAATGAGCAGAATGTTTCTCGTGCACAGATAAGTACAAAACATAGAAAAGTCTGGTTGTTTTTGTGTCACTAGATGTCTGAGTTGCAGCAGAAACGTGCCCGGCGTGCAGCCAGTGTGGGCGTGCTGATCTGTTGCATCAGAAACAAAATGGAAATCCTGAAAACATACTGTGGCTGTAAAACTGACTTTACCTTCTAAATATTACCATTTATTCTATTTATTCTAGTTTTTATGTTAATGTCAATCTATTTATAGAGCACGTAAAAACAACAAAAGCTGACCAAAGTGCTTTACAACTGAGTCAAATTAAAATGAAAACAATAAGAACAAACTAGAAAATTCCTGGAGAAACTTTGATGGGGACTGCCTATTTATTATAAAAGCATTATTATTAATAAATATCAATTATTATTATTATTATTAATAATCAATGCTAATTATTCATTATTCGTAGTAATAATTATTAATATATTGTTAATGTATCAATGATTATTAAAATATTATTTTTTTATATTAATAATTATTAATAATAAATATATAATTATTAACATTAATAATTTATGTTTATTATTACTAATACTAATTAATAATAATAATAATAATAATAATAATAATAATAATAATAATAATAATAATAATAATA
>NC_056520.1:9119352-9125603 GCF_014905685.2 Nematolebias whitei | reverse complement strand
TAATAATAATAATAATAATAATAATAATAATAATAATAATAATAATAGGTGATAATAGGTAATAATAGGTGCCTTCCAGGCATGTTGAACCAAAATGGCTCCATACGTTACTCAGTTTCTTTGAAGAGTTTTCTCCTATTCATTTCCTATGGGAAATTTGGCATCTTTGTTAACAAAATATGTCGCCATGGTAACAGCAAATGCCAATAAAAGTAATTGCACACTTCCTGGAGCCGGGCCGGTCGTTTTGATATAACTTTTGTGGGGGTCCACGTTGCGGTTCGGGTCGCATTAAAGTTGAAAAAGAAACGCTTTTCAGGTGTAGAATAATAAGTGGGCAGTCACCAACTACTTCCTGGAGTTGGTGAAATATTGCGTCTTTGTTCACAAATTACATCGCCATGGTAACTTGAAATGCCAATAAAAGTTATAGCACGCATCACGGGGCCGAGCCAGTCGTTTTGATATAACTTTTGTGGGGGTAGACATTGTGGTTCGGGCCACATTAACGGAGATAGAAATGTAGACTCACTTCCGAGGTGTAGAATAATAGGTGCATGCCAGTCCCCCAAAAATACATCTTGTCAGGAAAAACGAGAAAGTTAACAATGAAATACAACAACAATAAAAATCAGCTCTAACTTGTTCTCAAACTTTGTACGGATCAAATGCCAAGGAATAAAGATGAGTCTTGAGTAAAGATTTCAAAATCTCAACTGTCTTTAAATCATCAGCTAAACTGTTACACAGTTTTGGAGCAGCAATCGCAAAAGCCCGATCATCTCTGGACTTCAGTTTGGATCTGAGGACATCTAAGAGGAACTGGTTGGTAGACCAGAGCGCTCTTACTGGAGTGTAGATGTTAAGATCACATAAATATAATGGAGCCAGATATTTTAAGACTTTAAAAACAATCAATAAAATCTTAAAATCAACCCTGAGGTGAACAGGGAGCCAGTGGAGAGTATTTTAATCTAGAGTCAAGAAATTTAATTGTAACCAGACTTAAATGTCATTTAGACAGTTCAGGATTGGTTCCAGTGGAGTAACTCTGTCTGACTTAACGGGCAAATAAAACAGAATATCATCAGCAAAGAAATGAAAAGGGATGTTATATTTTCTAAAAATGGACCCCAAAGGCAACACGTAAAGATTAAAAAGCAGTGGACTTTAAATAGACCCTTGAGGGACCCCACAGATGAACTGATTCTGCAGTGGGATCCTTTGAACTAAAATAAACAAACACCTTGTGTTTGCAGTTTATGCTTTTTAAATTGTGTTAAAGTTTTTATTTTTCTGCCCAAACGACTTCCTGTTTACTGTTTGTTCAGGCTCCAGCAGGAAGGACGTTCAGATGTTGTTTCCCAAGGAGGAGAAGATCATAGTTGAAGAAACCAGAAGCAACGGTCAAACTGTGGTAGAGGAGAGGTCAGTGAACGCAGCACGGCATTACAATGTTATTAATTTTTAGATGACTGTATTGGAAACAGTACTGACCAATTTGCTGTACTTATACGAGTACGAATAAGGTGTTTTTACTTGCCTTACAATAAATAGAACGTCTTATCGCAAATGTATCGTAATCCAAAGTGTATTTTGTTGAACGTTTGTATTTTGAACAAATTATTTTCATTAAAGAAATGAAAAAAAAAATGTCCATGACCTTTAATTTTCAGCACCATGATTGCACTAATCCATACCCCAAAACTTTTCTAAATGCTAAAGTATAAACAGTATTAAAAAAAACAACATAGAGTCGGCTGTAAAAAACACGCTTTGAAGCGTTAACTTCCTCTGAACTGCGTCGGCAGCTGTCACTCGTTAAGCAGCTCGTTAAGCATCTTCTCAGACTCAACAATGACCCGCGGTGGAAGGTTCTGATAAGAACAGTCTGGTCAGGACAAAACCAACTCGTTTCTTGGTCAAGCAGCCTTAAAGCGGTATCAGTGCTATGGTGTCCGTCTGATGCCTGTACTCGTGAAAATGTTCTAACCCTCAGGGCCTTCTACGCCTTCAGAGAAGGCCTAAGAGTTCAGCAGATATGAAATGTTCTATTTATATTTTTATTGAATACTTGTTTTGTATAAAATGTTTATTTTTAAGATGGGGGCTGTGGTAGTTTGGTGGTCAGTGCCGCGGTCCTGTAATGCTGAGGTTGCAGGTTTGAGCCCAGGTTGCGTCAGGAAGGGCATCCAGCGTAAAACAAATAGCCAAACCTTTCGTGCGAGTTCGCTCGCTGTGGTGATCCCTGAAAAGGGAGCAGCCGAAAGAAACTGATTTATTTTTATATAGATTTTCTTATTTTTGGCTAATTTCTCTTAATTCCTGTAACTACTTTGCAGATGAGCAAACAAGATTTTTTTTTTTTTACAATGAATGAAACTATTATTATCCAATCAGATTCTTTTAAATTTGTGTCTCCAGGCAGAAACATGTTTGAAGCTTCTTCCTCATTGGTCAGGACTTCTTGGTCAGCAGAGAAGGCGGAGCTCAGTCTCTGCAGGAGGAGTTTGCTTAATAACTAACAGGAAAATTAACCAATCAGAATGCTGGCGTAGAGTGGGCGGGACGAAAACATGAAGCTCTGAGCCTTCAAGAAGGCCATGCAGTCCATTTTTTGAATGTGTTAAAAACTTCAAGTTCAAGTAGGTTTTATTGTCATTCGCATCACATGTGGTACATGAGGTGGAACAAAATTATGTACACAGGGTCCCAAGTTACATTCAACAATAGCAAAAAACAACAGCTTTTCATGCATTTTATTGCAGTCTGAGATGAAAGTACATGTTGTACATGAACGCCAGAGGTTGAGTGAACCACAGGGGCTGCTGGGTAATCTTGGGACAGGACTTCTTCAGGTTCTGTGTTCGGATGTTTCGTCCCTGTTAGTTCTGATCAGCGTTGGGTTGGTGTTTTATGTTCAGATTATTGTTGGTGACTGTAAAACAAACACCATGAATCAGATGTTCGGCCTGACGGATAAAATGAGGGAAATCACTTCCTGTTCAGCAAGTTCCTGGATTGTAAAACAGCAAGTGTCGTGACGTAATCGTACCATGGCACCGGGGTGTCTTTGACGTTAGCATCTATCGTCGCTACGGTATTACGTCCTAAATTCAAGGATTCAAGGTTCTTTATTTGTCATTCACACCACATGTGGTACATGTGGTGGAACAAAATTGTGTACACAGGGTTCCAGTTACATCCAACAAAAGTATTAAAATGCAAAAGAAAAACAGTAATAAGATCTAAGATATGAACTAAGAAAAATGTTAAAGTAAAAATACACTAAGCACTAGTAATAAAAATATTATGTCGAACAGCAGCATGAACATGAGTCTGTGTGAGCAGATGAGCACGCATGAACACATCAACATGAAACAAATCAGCAGCAACATGAAACAGATCAGCAGCAACATTGAAACAGATCAGCAGTAACATGATGTGATTTTTCACAGTGATTATTCTGGTTAGAGATTCATGAGTCTAGCAGCCTCAGGGTAGAAGCTGTTCCTCAGTCTAGTGGTTCTACACTTAATGCTCCTCAACCTCCTTCCTGAGGGGAGCACGGCAAAAAGTGTGTGTGCTGGGTGAGTGGGGTCCTTCATGATGCAGGTGGCCATCTTCCTGCATCTGGAGGTGTAGATGTCTGTGATGGTGGGGAGGCTGACTCCAACATTCTGTGCAGCCTTCACCACTCTCTGCAAAGCTTTTCTTTCTGCAGCTGTGCAGCCTCCATGCCACACGTTGATGCTGGAGCACAGGATGCTCTCCACTGCACACCTGTAGAAGGAGGTGAGGACTGAGCTTCCCAGACCAGCTCGCCTCAGCCGTCTGAGGAAGTAGAGTCTCTGATGAGCTTTCTTGATCAGGCTGGTGGTGTTGTTGCTCCAGCTGAGGTTGTCATTCAGGTGTACACCCAAGTACTTGTAGCTGGAGACCACTTCCACTGCAGATCCTCTTATGCTCAGGGGGGTATAGGTGTGTTTCTTCCTTCTGAAGTCCACGACCATCTCCTTTGTCTTCTTCACATTGACGTGAAAGTTATTCTCTTTGCACCAGCTCTCCAGGTGTTCCACCTCCTGCCTGCAGCTGGACTCATCATTGTTTGTGATGCGTCCCACTACCACTGTATCATCTGCAAACTTTACAATGTGACAGCCTGGATGGGTAGCTGCACAATCATACGTGAGCAGAGTAAACAGGAGGGGACTCAACACACATCCCTGAGGAGAGCCAGAGCTGAGGGTTATGGTGGAGGAGGAGAAGTTGTAGATCCTCACCGACTGTGGTCTATTTGAGAAAAAGTCTAGGACCCAGTTGCAAATGGAGGGGCTTAGTCCTGGTGTGAGTAGTTTGTCCATCAGGTTTGGGGGGATCATGGTGTTGAAGGTAGACGTGAAGTCCACAAAGAGCATACGGACGTAGGAGTCCTTCTGCTCCAAGTGGGTGAGAGCAGTGTGGACCACAGAGAAGATGGCGTCTTTTGATCAATTTTCACGGTATGCATACTGATCAGGGTCCTCATTGATGTTGATGGTTGTTCTGATGTTGGTCATGACTGGTTTTTCAAAGCATTTAGCGACTATCGGGGTGAGGGCCACTGGCCGGTAGTCATTCAAATGAGGCCTAGCTTCTGTATTCACAGTTTTCCACTGCGTTAAAATAAAGACAAGTTATTTATTTTCTGCAGGAGTCTGGTGGACACTGTGTACAGTCTTAGAGATGAGGTCCAGGGACTCAAACAGGTGAGTTTGATTTATGTATCTGTTACTTTTTATACACTTGTTGAAAGGTGGACGTATTAGTCTGTAAACTTTTGCTTGTCCCGCCCAAGACTTCTGATCCTCTCTAATTTAATGAAACTTGGTACAATTTTGTACCAAGACTAGGTGGAGTGTCCTGCAATTTTCATCACTCCAGCTTCAAGGTCACAAGTCAAGATCAAATGTTATACAATCTTTGCATGTCCAGACCTTTGCTATAGATTGCTGTATAATAGTTTGTCAACAGGCGTTCTCTGGTTTCAGCCAAAAATTCAGTTGACTTACGTTTCTTTGTCTCACCGTCATTGTTCGCTCGTTTATTTCTCCAGGACAACAAGAGGATGAAAAGGACCCTGGAAGAAGAACAGCGAGCCAGAAAAGAGCTGGAGAGGATTGTCCGTAGAGTTCTGAAGAACATGAACGACCCAACCTGGGACGAGACTAATCTCTGAAACCGGCTTCTGACTTTCTGACGACGGAACGAAGAGAACTGTTCAGACTGTGCGGACAGAAGCGCGTCCATTTCCCTGAATTTAATCTTTCCGTGTGCCAAACCGTGGACCAAGAGGAACTCCAGCCACTTTTTAGTGAAGTCACCTTGTAAATCTTTGCAGTCATGACGGCTGGCGGGCATAAATTATTTTCAAGTGACAAACTGCTTGTTCATGTACAGTATTAGCCTCTCAGTCCACCAGGACTGTATTTTATGTACTGCTGGTGCACAGCTGAGGGAGTTTTACCTCTCCAGAGACACTGAAGACATTATGCTTTAAATGTCTGTGATACTTGAACAGCTGTTCCAGCTATTCATTCACATGTTCATTCGTTTTGTCTCGAATCTATATACTAAATTCAAACGGCACCATTTGAAACTGCTTCACCACCAGTCTGAGTGACAGAGCCACAAAACGGAGTCGAAAAGTCGGTTTGATTTACCTGAAAAGTTCGATAAAAAGTCTTGAATGTATCAAGTCAAAGACATTCATTAGAAGACCTCAGGGCTTAACATGACCAACACCGCCAGCTCAAGATAAACATCCATTTTTAATTTCACAGTGGAAGCAATAGTTTTTGGTGCTTTTAAAACTTTAAATCAGCTCGTCTTGTGGAGCTCCAGCAGGCCGGCCTGGCTGCCTCTAAAACTGAACTGGATGATGTCAGGCTTCATCCGGTGTGTCCTCCTGGACCAGACTTTAAAATGTTTTTTTCTGGTTTGTATTCTAACTTTGTTAGTCATCATCCAACTGTTCCTCCTTCAGGGTCGCCACAGCGAGTCGTCCTCCTCCATCTCTGTCCTCACTCCAACTACATCCATGTCCTCTCTAACTGCATCCATATGTCTCCTCTTTGTCTTTTTCCTAGCAGCTGCATTTCTAACATCCTTCTACCAGTATACCCACTGTCCCTCCTCTGGACATATCTAAACTTTGCCCAAACCACTGTCTCTCCTCTGGATGTGTCCAAACCACTGTCCCTCCTCTGGAC
>NC_056520.1:9098578-9119342 GCF_014905685.2 Nematolebias whitei | reverse complement strand
CTCTGGACATGTCCAAACCACTGTCCCTCCTCTGGATGTGTCCAAACCACTGTCCTTTTCTGGACATCTCTTGGGCGGCTGCGGCTGAGTGGTTAGAGTAGTCGTCTTCCAATGCAAGAGTTGGGGGTTCAAATCAACCAGCAGTCACATGCCGAAGTGTCCCTGGGCAAGACACTGAACCCCTTGTTGCCTCTGTTGTGTGTCCCATCCGTGTATGAATGTGATAAAGCTCTGATTAGTTTCTTTAGAATGATTTGTTCAATTAGCTTTGTAGAGATCTAGTAGAGTGCTGTGTGAATGGGTACTTGAGGACACAGATTGCTTTGAGTATCTCAATAAGATAGAAAGGCGCTATTTAAGTACAGTCCATTTACCATTTACATGTCCAAACCATCTCAGTCTGGCCTCTCTAACTTTATCTCCCAGTTGTTCAACCTGTGCTGTATCTCTGATTATCTTTTTCCTAATCTTATCCATCCTTGTCACTCCTAAGGAGAAACTCAACATCTTCATTTCTCCTACTTCCAATTCCGTTTCCTGTCTTTTTGTTCATGTCTCTGTCTCCAGACCATACAACATAGCTGGTCTCACCACTGTCTTGTTAACTTTTCCTTTGACCTCTGCTGACACCCTTTTGTCAGAAATAAATAATGAAACTTTTCTCCATTCACTCCATCCTGCCTGGACTCTCTTTTCCACCTCTTTACCACACTCCCCATTTTCCTGGACAATGGACCCCAAGTCTTTGAAGTCCTGCACCTTTGTGACCTCTGCTCCTTGTAGCCTCACTGTTCCACCGGCCTCCCTCTCATTCACACACATGTACTCTGTCTTACTACGGCTGACTTTCATTCCTCTTCTTTCAAGTGCATACCTCCACCTCTCCTAGTTCTCTTCCACCTGTTCCCTGTTCTCACCACAGATCACAATGTCGTCTGCAAATATTTGTTGGTCACATAAAACCCAGGAAAGAAAAATTGATTATTTACAAGAAGAACAGCAGAGAACCAGCAAAATAATCCGTTTGTTGTTTATTTCTTCATTTAATTTTGTAAAGTAGATGCACTTTTGTCCAACTAAAGCCACAGACAGGAAGGTTTGTTTGAAACACTTAAAACTGACTTTAAACAAACTGCTTCAGCTCGTGTTGAGATTTGGAAGAGGCGAGCGCTGTACAATTTAAACAGATGTTCATAAAGACACGTGTTTTTCTGTTTTTCTAGTCTTAACGTGACGCCTTTCAGAGGTAAACACTAGAAGGTTGTTCAGTGCACTTTTTTTCCCCCCTCAAAACCAAAGTTAAAGCAATACAACACAGGGAAATTTGTGTATTTATGATGTCTGTTCATAGCATATTTTAAAACGTTTTCTAATTTTTTGTATTTTTTACTGTTTTTGCTCTTGTTTTCTACTTGACCTGGCTCAACGCTACAGAGATTTGTACATCTAAAGTTGCATCCTAATAAGGAAAACCTTGAATCTTCTAACGTCAGAACCTCATCTGTACGTTGGAATACACCGAGATCAGAACCATACTTGTGTTAGTTATATAATGTTAATGATTGGCGGTGTGTTTACCTGTGGCTGAAATAAACACGTGTTCAGATGTTAGATCAATGAAGGTGATTAGATTAGTTACGGTGACAACAGCCTCTTTATTTAATCTATCCATATGTCTGCTGGTAAATAAAATGCTGAATTAAACTCAGCCTCCAGTGAATTTTTTTTTATCTTTGGTTTGTATTTATTTGTTACAAGGATATTCCAGATGTCCCAGATCCTACGCTGAAGGTCTTGGCCTGAAGACGCCAACAGAACAACATCATCTGCATAAAGCAGAGAGGAGACCATGAGGTTCCTAAACCAGACCCCCTATATCTCCTCTTTGTCTTTTATTATGTCTAGGCCTGTCACGATAACAAATTTTGCTGGGCGATTAATTGTCTCCGAAATTATTGCGATAAACGATAATATTGTTTGAAATATGACAGTAATTGTCAAATTTAAGAAGAAATTGTTGATTTGTTTTGAGTGTAGTACCTATTTTTGACCACTGGATGTCAGTATAAGACTAGTTGAACCAAAGGTTGGATGTGAGGGAGCAGCAATATGTCTCTTAAGAAAAATGGGAGGGAGGCCCCTTGAAGTGACATGGGCTGTCTCGTTCCTTTTTTCAGTTCTCAAAATGGCGGACGCTCGGTGTGGTTTGAGGTCTTTAGCATAGCATTTTTCACACAAAGATTTAATAAAAAAATCAGTAAACAAGTTCTCAGCTTGTTTTTGTAGAGAAAAACAACTTTTTACACGAAGGCACGGGTTTCAACCATGAATTTTGGCGCTTCGACAAGACGGCGTTTTTTTCCCGAGGTCAGCCTGTTAGCTTAGCTTGTAGCTTAGCTTCTCAGCTTAGCTGCTTTTAATGATCCAAAAACACAAGTTTGGACGGTTAAAACAGATTTTAAAGAGAACAGAGAAAGGGAGGGGTCAGTGAAGAGCACCGAGTTGAGCCTTTTGTCATCCAGTGTCTTCAGTAAAAAGAGAGAGACATGAAGAAACGATAAAGCTGACAAATGAAAATGAGGTAGATAATTTTCATTTATCATGCGATTTAATAGTAATTAGCGTTTCTACAGAATAATTAAATCAAGTTGTGGACCTCTTTAAATGTACAACTAATGAGAAAATATGCAGAACTTCATTTATTCACTGTGTTCTGATGCCTGATGCGCGACAGAATATAATAAGGTTCACATGGCACAAATGTAAAAAAAGTTGTTGGTGTCTTTGTTGCAGTTCTAGCTAAACGCAATAAATGGTTTGCTTAATGATGGGTTCTAAACAAACAAATAAAACCATGATAGAGTCATGTTGTTTTGCTTCAAACATCTCCATCTTCTACCGCTTATCTGTAGTCATGTTGCAGAGGCAACAAGTCCAGGAGAGAAACAAAGACCCCGGCAACACCTTCCAGCTCCTCCTGGGGGATCTTAAGGTGTTCCCAGGTCAGAGAAGATACACGATCCCTTCAGCAGCTTCTGGGTCTTCCCCCAGTCTCCTACCAGTGGGATATGCCCGGAAAACTCTAAAGGGAGGTGTCCAGGAGGTGTCCAGGAGGCATCCTAATCAGATGAACCACTTCACCTGACTCCTTTAGATGAGGAGGAGCAGCAGCTCTGCTCCGTGCTCCTCCTGATGACGTAGCTCCTCACCCTGTCTCTAAGGCTAAGCAGGCCACCCTACAATGGAAGCTCAGGTCAGCCACTTTTATCCGGGATCCCTATCTTTCAGTCATGATCCATGATCCTCATGAACACAGGTGAGGGATGGAACATAAACTGGACAGGTTTGCCATTTGACTCGGATCGTTTTTCACCACGACAGATCGAAGCAACGCCCTCATTACTGAGGATGCATAGGTACATGAACTCTTCCACCTAAACCAGGGGGCATTCCACCTGTTACCTGAGAACCATGGCCTAAGATTTTGAGGAAATGACTCTCATCCCAGCCACTTCACTCTTGTCTGCGAACTTCCCCAATACACGCTGAAGGCCTTGGTCTGAAGATTCCAACAGAACCACATCATCTGCATAAAGCCCGCCACAGTACAGAGAGTGCACTTATGAGGGTATCAAATGATATATTCTTGTCAACAGATTCTGGAAGGTTTGTTGTTTTAGTGCTCTTAGATTTGTCTGCTGCATTTGACACTGTTGATCACAGGATTTTAATCTCTTGTCTTGAGCACTGTGTGGGCACCAGGGGTGTCGCCCTCAATTGGTTTCGGTCATATTTAACCAATAGGAGTTTCTGCGTAAAAATGGACAATTTTATATCTTCCACTGCTCCTCTTCCACATGGTGTCCCCCAGGGCTCAATCCTTGGCCCTCTTTTATTTGCTCTTTACTTACTCCCCTTGAACTCTATTTTCAGGAAGCATGGCATTTTATTTCACTTCTATGCTGATGATTGCCAGATCTATTTTCCCATGGCACAAAACAACACATTCCAGCAACTTACACACTGCTTTAACGATGTTAAGGCATGGTTTTCTCTTAACTTCCTTAGTCTAAATGAGAACAAGACTGAAAATATGATGTTTGGACCGAGTTGCTGTCCCTCTCCCAGCATAGATCTTGGTCACTGTCGTTTTATCTCAGGGACTGTGTCACCAATCTGAGGGTGAAGTTTGAGTCTGATTTTAAATTTGAAAAACAGATCAGCAGTGTTGTTCAGAAAAGGTTTTTTTTATCAACTTCACCAAATAGCAAAAGTGAAACCAATCTTAGCAAGATCTGACTTGGAGAAATTAATCCATGCTTTTATCACAGCTCTTCTTGACTACTGTAATGCACTGTATATAGGCATTAGCCGGACCTCTCTTGCCCGTCTGCAGCTTGTGCAGAACTCTGCTGCTCGCCTGGCGTGAGCATATTACTCCCATCTTGGCGTCCCTTCATTGGCTCCCTGTGCACTACAGAATTCATTTTAAGCTTTTGCTGTTTGTTTTTAAATGCTTGAACAACCTTTCCCCACCATATCCGTTTGAGCTGCCCACCCCAATCCCTACGATCAGCTGATCTGTTGCTGTTGACAGTCCCTAAAACTAGGCTGAAGCTCAGAGGTGACAGAATGTTTGCTGTAGTTGCTCCCATGGAACAACTTACCCATGAGTGTCAGACAGGCCTCCTCGCTTCCTTTTTTTAAATCTCTTTTAAAAACACACTTTTATTCTTTGGCTTTTAACGTGTACTCTTATCTTTTATGGCATCTTAACACACCTGCCGTGAAACTGGTATGTTTTTATTGTCTTAATTAATTTGTCTTTTTGTCTTATTGTACAGTACTTTGGACACTCTTGTGGTTCTTAAAATGTGCTATAGAAATAAAGTTGATTGATTAAGCAGAAATGAGACCCTGAGGTTCCTAAACCAGACTCCCCATATATCTCCTCTTTGTTTTTTTTCCAGGCAGCTGCATTTCAAACATCCTTCTATCAATATACCCACTGCTCCTCCTCTAGACATGTTCAAACCATGTCAGTCTGGACATGTCAAAAACAAAACAGCAAAAGAATCCGGAGGGAAACAGCGCCCCCCTGCATTGTAATGGCAACCCTACGTTTTTTGCCTTAGTGGTCAGAAAGGGTATTACACCTTCTACTCACAAACAGGTGAACGCTGAAGAGCCCGATCTCATCGGATATCTCGCAGGAAAATAAACTCTAAAGTAAGTTTTAAAAACACTCCTCACTTTAACCACACAGCAAATAACAACAACAATAATTAAAAAGTTCAAATTAAGCCGCGCTGCTTACCGACGTCACCTGTATTTTTCACAGTAATGATGCTAGCTAGCGGCTAACCGAGGAAACTGAAGTTTATTTACAGAAGAAATTCAACAGAAATGTGAGTTAAAACAGCTTTTCTTTATTCTCCCGACTGCTGTTTTCTGTCCCCGTGGTTAATGACCTCGTTTATCTCACAACACTTTGATTTAAAATGAGATAAAAGTTAAATTTTATTTATTTCACACACAAATGCAGGCGCTGCGTTGCTTTGATTGATGTGTTAATAATTGGAGATAAAGGTTCTGGTTTTGGGCTCAATACTGGAAAAGTAACTTTGGTACATTTGTGTAGAAATGAGCATTAAAACCAGTCACTAGGGAGCAGCAGCGAGTGGATCTGTGGTTCTGGTCCAAGCCCGGTAAGTGGTGAGGGTTGGATCATGAAGAGTAGCCTGTTAATAAAACTGTTGTGGGGACAAAGACAGGCGTTTCAGTTCATATCAGGGCACCGTACGAAAACATTTACAGACATTATACACAACTCAACTTTATTTTTTGGTAAATTAAAAACATTACAAAAAAATGGGAAAACAAAATAAAATGGTAAATCAATTATTTACCAAAAAAGGAATAGGCTGAAGCCAAGACGTATACTTGCCTACCTGTAAATCACATTTTTTGGATGATTGTTTCCTCTGGTATCGGACGCTGTGCAGCTGGAAGGATTTTTACTGAAACCTTTTTAGTTTTGAACATTTGTTATGATGCGTAACCATGGCAACAAGGCAGTTTTCAACAACCAACAGCAGCTTATTAACATCTCAAAAGCTCAAATAAAATCTCAACTGCAGCCCTAAATCTCAAATGAGTTGAAAAGGATGTTCTGTGGATGCATTCTCATCTACCTGCCAGCTGTGCTCGAGTGCCTGACCACTGAGATCCTGGAACTAGAAGGAAACATGGCTCATGACAGCGGAAGGACAGGATCGTCCCTCGGCACCTACAGTTGGCTGTCCGCAGCGACGAGGAGCTCGGCAGGCTGCTGGGAGGAGTGGCCATCGCTCTGGGAGGAGTTCTGTCCGGCATTCAGGCGATCCTACAGCCCGGGGGAACCGAGAGGACAGCCGAGTCTGGTTGGACGGATCGGACGCATCTGCAGCCAGTTTCTTAGGATCCACTGTGTGATGGACCTTTACAAGAGATCCTTCCTGCCTACAGCCATCAGCATCTATAACATATCTTAATGAAATGAGGATAACGAGTTACAACAACAAATAATTTCCCTTTGGGATTACTAAAGTATTTTTTTATTGAATTTGAATTGAATTGAATAAATCTAAATAACATCTCCATAAGCTTTTATAATTTTACATTTTAAGGCTCTTTTAAAGCTCACCAAAAAAATCATAACTTGAAATCATCATTCAATTCATTCCAAAGTTTCACACCGATAACTGAAATACATCTAGATTTTACTTTGCTTTTCTCTTTAGCTTGTTCAAATATTAACAAACCTCGTAAATTATATTTACTCTCTCTTAATTTAAATAATTTCTGAATTCCAGAAGGAAGACTTTTATTCAGTGCTTTATACATTATTTCCAGTATTTTTATATAAACAAAAAGTATTACTTTGAATAAAGAGTTTATTAGTTGGTTCACAATATCCCACTTTATTAATAAGTCTAATAGCTTTTTTTTGTAACTTTATTAATATGTCAATAGTAGTTTTTATTTGCATTTCCCCATATTTCTGAGCAATATGACAAGTAGGGCATAATCAAGAAAGAGTATATATTATGCAAGCCTTTTACATTTATTAAATCTTTTATTTTAAACAATATTCCAATAGTTTTTGCAATTTTATTTTTAATATATTTAAAATGAGGCTTCCAACTAAGTTTGTTGTCCAGAATGAAACCTAAAAATTTTATCTCATAAACTCTGTCGATTTCAACTCCATTTATATGTAACTTTACATTATTATGAATCCGATTACCTGAAAATACCATGAATTTAGTTTTTTTTTTTCATTTAAAGATAGCTTATTATAATTGAACCACTTTTCAAACTCAGCTAGCTCTTTTTCTACTATTTGTATTAGTTCATCCATATTCTTTCCAGAAAAGAAAGTTTGTATCATCAGCAAACATTATAAATTTCTAAATACTGTAAAAATATAATTTAAATAAAGTATAAATAATTGAGGTCCTAGAACTGAGCCTTGAGGAACACCACATTTTATAGTTTCAATTTGTGACTTTGTGTTGTTAATTTGTACATATTGTAACCTATTACTCAAATAACTCATTAACCACTGATGTGTAATCCCCCGTAAGCCACATTGTTCACATTTTCCCAGTAGTCGTTCATGGTTAATGGTGTCAAAAGCCTCACATAAATCAATGAACACACCCACCGTGTTAAGTTTCTGATCAACTGCTGCAGCAACATGTTCCACAAACTCCATCACAGCTAAAGTTGTGGAGTAGTTGTTTCTAAAACCGTACTGGCGCTCATTTAATATATTGTTTTTATTAATAAAGGAGTCCAGCCTTTTTATGAATATTTTTTCCAGAACTTTAGAAAATTGTTGTAGCAATGATATAGGTCTATAATTTGTTAAAATTTGTTTATCACCACTTTTGTGGACTGGAAACACCTTGGCTATTTTCATTTTGTCAGGAAAAATTCCGGTTAAGAATGATCTATTGCAAATATAGGTGAGAGGTTTAATAATACTATAACTTCTTTCACAATAGCCGTATCAATATTATTACAGTCTTTGGATTTCATATTTTTTAACTACTTCTATGACTTCACTTTCACTCACGCCTCCAAGAAACATTATATTAGTATTATTAAATGTATAACGTAGTTTTTCATCTCTAATCTTTGGCAACTCATTTACTAAATTAGGACCAACATGAACAAAGAACTGATTGAAGACTTCAACAATGTCCTCTTTATTTTCCATTGTGGTATTATTATGTTTAATACATTATAAACGCCAGTTAGTAAAAGTTCTCTATCTAAGGAAGCAGCAGATTAACAACAAAGCCCATGCTCACGTGCCATTGATACATTAAACGACATTTAAACAGTTCCGTAACAATCTGTCGGTATGCAGCGCTTTGTTTTAATACTGTTTGATAAAGTGATACCGTTTTATAAATTCTATGACATGTTTTTAATACAAAGCCAACTGTTGTACAAAGTTTGCTGTTCATTTATTCAAATAAGCATCAGAGAAATTTGGAAATGTTCAGTATGCATAAAAATCAAAATAAATTGACGATTATATTGTGCTAACCAGTGTAATTTGGTTTCTAAGCACAGTGTACGGACCGACCATAGCAAAGTTTGTTTTACGTTGGACATTTGCGCTCCGTGACTTCAATGGTGTCCGACTTCCAATGTAAAACTAACTGCGGTATATCCACTACAAAGATGTAGACTACACCACTGGCACCGGCGACCCCTGTGACTCAAAAATGGAAGAAGTGGGTAAAGATAATAGATGGATTGAAGGAGGACCAGATACAGAATGACAGGTCCAGGTGTACTTTCTATAGGAGGAAAGACAAAAAAACATCTTAAGATAGAAATAACTACAAATACAAACAATTCATTCATATTCATTTGCAACTATTCATTTGAGGAAATGAGGTCAGTTTGTCCTCAAGTAGTCTAAGCCTATAGCAGTAGAACTAAGGGATAGCTCAGGAAACCCAAGATAATGCATCTTGCACAACGTACAAGATGTGTCTGTAATAAATCTCATACTACTAAGGCGAGTGGTTCCATGCAATGAACAAGGTGCCTTTTTTTTTTTTTACTTGAGCACCTGCCCTCCAAAATATTTGCGTTCATCACTGTTTAAAAGTATAATTTAGGGATGCACGATATTATTGGCATGGTATCGATATCGGACGATATTATCGAAAAACTTAAATATTGAACATTGGCCATTCTATCAAAATAACTCACTGATACAATAGGCACTGTTTTATATATATATATATATATGGTGCTGTTTCGGTATTACAACCCAGTGACAAGGATGCCTGCAGTGCCAGCACAACGTTATGACGTCGCACGCGCTATTGAGTTTAGATTTGTGAAAATTTACAAATTTGCACTGTTTGAGTGTTGTCATTGTGTTAGAGAGAGTAAAGCTATGTAGTCTCTGAAAATAGTTCTAGGAAAATAAATATCAGTATTGGTATCGGATATCGGCCAAAAATCCAATATTGTGCATCCCTAGTATAATTACCTCAAATAATTGGGGTGGCTGAAGATTAATCTATGAGGGCCAAGGCCACCATTGCCCCTCCCCCTCCAAACCACAAAAAAACATTAAGGTTTACTTAGTTCTTTGTTCATTTCCAGTCCAGAAAAACACATCTCCAAAACTACAAACCTTCACGATTCAATCCACTCAGCGATGGGGCACATCAGCATGACGCTTGTATTTCTAGGGTTTCCACTTTACATGATGTATTTGTACACACAGAAAAATCCTCTTTAGGTGACGTGTCTTGTGTAGTATTCAGTTCTTTCAGGCTGCAGCAAACTGAAGTGAATCCGACTGTTCAGAGGTTTTCTATGCAGATGATTGATCAGCTTCAGTTGAATCTGGCCTCTAAATATGTATTTGCGGTGTTTCACAGAACGTCAGAATGATAGTTTCCATGGTAGACGTCTGTTATCAATGCAATCAATAACATCACATGGCTAGATTGCCAAGAGGTTTTGGCAGTACACCAGTGAAAAGCATTATTCTCATAACAACGGAGAAGAAAGGAGTCTTTGTGGAGTTGTCCCTTCGAAATTGACAAGGCCTTTTACAGCCTTTGATACAGGCTGGCTGCCTCGCACAATGGAAGGCATATAAATTTGCAGATGTCTTCTGGAAAGCTCAAATGTCAACGCTTTTCACAACAGCACCGGAGGCTTGCAAGAAGAATAATTGATTAGTTCACCTTTTGTCTTGAGCCGAATATTCATCCACTAAAACGTAAAAAAGGAGCAAGAAGATGGTAAAGTGAAAGACGGAGTACCTTAGCTTTCCAGGTAACATTTTTTTTTATCTTAGAAACTAGATTTTCTACTAGATATCTGTGTCTCAAGTTTCTTCCCTCGACATACCTGATTATCTCTCCAAAGCATCATGTTTTAAAAGCAGCTCCTCTTATTTAAATACTTTTGCGTGATCATATCAAAGTAATCTCTTATGTGCAGAAACCAACCAAAGATTTAGCATCAACTTAATTTGAAAAATATTAGGATTTGTGGTTAAACTGTAGCAAAAATGTATTTTGTGTATCTGATATAATATCAGTTGTAACTTTTGTCATTTCAGAATCAGTATCAGAATAAGCTTTATTATCATTGCACCGAAGTACAGCGAGATTATGTCCATACAGTCGTTTGAAAGGTGGGCAGAGTGCACATGGCGGCTGCTCCTAAGAGCACGACCCCTTATTCCTTAGATAGAACAGGGGAAAGTCCATGAGGAAAGGATAGCGGTATTACGAACAAGACCTCTTCACACCTTGTCCTTGTCAGGACACGATTTAAGGCATCAAACCACTCTACCAGCAAGCACATTTATTGACACATTAATGCATTTGACGACAAGACGGTGAGATTTGTCCACAAATCACTTCCAGATAGCACCATAGTCCTGGTAAGATGTTGGTGTCAGCCAGTACAGCTCTGATAAGCATTCACAGAAGTTATTGGGGGTGGGGGGAAGGGAGGTGCATGGGGGACGGTTAGGGCAGAGCCTTCTTAGTTTACACATATCCCAGGAGAAATTTGATAAGTTGGCTTGCATCAAGGCCGAATGGGGGAGTTAGATTCGGATAAGGCACAGTTGTTAATTTTTTCAGGCAGACTGTTATTTCTTGTTAGCCGTGAGTTCTGCTGGTACTTTCAATATCCAAAATGGCCAGATTTGTGGGCATTCTACTTGTTCGTGCTTATTAGCTCCCTCCAAGGTCGTCACCAACATGCTGGCGAGTCCCAGAAGCAGCAAGTGGCCTACGATTCTCATAAATCACTTCCTTCTTACGGTTGAGCTCATAAATCAGCTGAGTCTGAGTGCTCGAAGCACAAATCAAACCTTCACACACTTTTCCATGGCCAGAACTGCTGCCACATTCTTCTTTAATAGCCGATAACATAGGTATCCGACGGTGCCAAAAAACAGAAACCCTGCTATCATAAGTCCAATGATGTAAGTATCTTCAATATCCTGCTGAGACAATACAGAAAGGCACATCAACTTCCATTCCCCCCACGAATCTATGATGTATCCTGCCACGTGCATCTCAGTGGAGCATGAGGATTCTCCAAGACCCTGTCGCATTATTGAAAAAATGTTATCAATTGCGTTGAAAGTCCAGCTGACCAGATCCATGACAGTAATTTACAATTCGGAAGATGTGTAAATAGAAGCTCTGATACACAGAACAGAGAGGAAAAAAAGCAAGAGGGAGACAGGAGAGGGAAGAAAAAGCAAGACGGATGCTTGAGAGCACGATGGATGCTATAATAGTGGTACATATAAAGGGTTGTATTGAGTTTTATTTTATTTGTTTGGTTATTTTAACTGGCCTGTGATTTATTATAGTTTTTTTAGTAGACCCAGGTAGAATTGATGATGAGTGGGGAAGAGTGAAGCTTCCTTCCCTAATGGACAGCATAGAATTTGCTGGAGGGATTTGGGGACAACATTTCAGTGAAGTCCAAGTTTATCATGTCTTTGAGCTGAAAAATGTGCAGTAGAGGCATAAAAATAATACCAAAATCACCTGCTACTTACCACAAAGTCTGTATTTCACCATATCTATCAGGTTCTTTGTTTTGAAATATGTTCAGACCTGACAACTACACAGCCATGTTTTGTTTTGAAAGGGTCATACATCGTATAAAATGGCGGCTAACGGCTTCAGTCAGGCTGCAAATGGTCTGCAACTGTTCTCAGATCAGTTGTAGCAGCGCTGACAGTTGCTATTAATGGAAAACACAGTGATTTCAAAACAACTGATAAACATTGAACAGCAGACAGACAAAGTTGGTCACTGATTGGTGAACATTTGACGTCTAAGTCCAACTCTAGAGTTTGACGCTTCACCTTTTGTAGGTTGAGACCAAAATAAATACGAACGGGATGATAAGTCTTGAACAACGTTGCTCTGTTAATATTAAATGGGTTAAAAGTAAAAAGTTGACATACCCAAAAAGAAGTGGACTATTCCCTTTGGGTTGGGAAGAATGGAACAGGAGATAGACAGATGGCTCAGTGCAGCTTCTGCAGTATTGTGGACTCTGTTCTGGTCTGTCGTGGTGAAGAAGGAGCTGAGCTGTAAGGAGAAGCTCTCTGTTTACCAGTTGGTCTACGTTTCCACCCTCACCTGTGGTCATGAACTCTGGGTAGAGACCGAAAAACAAAATCCTGGATCCAGGAGGTCTAGATGAGTTCTCTCTGCAGGGTAGCTGGACTCTCCCTTAGAGATAGGGTGAGAAGTTCAGTTCTCTAGGAGAGACTCAGAGTAGAGTCGCAGCTCCTCCACATCCAGAGGAGACAGCTGAGGTGGGCCAGACATCTGGTAAGGATGGACTGTGGACACCTCCCTATGGGTGCTCCATGCATGTCCAACTGGGAAGAGACCCCAGGGAGGATCCAGGACATGCTGGAGTAACTATTAGCTCTTTTGCATTATAAAGCCTGGCCCAGCCTGGGTTTTAAGTCTTTGCATTGGACAGTATGGTCTGCTTCCAGGTCAGTTATTGGAACACAGAGACCCATGTTCCATCAGGGTTGACTGGTGCTGAAGATTTGATGTCAGCAGACTGGTTCCCTGGTCCAGTTGTATGTTCAACTCCAAATGACTGTAAACAAGCTAACATTAGCTAGCATTAGCTTACCTTCTTACGTCGCTATGGTACTGCTGGATGGCCTCACTCTCATGTGTCTTTCTGCCGTTGCTTTAGCAGCAAACAACTTTCTCTGGCTCTGTTTTAACTTGTTTTATGATGAGAGAAAGAAGGAACAGCACAAGCTCCGTGCTTTCCATTGTTGGGTGTTGTGAATAATGACATCACATGACCCTCGAGTGTTCTTGCTGTGACGATCCTGCCCACATGGTTAAACAACCAAGGCTGTGCAGAACCAGGGAATAGGCCAGGTCAACACGGGCAGGGCTGGACCTTACAATGCAAAAAGGCCTGTCTCTCGGTTGGCTTGGGAACACCTTGGAGTCCTTTCAGAATAACTGGAAGAGGTGGCTGTGGAGAGAGAAGTCTGGACCTCCCTGCTCAAACTGCTGGCCGACTCCAGGACAAGATGAAGGATGGATAAACTTCCATTTCCTTTAATTGGCAAAAAGCAAACATAAAGGCATACAGAAAAAGTTAAATTAGACCGAGTACCTTAACTTGTGGTTCCTGAGATGTCAACAAACCATCAATAAAACAGACTAAACAAGGAGCTCAGTGTCCCGTGCCCAAACGTGGGTTACCAGGGCCCCACCCTGGAGCCAGGCCTGGGGGAGGGGCTTGTTGGCAATCACCTGCTGACCAGGTCTCTACCCACGGGGCCCAGTCAGGCTCAGCCCAAATGAGCAACATAGGTTTGGTTTCTGTGGGCCCACCACCTGCAGGAGGGGCCATACAAGTCTGGTGCATGATGCCATGGGTAGTGGCCGCAGGCGGGGGCCTCAGTGTTCTGACACTAGCTTAGCAAAGCTGGCTCTTGGGACATGGAGTCCTGGGCGCCTCCCTAGGGAGGTGCTTTGGGCATGTTCAACTAGGCGGAGACTGCGGGGAAGACCCAGGACACGCTGGAGAGACTATGTCTTGGAGTTGTCCTGGGAACACCTTGGAGTCCTCCCAGAAGAGCTGGAAGAGGTGGCTGTGGAAAGAGATGTCTGGACCTCCATGCTCAAGATGCTGCCCCCAAGACCTGACCTCAGCGCAAGAGGAATATAATGGGTGGATGTATGGATGGATGGATGATGGATCAATAAAACGTTCAAGTGTTCTTGTTGGGATCAGCTCAGAGATGGGAGGTGAGTTTCACCATAAACCAATCATTACTCCACTCTTTGTCTCTGCACTCAGCTAGAAAAAAGGAAAAAGAAGCGGTGTATTCAATCAACAGCCCCCCCTCCCCGTAAATGAAACGACAGCATCCCACTGGGCTCGTATTGTTCCTGGCTGTGGAACCGACAGGTATCTGTTTTGTAATGGGCACCACCGCAGCACACATGCACACATTGAAAGAGCTCTTTTGAGCTTTGTGGCACTTTTGTCTCTTCGGCGTTCAGTAGCTAGCGATGATTCAGATGTGACTTGTTGCTTTGCCTCTCATTTCCAGCCTCTGCAGTTTTCCTCTCCAGCAGCAGAAGAAAGATGACAAAGACAACACAGGGCTCCTTCTCTTTCCCCCCGGCCCTTTTATTGTACAAAATAGCCGAGCAATATTTTTTTGTCGTCGGTTTACTCCTAAAAGCCCATTTTTGATGTCGCTTCTGGAAAGATAGCAATAAAGAAACCTTTTCAGAGGAGTTGAATGAGAGAACGAAGGAGGAATGAATCCCTTTGAGACGTTGCGACCGGAGAGGCCTTTTTATTTTTTCTTGCTCGGGTAATCAAATGGAGCTGAAATGAAAATGGAGTTTTCTATGAAAATAGGGGCCTTTGTTGGCTTTGGAAGGCTGGTAATTCATAAACAATAAGCCAGCTCCTTTTGTTTGGGTTATAATATATTCCTGCTGCTCTGAAAGCAGTCTCACTACACACGTGCAAAAGCACTCACACACAGGGTAAAAGCCAAAGTGAGGCAGCAGGGGAAGAGAGAAAGAGGGAGTATAAAAGGAGGCAGAGAGGCTGACTTTTAATTCAACGTCCTGGCGGAGAGGCGACGGGATGCTGAGCTCCTCAGGTGTTGATCTTCATAATCTGCTCCTCAACTTTTGTTTTTTTTCTTCTTCTGTTTAGTCTGTCACTCCATCAGCTAACGAATGGAACTGGATTACACATATGGACGACTGATTTGAGGAAATCTGAAGTTTGCTGTTTTTTTTCTTTCGGCTTTTTTTTTGGCAGCGATGCTGGTGGAGTGACTCAAAGCTTAAATCCTAAATCTGCAGTTAGAAGGGATGACAACAAAGTTCAGCTCATCAATCCTGGAGCGGTTAATCCCTCTAAAACATGAAGTAAAACCACTTTCCTCTGTGGGAATAAAAACTGAAGAAAGAAGGTAATGAGATGATTCAAATTCTAATCTCAACATAAGATTTACCGTAATAACTTTTCTTGTGAGAGCAGTTCTTCAGATATTGGTTTTTCAGATCACATTGTTGGTTGGTTTTCCAACTATCTCTCAGATCGGAGACAATGTGTTCGACACAACGGTACTTCGTCTATCTATTTAATGTTCATTAATGGTGTGCCACAAGGCTCAGTTTTAGGACTCACTCTTTTTACAAGTAATATAAATAATACAAGTCAAAGCATTCCTGATACATCCTTGCATCTCTATGCTGACGATGCAGTTATTTATTGCCGAGGTAACACAGTTGCCAATGTTTTCCAGCTTTTCCAGTCTGCATTTGACATCATTCAGTCAGACTTATTCCATCTCAAACTGGTGCTACATGCTGATAAAACCAAAGGGTTGTTGTTTTCCAACAGGAAGTCGGTTCCAGCAGTTCTCCCTTCTATCTCATCCACGCATGATGTTCCTATTCAGTTTGTGGATTCTTACAAATACTTGGGAATTTTGGTCGATGCACATCTCTCTTTTAAGCCTCATGTTGAAAACTTGATAAAGAAACTGAAACTAAAACTGTTTCTATTTCAGAAATAGATCTTGTTTAACTCTGAATGTCAGGAAACGCCTTGTAACTGCTGACATTATTTACATGAATGCCCCTGCCAGCTCCTTTCAGATGTTGGATATTGTCTATCGCGCTAAGATTCATAACTGGTTGTAACTACCATACCCATCACTGCACTCTGTACTCCTTGGTCAGTTGGTCATCATTATCTATATGTTGGCTCTTACACTGGTACATCTTCATGTATAAATCCCTCCTTGGTCTGCTACCTCCTTATGTCTCCTCCCACATGTCACACCGTCAGTGCAGTTACAGCGTGCACTCTCAGGCCATCATTACCTGCAGCGTTCCCTCAGTGCAGACTGAACTCCACCAAAAGGCCATTTCTTACTTTGCTCCTGTATCCTGGAACACCTTGCAACAAGATCTGGATATCAATTTAGATTTCTTTGAGTGAATTTAAACATTTGATAATGTCCAATAGAAATGTCAAAGCAAATATGTTCTTGTTTTTAGTATTTTACCTTGTTTTATATGGCATCTATCTTGATTTAACTGTGTTTATAACTTATTTTATTTGATTTTAATTGCTTTTGTTGAATTATTGTTGTCTGTACTTTGTTTTGTTTAAAACAGGTCTCTCTTGTAAACGAGTCCTCGTGACTCAGTGATACTAACATGTATAAACAAAGGTTGAACTGAACTTCATTCCCAACTCACTTCACTTTCACATCTTTAGTTGTATTTCAGGTCATCTTTAAGAAACTAATATGATGATGGTGCTGAAAAAAAAATTGATGTAATCAGCTAGTAGACTTAAGTCTGAGCGTTTATTTTGTTTTCTACTTTTAAATTGGAAGATTTACGGAAATCTTTGAGTGAGAGTTTCCAGTTTGTTTCACTTGAATGAAGTCGTATAGAGGACGTTATAGTAGGTGTTTTCTTGCTCTGTGTTAAAGTCTGATTCCCCAGCATCTCAAACAAGTAAAATGATCCCGCTTCTTATCTAAGCTCTGGTTAAACTATGATTGTTTGGATTGGTGGTTGTGCATTAATTTAAGCTCAAACTCTGTCCCAGTCGTTGAGTTTGATCATGCACTTTTTATGTTTGTTGCTTTATCCATTTAAACCACATGTACAGTCTTCTGGTTCACTTCTTACAGTGTTTAATTTACCCATAAGGTCTGCTGTACATGCAGCACTGCTTGGTCATGAAAGCTGACATGGACCTGGTGTCTGGTGGGTCAGGTAGCACCGTGTCCGTTACTGGATTGGTTTACTTTGACTCCAGCAGCTCAAAAACAGCAGAAACCCTATTATCAGTTACGTGCGTCAGTTACAGAGTTTAAATCTGACTGGCACCCCCGTCTGTTGGGCCTAGTTTGACATAAACATTTTAGTGAAATGCAAAAGCTTAAACTTCACATTGATGTTGCTCAAGATGTAATGGACTGCAAGAAAAGGGGAACTTGCTTGCCACTGATGTGCATATTTATTTGTCTTGATTTAGTCACTAAGTGTCCTAATCATGTCTCATTTTGATTGCAATGTTTTTGGCCCCTATCGTGGAGCGAAGAGGGGATTTGGAAAAACCCTTAATACATCTTGCGTGCATGATAACTTGAAAAATGAAAGGTACCTCCTTTTATTTTGGTGTGTGGCTGCATCTAGGAGTAATAAAGGTTCCTATCAACAATTGGGTTGCTACGTCAAAATCCAAGATGGCTGCTGCAATATATATATTTACAGTAGTCTCTCGTTTATTGCAGGGATTACGTTCCGGACACCCCTGCAATAAGTGAAAATCCGCAAAGTAGCAATGTTATATTTATTTTAGTATTTTCATATATTTTAATGCTTTAGAAACCATTCCCACATTCTTGCAATGTTCTAAACTCTTTAACCTACTAATTTTAACAACATACGTATATGTAGCTACTAAATTTTACTCACCAGCTCTGCAGAACAGCAGCGACTCGGTTCTGCTTCCACTTAGTTTTGTTTCGGTGGACCTACCCTGCCGAATCTGATCAGCTCTCTGGCTCGGGATAGTAGCGTTGGGCTCCGGAGGGAGCGCCGGACCTACGGATGGCGCATCCCCGCTCGGGGGGTCCTCGTGGGCTAGTTTGCAGCTTTCGGATTCACCAACGGGTCTGGAGGTTCAGTTCTGATTTGGTTCTGGTCTAGTTCTGACTGTGCAGCCCTTGAGCACCAAAATGCATTTTGAAGGGAGACGGACTTTCCGATGGCCAGCACGGGACCAAATTGAGTCCCAATCTGCTTGAAAAAGGTCGTAGTGGGCTCCAGAGAGAAGCCAGACTTATGGCCGCGCATCTCCGCTCGGAAGTCTTTGTGGTCTGTCTAGCAACTCTGATTGACAATGAGTCTGGAGGTCCAGTTCTGCTCTGGTTCTGGTCCGGTTCCCAGTGCAGCTCTCTGCATCTGCTGGGCGCCATAGTCACTGTAATAAGCACCAAACTTTTTTGCAATTAGATCAAAACTTTCCCTCTAGTACCCTGCCTGGCTAAAAAAAATATGTCATACACTAATATTTTGTTGGACCGCCTTTAGCTTTGATTATATCATGCATTCTCTGTGTCATTGTTTCGATAAACTTCTGCAATGTCACAAGATCTATATCCATCCAGTGTTGCATTAATTTTTCACCAAGATCTTGCATTGATGACCAGGCACTAGGCATGATGGGTGCATCACTTCACCTGCCTGTCTTCTTACTCTGATGCGCCCATCACTCTGGAACAGGGTCAATCTGGACTCATCAGACCACATGACCTTCTTCCATTGCTCCAGAGTCCAATCTTTATGCTCCCTAGAAAATTGAAGCCTTTTTTTCCAGTTAGCCTGATTAGTGGTTTTCTTAAGGTTACACAGCTGTACAGTCCCAATCCCATGAGTTCCCTTCACATTGTGCGTATGGAAATGCTCTTACTTTCACTATTAAACACAGCCCTGAGTGCTACTGTTGCTTTTTCTTCAATTTGATTTCACCAAACGTTTAAGTGATCACCGATCACGATCATTCAGGATTTTTTTCTGGCCACATTTTGAAGACAATGGGTCCCCACTATCCTTCCAGTTTTTAATAATGCGTTGGACAGTTCTTAACCCAGTTTTAGTAGCTTCTTCAATCTCCTTAGATGTTTTCTCTGTTTGATGCCAATGATTTGACCCTTCTCAAACAGACTGACATCTTTTCCACGACCACGTGATGTGTCTTTCAGCATGGTTGTTTAAGAAATGAGAAGCAACTCATTGCACCAGTTGGGGTTAAATAACTTGTTGCAGCTGAAAGATAATCACCCATGCAGTAATTATCCAACAGGAGGCTTGTACTTATTTGCTTAGTTAAATCCAGGTGGCTACTTTTTTTTGGCCAGGCAGTGTATTTCAGCTGAAGGAAACAAGGCTTCTGGGAAATGTAGTCATTATTTATTTGTTAATTGAAATTGAAATTGAATTGTTATGAGCAGGTATCCCCTACTGTCCCAATCACATGAGTAATATTAAAGTTGACAATCATGTGCTCAATCGTGTTCAATCTTACTTTGAAAAACTGCTGAAGAGCGAGTCTGCGAAAGTTGAACCGCAAAGTAGCGATGGACTACTGTATGTGTAATCCAGTCACTGCTATCATTTGAGGAAACTATGCCTTTTAGTTTTTATTTTGCTTAAAAGTATAGTTTCCTCAAATGATTAGGGTGGCCAAAGATTAATCTGGGGGGGGGGGGGCATGGCCACTAGTAGCCACCCTCTGACTCCTCCGCTGCACCTGGTGGTGGATAAGTTTGCTTTCTCTGCTCGCCAGGATTCGTCACTCTGCGCTGCCTCAGACAAAACAAAACAAAGTGTAACTCTTTATCACTTGAGCATCTTGCACCAAAAACATTTAGGTTTACTTCATTCTCTGTTCAGTTCCTGTTCAGAAAAACACTCATCTTGAAAACTACAAACATTTATTATTTAAATCCCTCAACAACAGGGGACATCGACATACATCTTGTTCTCGTTGTTTTTTTTTAATCTCCAGGCACATTTTGGACTTGTCTCTCTCGAAGTTGTCTTAGCATTTCTCATATCTTCTTACTTAGGAAAAATAAATTAGGACCACTGCAACTCTTTTTTTCCTTTTGTGAGAATTTTTTTTTTTTTTTCATTTAGCCTTTATTTATCCAGGTTAGTCTCATTGAGCCACGAGAACTCATTTTCAAGAGAGACCTGTTTAGGGAGCACATGTTGGGGGTTAAGGGCCTTGCTCATGGGCCCAGGGTGGGGCGAATGAGGGTGGGGGCAAGTGTGGGTGTTTCACCTACCCCACCCACAATTTTGATGTTGTCGGGGCCGGGGCGTGAACCGGCGATCTTCGGATCACAAGCCCACCTCTCTAACCTCTGCGCCACCACTCCCCCAAAATCCATCCATCCATCCATCCATCCATCCATCCATCCATCCATCCATCCATCCACCCACCCACCCTTCCATCCATCCATCCATCCATCCATCCATCCATCCATCCATCCATCCATCCATCCACCCATCCACCCTTCCATCCATCCACCCACCCACCCATCCATCCATCCATCCATCCATCCATCCACCCATCC
>NC_056520.1:9037667-9078578 GCF_014905685.2 Nematolebias whitei | reverse complement strand
AGACAGACAGACAGACAGACAGACAGACAGACAGACAGACAGACAGACAGACAGACAGACAGACAGACAGACAGACAGACAGACAGACAGACAGACAGACAGACAGACAGACAGACAGACAGACAGACAGACAGACAGATAGATAGATAGATAGATAGATAGATAGATAGGTATGTGTGTATATATATATAGTCTCGTTTGTCTCTATGTGTGACTGTGATGGACTTGCGACCTGTCCAGGGTGTACCCCGCCCCTCGCACAGTGATTGCTGGACGTAGGCACCGGCGACCCATGTGACCCAAAATGGAAGACGCGGGTAAAAGATAATGGATGGATGGATGGTTATTAACCATATGGAACCTTTGGATATCGCCAATACCGATATTGGGAGGGAAAGGCTGATGCCGATAACTGATATATTGGCTGAAAATGTTTGATCTTTGTCCACCCCCAAGAATCTAAGCAAACAGCTACTTTTATACTGGTTTTAACAAGTCTTGAAACAGTCTTCCTAACATGCATTCACATTTTCTGTTCTCCATTATTCACCATAAAGTTATCAAGTGTGTTTAAAAAAAAATAAACTAAACAAAAAAACCTATAATTATTATTTTTCTTGCAGAGGAGTAAATTTTTCTGACAAACAACGCATTTCATCAAGGACGACAAAGATAACGTTACTAACACTGATATATATATATATTTTACTTCTACGTTAGATTTATTGTTCTTGTTTTACAAGACAATAGTCTATGCTAAGTTATCTAAATATTAGCTTGCTAACTTGAGGCATGTAGCTAGTGACAAGCAGGTTGGAGAATTGAAGAAAATTTATTGTTGATTTGTTTTACAGATCAGTTCAAATAAACTTACCATGCTCTGTTTAGCAAAATACACACTCTATTGCTCCCTGCTTTGGCTGTGCTGAAGGTGAAACTTAAGTGAACAGCCAGGACTTGAAAGTAGTCTTCATGCGTCCTCTGCTGGATACATTATACAATTACACCTTTTGCAAATATGGACACGGCTCATTCCCAGTATTTATATCGGGGCATAATGGGATCATTATCACTGATATCGATATGTCCACAAACACCTATATTGACCTAAAATATCTGCTCTACTGATATATCGATCGTGTTCTAATTATTGAAAATTATCAATTTAAACATAAAAGTAGCGGTGCAGAGGTTAGAGAAGGTGGGCCTGTGATTGGAAGGTCAACGGTTCAACTCCCTGTACCGACATCAAAATGTGGTAGTGTTGTAGTACTCGAGACCGGTCTTGGTCTTAAAACCAGTCTCAAGACCACTTTTTGATGGTCTCGGCCTTGTCTCGGACTCGACTGCATTTGGTCTCGGTCTTGTCTCAGTCTTGGACATTGATGACTCGGGATTTTATTTCAAGGCCAGTCAAAACCACAACTGTGTAAATATCACTAAATTGCCAGAATATTGTCCAGTTTATTTGTTAACATCTTTGTTTTTATTGGATGCAAAACGTACTGATTCAAATCCAAGCGATAACGTGACTCATTGCTAAATAAATTTTTTGTTACCACTGTCACGCGCACCCCCTTTCACTTGCACGCGTCACTCCCAGTGTGGCCAGATTGGGCGGTTTACTGCCAATTGGGCGGTTTTCATTCTGATTTTGCTGGGAACTCTGGGAAGATTTTTGTTGGATTGTTGCGTTTTGCCTCATATTGTTAAATTACCATGGCTTGTACTGATGTGCGTTTATGTTCAAACAGTAAATATACTGCAGCAATATATTGATTGGGCAGATTTTTATCTTACATACAGTATATGGTGGTTTTTAACATATTTTTGGGCTGGAAAACCTTGACTCTATCTGGCAACACTGGTCACTCCAAGAAAATGAGAAGTGATTGTCTGGGCGCAGGAGAAGATGTCTGCCATATCATCAGTTATAAATATGGCTATTTAAATAACAAAGAATATACTTGTAACTAATATCCATTTATATAACTTTTTAGGTGTATATCTACTACTTTAATGAAACCACTGTGCGATTATATGGTTATCCTTGGTCTTGAGTTTGGACTTATGAAGAGTATTTTGCCACTTCAGTTTTTTAAGGCTTGGCATGTGATGAAACTTCTTCCAGTTTTGACAGTTGTGTAATTTTATTGTTGAATCACATGAAGTTGGGCCACTAAATGTCTTTGTTATGTAGCTTTGAAAATTTATAAAAGCTGATATATTCATTCAAAAGCAAACTTAAAGTTGCAATTTTATAAAAAATATTTTATAATAAAATTTTCTATTTTATTTGAGGTCTTGGTCTCGGACCCAAAAGGTCTTGGTCTTGTCTCTGTCTCGGTCTCGGTACACTCTGGTCTTGGTCTTGACTTGGTCTCGGACCCAAAAGGTCTTGGTCTTGTCTCTGTCTCGGTCTCGGTACACTCTGGTCTTGGTCTTGACTTGATTTCGGTCCCAAAAGGTCTTGTCTCTGTCTCGTTCTTGGTGCACTCTGGTCTTGGTCTTGATTTGGGCTCGGGTTAGGTGGTCTTGAACACAACTTTCAAATGTGGGTGGGAAAGGTGAAACGCCCACACCTGCCTCCACCCTCATTTGCCCCACCCTGGGCCCTTGAGCAAGGCCCCCAACCCCCATCATCTGCTCCCCCGGGCGCCCTAGATGGTAGCTCTCTGCTCCACTCAGAGGGCTGTGAAAAACTATCGCCAAGTCTTCGTGCGAGTTAGTTCACTGTGTCGACCTCTGAAGAAGGGAGCAGCCGAAAGAAGAAGAAAAGTTAAGCTCTAGTTAACGCTGTTAGCTCTGGAGCTAGCAGAAAGCCGAGTCATTTCTGTCTCTTTAAAACGCTCCATTTCAAATTAAAGGGCTGAGCGTCTGATAATGTCCAAAATTAACATTCAAGCTGAATGGAGCTCCTTTCTTAAGCAACCTGTCTGTCATTGACCCAGAATGCATTGCAACATAAAAATGGCAATGTATGTGTCATTTAAAAAAAACAAAAAAACTAAACACCTTACAGTATTTTTAGTTTTTTTTTTTTTAACTGGACCAATCATCAAATAAGACCTTGTTATTAGTCGGAGTTCCCTTTCAAGCCCTGACTTTTTAAATTTTACCGTTATTTTCTCTTCTTCGGACCTTTTGCAACACATTTAGTTCATTTTTATCTTCTCCGATTTTGACTTTTCGTGTTTCACGTGAAAAATTCAACAGCAGCAAAAAGGGCTTCACATATCCAGACAATATGCTTAGATATAGATATATGCTATCTAACTGTTTTTTTTGCTGCTATTCCTCTTGATTGTCCTTTTGGTTGCTATTTTGTTTCGATTTGTTAAAAAAAAAAAAAAAATTTGTAAGCCTGTTTTATGACTGTCTATTGTTGTTGTCGCTGTTGTCCATTGTTGTCATCACTCTTTGTTAAAATCAGGTCTCTGTTGTAAATGAGTCCTCGAGGCTCAATGGGATTAACCCGTCTAAATAAAAGTTGAATGAAAGATATCGATGAAAAGCTAAACTGGATGTTTTTGAGGGCTTCTTTAGGACTAAAATAACAAAAAGGACAAACCTTTTACAAAAACTGGGCAATAGATTTTATTTAACTCTAACTGTGACAAGGCTTTGTGGTTTAACAAAAGCCTTTTTATGCTTAATTTCCCTTTATGTCTCCTCTTAAGTGCTAATAAAAATAACTGTCTTTATCTGTGGCCAGTGTCAGGGAGGCATTTTATTATCTCCTCATTTCAGTGATTTTAGAGTTCAGGTATGATTAAATGGAACAGCTGAATACTATCACAGGCAACAATGTCTGACACCTTTATCTCCGTTAGCTGGAAGGACAACGTTTAACGTCAATCTCTCCTCAATGCTGCAGAAGGTTACCGTCACAGGAACGCCTCCACAGTTCATGCTGTTTAGCTTTTCTGTGACTCGAGAATTGGATTTATTCAAAAGCACCATTAAATTAATAAAATTATATAAAAAGTCCAAAAGAGATTTTGTTGTATTTTATTTTTTTTACAAACTGGAAACAGATTAGGGTGGCACGACGGCTCAGTTAGTAGAGCTGTTGCCTCTCAGTGAGGTCGCCAGATCAAATCCTGGCTGGGGGCCTTTCTGGGTGGAGTTTGCATGTTCTCTCCGTGTATGGGTGGGTTTTCTTCAGGTACTCCAGTTTCCTCCCACAGACCAAAAAAAAACAAAAAAACATGCATGTTAGACTGATTTGTAACTCTAAATTGTTCCTAGGTGTGAGTGAGAGAGTGAATGGTTGTCTCGTTTGTCTCCATGTGTCCATGTGATGACTGGGCAGGTGTCTCTTTGATGGACTGGAGACTTGTCCAGATATCTCTGTGCTGGACTGGAAACCTGTCCAGATGTCCCTGTGATGGAATGGAGACATGTCTAGATGTCCCTATGATGGACTCGAGACTTGTCCAGGTGTTCTCCACCTCATGCACAGTGACTGCTGGATATGGGCACTAGAGACCCCTTTGACCCAGAAAGGAAGAAGCGGGTAAAGATAATGGATGGATGGATATAAATATAACATCAAATCAAGCAGTGTCATAAAAACATAATAAATCAATACTAAGGTAAGTATTTTGCTGCATTTTAAAGGAGTCCAAATTGTCCTTTTGTCTACAGTCAAACTGAATAAACAATCCCTCTGAGTTTTGTGTCGGGTCTGAAGAACTGCTAAAAGGTTCTGGTAAGAGTCTGACACCTTTAACAAATCATCAATATGAGGAGTAGCCTTTCCATGCAAAGGCCTGACAACTAAAGCCAAGTTTTTAAAATCTATTCATCAACTGGTTCCAGAGTCGGGACTCAGGGGGCAGTAGCAGCTTGATCAGGGAGGTCCAGACCTCTCTTTGCACAGCCACCTCTTCCAGCTCTTCTGGAAAGACCCAATGTGCTTCCACACCAGCAGAGAGACGTAGTCTCTCCAGTGTGTCCTGGGTTTTCCCCGGAGTCTCCTCCCAGTCGGACATGCCCGAAGCACCTCCCTAGGGAGGTGCCCAGGGAGCATCCTTACCAGCTGTCCGAACCACCTCACCAGTCTCCTCAGGATGTGGAGGAGCAGCGGTTCTACTCTGAGTCTCTCCTGGAGAACTGAATGTCTCACCCTATCTCTGAAGACCCCTCTATACTCCATCCAAAGTGGCAAAATCACCTCTCGTTTACAAAGTTGTGTGACGAAACCGCGTCATTTTGTGCTCAGAGTAGCTCCGCCCCTTCTCAACACAAGGCCTGAGCTGAACTTTTGCTCACAGATGTATGCGCCAAGGTTTGTGTGATTGGTCAGAAGATTGTGGGCTTGCTTGTCAATGCGGCAGTGCACTCGGGACATTCAGCTGTACGACTCGTCAAACTAAATTAGCGAAATGGACAAAAACTCCTGGATGGAGGTCGTGCAGAACATCGTGTATGGAGGAGTCTGCTGAAAAGTGTGGCACTTTCTTTGTGATTGATTTGTGACCAAATGGCGGCCGCAGGGATGGAGTGGAGACTCTGGCAGGAAGAAACCCATACGGTGACATATACTGCAGCAGGAGGGGTTTCCCAGGAGCTCTGCGCCATGTCTCGTGGACTATAAAAGGTGTGTGTAAATGAACGCCCCACAACCACGTGACACGAGTCAAATGTTCGGCATTAGATGGAGTATGCTGAGCCCTTAAGAAAGAGTTCAGCTACCCTGTAGATAAAACTCATTTAGACCGTCTGTATACAGAGTCTTGTTCTTTTGGTCACCACCCAGAGTTCCTGATGATAGGTGAGGTGAGGTGTAGACCGACCAGCAAACAGATAACGTCTTGCAGCTTAGTTCCCTCTTCAACATAACGGACCGGCACAGAGTCCACAACACTGCAGAAGCTGTACAATCTCTCTGTTGATCTTACGCTCCATTCATTTCTCTTTCTCAAACAAGACGAAGCTTTTGATCGGTGTCTCGGTGGATTTTTTCAGAAGTTCTCAAATACAAAATCAGAGCACCATCCAAAAATCACGTTTAGTGACAAAGATAAAAAGAAACAGCATTACTGAGAGGAAAGCATTATTTTATGACGGGATTAAAATGTTTTTACCGTGTATTGTAACGTGGCTGGTTTCTCTCCTCAGGAACACGAGAGTGAAGTAAAGTTACTGCGAGGTTATGAGAGAGTTTGGAAAAATTCTGACGAAATGAAAAAAATATAAGAGGATTTTTAAGCTTTGTCAGAAAAATTCATGTTCATTGGCTGCGCCAAAATAAATTAATAAATAAAAACAGACAAAAATAAATAAACATGTGGCTGATTTTCACACACAATTCGATACAAGGGTTAAATTATGTTGGTCCTTAGTATATTTGCTAAAAATAAAAAAATCCTGAAATGGAAATTTTTCATGTGGTGCTGCCTTCCTCTTCAAACCAGGTGTGAGAAAACACACACCTCCACGTAGAGTGGGGGGGCACCAATATTTGTGTTTTTCCTGCCGTCCAAGTCCTCGTCGCTGCTCTCCACAGCTGCAGGTGTGAACTACTCTTGTGTTAAGAGTGACGCTCTCTGCCGTCACCCTGTCAAAAAGAGAAACACACACTGTGGGGGGGGGGGGGGGGGGGGGGGGGGGGGCAGGGAGAGATCAATAGTAGTGAGTGTGGAGTTTGGATAATTACAGTTGTTAGCAGGGAGAGGAGAGCAGCTATAGTGGCCTCTCCACTCAGTCTCTTATCACTCTCTGGCCTGTCATTACAGCTTTAAATGCTGTGTGTGTGTGTGTGTGTGTGCGCGCGCGCGCTTCCATCACTTGTTTCTCTTCATCACTTCTTTTGCTTTCTGTCTTCTCCTCCAAGCATCTTTTCTCCAGTCTGTATTTTTTTCAATTTCCTCCTCTCCTCCACACGTCTTCGCTGTTTATTTTAACCTGTACAAACCAGGTCTCTGCAGAAAACGACACACGGCTCCCACATGGACACACGTCCCGGAGCCTAGGGTTCAACATGTCTTGATGAGAATTGGCTCCTCAGTTTCAAGCTGTAAATCAGGCAATGAGGAAGAAATATGTCCGCCTCAATTTGTGTATTTGTAGAAAAGACCAAACGTCTACGTAACTTACAAATACAAACAGTGGGAGAAAACATCTTCATATTTAAAGAGTTACTTTCTGGCGTACTTTCTTTTGAACTTGGTGCAGCCAATGTGTTCACATGACGACATTTTTGGAGTGAAATCGGAGCTTTTTTTTGCTGCAGTTCGGCCGTTCGTGTACACGACACCCTGGTTTTTCTGTAACCAAAGGTTTCTGAGCCCAGGTCTCAGAGAGGTTTTTTTGGGAACCCATGCAGAAGTATAAAACACTCCAGATAGCTGCAGACCAAAGTTTTTCTGCTCTAACAGTTACAATAAATGGTGGAGAGTAGGGATGCACATTATTGGATTTTTGGCCGATATGTTAAAACTTATTTGTCCGATAACCGATACCTATATTTTATATACGTTCCTTTGTCAGAACTTAGCCCTCTTATTTAGGCTTATTTGCTACAAAAACTGTGTAACAGCTGTAAGAGCTGATGACATATATTCAGTAACAGCCATATGATATGCATAGCACTTTAACTTATATTAAATGAAAAGTGTTAAATGTTATTTATTAGCATTAGCCACCTGTGATGTCTCACTTGTAGAGGCTTGTTCCAGGTTCCTAGCTGCAGCGTGGGATCCTCTGCACTCTTGTGCCTTTTTAAGTTCAAAGTTTTTGTCTATCCATTGTGCCGTAAGACTAATCATGCTAACGGGGCTAACACTTGACGTCCAAATGTCTGTGGTAAAACTCACCCAAGTGCTATCGGCTGTTAGCTTCTCAATGACCTCGGAAATGACGGCTTGTAACTCGGGTAAGGTTACGTCGGAAAAATATCTCCAACTGGGGATAATGTAGCGAGGCTCAACGTACTCCAAAAATCTTCGGAATCTGACATCTTCCACACCAAAAAAAAAAAAACCTTCCACACCGCCAACATTTTGCATTTTCCTCTCCGCTGTGAGATCAGGTGGGCGCGCGTGACGTCATCACGTTGTGCTGCAGGCATCCTCGTCACTGGGTTGTCATACAAAAACAGCATCTTTTATATTGGTGAGTTATTTTGATGTAATGGCCGATGTCCGATATTTAACTTTAACGCTAATATCGTCCGATACGGATACATGCTGATAATGTCGTGCATCTCTAGTGGAGAGCAGAGTTTTTTGACTACTCACCCTTTTTCGGCATGTGGGAACAAACCAACAACATCCTGGGTCCAGACGAACATTTCTGAATTTACCAGTTTGGAAGAAACTGATCGTGCTGACACTGCATGCAGCTCAGCCTGACATTATGTTTGTTTTTATCTCCCGTTTGATAAATTACTGGCGCCGTGTTTTATTTTGGCCTGCTCTACTTTTCCTCCTTTAACTTCCATCTTTCAGTATGTTCCTCGTTCTTCACTCATTCCGTCGGATTAAATTAATTTTGCTGCTTTTCCCAAATTGAAGTAGTGTTTATTTTTTGACCGCCCAACCAAAGTGACTTTTCCTTGTCGTCGAGTCTTGACACACAACACAGAGCTAGTGAAACTGGAGGTAACACCCCCCCCCTCCCCCCCGCCATTTCGTGTTCGTGGTTAGGTTTCCACTGATGCAGCGGAACCTTGTCCAACATAAAGAGATGAAGACGATGGAAGGAGGGATTAGACGGGTGCAAAACAAGAGTGGATTGTCCCCTCCGGGATGTTTGTTCAGATTTGGATGGAGCGGGATTAGCTGAGGATGAGATCAGGATCAGTGGGCTGGAGGAACGCTCCAGGCGGCGCTGTCAGACTTCCTACTGATTTTCTTTATCTGTGGTAAATCGTGAAGGATATACAAAGATAAAAACACACGTCACGCTCAAAAACTTGGATAAAAACAGCAGAAAAAGTCCAGCTCACGTTTATCCTGATGCATGCTCAACAATCCAGGTAGAAAAATCTAACGAGGTTAAGGCAGCACAGAAGAGCAACATCATCAGGCCAGGATTCTGCGGTCTACACTCATCTCCAGGCCAGAGGTCACTCTTTCAGGGATGAAGATGTTCACATCCTGGATAGCATCTTTGAGTATTTAGAAAAGCGCTATACAAATAAAATGTATTATTATTATTATTATTATTATAGAGGGGAACGATGGTTTGAGGGAGGAGTGAAGGAAGCCATCTTTGTGAAAAGAAACCGCCCATCATTAAACTGGGGCGGAGCCTCCGTGTCCAACTGTCCCCCTCTTACAATAGCTATGTTTACATGGACATAGGTAATCAGATCAAACGGCCATTCAGAATAAAAATGCGTCATGTAAACGCCCCATTCGGATTATTTTTTTGTTGATTCAGCTCGATCTGAAATAATTTTTAATCAGAATAAGACGAGTGGTTTATGTCGATTCATAATCAGAACGGTGCGCATGTAAACACTTAATCTGTTCATTTTGTTCCGATTGTGGAAAATTGACCTGACTGTGCATGTGCGACCTATGTCTACCTCACGTATTTCCACCTGGCTAATGCTAATAATATTAGCATGTCGGGGAAGCAAAACTGGTCTGTGAGCGACGCAACATTTCTACTAGAAATTTTGAAAGAGCTCAAAATGATCTGTATTACCTGTAGCTCAATCCGGGAGTTCAGTAACGTCTCCACCGTCGTCAAAACCTGTCGCGGGTCCATTTTGGGCGCTCGGGTTTGTTTACGTTCATCCCAGAAGTAAACCGGAAGTAGAACTTGTTCTTCTGTGTTTTTTTTTAAGGAAAGTTTACCACTCTGTGCATGTCAGTACTTCTGTTCAGAACAAAGCCCGCTGTCTGTAAACACTCGTCATGAACAGATTGTGCCCATGTAAATGATACATTCGAATTATTTAATCTGAAAACATTTCAATCCGGTCAAAAACTTTTGCGCATGTAAACATAGCTATTGCTGTTATTGCTAATATCACTCAGCTCTCTGTGAATAGCAAGAGGCCATCAGAGCATTAATGATTGGTCATTAGTCTTTTGGTCCTCCTTTATCATGTGAACAGCTAGTTCAGGATGTCAACAACAAACTGGTTGATCCACTATGAGAAGGTGCCATTTATAAGACTGAGTTTGTTACAGCTCCTCAGACTGAAGAAGTCTTCTGGATAAAAGACGAAACGTTTCAACAATTTAAAAAAAACGTTTTAATCCGTCCAGAAGACAACTCACGATTACTTTTCGTTGCGCTGTTGGACTTGCAGATTGTCGGATTAGAGTAAAGAGTTTTATTAAAGCCAGCGGCGGGAAACGGAAGTGCTGCTTGTGAATGTGGTTTTGATTTTCAGGAAGTGCCAACATGGCTGCTCGTGCAGATAGACTGGTGTGTGTGCGTGTGTGTGTGTGTTGGGTATCACAATGAAACAGGAAATCACTGCATGGATAAAAATCCCCTCTCCACCTCCTTTATACAAAACTCTCACAAATAACCCGCTAATCTCTGCCTCGGCCCGCGTGCCATTCAAGGCTTCCTCCAATTAAAACGCGTCGGGGAGTCGAACCCGCCGTCTTATTTATCATATTAATTAGAAAGTCCCCCCGACAACAAAGAGAGCCCCACAGCTGTGGAGCAGCCGAGAGGCCGGGGAAATGAAGGATGCCTTGATTTGTTGTCTTGCTAATGTGACACCTATTATACAGGTTAGGCCTCCCAATACAAAGACGCCGCGGTGCCGTGTTAATGGTGAGCATGCACGCGCACGCAGGTGCGTCTCGTATATTAGTTGTGAACACAAGATCGGCTCTTTTTGTTGTTGTTTACCCACAGCTTGTTGTTATTCCTCAGAGGATGACTCATTAATCAGCGAGGTGTCGTTAACGGTTAAACTCGACGTTAGATGGATGTTTCTTATGGCCATGAGCCACTTCCAGCATGAAACACACAAACAAAAACACAGAAGCAAAGCCTCGTTAAGCCCATCAGAAATAAACTCCGTTCCGCTAAACTGAGATCATTTAAAGAACGATCTTTAACAGGTAAGATAATTACTGTTCATTAGCTTTAGTGGACACTACCAGTTCACTCCTCGCCTGAGCTAGTTTAAGGTTCAGCTCTCGTAGACTAACATTACATTTATTGTGAGAATGTTTATGAAGCTTTCACTCTACTGGGATCCATTTTTCTTCTGTACGATTCTTGTCAAGCACTTTTTAGCTGTTTCAACAAATCGTACATGAAAACGTTCAGCTCTTTCAGGACAATCGTGCTATGGTTTTTGGTATTGGTGCAACTTTAGCTTTTTGAAATATTTAGCCTTTTCTGCCCTTTTTTTTGCTCCTAGAAAAGTAATTGAGCTCATTTTTCATCTTCAAATCTTTAGATCTGTTTACAACCTTTTACTGCTCCTTTCACATTTTGTTCTGCTTCAGCTTCCTTATGCAAATTTAAACTTATTTCAGCTACTTTCAGCTGTTTTGTGCTCCTTTCTGATTCTTTCTGTTAACTACAACATTTTGTGCTTCTTCTAACTTCTTCAAATTGTATCATGTTATGCTCTTTGAGAGACCTGTTACATTCAGTAGATGAAGAAAAGAGAACATGAGAGGGTGGGTGGAGGAAGTTTAAAAAAATCATGTCTCACACCATGTCCTAGCCTGGGAACAGTGTAACAGATGCAAAGAAGACCTTGCAGCATCAACAGCAACATCAATGACATCATAATACACTGCCTGGCCAAAAAAAAAGTTGCCACCTGGATTTAACTAAGCAAATTGGTACGAGCCTCCTATTGGATAATAACTGCATGGATGATTATCTTTCAGCTGCAACAAGTTATTTAACCTCAACTGGTGCAATGAGTTGCTTCTCATTTCTTAAACAACCATGTTGAAAAACACATGCCGTGGTCGTGGAAAAGATGTCAGTCTGTTTGAGACGGGTCAAATCATTGGCATCAAGCAGAGAAAACATCTAAGGAGATTCAAGAAACTACTAAAACTGGGTTAAGAACTGTCCAACGCATTATTAAAAACTGGAAGGATAGTGGGGACCCATCGTCTTCAAGGAAGAAATGTGGCCGGAAAAAAATCCTGATTGCCCTGAGAGCTACTGTTGTTTTTGATTTCACCAATGTTTAATAGTGAAAGTAAGAGCATTTCCATACGCACACTGTGAAGGGAACTCAAGGGATTGGGACTGAACAGCTGTGTAACCTTAAGAAAACCACTAATCAGCGAGGCTAACTGGAAAAAAAAGGCTTCAGTTTGCTAGGGAGCATAAAGATTGGACTCTGGAGCAATGGAAGAAGGTCTTGTGGTCTGATGAGTCCAGATTTACCCTGTTCCAGAGTGATGGGCGCATCAGGGTAAGAAGAGAGGAAGGTGAAGTGATGCACCCATCATGCCTAGTGCCTGGTCATCAATGCAAGATCTTCGTGAAAAATTAATGCACCACTGGATGGATATAGATCTTGTGACATTGCAGAAGTTTATCGAAACAATGCCACAGTGAATGCATGATGTAATCAAAGCTAAAGGCGGTCCAAAAAAATATCAGTGTGTGACCTGTTTTGGTGGCGACTTTTTTTTTTGTTTTTGGGCCAGGCAGTGTACATTTATGCATAGAAGGTCAACAAAGGCGGTGAGTTGTCCATGGACACTTCAGAAAGTTCCCAAGTTCTGATATGATGGTACAGTGTCCATCAGCGGCACAATTCTGTTAAGGCCACAGATGTCCTCGTGGGTTGTTAGGGATAGCTTCTAAGTTTACGTATCCTCCAGGAGTAATTTGAGATAAGTTAGCGTTAGCCTATCCAAGGCCAGTGGGGAGGCCTAATTCAGATAAACAACAATTGCAAGCTTCAGCAAAAATTATTTGTTATTTGGAGTTTATTTCTGCAAGCTTCAGCTTTATTTATTTATTTTTTCACTATTTCAGCTACTATTTAGCAGGTTCCCATGCTGACCCCATCCCTGCATAGTTTTTTGAACAAGTCCTACCCTCGATTGGATCCTCTGTTCTTGCTATTATAAACAACAGTATGACTACAGGTGTGGTTCCTGATGTTTTTAAACATGCGGTATTAACGCCATTAATTAAAGAACCTGGACTTGACCCTTCAACTTGCTCAAACTTCAGACCTATCTCCAAACTTCTCTTTCTTTCTAAGAAAATGGTTTTCATTCAATGAAACAAGTTTTTGAATGAAAATAGTATTTTTGAGATTTTTCAGTCTGGTTTTAAGCATTTACACATCACCGCTACAGCCTTGGTGAGGGTCTGTAATGACATTCTTTTAGCAAATGACTGTGGTCAATTTGTGATCCTGGTACTCCTCGACTTTACTGCTGCTTTTGACACTGTTGACCACAGTATCCTTTTATCATGCTTGAACACTGGGTAGGGATTACAGGTGCAACGTTAGAATGGTTCATTTCATATCTGAGTGACAGGAGTTTTTGTGTTAATGTTGGTAATGGTCTATCCACTTCAGTGCCTCTTTCCTGCGGGGTCCCGCAAGCCTCCATTCTTGGACCCCTTCTGTTTTCATTGTGTCTGCTCCCCTTGGGATCTATCCTGAGGAAACATGGTCTTTCATTCCACTGTTATGCTGATGATTCTCAGATTTCTCACGCTATAGCGCTATAGTGCTAAGTCTTTGCTGTCCAGATCTGACCTTGAAAAATGAATCCATGTATTCATTACAACCCAACTGGACTACTGTAACTCACTTTATGTTGGGGTCAATCAGATCTCTCTTTCACGTCTCCAGCTCGTCCAAAATGCTGCAGCTCGGCTTTTAACAGGAACTTGTTGGCTTGTTCACGTTTCACCAGTTCTGTCCTCCCTTCACTGGCTCCCTGTGCGTGTCAGAGTTGATTTTAAAATGCTCCTGTTGACCTTTAAATGCATCAATGGCCTTGCACCCTCATACCTCTCCAACCTTCTTCATCCTTATGCGCCTTCTCGGGCTTTGAGATCTTTGGACCAGCTGCTTTTGGTTGAAGCTCAGAGGAGATCGAGCCTTCTCAGTCGTGGGCCCCAAACTCTGGAACAATTTGCCCATCAACATTAGACCGGCCCCTTCAGTCTCTGCTTTTAAATCGCTCCTGAAAACACATCTGTACTCACTGACATTTAACACGAGGTAATCTAATTTACTATTTCATTATTTCTGATTGTGTTTATGCTTTTTGTTTTCTTCCTTCACATTTAACGCAGGATGATATGATTTAGTGTTTCATTGTTTCTGATTAAGTTTTGTGTTTTTATGTTTTATTCCTGATGCTGTAATTATATCTTATTTTTATTTGACGATGTGATCTTTTTGTTAACAGTTCCTGTTTTAAATGTGCATTATAAATAAATCTGACTTGACTTAGCTGTTTTATGCTAATTTAATATTTTTCAGCTAATTCCGTATTATTTTAACTAATTTCAACATTTTTCAGCCTAATTCATCAGAACTGTGCTCTCCCCACTTCCTTCTGTTAATTTCAGCTTATTTCTGTCTTTTAGCTACTTTTCAGGTGCTTTTTTTTTTTTTTTTTAATAATTTCAGCTTTTTTAAGATAATTTCCACTTTTATGTGCTCATTTCTGCTTCTTTCAGCAAACGTGTTCTTTCTGCTTTTTGCTGCTAATTTAATTGTTCTATCTTTTTAGCTAATTTCAGCTGTTTTCAGATAAATTCAAGTTTTCATGGTAATTTCTTCCACTATCAGCCTAATTAATTTATTTTTGCTAATTTCAGCTTGCTATGCTCCTTTCAGCATTTTTCTGCTAGTTTCAGCTTTTTCTGCTATTTCAGCTATTATTTAGCTGTTTTATGCTAATTTTCACTTTTTCAGCTAATTACAAATTTTCGAAGCTCATTTCAGTTTTCCTCTTCCTTCCTTCCTAAACTTCTTTCTGCCTTATCGGCTACTTTTCAACTTTTTATTTAGCTAATTTCAGCTTTTTTTTATAGCTAATTTCCTATTTTTTGTGCTCATTTCTGCTTTTTTAAACCTAATACAGCAACTATGTTCTTTCTGCTTTCTTCTACTAAATTAGGCTTGCTTTTCCATTTCAGCTACATTTCAGAATGTTTTTAGCTAATTTCAGCCATTTTTATTAAATTCTTCTGCACTAAGCATTTACACTGTATTTTCACAAGAAAGGTAGTTTCTCTAGTTATTGTTTACAGTGTACTAATTAGGAATTCTCAATTAAATTTGTATATTATTTGTGATGCAAAGTCTTCTAAGAAACATTTTTGGTAGATGAACAGCTCAGTAGCACATCTTTAGCGCCGTAGTGTAAATTTTCAATGACATGAACTCATCTGCAGTGATCAGATCCGTTACCTGCAGACAAAGACGGATCAGCCTCCTGATCTATCAGCATCACACTTGAACACGTTGTCAGAATATTCCCACAGATTGCTCTTCGGTTATTTAAAACACGCTGTACTTGTTTTTTCTGGTTTTGAACACATGAACCACTGGGAATTTTTTATTTGTTTTTATTTTTTGCCTTCGCTTCAGCCAAACCTGAGAGAATCCCTTCATCTGGAACTTCATGATAAAATTACGATAAGGGAGTTGAGAGGAGGCGCTGACAGGGTGAGCAGAGGTTGACGCACTCTGTAATCATGGGTCTATTAGCCTGCGCTCTATATGGCAGTGATGGGGCTGAAGTGGTGCCCTGTGGAAGATAAATGGTCAGCATATTCAGCAGCTGACAGGTGTGTGCTGCTGGAAATGCTCGTGTTGATCCCGGGGCTTATTCCTGACACGTTTATTGTAGTGATGGGTCACATTAAATCTCTCCGAACCGCTCAGAAGCTCTGGTTGAGTGAGCGTTTTAAGAGAAAGTGACATGGCTAGCTTGTGGCTCGCTGCATTTCATGCCAGAGTTTTAAACTAAGATCAGTTTATGATGAGGAAACATGCCTCTGACCCTTCTGGACCATCTGTTCAACCTTCAGCTCTCAGGAAGGCGGTTCAGACGACTCAGAAGTAGAAGCAACAGACCCAAAACCAGTTCAGCATCCACTAGTTTGCACCGCTCGTCAACAACAATGGGTCCTTGCTGTAGAGGCTAGCTTGGCATGCTAGCCATCTTTGGGGAGTCTTCGGTGAGGCGAGAACAGTCAAGCCACGAGTCTGGAATTTCAGTTGCCAGGCGGGCGTGTTCCGGCCACATCGAGCACACCTGGTGCGGGTCAGGGTTGATTTTTTGTTCCTGCAGCCGAGGAGATGAGCCTCCGAGTTGCCACCACCTCTGCTGTGAGAGGGAGCGGCATCCTTTGCAGTGACTGGTTTTCTAACCGAGAATGGTCTGAGCCAACAGTGGTGTAAGTCGGGATTGGAAAGCTGTATTAGCTGGTGTGCTAACACAGAAGCAATACACACTCACAAAGGTGATGGCTTCTCCGATCTTTGGTGAAGGCTGAAGCCACAACAGCTAGCGCTTGTCAATGGAGAGTTAGCTAAATTAGCTCTGGTCTATGGACAGTTAAGATAGCCTGCTAAAAAAGCAAGACATGCCTCCAAGCGAGAAGTGCTGACGCAGGTGTCGCGATCACCAGCCGATCAGGATCAGCATAATGAGATAATTGCTTCTGAGGAATACGCAGGGAGGCGTATCTCCATACCGAGACATCGAAACGAAGGCTACGATTTATCCCAGGTCTAGAAGAACTGTGAACTCTTGTTATTCCTCATGGCTATGGCTCTCCCAATCTCGTATACAAGTCATACAGTGTCAACAATGATGAGAAGGAACAATTATAGCCATTTTGAAAAACTGAAGTCAGTGTTTCTCCTACCGTTATCCAAGGAGGGTGCCCTGCACTGTCAACAGTATCGAGCGCTCTCCATGCCTCCATCAGTAATTGCCAGCACTGATGTAGCTCTAAATGTATGCACAATACAAACACGCTAGCTAAGAAGCTACAGATGTGGCGCTCCGCTTCTCTCACCCCCCGCGTCACCAACTGCTAGCACTAATGTAGCACTAAACTAGCACGCAACACAGACGTGGCTCCATTAGGGATGCACAATATTATCGGCATGGTATCAGTATCAGCCGATATTAGCATTTAAAGTTCAATATCAGACATGAGCCATTCCATCAAAATAACTCACTGATATAAAAGGTGCTGTTTTTGTATGACAATCCAGTGACAAGGATGCCTGCAGTGGCAGCACAATGTGATGACGTTGCACGCACCTACCTGATCTCACGGCAGAGAGGAAGATTCAAAATGTCGGCAGTGTAGAAATTTTTTTTTGTTGGTGAGGATGTTAGATTCCTAAGATTGTTGGACTACGTTGAGCCTCGCTACATCGTCCCCAGTTGGAGATATTTTTCCGACGTAACCTTACTCGAGTTACAAGCCGTCATTTCTGACGTCATTGAAAAGCTAATAGCCGATAGCAGTTGGGTGAGTTTTACCACAGACATTTGGACGTCAACTGTTAGCCCCGTTAGCATGATTAGTCTTACGGCACAATGGATAGACAAAAACTTTAAACTTAAAAAGTCTGTCCTTCATGCACAAGAGTGCAGAGGATCCCACACCGCAGCTAGGAACCTGGAACAAGCCTCCACAAGTGAGACAGCATCGCAGGTGACTAATGCTAATAAATAAAATTCAACACTTTTCATTTAAAATAAGTTAAAGTGCTATGCATATCATATGACTGTTACTGAATATATGTCACCAGCTCTTACAGCTGGAAAATAAAACAAACACAATTTTTATAGCAAATAAGCCTAGATAAGAGGGCTATGTTCTAACAAAGGAAAGTGTATAAAATATTGGCATCGGTTATCGCCCAAATAAGTTTTAACATATCGGATATCAGCCAAAAAGCCAATATCGTGCATCCTTAGTCTCTGTCTCTGCTCCCGCCCCTGTCGACAAAAATCCCTGAACAGATGTGTGTGCCCTGCCAAGGTGACATGGGGGAAACACTGAACTTTCTTCAAATCTTGTGAAATATTGCTCAAAATATGTGTTGAGGACGACTCTCAGGTACCTCCACATCAAACCATAGCTCTATCTCTGTAAAACCAACTGAGTTGGAGTGTGTTTTGCCAATGAGCTCGAGCAGCCATCTTGAATAAGGTTATGTCCTAAATTTAAACGATTGCAGACGTGTGATTACGTTTTGAGAGTTTTATCTAAACATTTTACCTTTGAGGGATTTTGACAAGTTTTTGTGGTTTATATCAATAAAAAGCCAGGGTGTAGTTTGTGTAACACAAAAGTGCCGCAGAAAACCAAACGCAATGCTTTGACAAACTAAAAGCAGTGCACTTAACTCAAGGGAGGAAACGCATCTCATGGATCTTTGCCTCTTTCTTCTGCTGAACCTCTTACTCACAACCTGAATCTACTTTCCCTCCGCTCTTCTTGGCGTCCCGTTTCTCCGGCCGCCCTTCTCTGATCCGCTGCCATTTCAGCATCAAAGGAGGTGAAGAGGTTTGTCATCCCACCTTCTTCCCCTCATGTCCCTTCATCTTCAAATGGAGGAAAGAGCAAAGGCTAACCGTGGATTTCAGATGTCTTCTGTCTCACTTGGTCCTCTGTCCTGGCAAAAAAAAAGTAATGTTTTGTGTGTAAAAAGAAGAGGTCCTCTTACTGAGACAGCATCCTGATTGACGCTCATGTTTCAAATGTACGTCACCGTGACACTGCAACAACTGTCCATTATAATACTCTGTTGACCAGGGTTTCTACGCAGCCCTGAAAACTATATAACAAAGAACAGAGTGTGGGAAAACATTTGTTTATTGACTTTGACTTTTCTAGAAACAAACTTTCTAAAAACGAATGGCTGAAACGTCAAAGGTGCTTTTCAAATTAATTTTAAAATACAAACATTGAGTCCTGTTGCAAAGTTTTAAACCAGCGCTAGCCTTACTTCCAAAATCTAGATATTGGAAAGAAACGTATTTAAACAAGCGGAACGCCGATGTACCCCGTCGCTGAGGGATTTGAATCGTGAATGTTTAAGATGAGTGTTTTTCTGGACTGGAATAGTAAAGTGAATCCAAGGAAACCTTAATGTTTTTGGTTCAAGATATTCAAGAGGGGTTGGCATGGTGGATCAGTTGGTAGAGCTGTTTCCTTTCAGCGAGAAGGTTGCCGGTTCAAATCCCGCCCGGAGGGTCTTTCTGGGTGGAGTTTGTATGTTCTCTCCGTGCATGCGTACGTTTTCTCGGGTACTTCAGTTTCCTCCCACAGACCAAAAACGTGCATGTTAGGCTGATTGGTAACTCTAAATTGTAAATTGTCCCTAGATGAGAGAGAGAGAATGATTGTTTGTCTCATTTGTCTTTGTGTTACTGTGATGAACTGCAGACCTGTCCCAGTGTCCCTGTGATGGACTGGAGACCTGCAGGGTGTCCCCCGCCTCTCGCACAGTGATCAGTGATCTGCTTCTCAGATAAACAACATTATTAACTCACGTTTTATGTATATGAATGTTTCAGTTCAGCGTCCCGAGACGACTTCTGTTGTGACTCGGTGCTTTATAAATAAACTGAACTGAATTGAATCGATAGCTGGATATGGGCATCAGTGACACCTAAAAGAAGAAGCGGGTAAAGATAATGGCGGCCCGGCAGACAGAAGTTGAGGTGTTGCAATGTGAGTTCCGCCTGCTACGTGTGAGCAAAACTCCTTCAGAGTTGTCTGTTTCCTGTTCCGCATTACCTTTTAACCTCCTCCAACTTTTCAGTAGCTCTGCAGCATCATCTGATTGAATCCACGAGACCTGAGAAAAGACTGACGTTACCAACGGAAGGATTAGGAGCAACACCGCAGTGGCATTATCAGTACATCAAGGCATGGATTTGTGTAGGATTACGTGGAATTATATGGAGTTTTGCTTTCCTTAACCCCCCTGGGTGTGACGTTCATCGGGCCCAGAGGCCCAGACCTTACATGCTACATTAACATTAGCAGCACAAACACAATCTTCCGCCTCAACCCAGGCCTCTTTTTGCAGAAGCAGCCTGAGCAAATGGCCCCGCTAAAGGCTTTTTAATAGACTTCTTTGTGTGGCGAGAACTCGGGGTGACGAGGGGAGTCCCGGGGGAGATGTGGGGGGAGCAGCGAGTCGCTGAGGATGCTTCAGGGTGAAAACTGGAGGAGGGTTTGTGTCACCGCGATGCTGCGTCTGTAAAACGTAATGTACGAAGAGTTTAAATAGCATCAGTGACATTTAGTAAAATAAGTTTTCTTCTCTGTGTCGTGAACTGCCCGTTAAAGGTTTATAAACGTGTTTACCGAGAACTCGTGCGTTAAAGATTCTTGACATTTCTTTTTCACCAAGAGATGTGGACATTCAGGCCACTGTTTGGTTAGCAGATTATTTATAAATGAATGAACAAATGGTTTATTTGGTTATGTCAAGAAGAATAGTTGCAAACAAATAATTCAATACTTAAACCCTTTATGAGCAGAAAGGAATGGGCAGAAGCCAAAAACTCTCCTCTCAATTTCTCATGGATTCTCTTGGACACAAATGTCTAAAAACAAGTAAAAGACCAAACAGAACATCAATATTCAAAATCTACCACAGCAAAGCAACATAAATAGACGTTATACATATGGGGCTGATGAAGGCATTGAGTTTAAGGGAAGGTTGTAGCATAGTCCAGAGCCCCCCCCCCCCCCCCAGCCATTGTCCAGATAAGAGGTGTTTGTGAACATCAGCTCAGTTGAGGATCTGTCACATGTCCATGGCCTTGTGGAAGGGAGGGGTGAGGAGACAGACAGAGCGTCTTTGTTTTTCATAAACATGCCAGGAGGGAGAGATAGTCCGCCTTCAAGTCCAGGTCCAGATCCACAGTTGGGGTCAGGCAGAACTCGTACATTGCCGTTTCTGCCTTTTAAAGTCTCGCTATTACATTTCTCTGATGGCGACTCAAAACAGCCGAATTGAGTCCTTACGCCGAAAGTCGAGCTCACAGCTTTCTCCAAGATTATTCCCAACCGTTCATTGGTGCTGCCAGAAAGTTCACAGTCCTGATAACAGCCTGCGTCAGCTCTGATGCAGCTCCACATAATTCAGTCTGAGTGCTGCCAAGCTTCGACACATTCCACACAAATTTGCAGACAATCCTGATTTCACCAACCCAAACAGCAAAATCCAGTTGTCATCATAAATCCAAGTTTGTTTCCGTCCAGGTAAGAGGGTCCTCCATTCACCCTGACTTCCTGTCGGGAGAAGTTGATCAATTTTGAGAGACCAGCTGATCAAATCCTTCGAATTAGGACAGTATGCAGGAAAAAAAGAGGCTCTTTAAAAGAGTTCACAAGGCAAGGGAGCAAAGCAGAGAAGCGGGGGGACAGAGCAGAAGAGGACACGTCTGTCTTCACCGAGAGCACAGAGAGACAAAAAAAAACCTTTAGCAGAACCAGACATTCTTTTCTGAAGTTTAATATTTGGATCTATATTAGTTTTATTTACATTACCTCAAACCTCAACACATCAGAGAACATTTACAAGTTAAAATAAAGTATATGCAAACAACAAAGTCCATGCTCAATTATCCAGGTATACAATCCAACATTTTTCAGTCAGGTCATCTGGACAGTTTTTTTTTTTCAGCACAAAAAAAGAAACTCCAGATGACCTGATTGAAAAATGTTGGCGGGGGCGTACCAAAGAGACCATCTTTGCACCAACAAAACTGGTTTGTTCCACTTTGGAGTAAGCTGATGGGGGAAGAATCAGTTTTGTGTTGTGTGTTTTCTTGACTGATGAAGCCTTCTGGATTGAAGGCGAAACGTTTCAGCACAAGAAAAGGAACCATCCAGATGACCTGACTGAAAAATGTTGGATTATATGCAAACAACTTCTACTTAACAACTCTCTAGTTTGATAAACAGTGTCAACTGATTTTGATCATTTTTGTCTGCTACATTCTATATGTGACTTCTAACAGTTTTTCAACAAATTATTCCATAAAATTTAGTCCCTAAATTCCACTAAACACCATAAATTTTGTTTTACATTCATTTAAATACATTTTACTAATATCAAACCCTTTTTGCTCTTTCATATCAATTCCCTCCACGTCATTTCCTGAGTAAAATAAATCAGAATTATTAGCAAATGTAGCAAAATTTAACTTATTTGATACTCTAAAAATGTCATTTATAAAAATTATAAATAACTCTGGCCCCAAAATTGAACCTTGTGGAATGCCGCAGATTACAGATAGAATATGATTCAATACTATTAATTTCAACGTACACCTTGTCAGCCATTGTTTGGTAATACCTCTTAAACCTTCTTAAAAGAAAATGACTGTTGAGGAGCTGTTGTCTGATTTATATGGTTTCCTTTTCAGATTCATTTGACTTAATCGATAACTTTTTTTAAATAAATTTCCGCTGACGGAAATGGAAACCTTTAACGTCGCTTTCTTTTGAATGTTTTGCTCTGATCACACAAATAAAATTCCAGTTCAGCCAGAAATAACCAATATTTAGTAATAAATCATTTAAAATCCAAACCAGCAGGTCTGAGCAGGAACTGGAATCATCTTAGAAAACGGCGGTGTTTGCGTCCATTCTAACTATATTCACATTTATTTAAAAAAACTAAAGTTTTAACATGGGACTAAAGTGGCCTCTTTTAAAACAGTGTATATTTGTGGGCATTAAATAAATGTTTACCATTTTCAATTGGAAATGTTCACTTTAATTTAACAACATCCGTCATAAAAATTGCAGATACTTCAAGAAAAATTCTTAAATTCTATCTTGTAACTAATTAAACCAAAATTTGAGGTTTTATTTGAACTAATCAGCTTGTTTAGCACACAGATAGGAAGGAAGTTTCTACATTTGATGGCCTCATCATGGGGAACATGTCCCCCGCCGCCGTGTCCTCCCGTCCCCTGTCGTCCTCCCGTCCCCTGTCGTCCTCCGTGTGTTTGAATGAAGACATTTATTACAACGGAGAAACGGGGGGATTAGCAGAGGGCTTAAACCATTCTCATGGTAATGCACAGAGCTGGGAGTGAGCAGATAAACACAAACACTCACCTTATCGAAACACCCAGACCTGAAAGACAACTCCTTAACGGCGACGATGGGAAACTTGAACCAGAGAATTTCACTTAGTGGCTCAACCGGAAACATCGGTCATTGTTTCCTTCATTTTACACTTTAGAGCTACATGCACATCTTTTCACGTGGAATTCTGTTTGATTCGGCAAAACTTGGTGTTAAAATTGAAGTCGGGCAAATATAACAGTATAGTAACAGTATAGTAGTAAATATAGCAGCCCCTGGTTTACTCCAGAGCTAGCTGACCTACTGCACAGGAGAGACCATCTTTGGGCTGCAGCGAGAAAATCTGACTCAGACACTGATTTGTTGAGTTTTCGACAGATGAAGAACGTACAACTGCCATCAAAGCAGCAAAACGCAACTATTTCTTATCTCAGACCTCCAAAAATCTAAATGACCCTAACAGATTCTGGAAAACCATCAAATCTCTCTCAGGCACCCCCCAATCATCTGACCTCCCAGCACAACTTCTCGTTAACTCTTTTCCTGTGTCAACACGAGCACGAGATCCTGAACTGTTTCAACAAACATTTTGTTGCTTCTGGTTCTTTATTTGACACAGTCACTAATGGAAAATCAGCCACTTCACTTAATAACCAAACTTCTACAAATCAAATCCCTCCTACAAGTCAATCCTCAGTTAAACACACCTTCTCTTTTTCTCCATTCTCAGTCAGTGAGGTTAATAAACTGTTAAAATGTCTTGATCCTAAAAAACCTGCAGGTCCAGATGAACTTCCACCTTATTTCTTAAGGCTGGCTGCTCATATCATCACAGTCCCTGTGACCCACATCTTTAACCTCTCCATAAGACAAAACTCCATCCCAGACACTTGGAAAACAGCCTTTGTTCTTCCTTTGCTGAAGGGAGGAGAACCCACCTCACTGAACAACTATCGGCCAATCTGTAAACTCTGCATTTTAGCCAAGGTTCTAGAAAAACTGATAAACTCTCAAATCAAAAATTACCTGGACTCATTTAACATCTTACCTCCACATCAATCTGGTTTCAGGAAACAACACAGCACAACCACTGCTTCACTGAAGGTTCTTAATGATGTTGTTGAAGCACTGGATGCTAAAGATTATTGTGCTGCACTTTTCTTAGACCTGTCTAAAGCTTTTGATACTGTGGATCAAAACATCTTGTGTCATGAGCTCTCAGAAATCGGTTTCTCAGAACGCACCATTGGTTGGTTCTCTAACTATCTCTCAGACCGGAGGCAATGTGTTCAACATAATGGTACTTCCTCCAGTTATTTAATAGTCAACAATGGCGTACCACAAGGCTCAGTCTTAGGACCCACCCTCTTTACAATCTACATAGGTAATGTAGGTAAAAACATCCCTGATGCATCCATACATTTCTATGCTGATGCCAGTTGTTTATTGCCGAGCTAAAACAGTTGAAAAGGCTTTCCAGTTTTTGAAATCTGCATTCAAGATCATCCAGTCTGATTTGTTCGACCTCAAACTTGTCCTAAATGCTGACAAAACCAAAGGGATGTTTTTTTCAAATAGGAAGTTGGTCCCTGCAGTTTTTCCTCTGATTTCATCCTCAAATGGTGCCCCGATTGAGTTTGTTGATTCCTATAAATATTTGGGTATCTTGGTCGACTTGCATCTCTCTTTTAAGCTCCATGTGGAAAACTTGGTAAAGAAACTGAAAGTTAAACTGGGTTTCTTTTTCAGAAACAGATCCTGTCTAACTCTGAATGCTAGGAAACGCCTTGTATCTGTGACTTTCCTTCCCTCCATTGATTATGGTGACATTATTTACATGAACGCTCCTACTAGTTGATGTTTTTCTTAGTTCATATCTTAGATGTTATTACTGTTTTTCTTATACATTTTATTGTTGGATGTAACTGGGACCCCGTGTACATAATTTCGCTCCACCACATGTAACACATGAGGTGTGAATGACAATAAAGAAACTCTGACTCTGACTCTGACTCTCTGACTCTGACAAGAACCCTGCAGATGTTGGATGCTGTCTATCACGGTGCGCTAAAATTCATAACTGGCTGTGATTATAGTACCCACCACTGCACCCAGTATTCACTGGTTAACTGGACGTCATTAACTTCACGCAGACTCTCACTGGTACATTTTAATCTTTAAATCACTTCTTGGTCTGCTGCTTTTGGTGCAAGATGTTCAAGTTGTAGGAGTTAAACTGTGGAGAAGAATAGGGTTTTTGTTAGCTTCCTGTGAGCATGAGAGGAACTTAATGTCAACTAATACATCTTTACTTTATTTCCTAGGTCTAAATACTAGAGCCCGACCGATATATTGATATGGCTGATACTTTATGCCAATATTGGCATTTGGTGACATATTGTATTGGTGATAATTGACCTATTATGTGCCATTATAAACACTGGGAACCAGCTGTGTCCTTACTTGCAAAAGGTGTAATTGTACAATGTATCTAGCAGAGGTCACATGAAGACTACTACCAAGTCATGGCCATTCACCAAGTTCTATTTCAAATAGGCTTCACCCTTTAAGGCTACCGCAAGGGGTGAACCCACTAGGGATAGCCTTAAAGGGCTGTGCTTATAAACATAGAATCTGGGGTTACAGTACGTAACCATTTCACTTTCAGCACAGCCGAAGTAGGGAGCAATACTGTGTAGTGTATTTTGCTGAACAGAGCAGGTAAGTTTAAAATTGAACTGATCTGTAAAATTAAAGAGATCAACAATAATGAAATACAGTATCTTCAATCCTCCAACCTACTTGTCATTAGCTACATGCTTCTCAAGTTAGCAAGCTAACGTTTAGATAACCTAGCATAGGCTATTGCCTTGTAAAACTTTATCCAGAACAATGAATCTAACGTAGAGGTAAAATATATCAGTGTTAGTAACGTTATCTTTGTCGTCTCCAATGAAATACGTTGTCTGAAATACTTACTTCTATACAAAGAAAAGAAAAGAAAAAAAAACGCTTCTGTGGTCAATACTAATTACAGTCGACCTTCACCATACGTAACTGACTGTTTAAACAATGAACAGGGAAGGGTGTTTGTTTGTTTACTTTGTATTTTTGTGTGGTGGTACCGAGTGGTTCTCATTAAAATTATGCGATTTACAAGGCACGCCGGTTCGTAGATCTTACAAACGTACTTGGGACAGCTGAGACAGACTTGCAAATTTAGAAAACAATTTATTAATTTCCATTTTTATAAATACTTTTTAAATACACTTTAAATACTTTAACAAATCAAATAATCAGTTTAAAAGTTGTAGTCCAGACCCAGGTGGGTGACTAATTACCCACGCCACCTGACACGAGTGCTCAGGGACCGCGCCACAAACAGTTAGTTGTGGAGAAGTCCAGTGAAGCAGCCACAGGTGTCTGGAGGCAAATAAGTGCAATAATCTGGACAACCCAAACAGCAGTGGTCCTCCATAGAGCCAGAACACTAGTAATCTTCCGTAGAGACAAAACAGCAATGGTCCCACCTTCGGCAAAGGACGTTTAAAATTCAGTCAACTAATCACTATCAAACAGTATTTGAAGATGGCAATGAGTTGGGACTCAACTACTCACCTGCTGACACACATGCAGACACACACACACAGGAAGGAAAGCAGCAAGCTTGGCCTTCATCCCACGAAAGCCAGAACGGCACGCATAACACGATCTGTTGCTCAGCCACAACCAAACCCCACACAGGTTGTGTGAGCCACGTAGTAGGAGCGTGAAGAGGAAACCAAGTGCCAGAACAAGCATTGCCGCCTCTTTTTTTACTCCACCCACTTATTTAACAGGAAGTGACGTTTCTCTAGCCAGGTATATTTCTATACTGCTACATTTGTAACACACTTGAAAACTTTATGGTGAATAGAGGATAGAAAATGTGAACGCACATTTGGAAGACTGTATCAAGACTAAGTGTTAAAACAGGTTTAGAAGTAGCTGTTTACTTAGATTCTTGGGGGTGGACAAAGCTCAACAATTTTCAGACAATATATCGGTTTTCGCCATTTTGCAGCCCTATCCCAATATCAGCATTATCTATAGACAAAATTTCCGTATTGGTCGGACTCTACTAAATACATATGTTTGGGATGAACGGGCCTTTTGGGTCACTGCATCCACTGTGGAACCAAGTTCCTCACTTGCTCTCCATCACGGACATGGAACTTTTGTAAAGTAATCTTTAAACCTTTTTTTATTCAAGAGGCTTTCAAAACCTGTTGACTGGCATTTTTGCATTTTTCTTAATGTCCATTGGAACTTTTGTGCTGTGACGCACTTTGATCACCTTTCGTTGTTGTAAGGGCTGCTATAAATAAATGTTGATCGACTGTGGGTTGATTTTTATCCCTTTAGAGCCAGTCTTTGGGTCAAGAGTTTACCGGTAAGTTTCTTGCCACGAGACATTTTCAGGAACACAAGTTCTCTCTCTCTGATGGCAATAATCTGTTCCAGACACATTCATCATGTTGTACCCAGGCCACAGGACTTTGCAGGGGACACAAACACATGTCCACCTCCCTACCCTTCTCCCGCCAGTGTTCTCCACGGTGACAGAGATGTTGTTTCCAAATGTCTCCCCTGCCACCTCTCATTAAAGCCTCCGTGGGCGAGACACACCTGTACAGCTGATGGGAGACAATACGGCCGCTTCCTCCTAGAGATTGATTTTCTCCATTAAAACGGGCCCTTTGTCTAAAACCCCTCCACCTGCTTTGTTATGCTAAAGAGAAGATGGAAGATTTCCAATTCAATTTAGGCTGAGCCGAAGGATGGTCAGCTATTTGGGCCTCTATTGTCCTGGTCTGAGCCCACTGGGACGTCAAAAGCGTCTCCCAAACGCCAATTAAGCTGGACGGAGACAGGAGAGGGGATAATTGACAAGCAGGAGAAAAGGCGGCCTTCCTCCATCTCTCTGGCTCATCAATGAAAAAGAAAATCAAAGGGAAGAAGTAACAGAAAGGAGGTGAAGTGTGGGATGAGAGGAAGAACAAGGCATGGAAGAGAAACGACCTGTTATACGTAGCCCAGGACAAATGTAGACACATGAGACGAAAGGAGGGTGTGATGTAAGCCCTACTAGCTTGACGTTTGTTTTATTCATCTCCTCTTATAAGCTTTGTGTGTTAGTTATTAGGTGATTAAGATTGATCTGTCCCCATTTTTTGTGCTTATAAACATAAACAATTTCTGCTGCTCACTAACCTGTTACGTTAAGAATTCCCTCCAAAAATCAAGCTGCAACCTGAACAGGCGACGTCCTCAAGGGCCACATGATCCAATGATTTGTAAGAAGAGGACAAATGTAAATTAAGAATTTTGTAGTTTGATTTTCAAGTTCCTTGTCCATCTACTGTTTATCCATGGTTGGGTCGCAGAGACAACAAGTCCAGGAGAGAAACCCAGACCACCCTCTCCCTAGAAACACTCTCCAGCTCCTCCAGGGAGATCTTAAGGTGTTCCCAGACCAAAGACACACTATCCCTCCAAAATTCGGGGTCTGACCTGGGGCCTCTTTCCAGTGGAATGTACCCAGAAAACTTCCAAAGTGTCCAGGAGGCATCCTTATCCGATGAGCCACCTCATTTTAGCAGCAGCTCTATATCGAGCTCCCCCTGGGTGATGGAGTTCTTCACCCTATCTCCAGGGTTGAGCCCCCCACCCTACGAAGGAAGCTCATTTTGCCCACTTGTGTCCAGGATTAGTTTTTTTTTTCAGTCCTGATCCAAACATGACCACAGGTGAGGGTTGGAACGTAAACAGACCAGTAAATCCAGAGCTTTGCCTTTAGACTCAACTCCTTCACTCCGACTTATTGAAGCAACACCCTCATTACTGAAGACAGGTCCCCAATTTATCGATCCATCTCCCGCACCATCATACCATCACTCAGAAACAAGACACCCAGATACCTGAACTCCTCCCGCATTCCACCCGTCTCTGGTTAAATATGCAGTATTCTCTAACACCAGTTATAGTTTTCTAGATAAACATTGGAATGGGCTAGGGATGCACGATATTATAGGCATGGTATCGGCCGATATTCGTGATAAAGTTAAATATCGGACATCGGCCAATCCATCAAAATAACTCACCAATATAAAAGGTGCTGTTTATATATACATATATACATATATATATATATATATATGTGTGTGTGTGTGTGTGTGTGTGTATATTTAAATATATTTGTGTATATAAAGATGCTGTTTTTGTATGACAACCCAGTGACAAGGATGCCTGCAGTGCCAGCACAACGTTATGACGTCACGTGCGCTGTTGAGTTTAGATTTGTGAAAATTTACAAATTTGCATTGTTCGAGTGTTGTCGTTGTGTTAGCAAGAGTACCGTAAATGTCATGAATAAATTAGACATTAAACATAATCCAAGTTGAAGTGTTGCATCATTTTCAACCCCCTTTTTGGCATCTGCATTTGGTAGCAGGCCAAAGTGACAAAGACCATGCTGAATAATGTAGTAGTTTAATCCCACAGCAGAGAAAGCTATGTAGCCTTTGTAAGTAGGTCTAGGGGGAAAATAAATTTGTATTGGTATCGGTTATCGGCCAAATAAGTTAACATATTGGCATATCGGATATCGGCGAAAAATCCAATATCGTGTATTTCTAGAATGGGCCAAAATTGCCGGTCAGGTCAAAACTTTAGGAAAATCTAAAATAGGAAAACTGCAATTGATGCGTCTCTAGAATGCATAGGTCTAACTCAATCGGTCGGTCGAATTCAATGGATCCAAACCTTCAGACGGCTCCCACAGTATTGTTCACAGCTTACTAGACCACACATCATAACTCTAATTACTTCAAGACATCGCCACTAGATGGAGTGTTGCGTACACTTTTTACCACCCCAGCTTCAAGGTCAAAGGTTAAAAGATCTTTTCTCGTCCCAACCGTTGCTATAAATGATTGTGCCACAGTTTGACGGACATGCAGTGTGCTGTATGCGGTCCTCGTGTTGCTTTCCTCGTATTAACGATGTATTTTGAGAAATGTTTAGTTTGTAGTGCAACGTGTTGGAAAAGTTTTTAGTAAAAAGCGTAATTTCTTTACTTGTTTCCAACCCTCCATTTTTCCATGGTTTCATCACTTTGTTTCATATTTTAACTGTAATGTGTTTTTCTTTTTTTCTTCATTTTGTCCCTCCCTCTCTCTGCTGGTAGCTGACAGACGGCCTAATAGGATTTAATAAGCCCCATTTGCATGTCAGCCGTGCAGATTTTCTGTAAAAAAGGTGATCGTGGGGATGGTAGGTGGATAGGGAAGGTCAAGGAGGAGTGAATGTGGACAAGGGAAAAGGCAAAGATTGGTATTAAGGATTTATTTTGACAAAAGTAGAAAACTGGATGCCTTGAGGAATCCCACCAAGCGTCTTGTCTGATTTATTCTACCTAGCTGTGGTAATCATGGTGTTCTATGATCCGAGTATGTGTCAGCGGTGCTCGAATGCGACGTTCAACAGCTTCACGTCTCTTCTGCCAAGAGGCTGTTGAGATTTTGTTTGGATTTAGTTTTTATTATTTCGAGCAAATGTGAAGAAGTTGGTGCAACAGAAAGTCAAGACTCTCCAACTCTGATCTCAGGACAATGACTCGGAGCGCGCTGGTTGACAATCGAACACCATCGCGTTAGAAGAGCGTATTGTTCCCGTCCTCGGACCGATGGACAATTCAATTTCATCCTCTTCAGAGAGCATTTGTTCAAATGTTTAAAACAACCCTTATCCAGCAGCATGGCTCTCATTTTGTGTCGTTGAAGTGGAGGCAGGAGTCACGTTGTTTTAGACCAGCAGACAAAGGGTCAGTTTATTAAAACACCTGATTGTTGACTCTAAAGTTAAAAAAAGTAAAATTTTCTACTCATGAATTGAATCAAAGCATTTGAGAGTGGTAAATAAATTAGATCACTCCTAACTCATACAGAAAACGATTAAAGCCACTCAGTGGTTCTGACATCTCATTTTATTCACATTTTTGTTTTTTTGTTTTTTTTACCAGAAGAGATCCAGTTTGAATGTAAAAAGAAGCAATTTTAATCAGTACGAGCCCTAATATTTATTTGATTAATTGTTCCAAAGGTCATCTAACATTCTTGTAGAGAAAGGTGTGCTAATTCAAAAAAAAATAAAAAAAGATTACGGTCTTGTTGCTTTTTGTAGCAGGAATATGACCGTTTTCTATTAGTATGCATGTATTACAGTAAATACTGGATCATAAATTTGATTTTTATTAACCCTTTAGCATGATTTGTCAGTTTAAAGTTCCTGTGACTTGCAGTATTCTACAAAATACCAAAAGCGAAAAATACAGCCGGTCCGATATATCGGTAGGGCCGATATTTTAGGCTGATATAGGCATTTGGGGACATATCGTTGTCTGTGATAATTGTCCCATTATGCTCTGATATAAACGCTTTTAATTATTACTCCTAAAATGTTGGGAACCAGAAGTTCACCAGGTCATCTTGGTGAAGGTTACCAGGATGACTTTCACCATACCGGTAGTTTAAACATTTTTTTAATTCAACCTTTATTTATACAGGTTATTCTCTTGAGTCACGAGGACTCATTTATTTGGGGACCGAGATGGGATAGAGGCGGGGCAGCCGACTCGGGACCCGAAAGTCCCAGGCTTGATCCCTAGTCATTGCACATGTCGTGGTGTCTCTGAGCTGGACTCCCTATCTCCACTTGCTCCCTGGGCGCTTTCAATAGCTGCCCACTGCTCCACCTGGGGGTGAATGAGTTAAATGCAGAGAGCCAATTTCACCATTGTATGGAAACATACAATGATGAAAACACATAACACATTATTATTATTATTATTATTATTATTACAAGAGAGACCTGTAATTAACAGGAAGGGCATTTCTTTGTTTAATTTATATTTTTGTAACACTTTATGGTGAATAGTGGAGGATAGAAACTGTTAACGCACGTTAGGAAGACTGTTTCAAGACTTCAAGTGTCAAAACAGATTTAAACGTGGCTGTTTACTTAGATGGTGGCTCATTTGGTAGAGTTGCCTCTGAGCGAGAAGGTTGCCAGTTCAAATCCCGGTCTGGGGGCCTTTTTGGGTGGAGTTTGCATGTTCTCTCTGTGCATGTGTGGGTTTCCTTTGGGTACTCTGGTTTCCTCCCACATACCAAAAACATGCATGTTAGGCTGATTGGTAACTCTAAAATTTCCCTAGGTGTGAGTGAGAGAGTGACTGGTTGTTTGTCTCATTTGTCTTTGTGTGTCCCTGTGATGGACTGGAAACATGTCCAGGGTGTCCTCTGCCTCTCAGTCAATGACTGCTGGATATGGACACCAGTGACCCTGAAAAGAAAGAAGCAGGTAAAGATAATGTATGGATGTATGGATGTTTTCTAAGATTCTTGGGGGTGGACAAAGCTAAAAAAAATTTCCATCATTATATCGGTTATCGGTCTTAGCCTTTTCTGCCCAATGTTGATATTGACGATAGCCTGAATTTCTAAATGGTCGGGAATATTTAGAATATTTAAGAATTTTTGCATTATACACATGATTTTATCCATTTTGTCACATAACTCATATTTTTTTAACTTGGCACAGCCAAACTAAAACAGGAAGTGAAATCAGAGAACTCTTTAAAAAGAGGAAATTCCTGTTTAACTGTGACACACTGTCTCCCTGATAGAGACCCAAAATAATCCAAAGTAACATCAGATTCTTCTCTACAGTCTGTCGTTAGCCGTTGTAGCATTGCTTTGTTCCCCTTTGACATCACTTCCTGTTACTGAGAATATGAATATCTCAACAGCTGTTCATCTCAACAGAGCCAAACATTTTTTACAACGTGTTAACGTTATCGTTCCAAAAATACACTCATATTTGTTATGAAAATCTGATGTGGCAGGCCCTTTAATGTTTTGCTGGTTATATTTTTATTATTTATAATTTATTACTTATTAGTTATTTTTGTTGGTACGTTTGCACGGTGGTGAAATATCTAAAAATGACGCAAGCAGAGATGTTTCTCGATAAAATAAAAATATTTGATTTAATGTTTTTTTGTGGTGAGTCATTGAAATGAAAGAAGAAAAGTACAAAATTGTAGGATGAGCTTTAAAATGTAAAAAGTGATATTTTATTGGGTTTTTTTTTTTTGCCTGTTGAAGGCGCTCATTTTAGAGTATTCATGGTAAACGGCCTCTTGTCCTGCCCATAATGTCTGATTCACTCAATAATGTATCGTCATCATCGTACGTTCCCATACAATGGTGGAATTTGATCTCTGCATTTAACCCATCCACCACCAGGTGGTGCAGTGGGCAACTATTGAAGGCGCCCGGGGAACATTTTGGGGATAAGGTGTGCTGCTCAGAGACACCACGAGATGTGCAATGACTGGGGGTCAAACCTGGGACTTTCGGGTTCCGAGTTGGCTGCCCTGCCTCTACATCATCTCGTCCCCCTAAGGTAATTTAAGGAAACTTCAGACACATATGCATCACCACTAAGCGGGGCGTCACATACACATTTCACCACCTCAGCTCCAAGGTCAAGGTTAAAAATCGAGGTCAAAGTTAAAACAAGGTCTTTGCGGGTCTGGATCATTGCTATTATAGACAGGATCTGTGAGCTTCCTATGCTAATCTTGCTAAAATAATGTCTTATTTTAATCTACAAGGTCTAACGTTAGGTTCAGTCACTCTCAGATAACAAACATCACCGTGCACATAGGCATTTTAAAGTCAATTTCACAAGGAAATGATCAGAAAAGTCATTATTATTTGATTAAATTGATGCATTTTTCTTTAAAAGATGAATAAAGCAGTTAATGTCAATTATCCCATTGTGGAAAATGTTCTGTTCGGATGTTCTGAAAAACATACTGGAGATTGAGGCTGTTTTGTATCTAGAAAGACTGCATTACTTCTTTTCTGGAATTTTAAATTACGTTTGAATCAGATGATTTAAGAGTTTGATTAGGTTATTGTATAAATATGGCTCCTTGTGGAGCCCAAAGCCCGGGCCCCATAAAAAGAAGTGTCGTTGGTGGGTTAGGGTAATGGTTAGGGTCAGGATTAGGTATGTATTGGTAATGGTTAGGGTTAAGGTTAGGCATGTACTGGCAATTGTTAGGGTTAGGTATGTACTGGTAATGGTTAGGTGTAGGGTTGGGTATGTACTTGTAATGGTTAGGGTCAGGCATGTACTGGTAATGTTAGGTGTAGGGTTAGGCTGTAGAAAAATGAAAAATAAATTGAAGGCAAGGCAAAGTCCCTTGGTTGAGTGTGTGTGTGTGTGTTGCTCTCCTCTAAGGATTATAGAAGGTCCAGCCAAATTCCAGAAGTGTGCACACATCTTCACACACTCGGTAATCCCCATGTTGGTAGCTGATGTTTATTGCCGTGTAATAGGATCAGGATGAGGCAGCGTTAGTATCAGAGCAAACATCTCACACAAACACACACACACAAACACACACACACATACACACACACCATTGCTGATCAAACACAGCCCAGGAAACATTGTGATCCAAGAGAGATGAGAGGGCTAATCCTTTTAGCCCTCTAAGAAGACTCCTTTTCTCTCTTCCCAGCTCACTTCTTCAGTCATCCATCGTCTTTGACGCTGCCGTTCTCTTTCTTCTTCGTCTTTTTTTTTTTTTTACAACATTGTTTCCCTCTCCGCTACTTTCGCTGACAAGGCCGTGCAGAGAGGGAGTGGGCCAGCCAAGCTAAATTTACATACCAGTGTGGGTATCTTTGCGCTAAGAGGAGATTGATCTGCTTCGTTTGTTGAGAGATTAGTCCAGATAAATCCTGCTTTAAAGCAACCTTCCTCCTTCAGCCTCCTACACTCTGCATCTGTCTCTGGGTTTTTATTTCTCCAATTGATCACCGTGCAGAGAAATGTTATTTTGGGAAGTAAAACCTTGAAGTTGATGCACAAATTAGTTTTTGGAGGAAAATATAAGTGCTGGTACCCTGTGTCAGGTGTCCCTCGGGATCTTTTGTGAGACTTTTTTTTTTTACAATTGAAGCCAACATTTCTGCTACAGTAATTCTGTATGCAATTTTGAGTTTCGTAGCTAAAAAAGGACTAAGTTACTCATTTATTTTCATAGCGCCACAATGCATTTACTCACATTACAGCAATGTCTTGAGGCCCTCGAGGACCACTGTCCTGCAAATTGCCCCTAAAACGTGCAGGATAGAGGCCCTTGAGGGCCAGGTTTACAACAGTCCCTGGCCTGACTGTCACGTCACACCGATTCAAAGATTGGTACACCATTGTCCTCCATTACTGATGGATTTGAATAGTGAATGTTAGTAGCTCCTCCCCACTTGAATATCTTGAACCAAAAACATTTAAGTCGACTACATTCCCTGTTTAATCACAGTCCAGAGAAACATCTCCTAAACTACAAACATTCACTATTCGACCCCCACGGTGACGGGGGATTCGGTGTACCGCTTGTTGAAATAATACTGTATTTAATTGGTACAGATGCTCAAAAACCAAGACATCGCCTACAGAAATGAGTTTATGTCCAAATTGTAACACATAGGCGTCACATCAATTATATGTGAAAGTATGTGTCCCACTAACATTTAAAAAATATTTGTTTGGCTCCCCCACCCACCACACACACACATTTACCTTATATTAGTTCACCCAGCACTGTTTCTATTTATTCGTGAACTAATCCATTCCTCCTGATTTATAGGAGAATACTCAAACCGCTAAAAATCCACTCTGGGTTTTCCTGGTTACCTACACTACACCACACCGCATGCAGTATTTCCCTGAGGTCACTTGATGGGTGGGGGGAGGAGGCGGAGACGCTTCTTTGCTGCGTGCTAGCTTAGCACTACATTAGTTTAGGCAGTTGTCAACCAGGTGGGGAGGATGCATAAGAGATGTGGAGTGCTATGTCTGTAGCATCTTAGCTAGCTCATCTATATTGTACGAAATTAGCTTAGCACTACATTAATGCGTTAGTGCCAGCAGTTGTCGACCGGGTGGGGGTGGGGGTGGGGGGTTAGGATGAGTGAAAGAATCGAAGGACTACGTCTGTAGCATCTTAGCTAGCACATCTATATTGAGCGCAACTAGCTTAGTGCTACGTTAGTGCTGGCAGCTGTTGACAAGGTGGGGGCTTAGGATGCATGAGAGAAGCGAACCAGTACATCTGTATCATCATAGCTAGTACAACTATATTGTGCACCACTAGTTTAATGCTACGTTGGTGCAGGCAGTTGTCGACTGGGGGATGGGCGTGGGGTTAAAATGCATGAGAAAAACAGAGCACTACGTCTGCAGGCTTGCACGTCTATATTGCGTGCAACTAGCTTAGCGCTACGTTAGTGCCGGCAGTTGTCAACCGAGTGGGGGCTTATGATGCGTGAGAGAAGCGGAACGCTATGTGTGTAGCATCTTAACTAGCACGTCTATATTGTGTGCTACTTGCTTAGCGCTATGTTAGTGCTGGCAGTGTTTACCTGGGCAGGGTGGTTAGAACGCGTGAGAGAAGTGGATCATGTTCTATTCACACAAAGAGAGCTGTTGGTCAGGCTACTTGTTGTCCTGTGCTCTCTAAAATATTTATTGAATCAAGTGTTTACTTAAACATAGACGTTTTAAAATACACCAGAGTGCAGGAAATGTCATCTGTTTTATTCATAATTTTCTGGGGGAGGACCCCCAGACACCCCCACCGGTGTGTTTCCCTCCCACACACACATGCTTCTGACACCCAACGCCAGAACGGATCCAAGATTTAAAAGCTGCCTTCTCAAATATCTCACAAGCAGCTGGGTGTGCATTTGGGCTTTATTTACTTTACTGGACCATTTAAATGAAAGTTTTTCTATGAGTAAAATAGAGAAAAATGCTCTAATGCCTGCGCGTGACTTTTAAAATGGAACCCCACGGCATCTGATTTTAAAAACGCAACAGACTCCTTCTTCTCAAAGGAAATGTAGCTCCTAAAGAGGTTCCCCCTGCTTTGTTTAGATCTGCTGTGAATGTACCAATCAGCGTAAATTCAGATTAAATTTCTTACCAAGACGTTCTCCTGGAGGTGCGTCTGTTTGCATTCTTTGTTACGTTTGCTGCAGCGTTCCATTGGTTGCTTTCTAAATGAGACATTTACATTTGCGGTGCAGCGAGCTGGTGGCTGGTGCGTGCCACGCAGTGGGATCGAACACAACAAAAACACATTTCTTTCACATTTTCTCAGCCTTTGTGTCATGCAGCCTGAAACTGCACAGCATGCGAAGGCCTTTAAGCTGCTACCCTATCAGGCTGAGACTTTTCTTTTGTCCGTCTCGCTGTCGTGACTTTTCAAGTCTTGAAAGTTCGGCAAAACAATAAATAAATAAATAAGCGGTGGCTTTTTAAATTCTGTTTATTTCACCGCGTGAAGTCATTCCGGGTCATTTTTCAGTAAGGGGGGATGAATATAAGACAAAGGGCATAAAATGCGTTATTGGAGCCCGTTCTGAGTGAATAACGCAACTCATTTTATAACATGCATGTATGAGGACAGCAGGACATGTATGAGGACAGCAGAACATGTATGAGGACAGCAGGACATGTATGAGGACAGCAGAACATGTATGAGGACAGCAGGACATGTATGAGGACAGCAGGACATGTATGAGGACAGTAGAACATGTATGAGGACAGCAGGACAGTGGTGAGATGTGCTGTAGGAGTGACAGATAGCTTCAAGGTGGAGATGGGAGTGCATCAAGGATAGGCTCTTAGCCCCTTCTTGTTTGCTCTGGTGATGGACTGACTAACAGATTAGGTCAGGCAGATATCCCCACAGACGATGGTGTTTGCAGATGACATTGTGATCTGTGGTGAAAATAGGGAACAGGTGGAAGAGAACTTGGAGAGGTGGAAGTATGCACTTGAAAGAAGAGGAATGAAAGTCAGCCATAGTAAGACAGAGTATGTGTGTGAATGAGAGGGAGGCCAGTGGAACTGAGGCTACAAGGAGTCAAGGTCACAAAGGTGCAGGACTTCAACTACTTGGGGTCCACTGTCCAGGAAAATGGGGAGTGTGGTAAAGAGACCCCCAGACAGGATGGAGTGGATGGAGAAAAGTTTCAGGAGTGATTCGTGACAAAAGGGTGTCAGCAAAGGTGAAAGGAAAAGTTTACAAGACAGTGGTGAGACCAGCTATATTGTATGGTCTGGAGACAGGGACATGGCAAAAAGACAGGAAACAGAACTGGAAGTGACAGAAATGAAGATATTGAGGTTCTCCTTAGGAGTGACAGGGATGGATAAGATCAGGAATGAGATCATCAGAGGTACAGCACAGGTTGAACAACTGGGAGATAAAGTTAGAGAGGACACATAGAGAATGGTTTGGACATGTCCAGAGGAGGCACAGCGGTTTGGACATGTCCAAAGGAGGGACAGTGAGTATATTGGTAGAAGAATGTTAGAAATGCAGCTGCCAGGAAAAAGACAGAGGAGATATGTGGATGCAGTTGGAGAGAACATGGAGGTAGTTGGAGAGAGGACAGAGATGGAGGAGGAGGGCTCCCTGTGGAGACCCCCTGAAGAGGAAAAAGCTGAAAGAAGAAGAAGAAGAAAAAGATTTTTACAACATCACTCCAACTGTTTAAATAATTCACTGGTTTCACGTTTGTATGCTTTGACACGTCATTTAGAAATTATTTTTAATAACTCATGTTAAGTGAGCACGGGACATTTTATTTGCTCATCCTGTGACCAAGTGTGGGAAAACTAAAAACAGTCTACGACACGTCTGTATCACGTTCAAATGTTCTCGTTAATGAAGCGAACACAAAGTGCACGTGAACGGGCGCGTGTTCAAACAAAGTCGTGAGCGCGTAATGAATTTACTTAGCCCTGATTGAAAATTAATTAAAACGGCCTCAAACAGACGGCCGCCCACAGAGACGCACCGGCTACACAGCGACCGTCAGATTACGACTTTGAGGAGGGAGGGGCACCCTGAAAGCTGCGGGGATGATGGTTGACAACCGTCGGACACTGCTTCTCCGACCCTGCGTGTCATGGAGAATAACGCATCTGTGCCGTAGACACAGCAGGCTCCATCATGAAGCCACTTTTTACAAACATGGAGGAGCTCATTTTACATGTCAAAGACATGTTTGGGTTGTTTTAGTTGTAAGAAAAACAGACATTTGGCAACATTATTTAACAGATTTCTTATTCTCATTATTAAAGTTCAAGTATTGGATCTTTTATACACAACAAAAACAAAAGGTGTTTCTTTTTTTAAGAGGATTGCTGAACAGCTGAACTTATGCTTACATTAATTGAAAGTTAACATAAACACTTCAATTCAATTCAGTTTATTTATAGATATATAGCCAAATCACAACAAAGTTGTCTCAGGGCACTTTACAAGAACGTTCACATGCATAGAAAAGCCAATTACTGTATTTTCCGCCGTACAAGTCGCACTGCCCTGTACGTCGCATCTATTACGCGTCACTGCTGACAACCTGGAAATGTGTGCTGGTGTTGTGCCAAAAATTGAATGGCTGCCAAATGACAGCTCCGGGAGCATGCACGGGAGGACTTGAACAAGATTAACACGGTGTGTCTCAGTTGAACTTGGTCAAATTAGCTGTGTTTCGCTGGGGCGGCTCAGCGAAATGAAGCTGATTTGATGGTTGCTCCAAGCAAGCAAAATGAAGGTGGCAGGCTATGGCAAGCCAATTGTGCCATTAATAGCCACTTTTACCTACTACATGACACAATGGCATGCCATACTACTTGACTGCCATCTAGCGGCTGAAAATGGTAGTGTTCAATATTTTCAGTCAGAATGAATGAAAACAGTCATATCTTAGCTAAAATTTGGTTTATAAATATGGGAAAATCCATAAATACGTCGCTTTGGCGTATAAGTCGCAGGGTATGCAAATTATTTTAAAAAAATGTGACTTATACAGCGACAAATATGGTAGTAATGTTCTCTATCATCTACTTGGTGAAAAGACTAAACCGTCCCCAGTTTTAAATGTCTGAATTCCTTTTTTTGTCCTCTGGATCAAACGAATTTAGTCCCTCCGTTTGTGTTGTGAGCAAAGCTTGAAAAATAAGTGAGTTGGTGCGTGGCTGCATCTAGCTGTACGAAAGTTCACCAGTGTTTCCCCTACCATTGTACAAGCGGGGCGCCCCGTCCCGTCAACAGAACCGAGCGCCCCATCTACCGGACCCCTCCTCCCCAACCATTTGTCGGCACTGACGTAACGCTAAACTAGCGGCTCGCAATCCAAGTGCACTAGCTAAAAAGCTAAAGGCAGCTTCTTCCCTCATGCTGAACCCAAACGCTGAACGCACCCCCCCCCCCAACCCCGCCACTCAAAAACTGTTGGTACAAACAGCGCACAGCTCAGATGCATGTCTATCTCTCCCCCACCTAAAAAACTGTCCGTTCAGACAGTGCGCGGCTGAGACGTGTCTGTCTTGTAGTGGACTAGGCCTCAGACCAAAACCTGCCTCTGAAGACCTTCATGGGACAGGAACTGTTATTTCATTGATTTGAATCCAGAAATACAAATTAACTCATACAGAGACTGTCAATGAAATAACAGTTCCTGTCCCATGAAGGTCTTCAGAGGCAGGTTTTGGTCGGAGGCCTAGTCTACTACAGTCTCTCTCCTCTCCTCCACCCCCCTCTAAATACGGTCTGTATAAACAGGGCGCTGTGCAGCTCAGGACGTGTCTGTCTGCCCCCCCCCCCCCCCCCCCCCCCCCACCCCCCCCACGCCCCGCCCCCCCACCCCCCGCCTCCCGCCGCAGTCGATC
>NC_056520.1:9033536-9037567 GCF_014905685.2 Nematolebias whitei | reverse complement strand
TATGTAAACCAGCCACTATGATCAATGGAGGAAATTTTGTGTTATAGTTTTTATTTTGCTTAAATGTATAGATTCCTAAAATGATTGTGGGCCAAGGCCACCATTGGCCACCCCCTGGCTCCTCCACTGCTCCTGGTGGTAGATAAAATGTCGCCCTCTTCTCTCCAGGATCCATCACTTTGCACTGCCTCAGACAAGACAAAATAAATAAATCCCTCTGTTCTCTCCAATTTATAACTCCTGCCCTTTTGAATACCTTGGAAAAAAAAAACATTCTTCATCTTCTATTCAGGTCCAGAAAAACACTCATCTCCAAAACTACAAACATCCACTGTTCAAACCCCTCGGTGACGTTGGTGTACCGCTTGTTCCTTTAGGAGAAACTGGACTTCAAGCTTTTTCTGGCTCCGGTTCGTGAAGCGGCTCCCTCAAGCAGACAGTGATGTTAACGTCTAATTGATGCGCTCTTTAAATAAGTCCTAATTAGAGCACGGCTGGTAATAATTGAGCCGGCAGTCTGAACACTAATTAGTATAAAAATGAGTTGTGTGTGTGTGTGTTAGCATGTGGATGAATGAGCTCTACAGGGGGGCTGATGAAGCCCATACTTTCAAGAGGCGGACTAAACTAGAGAGGTGGATTGAGAGTGAGAACGCTCGGAGTAAACCTAAAAAAGAAAAATTACTAAAGAGCTTCTTTTGTTACAATGTCTGGTCTGTGGGTGTCCCCCGCCACATGGGAGAAACGGGGGTGAGGGCAGGTGTGTGTTTGTGAGGGAGAGAGCGCTGGACTTCCTCCTGACGAGGCTAATTGATTATGTGCAGTCTCTTTATCCCGCCTCGTGCAAGCCCTCGGTCCTTCCCGCTTTCGACTCGTCATTGTTTACACTGAAAGGCCTCCAAAAAACGACAGAAAGAGATTTCCCACCGACTGCAGAGACACACGAGTGACGCACTCGAACGACTTGTTTGCCTCTCTCGGCTGTTGTCCATTCAGTGTTTATGGTTCCTCCGTCCAGCCAGTTACCCGCTGCACTGATGTCTGGATTTCCTTCTGGTTGCACATTATTTAGGCAATAAAAGTGTTGTTATTATTATTATTATTATTATTATTATTACACACTCATCAAAGGCAGACTAATTAAGGTGCAGTCTCCTGTTTCTCTTGTCCCGCCCATAACTTCAGATTTGCATCATTATTAGACGGAATGTCACACATTTTTCATCACTTCAGCTCAAAGTCAAGGTCACAAATCAAGGTCTTTGCTTGTCCGGACAACTGCTGTATAATAGCTTGTCTACAGAAGTATAATGAGTCCTAAGCAGTATTCTTGTTTGGAAAAAAGATCAACGCTAACATTAAATCAAATATGCAATGATTAAAAAAAAACTTGGACACAAGGACTCATTTTCAAGAGAAACCTGTTTTAGACGGACAACATATAGAGTAGAGTTATCATGCTACTGTCATTAACATGCTACTGCCATTAACTTGCTGTTACTGTCAACATGCTACCAACATTAACATGCTACTGCCATGAACACACTACAGCCTTTAGCGTGCTATTGCCATTAACATGTTACTGCCATTAACATGTTACTGCCATGAACACACTACAGCCTTTAGCGTGCTATTGCCATTAACGTGTTACTGCCATTAACACACTACTGCCATTAACGTGTTACTGCCATTAACATGTTACTGAAATTAACACACTACTGCCATTAACATGTTACTTCCATTACCACACTATGGCCTTCAGCATGCAACTACCATTACTCTTACTGCCATTAACATACTACTGCCTTTAGCATGCTACTGCCATTAACATTTTACTACCATTGACATGTTACTGCCATTACCACACTATGGCATTTAGCATACTATTGCCATTAACGTTTTACTGCCATTAACATGATACCGCCATTAACACACTACTGCCATTAGCATGTTACTGCCACTAACACACTACTGCCGTTAACACATTACTGCCATTACCACACTGCTGCCTTTAGCATGCTACTACCCTTAACGTTACTGTCATTACCGTTGCTGCCATTAACACACTACTGCCATTACCACGCTACTACCATGAACATTTTACTGCCATTAACACACTACTGGAATTAACATGTTATTGCTATTAACTTGTTACTGCCATTACCACACTACTGCCTTCAGCATGCAGTAGTGTAGTCACCATTAGTCTTACTCCCCCAGCCCCGACAACATCAAAATTGTGGGTGGGGTAGGTGAAACGCCCACACTTGCCCCCACCCTCTTTCGCCCCACTCTGGGCCCATGAGCAAGGCCCTTAACCCCCACCATGTGCTCCCTAAACAGGTCTCTCTTGAAAATGAGTTCTCGTGGCTCAATGAGACTAACCTGGATAAATAAAGGCTAAATGAAAACATACTACTGCCTTTAGCATGCTACTGCCATTAACATGTTACTGCCATTACCACACTATGGCATTTAGCATGCTATTGCCAATAACATTTTACTGCCATTAACATGACACCACATGATACTGCCATTAACACACTACTGCCAGTAACATGTTACTGCCATTAACACACTACTGCCATTAACATGTTATTGCCATTAACACACTACTGCCATTAACATGTTACTACCATTAGCATGTTACTGCCATTAACATGTTACTGCCATTACGACACTACGTCATTTAGCATGCTATTGCCAATAACATTTTACTGCCATTAACATGATACCGCCATTAACACACTTCTGCCATTAGCATGTTACTGCCATTAACACACTACTGCCAGTAACATGTTACTGCCATTAATACACTACTGCCATTAACATGCCATTAACATGTTGCTGCCATTACCACACTACTGCCTTTAGCATGCTACTACAAGTATTTGAAGCTGGTATCAGGATTCCTCTATATAAAATGCTACAGTCCACCCAGAATGTCTTGTTACTCTGTCTTATTAGTGCATTGTAAGGGTTTTCGTTCTTTTCTAGGAATACAATAGTTTTATTGCTGCTATGTCACAAAGCAGAATATTTAAACGGCGAATAGACCATTATAGGTTGAATTGTGTCCTGTGGTTGGGGGTGAGTCTTTGCCTCAAGTGGAGGAGTTTTGTTCACCAACTATGGCAGGACTGTGTTAAAGATGATATTGCTGCATTGAAAGCTTGTCTTAGTAAAACGGTCATTGCTTTGACCTGAAGTTCTGAACTTACTGGTCCATCTTTGCTTCAAACCTCACCTACAGTCATGAGGTCTGGATCAGGACTGGTAGAACGAGATTGAAGTGGCTGAAATGGTCTTCCTTTGTAGGGTGGGGGGGCTCAGCCTTAATGTTTGGAGGAGGAGCTCCGTCATTTTGGAGGAGCTCGGTGTAGAGCTGCTGCTCCTCTGCACTGAATGGAGTCAGCTGAGGAGGTTCAGCCGTTTGATTGTAACGCCTCCTGGACGCCTCCTGGAGATTTTCCAGGCACACCCCACTTGCAGGCAACGCCAGAGCATATCCAGAGCTCACTGGAAGATCATCACATCCTTTCTAGACTAGAAAACACCTTGGGGTTCTCCAGGAGGAGCTGGAGTGTCATCGAGGAGGGGGGTTGTCTCAAAGTAGACAAATGGATGGAAGGATGGAAAACTGGAGGTTTTTGTTGAAAATGGGCCTTCAAGTACAAGGACCTGATCAGGCTGAGCAGGAAACTCAGCAGCTTGACAACCAGTACCGAAGAACGTTGTGTTTGCAGATCACGTATTCTGTTGTTACCAGTTCTTTCATGTCCACAAGTCCACAATGATCCATCCAGCCAGCCATCCAGCCAACCATCCATCCATCCTTCCACCTATACTTCCATCCATCCATCCATCCATCCATCCAAACCTCCATCCATCTATACATCTGTCCACCCATCCATTCAACCTTCCATCATCCCTCCATCCATCACTCCATGCATATATCCATTCACCCCTCTATCCATCCATCCATCATTCCATCCATCACACCATGCATCCATCCATCCCTCCATCATCCA
>NC_056520.1:9030072-9033526 GCF_014905685.2 Nematolebias whitei | reverse complement strand
CATTCATCCCTCCATCCATCCATCTTACAGCACGACGGCTCAGTGGTTAGCACTGTTGCCTCACATCAAGAAGGTTCTGTGTTCAATCCCCGGTTGGACCTGGGGTCTTTCTGTTTGGAGTTTGCATGTTCTTCTCGTGCTTGCGTGGGTTTTCTCCAGGTACTCCAGTTTCCTCCCACAGATCAAAAATATGCATGTTAGGCTGCCTTCAGGCTCAGGCCTCCCTTAGAGATAGGGTGAGAAGTTCAGTTATCAGGAGAGACTCAGAGTACAACCGCTGCTCCTCCACATCCAGAGGACACAGTTGAAGTGGTTAAGACATCTGGTAAGGATACTTCCTGGGCGCCACTCTAGGGAAGTGCTTCGGGTATGTCCGACCGGGAGGAGACCCCGGGGAAGACCCAGGACATGCTGGAGAGACTATGTCTCTCAGTTGGCCTGGGAACACCTTTGAATCCTCCCAGAAGAGCTGAAAGAGGTGGCTGAGGAAAGAGATGTCTGGACCTCCCTGCTCAAGATGCTGCAATTATTATTATTAATCTTTATTTAACCAGGCAAATCCCATTGAGAACACAGATCTCTTTTGCAAGGGAGAGTCCAGCTACCCTGCAGAGGAAACTCATTTCAAGCGGCTGTGCACGGTTTCACAATGAACAAGTTAACACCAAAACTATGCGCTGGTCACGGCACGAGCACACTGTGTTAACTTCAAAGTTATGTCTTATGTCCCACACCATGAGGTAAAAATGCCTCAGAAAGTTTTCTAACTGAATAAAGAGATAAAGTTTGAAGGATGTGAGCCCACAGAAACTCACTCTTGTCCACGAGTAGATCTTTCAGCCACGTTCAGACCTGATTAAACGCTCTGTCGCAGTAGGAAGGTGATGCACAGCGTCCAAGCTGCACTCTGATTTCGCTGATCAAATGCAGGAACCTAAAATTGTCCCCCTACATGGAGACGCAGCAGGATTCGTAACCCTTGTAGGTTTGTAATTGAAAATTACTTCCCATATTAATTAATGGCACAGCAGAAGCAATCTGGAAGTGCCTGTCTGGTTTGAGCATGCCATCTGTAGGGCTGCTGGTCTCTAATTGGCGGTTAATTAATTAAATATCCAATGGATTAGAGCAATTATGGACAATTGTCCTTTAACGACCCTTAACGAGGTCTTGATTAGTGTCTTCAGCCGTATCCTGTGGCTAAAACGATGCTTCAATTAGTGATGGAAAACTCATGAAGCGAGAGCCTCAGGTGATTGACAGAAGAAATGATGTGGGGCTGTCACTTCAACCGCAGCAGAGAAAAAAGTTTCAAGTGGACGAAGAGGCCCGAGTCAGCTAGAAGGCCATCGGGTAAAGTTAGCTGTTGGTGCATTTGAACCCAGATACTTTGAGCTTGTCAGAAGTTACGATTCACCAGGTCCAAACTGAAGAACATGCAAACAATCAGACAATATTTGAAACTGTTCTGATCAGTGAAGATCAGGGGTCTGCAACCTTTTTAGTAAGAAAAGAGCCATTTATGCACTTTTGCTTACTAAATTTAATGTGTCCGGAATGGCAAAAGCTGCTGTAGCTGAGATAATCAACTGGTGGCTCATGGGCCACTCTGTTTGTCGCAAGGTTTTTTTTTTTTTTTTAGCCCAAAAGAAATAATGAATTTTAACGTTTATTGATGTTTTTACATTATAGGACAAAAAAAAGAAAAACATTCATGCAAAGAAGAGAAAAAAATCTCGTTTATACCAGGGCTATTAACTAAACTGCTCAGGGGGCCACAGTTACTGAAAGCCAGTAGCTCAGGGGCCGGACATCAATTAAAATCCATCCATCCATCCATTACCTTATACCCGCTTCTTCCATTTGGGGTCACGGGAGTCGCTTGTGCCTATGTCCAGCAATCACTGTGCGAGGGGCGGGGTACACCCTGGACAGGTCACAAGTCCATCAGAGAACCACATAGAGACAAACAAGACAAACAACCATTCACTCTCTCACTCACATCTAGGGACATTTTACAGTCACCAGTTAGCTTAAAATGTATGTTTTTGGTCTGTGGGAGGAAACCGGAGTACCCGAAGAAAACTCACACATGCACGGAGAGAACATGGAAACTCTACCCAGAAAGGTCCCTGGACTGGGATTTGAATCCGGTACCTGCTCGCTGAGAGACAGCAGCTCTACCAGTTGCGCCACCGTGCTGCCTCAATTAAAGTCATTAAGTAAATAAACCAAGTATTAGAATGATCTGTTACCTTTTACATTTATTTTGTTGCATTGAATCATAAATGCAATAAACAGAACCCAAAGCCAGAAACCCCCCCCCCCCCCCCCCCCCCCCCCCCACACACACACACACAAAAGCTAATATCTATGTATATAATTTTTATGAACTCATTAGTGGGCCAGACTGAAGTCACCTACGGTCTGGAAGTGACCCGTGGGCCGCCAGTTGAGTAGCCCTGGTTTTTTCCAGTTATGTTAAGAGTTAAAACACCAAACTCTGCTGGCCTACGAGAGTCCTCCTTTTCTTTATGTAAAAGTTAAGTTAAATGGCATAAACATAAAGTGTGTAAAATGATTAAATGTCACGTTAGTTTTGGTTAAAGTCTCAAATAGCCGCAGGTATGACATCATCATACCTGTCCTTCATCTGGAAGACTTCATCAGTCTGAGGCCTGCCAACAGCATCTGCCGTATAAACAGCACCTCCTTGACGTGTTTGATACAAGTCTGCTGTGGAGTTCCCAGCATGGCTTTACACATGCAGAATGGAGGACCATCCATCTAAAACAATTGATCATCAGCATAAAAATCAAATGTTTGCTCTCTGTCTGTCTCAGAGCGCCTGGTACACATCTTCCGAACAAAAAATACTATTGTAGGTCCGGTCAGCTGGACTTTCAATGCAATCGACAAAATCTTTTCAACAAAACGACAGGGTCCTGGAGAGCCCTCATGTTCTGCCGAGACTCACTCTGCAGGATACATCAGGGATCTGTGGGGTTGTGGGAGCTGATGTGTCTTTCAGTTCTGTCTCAGGAGGACGCTGTAGATGTTTGTATAATTGGATTCATGATAGCAGGGTTTCTGCTTTTTGGCATCAGTGGGTTCGTATGTTATCAACTTTTGAAGAAGACATCGGCAGCAGTTTTGTCCATGACAAAACTGCCAAGTCTGTGTGAAGGTTTGGCTCGTGATACGGGTACTCAAAATCAGCTGATTTACTAGCTAAACCATAAGATGGAAGCAATTTGTGAGCATTGCAGGCCACCTGCGGCTTCTAGGACTCACCAGCATGTTGGAGTTGACCTTGAAGAAGGCTCATAGCATGGATCAGGGGAATGCCAAGTCTGACTAATTTGGATCTGGAAAGTTCCAGCAGGACTCAAGGCTAACAAGAAAAAACTGTCTGCCTGAAGAAATTCAACAATTATGGCTTATCTGAATCTGA
>NC_056520.1:9023684-9029972 GCF_014905685.2 Nematolebias whitei | reverse complement strand
GCTTATCTGAATCTGACTCCCCTGTTTGGCCTCGGATACGAGCAGACTATCAAATTTCTCCTAGGACATGGGTAAGCTAAGGAAAAAGCTTTGTCTGTCCAAAATGGCCTCAGACTGATGAAGTCTTTCGGAAGAAAGATCAGAGTCAGAGTCAGAGTTTCTTTATTGTCATTCGCACCTCATGTGGTACATGTGGTGGAGCGAAATTATGTACACAGGGTCCCAGATGAAACGTTTCTTCCAAAAAGAATCTGTCCAGATGACATGATTTAACTTTTTTTTTTTTTATGATTTTAAACAACAATTATAAACTAGAGAAATATAATTTCCTGTGGGAATGCAGTGCGAATGTTTGTTGCTGAATGATTTTAGCTGAAAGCTGCTGAAAAACCTGAAACCAGCTGAAAAGTTTAATCTCTAAACTGTTAATACAAGCTGACTTCAATCAGCTGATATTTACTGAAAGCTGCAGAAAAAAACAGCAGAAATGTAAAGAAAAAGCTGAACAAGTTGAAATAATAATAAAATAATTTAAACTACCAAAAAAAGAAACTGAAATGAGCAGAAAAGATGTTGGAAAAAGCTACAAATACAAGCTGAAATGCTAAAATTAGCAGCTAAATAGCATAACACCTAAAAAGGAGCTGAAAAATTAGGAAGGAGCATAAAAATGCTGAGAAAGTTAATACCCGTGTTTATTTCACTTCATAGTGAAAATGTCTAAATCAGAGCTATTCAAGTGGCGGCCGGGGGGCCACCGATCTGTTCAGTTGATTTTAAACTGTAAAACAAACTTAATGACAATAACTGCTGGATGCCCGGCCCCTGAGCTCCTGGCTTTCTGTGGCCCCCTGAGCCGTTTAGATGAGAAGTTCTGGTCTGAATTAAATCGGGCCTTCAGGTCAGCTGGACGTAGAGGAGCGTTAGTGCAGCCGGACACGAGGTGTTGGAGCGCGTCGCTCTGCGTTCGTGGGCTGGACATCGGGATTGATGACCCAGTAAGGTGTCCTCAAGTCTCTGGCCCATCACGCGTGTGCTCAGACACACGGAGACATGAAGGTGGCTGACATTTGAGAAGTCTTGGGTGAGGACGTGGCCTTTTCTCCTCCCGTCTCATGAACCAGACACAAAGGAGAAAGATAAGACCTTTTGTTTGTCCTGACAGAACCCCTCTGATACCGCCGTGTGTGTGTGTTTTATGTACAGTAAAGATGTACCACTCTTAATTCCAAAGACGTTAGGACGTCATATTTTATTCCCGATGGATCATAATAAACATTTCAAATGTTTACAGTAAGAAAATGTACCAGATTTATTTTTATGTTTCATTTTTTTTATTTGTTAAAGAAGTAATTTTAAATTTGATGGCAGGAACAGATCTCAAATCAGATGGACCAGGAACAGCTGGAGGAGCATTTTGTAACTAATCAGGTTAATTATCAACAGGTCAGTCAGAGGACTGGGTATAAAAAGAGACTTTTAGATGTAAAGATGGGCAGAGGTTCAGCAGTCTGTTTAAACATCGACTTTGACCGCTGTCATCTCCAGTTCAGCATCTCTTCAACAGATTAGAAGAATATAAAGAACTCTGAGCTCAAAGGACGAGACTGGAGGTCAACAATGGATGGTTGTGAAGTTTGGGCCCTCAGGAGCCTCTGCATTAAAACCAAGTCTGGTTCTTGTTCTGGGCTCAGGAACTCTTCCACAGATCATTGTATACACAGATCATCCACAGATGCTGCTTAAAGCTCTTATCAGACAAAGAAGAAGCCAGAGGTGGACAGCATCCAGAGCCACTGCCGGCTTCTCTGGACCAGAGCTCGTTTTAAATGGACTGAAGTGAAGTCAGAGGTTCTTTATTTGTGATTCGCACCACACGTGGTGGAAAGAAATTGTGTACACAGGGTCCAAGTTACATCCAACAAAAGTATAAAATGTAAAAGAAAAACGGTAATAAGATCTAAGATATGAACTAAGAAAAACATCAACTAAAAATACACTAAGCACTAGTAGTACAAAAACAATACACTGAACAGCAGCACGAACACGAGTGTGTGAGCAGATGAGTACGAATGAACACAGCAACATGAAACAGATCAGCAGCAACATGAAAAGGATCAGCAGCAACATGAAACAGATCAGCAGCAACATGAAACGGATCAGCAGCAACATGAAACAGATCGGCTGCAACATGAAACAGATCGGCTGCAACATGAAACAGATCAGCAGCAACATGAAAAGGATCAGCAGCAACATGAAAAGGATCAGCAGCAACATGAAACAGATCGGCTGCAACATGAAACAGATCAGCAGCAACATGTGATTTTTCACAGTGATTATTCTGGTTAGAGATTCATGAGTCTAACAGCCTCAGTGTAGAAGCTGTTCCTCAGTCTAGTGATTCTACACTTAATGCTCCTTAACCTCCTTCCTGAGGGAGCAGGGCAAAAAAGTGTGTGTGCTGGGTGAGTGGAGTTCTTCGTGATGCAGGAGGCCCTCTTCCTTGATCTGGAGGTGTAAATGTCTGTGATGGTGGGGAGACTGACTCCAACAGATTTCTGTGCAGCCTTCAGCAGTGCTGAGGTGGTCATCCAGCTGCACACCCAAGTACTTGTAGCTGGAGACCATTTCTGTCACAGATCCTCCTATGTTTGGGGGGGGGGGGTTGTGTGGTCTGAAGTTCACGACCATCTCCTTTGTTTTCTTTACATTGATGTGAAGGTTGTTCTTCCGGCACCAGCTCTGCAGGTGTTCCACCTCCTGCCTGTAGCTGGACTCATCGTTGTTTGTCATGCATCCCACCACCACTGTATCATCTGCAAACTTTACAATATGACAGCCTGGATGGGTAGGTGCACAGTCATACGTGAGCAGAGTGAACAGGAGAGGGCCAAGCACACATCCCTGAGGGGAGCCAGTGCTGAGGGTTAAGGCTCCAGTATACTGCCGTGTATGTCCGTTCATGCGTACGTACGCGTGTACGATATGCAGAGAGTTCAGACATGATACTCCAGCGTACACCCCGAGCAGCTGCAGAGCAGATTCACAGACAAGGGGTGTTTACCTTCGGGACAAATTGAGGTCGCCGATTGGTCATTTGCTGACACGCCTACTGGATTGATTGACAGGTCGGAAAAAGGAAAAAAAGCTAGCGCTGGCAGCCTCCGCTGCAGCGGTGTTCTGTGTTTAAATGTTATTAATAAAAAGATCTAAAAAAAACAGAGAGCGCTGGCTCTACAGCCCACACACCAGACCAGCCCACTAGGAAATCTCCAGAACCTCCAGCAGCCATGCTGGACCTGAGTTTAATTTGCTCATGACAAATTCCTTCATTTCTCACCATTTCAGTCATTGCATCAACGGAGGAGGAAGAGATCACTGCCGCTTGGCAAACAAACAAAAGAAAAGGCCAGATCAGGGATGAAGAAGGGGAATTTAATACATTTGTGTCGCATACAAAACAGTCTGTCGCTGGGCAGTTTATTGTGCGACACCGCGTACGCGTATGCGGTCGTAAAAATTTGAGCTTTGCCTGGAGGGTATGCTGGGGGGTACGCACGTATATCTGCGTACGTACGTGCGTACCTCTGCGTATGGATGTACGCGGCAGTATACTGGGGGCTTTATGGTGGAGGAGGATAAGTTGTGGATCCTCACTGACTGAGGTCTGTTTGTTAAGAAGTCTAGGACCCAGTTGCAAATGGATGGGCTTAGTCCTAGTGTGAGTAGTTTGTCCATCAGAGTTTGGGAGATCATGGTGTTGAAAGCAGATGCGAAGTCCACAAAGAGCATACGGACATAGGAGTCCTTCTGTTCCAGGTAGGTGAGAGCAGTGTGGACCACAGAGGAGATGGCGTCTTTTGATCGGTTCTTGCGGTATGTGTACTGATGAGGGTCCTCAATGTTGATGGTTGTTTTGATGTGGGTCATGACCAGTCTTTTGAAGCATTTAGCGACTATCGGGGTGAGGGCTACTGCCGATAGTCATTCAGACCAGTCACTGTCCAGAACTGTTCTGAGGTCAGACTGATCTAAATCTAAGTTTTTTATTTTATTTTATTACAAAAATGGCATGTCCTACATATTAAAGAGAACAAGAACCATCCAGCCTGTTATCAGGTCACCATCCAAAAGCCTGTCTCTCTGATGGTATGGGGTGCATTAATGCCTCTGACATGGGCGTTTGACCTCTTAGGACCTGGCATCCTCATATGCAAGAGTTCAGGTCTTAGGATGTTAAACATCTGGAAAGACTCAGTCAATGCAGAGAAGTAGCTAGTGGTTTTAAAATGTCTGCTCCCATCCAGCTGAGACGGTCCAGGACTTTAGAACAACTGGAACATCACCTACATCCGTCCTGAAAGGGACAACATGGTCTCCAAAACCTCCAACAACTGGTCTCCCCAGGTCCTTCAAACCCCCCAACAACTGGTCTCCCCAGGTCCTTCAAACCCCCCAACAACTGGTCTCCTCAGGTCCTCCAAAACCTCCAACAACTGGTGTCCTCTGGTCCTCAAAAACCTCCAACAACTGGCCTCCTCTGGTCCTCCAAAACCTCCAATGACTAGTCTCTTCAGGTCCTGGTCTTTATAGACTGTTAGAAGAAAAGGAGATGCTTCACAGATGAAACTTAGATTTGGAATAACTGCTTGGAGACTTGTTTCTTCTCTTTTTCCACCAGAACTCGGTACGATTGCTTGGATTAAAGTGTGAGCTGTGATTAAATTATGAGTTCATCCAATCAATACATTTGTTTTGTTGTTTTTCAGAGCTGAGGTTTTAGAGTGGATATGTTTCAGGGCAGAGCTTAGGTTGGTCTACACGGTTGGGTGAGAAGGTCCTAAAGTGACACCAGAAGAGGTTCAAACTGTGTCAGGTGGGAGAAGGGGGTGGTGTGCAACCATCAAAGATCACGCTGCTCCTGAATAACGGGGGCAACAGCCAAATGCAGGAGCGTTGATAATTTAGTCAAATTACCCGCAGCACTTTGAGCAGCAGAACATCTTAAAGATCCGTGTTGTACGTGAAGCCATCTTCATAATGCTTCAAAATGGCTGGAATGCCACTTTAAGGAGCGCTGCTGTAATTGGTCCTAAACATCTTAATAGTGTCATATATCTGGAACTGGGGTTCTAAAAGGATCTAATGTGGGATACTGCCTTCATCTAGTCTCTCTCTCACTCACACACACACACACACACACACGGTACAAGGTAATGCATTCAATCATTTCGTCTTCGAATTCCCAGGAGTTAGGGACACCGTATCCCGTAATGATCCTGGAAAGGCTAACCTGCGTAAATAGCAGGCAGAGCTAACGTTCTGACGTGTAATAAGAGGGAAATTACCTGCCTATTACAGCTGGGTCTGCCAAGAGGGGGGAGGAGGAGGAGAAAAGGAGGTGAAGATGGCAGCAGCGGAGGGGAAAACTCTCCTGCTTTGATTAATGATGGAGACGAGAGGAACGTTTGCTAAAAGCTCCTTAATTATCTGTCAAAGATGTTCAATATTCTCTGAATAATATTAAACTTTATAGATATTTTTTTTGGGCTGCTCCCTTCTTCAGGGGTCGTCACAGCGAACTAACTCCAAGACTTGACGCAACCACAGACCACTGAGCTGCCACAGCACTCTGTGTGGAGCGGAGAGCTGCTGTCTAGGACACCCTGTGGGAGCAGATGGTGGGGGTTAGGGCCCTTCCTCAGGGGCCCAGAGTGGGGCAAATGAGGGTGGAGGCAGGTGTGGGTGCTTCACCATTCCCACCCTCATTTTGATTTCAGTCCAGGGAGTTGAACCAGTGACCTTCCGATACAGGCCTACGTTCTCTAACCTCTGCGCCACCACTCCTAAACTTTATAGCTACTAAAAAACAATAAACTAATAAAAATACATCAACCAAAAGCTGAAGGAGAACTTGGTGCTTTGAATATTCATCTGCAGCATCGACCCCGAGGAGGAGACCCCGGCGAAGACCCAGGACACGCTGGACAGACTATGTCTCTTGGTTGGTCTGGGAACACCTTGGAATCCTCCAGAAGAGCTGGAAGAGGTGACTGTGGAAAGAGATATCTGGACCTCCTTGCTCAAGATGCCGCCCCCGAGACCTGAGTCCAGAACAAGAGGAAGATGATGGATGGATGGATGGATGGATAGATAGATGTATGTATGGATGTATGGATGGATGTCTGTATGTATGGATGTATGCATGGATGTATGTATGGATGGATGTATGTATGTATGGATGGATGTCTGTATGTATGGATGTATGTATGTATGTATGTATGTATG
>NC_056520.1:9022881-9023284 GCF_014905685.2 Nematolebias whitei | reverse complement strand
TGTCTGTCTGTCTGTCTGTCTGTCTGTCTGTCTGTCTGTCTGTCTGTCTGTCTGTCTGTCTGTCTGTCTGTCTGTCTGTCTGTCTGTCTGTCTGTCTGTCTGTCTGTCTGTCTGTCTGTCTGTCTGTCTGTCTGTCTGTCTGTCTGTCTGTCTGTCTGTCTGTCTGTCTGTCTGTCTGTCTGTCTGTCTGTCTGTCTGTCTGTCTGTCTGTCTGTCTGTCTGTCTGTCTGTCTGTCTGTCTGTCTGTCTGTCTGTCTGTCTGTCTGTCTGTCTGTCTGTCTGTCTGTCTGGATGGATGGATGGATGGATGGATGGATGTCTGTATGTATGTATGTATGTATGTATGTATGTCTGTATGTCTGTATGTATGTCTGTCTGTCTGTCTGTCTGTCTGTCTGTCTGT
>NC_056520.1:9016719-9022781 GCF_014905685.2 Nematolebias whitei | reverse complement strand
TGGATGGATGGATGGATGGATGTCTGTATGTCTGTCTGTCTGTCTGTCTGTCTGTCTGTCTGTCTGTCTGTCTGTCTGTCTGTCTGTCTGTCTGTCTGTCTGTCTGTCTGGATGGATGGATGGATGGATGGATGTCTGTATGTATGTATGTATGTATGTATGTATGTATGTATGTATGTATGTGGTTTGCACATTAATCCGAGTTAATCCTGTTAGCGTGCTGAGCTGAAGGTGATAAAGTTGGGAACCTTCTCATAAAGACAAAGTTTGTTTTTATAAATATTTTATCTAATTTCCTGAAGGCACGCACAGATTCTTCTTTGTTCTTGGTTATTAAAAAATGGTGGGAAGTAGTTTTTACGTATAATTTGACAGCTAGAGCTCAGTTTTGCGAAGGCCGACAGAATTAGAAACAGTGTAATAAATAAAACTTTACTTTTGTTGTCTTCAGGTGTGATTGTGTGTTTTTCAGCACGTTGTGTTGATTGGATAAGTTCAGCTGGAAGTTTCTGAATGAAACGAACCATTCACGAGGTTTTTCGCTCGTTCGCGTCTCGTTTTGTGCACAGTGCCACGCTTAACAAGCGCCCTTTTCAAATCTGGAGTTTGTTTGCTGACAAATCAGAAGCTTTATTAAAACCAGCGCTTTGTGGCGCGCGGTTAAAGAAATTAATTGAAAGTCTTCCCGGGAGCTGATTGTCCGCGACGCAAACACACAAACGCTCGTGTGTGTTGACGCGCGCAGACAGTTTAGATTGCTGTTTAACGTGTTTGTTTGCTGCTTTTCTGCGTTCGCGGAGACGAACGTCTTCACGCAGCGTCTTCGTTTCTTGTTAGTTGTTTGCTGTTATGATAACGAGGATCCATTTGGTGTTGGCGGGTCTTTTATCATCACAAGAGCCATTTAAATGTCATTACTGTAGGGTGCGCGTGTGATCGTTGCACTTACATCGTTTTCCTACAGTCTCAAAATTACAAGCTTCACGTTTAAATCTAATTTCTGACATAAATACGGGCTCTCGTCTGCTTCACTCTCAGCTGTTTGCTGTGAAGGCTTCGAGGCTGAAAGCAGAATTATGTGGGCCGCTGAGCCGTTCGGCTGCCAGTTATTTACTTTGAAAGGAGGACGTGTACATCACCAACTCTTTTAAAAAAAAATCTCTTAAATGTGTTCAACACTTCATAAAATACGTTCTTTGTTGCATCTTATGATCTGCAGTCGAAAATCTAAATCTGACAAACCGTGACAAAGAATTTTATTTTTTTAAATCTGCCTGCGTTTTTAACAAAAGAGCCCCAGAAAGTTCTTTAGTTTTATGAGAATAAGTATTCCATAGAGAAAAATCCTCCTCCTTGTACGGCAGCTTAAAATACAATTTTTATATATTTTATACCGTCAATAGACTTGTAAATATTTTAGAGCTATCTTAGCCTGAAATATATTTTTTTGTTTTAGCTCTTCGAGGGCCTTTAGTTTTTTTTTTTCTTTTAAATTGACATCATTTTCTTTTGTGTGTGTCGGTTCTTGAAAATAAATGTATTTTCCTTGTTGGTACCCTGATTTTTTTTTTTTTACTTAAAACTAAAATAAATAAATAAATAAATAAATAAATATATACACACACACACACACACACACAGTAGTCCCTCGTTTATTGTGGGGGATCCGTACCCTGAAGCCCTGTGATAGGGTAAAACCACCAAGTATAAGTACAAGCAGTAAGTAGTAGTTTATTGTAGTAATTATATATATATATATATATATATATACATACACACTATTGCAATAGTGTAAACAATGTTTCTAAACTCTAAACCAGGTCTATTCAACTGGCGGCCCCCGGGCCATTTCTGGCCCGTTGGTGACTTCAATCCGGCCCACTTCATTTAAAAAAATTTAAAAAATATATTTTTTTTTTGTGGGGGTGGCTTCTGGGTTTGTGGTTCTGTTTATTGTATTTATAATTCAATGCAATAAAATAAACAAATTTAAACTGTAAGTCATTGCAAACTTTGGTTTATTTACATAATGTTTTTAATCGCTGGATGTCCGGCCCCCGAGCTGTTAGCTTTCAGAAACTGTGCCCCCCTGAGCAGATTTGTTGAATAGCCCTGCTCTAAAAGCTCTAAAAGAGCACAGAATGTCATGATTTCAGCTCTCTGCCTCCTCTGCTCTTTGCCACCTGCAAGCGTTCTTGGCCACGCCCACTTTCCCGTTCTGCACATAGAACACCTGATCAGCTGCAGGAGGATGCTTATCCTGTAGTACGGGCTGCACAACGATGCAGAAGGTGCTAAATAATTTAAAATTTATTTTAAATAAAAATTCCATGCCAATCATGCGGCTCATCCACCAATCAGCCAATTGTGTGTCATGTCCAATCTCATTTTGAAAAACTGCGACAGAGTGAGTCCGCGATAAACGAACCGCGAAGTAGCGAGGGACTACTGTGTATGTATGTATATATATATATATATATATATATATATAATGTCCATTCCAGAGTATTGGGAAAACCATCCATAACCAGTAGCAAAAAGCGATTTTATGCTTACGGCTTAACAGTCTAATTTTTAGTCAAACCCGCATAAGGTGGTTGGTGGTCAGACATGGAGTATTTTTTTACATTAAAAAAATAAAATTACAACACATTTTTGATCTCCATCTGCCAACAGAGCCACGTTTTGGGTCAAACATGCAGGAGTTTGCCCAGCTCTGGCCTGGTGTAGATGATACTTCATTATTGCATGCGGGTGGCACTATTAATCATAAAGACAAGTGTGTTTTTGCTCTTCACAACCAAACTCAAACACTTTTGTCGGACGAGATGGAAGATGGGTCTCCGCAGGAACCTCCAGCGGTGTTGGGCGTGCCTCTTCCAGGTAATGTCCCGCCCACTGTCTGTGATTTTGACAGTGTCCCACAAACACAAAGGAGGAGCATCACCTCATGTGATGATAGAAAAATCTAAAGAAAAGAGATATATACAATTGACAAACATTACAGAAAGGAATGCATTGTTTTATGATATGCATCAGAAAATGCATTTATAATGGGATTTCACTGTGGTTGATTTTTCCCCTAAAGACCACTAGAGGGCAGTAACATTACGGTGAGGTTACGGGAGCATTTAAATCAATTCTGACAGAGTTAAAAAAGAATTAGAAGGTTTTTATGCTTTGTCAGCAATACTTGTGTTTATTAAAGACATAAAAAAACACAAAAATAAAAGCATGGGTGATTATTCCCCATGAGACCTGAGGTTTGGCAGACATGACGTCACATGGGAGCAAACAAAGAATGTACATATGAATTAGTGTGTAAAATTAGCCAAATTAAATCATATAAATACTGCATTTATAGTTCTTATTTTCTCAAGAACAATACAACAAAATTAAATTAGCACTCTTTGAAGAATGCATGTCACCTGCAGAAGTTTTAAACAAAGCTCCTCGAGTAAAGAACTTGTTGGCGGTGACTCTGCACGACTTCCATACCAAATCTGAGCTCGGTGACTGTAAAATGGACTGAGTTCAGTTCCTGCTTCATGCTGGGTTTTTAGGTAAATTAAAACAAAAACAGGCTGCCCTTTTGTTAAAAGGGGGATATGTAGTGATGCATGTTTTTTAATTTGGAATTTGTTTCTACTTTCGTATTAGAAAAGGTGAATCTGATGATGGTGTGTCAGTCCTCACCTGGTCGGCTTAGTTCAGGACATGTCTAACTAACTGGATGATATCTGCTGTTTTGGCTTCATGTCTGTGACGGTAAACCAGACACCGTCTCTGTTTGCTGAAGTGACAGATAAGCTGCAGGACAGCACCCCCAATGACTTACTGGTAATTTAGGAAATCCTTACTGGCAGGTTGAGATGACAAGACCACAGTTTTTGTGGCGGTTCTCTGTAATTTGCTTGTTTTCCACTCTGCTATAGAGCCGACGCAGTGCACGAGCAGACAAGCCAAGAAGCATTTCTTTCTTCCTTTCACTCAGCCTTTCTCCTGGCCTTGCTCTCTCTCGACTATTTGCTCTCTCCTATTGTTGTCGATGTATTATTATTCAGCCCGGCTTTGTGGCCTCCTCGTTAAAAAGAAAAACACCGGCTGCAACCGGCAGAAATCACAGCCCACTGTCCGACAACAGTTACATATACAGGAAGGATAAAAGCAAGGTGCTCTGATGGCTTTAAATATAAAGGTTCCATCTATGGTAAAAGATTTAAATGGGCTAAACGTATGTCAAGTAAAAACACCTGACTTTAATTTTATTTGTGGCTAAAAAGCTGCTTAATTTGCTTTATTTAAAATGTTCTTACCTGTTGCATCAATGGTTTCATTCATTCACATTTGCGTTAAAAGTTTTCAATTTGATTTGTACTTTTTGTCCTCCATTGTGGAGCAAGGAGGGGAAGATTGGAAAAATTTTCCAACCGTCAATGCATGTTATAAACATGCTAACTGAAAAAAAAAACAAGTGATAAAATATGGGGTCTGTGGCTACATTTTCTAGAAGTAGGAAAGGCCACTATCTAAAATTGGATTGCTATGTCACTTCCACATCGAGAGGAGCCAGTTGAGGTTGTTAAGTCATCTGGTAAGGATGCTCCCTAGGCGCCTCCCTAGGGAGGTGCTTTGGGCATGTCCGACTGGGAGGAGACCCCGGGGAAGACCCAGGACACGCTGGAAAGACTGTCTCTCGGTTGGCCTGGGAACGCCTTGGACTCCTCCCAGAAGAGCTGGAAGAGGTGGCTGTGGAAAGAGATGTCTGGGCCTCCCCGCTCAAGCTGCTGCCCCTGCGACCCAACTTCGGAACAAGTGGAAGGGATGGATGGGTTGCTACGTCAAAATCCAAGATGGCTGCTGCCAAAAATGTCAGGCTATCTCGTGCGCTGGATAACTTGACAAAAAAGCTATGTGCCAACTTCCATTTTGGTCTGTGGCTACATCCAGGCGAAAGGTCACTGTTAAAATGAGTTGCCATGTTAAAATCCAACATGGTGCTATACATTTGAGGAAACTGTGTTTTCTAGTTTTTATTTGCTTAAAAGTATTTATCAAATGACTAAGATGGTTGAAGATTTTTCAATGGTGACCAAGGCCACCATTGAAAAATCTCCCATTGTTCTCCATAGTGTAATTTCTCCCCACTTGAATATCTTGCATAAAAAAAATTTAGGTTTACTTGCATTCTCTGTTCAGTTCTAGTCCCGAAAAACATCTCCAAAACTACGAACATTCACTATTCAGACCCCTCAGAGACAGGGGACATAGGCGTACTGCTGTTGTTGCAGGTGAAGGAACAAACTGAACCAGGCACCTCCGTGTATTCATGTACAGTAAAGAACTTTGACAAACGGCTCGCCAGTTTACCATGGCGACGCCGCGGCCTGTGTTCTCGTCTCTAAGGTAACCGTGGCCCTGAGCTCCCTCTTATTGGCTCAGCTTCTCAACACCCAGCGAGAGACAAAAGAGAAGGACCCGGCGCTGGTAATTTCTTATCACCAAATCCCATTAGGCTCAGGAATTTTCTTTCTTTTTTTGTTATTAGCCCACACAAAAGTAAAGTGGAAATCAGCGTACCCAGTGAGCTCGGCTCCTACTGTGAGTCCGACCGGGCCCCCTAATAACATCACTCCACTCCAGCTTGCACAGTATTAATACAAGAGACTTTTTAAAAAGCATATTAATAGGCTGAAAATAAGGAGCTTGAAAAACTGAAATATAATGGAATCATGGCAGATAACCCTAATAGCATTTAGATTATTTCATTAATCTTGCTAATTAATAATTAGCTAGTTGTGTATAGAGCTCAAAGAAAACTGCTGCCTCTCAGAGTGTATTTAAATCAGAAGATTAAAGTTTATTTATTGGGTAATGCCACCTAATCAAATATGTAATAAAAGCTCATTTTTAAATACAGTTTTCTGGTCTTGAGAATACTAAATTCTGTATCTAATGATTTGTTGGGAAAAATACCATACCATACCATACCATAACGCATCATACCATAACGCATCATACCATAACGCGTCATACCATAACGCGTCATCCCATAACGCGTC
>NC_056520.1:8987771-9016709 GCF_014905685.2 Nematolebias whitei | reverse complement strand
ATCCCATAACGCGTCATCCCATAACGCGTCATCCCATAACGCGTCATACCATATTGTACCATACCATACAGTACCACATCATACCATATCATACCATACTCTACTATATCATACATTCATGGGGACTGAGATTGGGTAGAGACAGGGCAGCCAACTCAGGACCCGGAAGTCCCAGGTTCGATCCCCAGACATTCCCACATGTCGTGGTGTCTCTGAGCAAGACATCTAATCCCTAACTGCTCCCCGGGTGCTTATATAGCTGGCCACAGCTCCACCTGGGTGTATCCCAGGTGTGATGGGTTAAATGCAGAGAACCACGTTCGCCATTGTATGGGAACATACAATGATGACAACACGTAGCACTTTATTATTTACTTATTATACCGTATCATACCATATCATATCATACCATACTACACCGTATAATACCACCCTGTACCTTACCATATTATGCATACCGTATCATACCATACCATATCGTATCATATATACTATACCACTTTATTCATAAAGCACTTAAAAACAGCAGCAAGGCCAATCAGAGTGCTGTAAAACAAAGCTAACAAGCAAAGGACACAGCATAAAATACATAAATCCAGAGGTAAATATAAGACACACAAAAAAAATGCAAATGGTGTTCCTGAGGGAACCTCCAAAATGTCCCAAAATATTCATGTGTTTCTCAGTTTCTCGGCGTGAGTCTCAGAATTAACCAGGGCGCCTGAAAGTCATCTCTATTTTTTGTGGAAAAAATGTGCAAGAAACGTAAGACAACTGTGAGAGGGTGGGGGACCAATGAAACCATATGCAAATTCAGTTGCCTTCTACAGGATTTAACCCCGGTTATGATCCGTCTGTCTAGAAGGGACTTAAAGGACATTGAACATTTAGAGTCCACACAATTGTAACAATGTGAAGTGATTTTGATGCAACGAGGAAGTCCCTTCTGGAGGAGCAAAGTCTTTTCCAGACCAAACCTTCAGTCGTACCTTGGTACTGCTGCTGAATGTGTACAGCTTTAACGTTACATGTTACATGCGGTCTGGTCTCAACTACAGTAACTTCTAAAGAAGTTACTGTAGTTGATTAGAAATAGGTCTGAAATGAAAATCAAATGGACAGGAAGTCATAGTTTATCACCGTACAACAAAACTCTGCAGGAACTTCATGAGTTCAGCTCAGAAATCTCACCTTGCCACCTTTTGTTCAACCAAACGTGTGCACATGGGATGGCCCGAGTCCCACTGGATCCGACACCGCTCAGCGCACTGAAAGGGCCCGATGGCTGTAATCACCTTGCGTGTGTGCATGTTGTGTGTGTGTGTGATAACCGCCCCTCTAAAGTCAGATTGACAGACAAAGGTCTAATCGCTCCTGAGCTGCTGCAGCCGAACACCTCAGAGGAAGTATTGACCCAAAAGCATCATAATCCCCTTCACCCAACACCGGCAATTTCATGTAATACCTGTAATAACACACATTCAGCTCAAAGTACTCATCAAACAAGCTCCGAGCATCTGATTTTGAAGAGGTGAGTCGTTTGAATAAAAGGGACCCGGAGAGTGTATCAATCTGGAATAACAACACGGTGGACCCGACTTGTCTTTTCACTTCCTTTTATTGTTCTGTGCTGTTTGATTTATTTTCACTCCTGTGCTCTGTCGTTATACGTTTCATTTGCATATGGTAAAAATGCAATACTGAAAAGTGGTATTTTTTTTCTTTTTGTGTACTCGTGAATGAAGCTTTCAGTCTCTGCACGTATATCTGAAATGTCTTTGATGCTTTGAACATCTCACAAAGAAAAAACAGCCACACTTTTATTTTTGTTTGTAGTTTTATTTATTTATTTATTTTGCTGTTGTCAAAAAAACAACCACAACTAATCCTGACCAAGCCTGAAAATCTTTGTAATATTTTGTCAGAATTGTTTCAAAGTTTTCTAAGCCCACAGGGAAATTACTGCCCTCTGGTGGTCCTTTAGGGGAAAATCGACCACATTGAAATCCCATTATAAATGCATTCTTTTTGTTCCCTTATTTATTGTATCGTAAAATAATGCATTCCGTTCAGCAGCTTTTAAAATTTTACATCTAATTCTATACTAGGGACTACTGTAGCTCGGTGGTCAGTGCTACGGTCTCGTAAACCCTGAGGTTGCGGGTTTGAGCCCAGGTTGCATCAGGAATGGCATCCGACGTAAAACAATTGCAAAATCTTTCAAGCATGTTTGCTTGCTGGCAACCCCTAAAGAAGGGAGCAGCTGAAATAAACTTGCTATCTACCTATACTGTTGATTTTTATATTAGCTCACTCTGTGATACATGTCCGATCACCAACAAAGGACTAAGCCTTGTTTTCAGCTACCGGATCAGGAGGTCTTCCCAAACTCCAGACTGGAATTAAAAGAAAAACTGAAAAAGTCAAAAATTCCTTTTTGGTGTATTGAGGAGGGAAATGCATTAATGCATTAACGGTATTTACTTATTTGTTTATACAAAATAGGCCTTGAAATAAATATTTTGTTGATTTAAAAGTAGCGGCCCTTTGCTGACTGGCATTAATAGATGTGGCTACCCCGAGGTCTATAAATAAATTAGTATCGCTACCTTTAATGTCTGTGATAATTTCTTTTCACAAGAAAGTGATTATACACTGTATTACAGGCTTCTGGAAAATGTTCTAACCCAAGTGTAGGAAATCTTCACAAATAAACACACATTTTACTCAAATATGAACTATTTGCTTATTTACACATGAAAAATACCAAACCAGTAGAATGTTTTGTGTCAAACATAAAACTAAACCTCAATAATATGAATTAAAACCTAAAGCAGGCCACTAAAATACTCAGTTTTTTTTTCATAGCTGACCTAAATGTAGCTTGTGTGCTTTGTAGCCTCACAAGATGGCTATGGAATTGACAGGCAACAATAAAAATAGATAGCAGTTGCAGGTAGCAGAAGCTGAATGATGAGACCAGTCACCCTTCCAGTTAGAGTTGGTACACGCAGCAGACAGTGTCAGCAGAAATCCTCCATGTCGGAACCTGTTTTTTATCCTCCTCATCCGCTCCTTACAGGCCTTGTACCATGAGTTAGTTCATTGCTAGCATCTTAGTTTGCTAAGTTTGGAGAAGTGCTGGAAGTAGCAAAGGGTTCTAAAACAGGCTTGGGCAAACCCCGGCCCGCGGGCCGTATACGGACAAAGCTCAAAAATTTCTAGCCAGTACTGTGTATCGGTTATTGGCAATAGCCTTCCCCGCCCAAAATCAGTATCGGCAATTCCCAAAATTTCCATATCGGTCGGGCTCTAATAACATAATAGTACTACTTTAGACCAGCGTTCGTTTTACTCTGCCAATCGCTAGGCATGTCACTATGACGAATTTTGCTGGGCGATTGTCTCAGAAGTTGTTGCGATAAATGATATCGTTTGAAATTTAACAATAATTGTCAAATTTTAGAAGAAATGCTGATTTGATTTGTGTGTAGTAACTTTTTGGACCACCTGATGGCAGTATAAGACTGTTTGAACCAAAGAATGGATACAACAAAGTCCATGCTCAATAATCCAGGTATACAATCCAAGATTTTTCAGTCAGGTCATCTGGACAGTTTCTTTTTTTGTGCTGAAACGTTTCGCCTTCGATTTGGAAGGCTTCATCAGTCAAGGAAACGCACAACAAAACTGATTCTTCCCCCAACAGCTTACTCCAAAGTGGAACAAACCAGTTATGTTGGTGCTAAGATGGTCTCTTTGTCACGCCCCCTCCTCCATTGCCAGCCCTCTTCCTTGTTGACAGTCGTGTCAAACTGGTTGAAAACAACAAAGTCCATGTTCAATAATCCAGGTATACAATCCAACATTTTTCAGTCAGGTCATCTGGAGCACAAACATAACTGGTTTGTTCCACTTTGGAGTAAGCTGTTGGGGGAAGAATCAGTTTTTTGTTGTGTATTTCCTTGACAGATGAAGCCTTCCAAATCGAAGGCGAAACGTTTCAGCACAAAAAAAGAAACTGTCCAGATGACCTGACTGAAAAATGTTGCAAAGATGGACAGTTGAGCCACGTGTCTTTAAGAAAAATAGGAGGGAGGGTCCTTGATGTAATATGGGCTGACATGGTGGCACTGTGGACGCTTGGTGATTTGAGCTATTTAGCATAGCATTTTTCACACAAAGCTTTTAATAAAAAATCAGTAAGCAAGTTCTCAGCTTCTTTTTGCAGAGAAAAACAACTTTTTTCACGAAGGCACGGGTTTTAACTGGGAATTTTGAAGCTTGACAAGACGTAGGCTTTTTTCCCCCCCCGAGGTCAGCCTGTTAGCTTAGCTCGTAGCTTAGCTTCTCAGCTTAGCTGCGTTTAATGATTCAAAAACACGATTTTGGATAGTTAAAACAGATTTTAAAGAGAAATGAGAAAGGGAGGGGTCGGTGAGAGCACCGGAGTTGAGCCTTGTCTTCAGTAGAAAGAGAGAGGCACGAAGAAACGATAAAGTCCGTAAATGAAAATGAAGTTGATAATTTTCATTCATTTTGCGATTGATTTATTGTTTATCCCAACAAGCCTACTGATCACATCCCCGTACATCGCCCAAATGCCCTGATGAGACCTCGACCTGATGAATGGAGCTCTCGTGTAGGTTTAAAGGGCTTAAACGATAAAATGGAAACTGCAATTTTTGAATTGAAAAAAAAAAGATTGTGAATTAGTTTTATGACTTTGATTTTTTTTTTTTTTAATGTTTTGTCCAGTCTTTGGCTCGAGTGCCTCTAAACTCGTCCAGATATCTTGCGGTTAATAAGTAAAAAAACCCCACAATGTTTAGCTTTTAATGTGATCTAATCGCATGCAGGAGTTATGTTTGCAACACACACACAAACACACACACCGTCATTATCATCACAGCCTCAATCATCCTGTACACACACACACACACACACACACACACACACACACGCGTTTCAGCCTCTGATTTGGTATTCATGTCACAGAGATTAATCATCCTGCTCAGCCCATCTGTTGTTACACACATTACCTGACTCCAGGTGTGTGTGTGGTGGTGGTGTTGGGGGGTTGACAGACAGTAAGAAGGGTCTCTATCACCAATCTGCATATTAACACCCGGCCGTCCCTTTAATTTCCTACATTGGTTGATAACCGTCAGCTCTTCTTGGCTTCCTCGTTGCTCCGACTGCGCTTTGAGAAAAAGATACTGTGTGGTGTGTACACACACACACACCTGTTTTTATTTAACTGTTTATAAAATCAAACTATCATCGACATAAAAACAAACCGATGTAAAATTCAGGTCGGTTCATTCTCGACAGATTGAAAAGTGTTTCATTCATCAGGAGGCGCTGACCCATAATTGTTGGGTCCGGATGAATTGTTTGACAGCTCTGAGGTAAAAGACAAAGTTTTAGGATTTGGCTTCTGAATTTAATTCATGCAAAGGTGAACTAAGGTTACGTTCACACCGCAAAGGTGGCCCAAATCTAACTTACTTCACTTGCTTTGTTTTATTTTACAATAGTCTATCAAAGATCACACAACTTTATCATTTTTTCTGAAACAGTTGTAATGACGGCTGTACTATCTAACAGCCTCGGCCAGCAGCTCCTCCGCAGATCGTACAGTACATAAACACGCCCACAAAGTTCCGACCAATCACATGATGCGCTGTAAAAAACAGGTTCTGACTGGGGGAAATGCACAAGACGGGGTCTCGACAGGACTTGCAAAACAAAAAACCATTTTTGTGACGTGCACATGCCAGTGAGACAACTGTCACTTCTCATGGAGTATAAAATCAGAGTGATTTCAATATTTGTTGTGGAAATGTGCCGCCCACTAAAAGTTGCATGAGACATGGTGTAACTGTTTTAATAAAATAAACGAGCATGCTAAGAAATTCTTATATACCAGTAGTTATAAAAGATTGGTTGTTTTATTAGTTTAGTGTCTTAACTCCGTATATACAGAGAAAATGACTCGAAATCCCAAATGATAATTATAATTTTCAGAAAGACATACGTGAGTACGCTAAATTACACGTTTTTGTTGCTCATTATTGATTCAGATTTGTATTTGTTAATGTTTTATGTTTATTCTTTATATATTGTTTATATATAAATGAGTAAAGGGAATTTTATTTTTGAGCTATCATACAGAATGCACAGGTCATTTTGTTACTGATGAACTCGAGCATCTTTACGTGAGATTTTTTTCTCAACCAAAAAAAAAAGGCTGAAAGAAGAAGAAAAACGTGTATTTGTTTGTTTTTCATATTTTCCGTTTATTAGAACAAATGCTGTCTCTGTTCAAAGATACTTTTCCGCTCTTGTACTCGCTCAAGGCGGATACATTCTCCTCTCCCTCCCCTTTTCTCCTCTTCCTCCTGCTTTTGCTCTCTTTGTGTCTCAGAGCTCCTGTTACACATCTTCCGAACAAAAAAAAATACTATTACGGATCTGGTGAGCTGAATTTCAACGCAATCGACAAAATCTTCTCAACAAAACGTCAGGGTCCTGGAGAGCCCTCATGTCCTGCCGAGACTCACGCTGCAGGATAAACCAGGGATCGTGGGGAGTTTGGCAGCTGATGTGTCTTTCAGTTCTGTCTCAGGAGGACGCTGAAGACATTCATATAATTGGATTCATGATAGCAGGGTTTCTGATTTTTGGCATCGGTGGGTCCCTATGTTATCAACTTTTGAAGAAGACATCGGCAGCAGTCTGTGTGAAGGTTTAGTTTGTTCTACGAATACTCAAAATCAGCTGATTTACGAGTTGAACCGTAAGATGGAAGCAATTTGTGAGAATCGCAGGCCACATGTGGCTTCTAGGACTCACCAGCCTCAGCCGAGCCGAGCCTCGGACAAGAAAAACAAACACCCCCTTTTGTTCTTCACTCGAATGTCTCGCACCAAAAACATGTAGGTTTACTTCATTCCCCGGTCAAATCAAGTCCAGAAAAACACTCCTCGTCTCAACGGCGTACCTTCTTCTTGAGCCTTTATGTTGCAGAAAATCTGAAATTTGTCCCATAATGTTGACATTTGGTGTATTTTTTCGTGTGCCTTCTTTTCAGAACAAACACTCAAAAGAGACAAAAGATGCTAACACCCCTCCCCCCCCCTCCGAAAAGGTAAGAAATGAATGTTTTTACCAATTAAGAGTCTTTATACAAGACAACAACAAAACAAGTGGGTTTTTTTTAAGTATAAATGAAGTAGGTTTTGAGGTCCGACATAATTAAACCCATCAAGCTGTTTCCTGTTAGAGGTTTGGAGGGAGAGTTTCCTTTTTCCCGTCTCTCTTCAGCGCCTGTTTGTGTCTCCAAGGATGTTTGGTAAGATAAACACTCGAGCTGCTGATGCTTCAGAGGATGATCTACAATGTTCCACAGCGAGGTCAGAGTCGTTGTGTCTGCCGTTAGAACGAACAAACCTTCAGCTGCTCCTTAAAGCAGCTCCTGAGGAGCAGAAACTCGTAGAGCAGGCCCTAATTTAGCTTCAATAATGGATATATCTGCAGGTAAAACAGCCCTGATGCAGCTTCTTAAGAACAATATATATATTTAATATAGCTTTCATTTCTGGAGGGGTTTATGTTTTTTTTTTTTTTTTTTTTAGAAAATAAAATGTGTAAATCTAAAAAAAGCTGGAGCGCAAGTGTTTTAAAATTCTTTATTTTTTTTAATGCAGTGGGGTGGAGCTAAGTGCCAAATAACGAGCAGTTTGTAAAAGTAGCCGTTCTTTTTTTTTTTTTTACGACTTCACTAAAACATTCAACATAACTCACTTTGATCAATATCTTTCTAATGTTTAGTTTCTGAGTGATTTGGCCTCAGAATTGTATTAAATTATTCCATAAGAAGAAAGAAAGTGTGATGTGTTGTCACTGTATGTTGATGACATCATCGTATGTTTCTGTACAATGACAACATTGGTTCTCAGCATTTAGCCCATCCCACCTGAGATACACCCAGGTGGAGCAGCGGGCAGCTATGCAGGCGCCCGGGGGGAGCGTTTAGGGATTGGTTGTCTTGTTCAAGGACACCACGACACATGGGCATGGCGGGGAGTTGAACCTGTGACTTTCTGGTCCCAAGTCGGCTGCCCTACGTCTACACCACAGCGGCTCCAGTAAAGAGCACTATAAGATAGTGCATTTAAGTTCAAACCAAAGCAGCATTAAAAAAATAGGCCATTAATTTTTGAATGGAAGTCCTGTTTACCCCCCCCCCCCCCCCTCTAAAAAACATCTTTAGCCTGTAGTGGTGAGACTAGGTTTGTTGTATGGTCTGGAGACAGAGACATGGACAAAAAGACAGGAGACAGAACTGGAAGTGACAGAAATGAAGATGTTGAGGTTCTCCTTTAGTGACAAAGATGGATAAGATTAGGGATGAGATCATCAGAACAACTGGGAGATCATGTTAGAGGCCAGACTGAGATGGTTTGGACATGTGCAGAGGAGGGACAGTGGGTATACTGGTAGAACGATGTTAGAAATGGATATGAATATGGATGCAGTTAGAGAGGACATGGAGGTAGATGGAGTGAGGATGCAGAGGACAGAGTGAGATGGAGGAGGATGGCTCCCTGTGGAGACCCCTGAAGAGGAAAAAGCTGAATAAGAAGATTGTTTTGTATTTACTAGGACTCGTGATCAGAGTGAAGTCAGGGTAATGGAGCATGTGGCTCGTTTATAATCGTTACAAACATCAAATACAGCGAGGCGTGTTTGAGTTTTTTGCTCGTTTTGCTTCTGAATGCCACAAAGACATGGCTGCAGGATTTCATCTAATCGTGGTCGGCTCCAAACGTTGCACGTTTTTTTTGTTTGGGTCCTGAAAAGAGGCTAATTCCAGAGAGAAAAGCTGGGAAGTTGTGAGCAGACTGTGGACCCAGGGCTGATCGTCCAGATTTCCACCGCGGGACTCCGAGGGACAAGTGTCCAATGTGGTCGTGGTTCTGAAGCGTCTGTAAAAGTCGAACACGCTGGAGCTGCTCCTTTGTGAGTTTCTGTTCTTTAAAATGTGCTCATGTTGTCTGTCAGGAGTGTAATGGACATCTTATCAGTAGTTTGACAGCGTGTGTGCTGGGGGGTTATGAGCAGAGAGCTGACAGCACAGTGATGGGATGATAATGTGTGTTCTTCATGGTGGAGACATACAGAGTGATGGACAGGGCTGTTTCTTCTGGTTATCCGGCTCATCTGTCCAGTTTGACTGACAGGACTGCGCTCCACTGCAGTCTTTACCTACCCTCCGTTTACTCAACCCCCACCCCCCCTCCCACAGGATGTTTGTATACCTGACGGGAGTCAGTAAACTGTGGACTTTATTGATTAAAAAATCATATATATATTTAGGTAAGCCTTTTCCTCAGCATCTGTGATACTAAACTACTCGGTCACCTCTTGTTGCAAGAACACAAAAGGCTTCACGGGACCTGAGAGATGATTCGGTGTTTACTGTGTGACAAGTTTTCACCCCCTTGGTGGTCCTGAAGTCCATTTCATGGGCCGAACTCTGTAACGTCTAGTATTTTGCTCTGATTTTGTTACAAACTGTCTTTGTGTCGACTGCTGCTAACAAAGTGACTGAAGATATTTAAAAAGTTTTTTGTTGATTATTTGCCGACACGACGTTGGTTCATCCTTTGCACACCTGAATGATACATGGGTCAGAATTAAGAGTTTTAAACAACAACCACCAACATCAGCATGTACAGTATATCCATGATGATGATGATGATGATGATCAGGTGGTGGACAAGCAGACAAAGTCCAAAAGACTTTACCATGCATGAAACTCAAGTCTGAAAAGGGTGGATTGCTCTCTTCAGGTCGATGGTGAGGTTCTGCCTCCAGTGGAAGAGGTCAAGTATCTCGTGGTTTTGTTCATGATTGGGGGAAGAATGGAGCGTGAGATTGACAGATTGGTGCAACGTCTGCAGTAGGGAATCTGTGCCGGTCCATTGTGGTGAAGAGGGCTCTGAGCTGTAAGGCGAAGCTCTCTGTTTACCGGTCGCTCTACGTTCCTACTCGCACCTATGGCCATGAACTCTAGGTAGTGACTGAAAGAATGAGATCGTGGATACAGGCCTGATACTTGATTTGTTTATTATTTAAAAACTCTCTGGACCTAGTAGTGGAATTTTCTTAGAGATTATTTTGTGGTATAGCAGTTTTCAAAATAAATAATGGCAAAAGGACACCCTATGTTTTTTTTTTCATTCCTATTGCAAGTTTTATACCAAAAACATATCGTGATATATATCGTTATCGCCACCCTTCACAATACATATCGTGATATGAATTTTATGCCATATCGCACATTCCTACAAGACAGACACGCTAGCTAAAAATCTATAGAGGTAGTGCTGTGTTTCCATCACGCTGAGCCATCTCCACCCCCCGCTTGGTACAAACAGTGGGCAATACAGACGTGTCTCTGTCCACCCACCCCCCCGCCCCATCGACAAATCACCAAAGATATTCATTCATTCAACTTTTATTTAGACAGGTTAATCCCATTGAGCCTTGAGGACTCATTTACAAGAGAGACCTGATTTCAACAAAGAATGATGACAATAGCGACAACAATAAACAGTTATAAAAAGTCATACTTTTTTTTTTTTTTTTTTTACAAATAGGATGGCTAAAAAAAGAAAAGTAACAAAAAAACAGCTAGATATTAAGGCGAATCTAGAAAACTAAAAACAGGAACATGTCTGCATTGGTCCTTGTCAGGAGTCCATCAGATTCTTAAAGCCACTTAGAGAGGTCAAGGTCGAGAGCTTCAGATCTTTTTGTAAAATATTCCAGGAAACAGGAGCGGAGTAGGAGAAGGCCCTTTTGTCTAGTTCAGTCCTCACTGAGGGAACACTGCAGGTAATAATGTCCTGAGAGCGCACGCTGTAGCTGCACTCACACAGAGACATGTAGGAGGAGATGTATGAAGGCAGCAGACCAAGAAGTGATTTAATGATGAAAATGTACCAGTGAGAGAGTCTGCGTGAAGTTAATGATGACCAGTTAACCAGTGAATACTGGGTGCAGTGGTGGGTACGATAATCACAGCCAGTTATGAATCTTAGTGCACCGTGATAGACAGCATCCAACATCTGCAGGGTTCTTGTAGGAGCGTTCATGTAAATAATGTCACCGTAATCAATGGAGGGAAGGAAAGTCACAGATACAAGACGTTTTCTAGCATTCAGAGTTAGACAGGATCTGTTTCTGAAAAAGAAACCCAGTTTAACTTTCAGTTTCTTTACCAAGTTTTCCACATGGAGCTTAAAAGAAAGATGCGAGTCGACCAAGATACCCAAATATTTATAGGAATCAACAAACTCAATGGGGACACCATTTGAGGATGAAATCTGAGGAAGAACTGCTGGGACCAACTTCCTATTTGAAAAAGGCATCCCTTTGGTTTTGTCTGCATTTAGGACAAGTTTGAGGCGGAACAAATCAGTCTGGATGATGGTATGAACGCCCTGCCATGGCAAGTAAACTAGGGGAAACACTGTATTGTGTTTAAAGCTTATCGGTGCTCTTTTACTGGGTAAGCAACAAAATAACGTGATGTAAGACGCTGTTCTCCCACTGCAGTGGAACACAGAATTTCAGTCCTTCACAATAAAAGACTCAAACGTACAGAGTGTTAAACTCTAGGAGCTGCCTCCAAACGTTTCCTGCTCTTACTTTACGGTTTTTCCAGTAACGCTGATACTGCAGCATGGACCACCAGGACTTTAGAGGGTATTTATAATCTCAACATTGTAGCAAATACCAAAAAAAACTATTATTTTTCTTTCAACTGACCCAGATACACAGAGTAAAACAACTCCACAACAAGAAGAAGTGAGCACTAAACAAGACTTCCAGTTTCACCGACTCGTGTTTTACTGCCAGGCGTTCGTATGGTTTCCATGCTGACCAGCTGCTCCTGCTTTTCTGTCCAACAATGAGAAACTGTTGACGCTGCTGAGCTGAATCCAGAGCGCTCTGCCACATTTCATCTGTACCTTCTCCCCTAACATGGATATCCAATGCAGACATGTTTTGGCCCAACAGCAGCTGTATGTGGAGGTTCAGCGTGACGTGTCGGAGTTTAACCGTGCCGACTGTTGTAGTTTACCGTGTGACGAAGCTCTTTTGTGTCGGCTGGTAATAAGAGCTGCGTAGCGTGCGATGCTGTCACCGCTGTTTGTTTAGGTGTTGTTGTATATTTACATACATGTGCACGTGTGCGCGCACGTTCGGCCGCCAGTATTTGTTCAGCTTCCTCCGCTTCCTCAAGGTTGCCTCGTGGCAGCCAGGAGACAAGAAAACTTCTTTTTGTCTGCGTGTGTTTGCCAGGGCCAATAGAATCTAAAGTAAACAGGTACGCGCCTCTTTCCCAGGTGGAGCGGGATGAATGAATCCAGACACAACGACAGACGGCTGCCGACCTGTCGGTGCGGTGGCTGACGAAAACAGCCATTTTACCCTTCCTGTTTCTATCTTTGAAACCGCAAACGATGGATTTGAGGCAGTTCAGCTTTCGTTTGCAGGCGTTCACATCTAGATCGGTCGCACAACTGAGACGTCGGCATTATTTGTAACAAACAGAACCCATTTTAGGTGAGCAAAAGTATTAAAACAGATGGACTTAATATTTAGTTGGCAAGTGTGTGCTCACAGTAACCACGTCAAACCTGAGACCTGACATCAGCAGACGTTTCAAGGCCTTCAGTGTTTGTTTGATTGAGGTTGTCCCTTCCAGTCCCTTTAGCAGGTGAGAATTGCAGCTCAGTAGGTTTTAAATCTGGAGAAGGACTGGGCCAGTTCTTCTTCTTGCTCCTGATGAACGCCTTCGTCCCCCCATCGTAGAGTGAAGAAAGGATTTAGAAATACCCTTCGTCCGTCCGTGCATGTAAGCTTGATAACTCAAAAAATAAGCAACGTGTGCTGACTTCCATTTTGGTGTGTCGCTACAAGCTGCTAACAGCCTCAATGGTTAGCACTGTTGCCTCACATGTCCTGGGTTCAGTCGCCGGTTTGGACCTGGGACATTTCTGGGTGGTGTTTGTATGTTCTCTCAGTGCTGTGTGGATTTTCTTTGGGTACTCCGGTTTCCTTCCACAGACCAAAAACATGCATGTTAGGCTGATTGGTAACTTTAAATTGTCTCTAGGTGTGAGTGAGAGAGTGAATGGTCGTTTGTCTTGTTTGTCTCTATGTGTCCCTGTGATGGACTGGAGACCTGTCCAGGGTGTCCCTCACCTCTCACATAGTGACTGCTAGATATGGGCACTAGTGATCCCCGTGACCTGGAAAGGAAGAAAAGGGTAAAGACAATGGATGGATGTACGGAAGGATGGAAGGAAACTGTCCACCCCAATAATTTGAGGAAACTAGTTTCCTCAAATTATTGTGGTGGACAGAGACAAAACCTGTCTGAATCCCTCAGCCACAGGGGACATCGATGTATCACTTGTTTTGGCAGCATTACCTTCGTCTCCCATTCAGTTTGGTTGCATCTTCCTTTAAATGTTTCTGTAGGATGTTCTTTAGTTTTTCCATCCCTTTGTTAAAGGTGCTTATGTCACAATTAGGCACTCAGACCCAATAAGGAACCGGACTGACAATAACAGAGCCAACTCATGTATGATTTACAGTGATTTATTTACAGTGAAATATGGATTCTGGTTGTATTTTTCATGTGTGGGTTCTCTCTTGGAACTCTGGTGGTCCAAGAACATACTTATTAGATTAATAGAAGTCTAAATCACCCGTAGGTGTGTGAGTGTGCACAAGAATGGTTCAACCATGGTGGCCTGTCCAAGGTGTACCCCAACTTGTTGCCCGATGACCACTGGAGGGGGGTTTACTGTTGACCATTTTTAATTTATTTCTCGGCATTGTAAGGAATACACCAGAAACTTTCAGCTCATCTCTTAAAAACTTTGTTTCAGCAGCATCACTGTTGATTAAAATCCCGTCATTTTGTTCAGTGCATCCTGAAGTCTTCAGGAGTCTGTGTCGTCAGCTAGTAAACCTTATCTTTATTTTTTTTAACAAAGTACTTCTGTCCAAATATAAACACTCTTGGCCTAACAGCATCTGTATCTTCCACAAAGCCCTTGTCCCTCCATCGATTCAGAATGCATCTAGTGATTGTTCTTGTGATCATTTGTTGAGTCATTCGTTTGTTTTTAGACCATGCGTGGAGATGCTTGTGTCTCGTCCTCTTGTGCCTTCATTGCCTTGTTGTGCTTTAGACTATTGGACATGTGTCCTCTTGGAGATAAGTCAAAGGAGGCTAACAAATACCTCTCATTCCCATGCTTACGTACAAGGAGATGCAATTATATAGTAGAATGATGCTTTTTGACAAACCGTTGGGCATGTTGTTGTTGACAATACATGATGACACAGTCATGGTCTCGATTGGCTGTAAAGTACCAGCTGGTGATCAAACTGTTGACTTGTTTCTTGCAAGTTCTGGAGGCAATGTGTCCACACTTACAAGGTTTTTACTCAGAGCTTTTGTAAAGTATAAACTACAGTCATTCTCCAGACTTTAAATCTGTCTGGTACAATGTCTAGTATCCTGTTGCATCAGTTGGATGGATGGACAAAAGTCTAGGCAGGTTTTTTTTTCAAACAAATTTTTATTGCTACTGTTTTCTTGATGCAGTCATAACGTGCATGGAGGTAAATTAGTCTCAAAAGTAGTCAAACAAGCATGCAAGTTTTATGTGTTTTAATATAGAGGTTATGAGCTATACTTCCAGTTAGAAATACAGATTTTTTCAGTAACTCAGTAAATATGGTGAGCCTCAGATGTCCAAGCTTTCCACCAGTCTTGAACGCAGCATTACCTTTTTGAATCTGGAGCGGTAAGGGTCTCAAAAGTCACATTCAAAGGCTGATCCACGCTCAGCAGGTGCACATGTATTTGACCATTTGTATGCACAGACTACTCCTACTTGTGCAATTTGAAAAAGTGTTTGTGTTTGGGGGGTCTTTGTTGTATGCCCGTGTGACTACTTTTGAGACTAATTTATCTCCATACATGTGGACTAGTTTGGCTGGTATTCTGTATTTTACAGTAGAAACAGTAACTGTCTTCTATCAGTTCACAAACATTTCCTCTGTAATCAGAGGTTCCTCCATGATAATATTCCCAGTTTGGTCATCCTTCACTTCTGACTGAAAGTCTTGCAAACCCTTAAAAAGGCGATTAGATAAAAATGAAGACAATATACTGCTGGTACACTACATATAAGATCATTTCTTTCTCTGCAAAAACCGATGTATACGAAGTGTTCAACATGCAGTGATGCTCAGTAGAAGCTACAGTTTGTTCTTTTTATACAATCTAGCATGTAGCAGGGATGTAGAGCACTGAGTTGCTGTGGTAATGTTTGTCACCTTGGGTATTAAAAGAGAAGTAAGCCTCCCCCCCACCCTCCAATTCCACATGCCAGGCAACTCCCAGTGGCCTCTCTGTTGACATAGCTTCCACAATAGGGACTAAAGGCCTCCCAATGCCTCCCATTATCGGCCTAACCCCAGGCGGAGCCACTGCCGTTCAGGGTTAGCCAATGCAGGCCATCCAGCTCTGGCCAAAGGCCCCAAGAATATTATCCTGGATATACAAGACTACCCCCCGCCCTCAAACCATGCTGCATTGTTCAGCGTCATTCTGCTCCCACAATGGGACATCGCACTTTGGAAGTAATGTTCATAAAGGGGAAGCCAATCAAAAATAAAGGCACTTATTGTTTCTCTTTTGACACACATTGCTGAGCTACCAGCCCCTCCCCTGAGCTGTTGCTTTCTCCTAACCCCGGGGTTCATTCACGTCCATTATATGGACAAATTAAATAAAACCCAGAATGGGATAGAAGGGAACAGAGAGCCTCGCCAGCCGTCGATGGTGGGGATAGAAACGGTCAGTGACAGGAGGGAATAGCTGCTAGGATCCAGGGTGTTGGTAACTTGTCACGCAGGAGATAATCAGGTTTTGGTTCTGCTGCTTTGGGACCATGTGGACCTAAAAGACATAAAGAGTCAGAAGTGATGATTCCAGTAAAGCTGGAAGTTTCGGTTTAGAAAACAAAAACCTACAAATGACAGGTCTTACCTCATCTTTGATGGACTAATTAATGGCTACAGACTCGTGGATGAAAGGTATGTTACTGCTGCTAAATGGGGAGGCTTCTCTATGGCTCGACGGCGTATACGCTAAGTTGAATTTTTCTTTCTTTGAAACGTATAATGCACGTCGACACTCTGGCTGAACATGAGTCGAATGCTATTTTTTTGACTGCGAGAGAGAACAGAGGCTTTTCATGACATGAATAGAGCACAAAAGTCCTCTGGGTCATTTTGAACGTTGGTAGAAAAATAACATAATTGCATCCACTTGTAGCAGCAGGAATCTGCACAGCACTACTGTTTGAGGCATACGTGTTCAGTGAGAAATGTTTTGGAGTCTGGCTGTTTGATGGCTGTGTTTTTTCGATATGAAAGAACAATGTCCAACCCCCTTCGCCCCAATCACCTTTTCTGACAGGTGGGAGGACATGCAGAGTTCCTGAATCGCCTTTAATCGACGATTTTTAATCGGCGTGGTTAAAAAGCCACTTGACTGAAACAACACTTGTATTATGATTTTTTTTACATTTGTCACCAATCTAAATAAAGACAAACTTAGCTTTGGTTCAGGGCTTTTTGATATGGTCATACTAATAAAACGGTACCCGGTTTTATCACAATACATTTCTGAGTATTAGGCAGTAAAGACTAACATGTCGTCTACATAGTAAGTTAACTTTGGGGCTCTTATTGTGAAGGGTTTGAAGGAATTTCTCCAAGAAATTTCACACAGTAGAAACAAACTAAAAGTTAACTAAAAGTTAAGTTTAAGAACTGCAGGGTGTACTGAACTTGAAATATGCTCTATAAAAATAGCTAGTAGCTTGTGAATAGATTGTTGGGTGGCTACATCTAGGCATAAGAGAGGTCACTATCAGAAACTGCGTTGCCAGGTCAAAATCCAAGATGGCTGCCACGTTAAATGTCTGTCCACATTGTGAGCATGATAACTTGAAACAAGCGGTATGCCAATGTCCCGCATCGCCAATGGATTTCAATAGTGAATGTTTGTAGTTTTGTAGATGAACGTTTTTCTGGATTGTGATTGAACAGGGAGTGGAAGTAAACAAATGTTTTTATCGCAAGATATTCAAGTGGGTAGAAGAGCAGAGGGAGGTTTTTTTTTGTCTTTTTGGGGTTGTCCAAAGCACCCCAGAAAGATGGATCCTGGAGAGCGGAGGTATGGATTTTATCCACCGCCAGGGGTAGAGCCAGGGGGTGGCCAGTGGTTGCCTTGGCCACCATAGATTAATGCTCAGCTACCCCAATCATTTGAGGAAACTATACTTTTCAGAAATATAAAAACTAGAAAGCAACTGGTTTACATACATATAATATAAGGAAGTTTCTTTCGGCTGCTCCCTTCTGCAGGGCTCACCGCAGTGATCAAACTTGTATGTAACGTATGGCAATTTGCTTTATGCCGGATACCCTTCCTGACGCAAACTGGGCTCAAACCTGCAACCTCAGGATTACAAGACTGTACTACCGTGCTACCACAGCTATATATATATATATATATATATATATATATATATACACACACACATAAATCTGTGTGTTTCCTCTAGTTTCCTTGCTTTGGCAGGGCACTCGTATCTTTCGTAATTTTTGTTGAATGTGGGGGGGAGGGGGTAGACGGAGACACATCTGTGCTGCATGCTGTTTGTACTGACAGTTTTCAACATGGCTGCGGGCGGCTCAGCATGAGGGAAACGGAGCACTACCGATGTAGCTCTTTAGCTAGTGTGTCTGTATTTCACGCCGATAGCGTAATGCTACATTAGTGCTAGCAGTTGTCGGTGGAGGGGTTGGGGGTACATATACAGTTTGGTATGCTGAGCTGCTCTGTCCTGCTTGTACAACCGTAGGAGAAACACTGTATATATGTTGGCAGCCATCTTGGAATTTGGCATGGGAACTCATTTTTCAATAGTGACCCTTACTACACCTAGATTCAGTCACACACCAAAAGTGACATACCAACGTCCATTTTTGTGTGTGGTTACATCTATCAGTGTTTCCCCTACCATTATTCAAGGAGGGGCGCCCTGCCCTGTCAACAGAACCGAGCGCCCCGCCTACCGAAATTGTCCTTCACCCACAATTCCTACCCTGCCATCCTATCAACTGCTGGCACTGACATAGCGCTAAGCTAAGCTAGTGGTGTGCAATACAGATGCACTAGTTAAAAAGCTACAGATATAGCACTCTGCTCTTCTCTCATACATATCCCCCCACACACACACACCACCAACATCGACAAAACTCTTTGAAGACATGAGCGTGAAAGTGTGTCAGGTCATAATCCAGTCCAGAAACGCAATCATCTCCAAAACTGCAAACATTCACTATTCAAACCTTTCAGTGGGGTGAGGTTGGGGGGGGGGGGGGGGGGTGAGAATCGGTGTACTACTTGTTGTTTATATAATATTCAGCAGTTGTTAAACTTTATTATGCTGATCCTCTTATGGAGGATGTAGTTATGATCACCATCGCAAGCCAAGAAATCGCTATAAATGTGACAAAAATACTGGCTGCTGGTCCTTCTGTGGAAAAATTCAGGCAATGATTGTACTTGTTGCACATTTTCAACACATTTCAGGAACACCAGGGTAATACAGATAGCTACGAAGCACTTGCATCCAAAACATTTAAATTGGCTCCATCCATGGTTCAAATGTTCCTAAATTCTGAACAGTCAGTGAAACGAGCAGATGGGTGCAGCAAGGAGAGGAACTTCACTTGGAAAGAAGAAAAGGTTATCGAGGGAGGGGAGAAAAGGGCAGGTGGAAAACTGCTCTTTAGGGTCTTTGAAAGCAGCTGGTCCTGGTTTGAATCTTGACCCCCATTTAGGATGAGCGAGAGACATTGAGACGAACTGTAAGAGACGGGAGCTTGAGTCCTCAGCCCGGCTCTTAAAGGCCCTCCACAGGAAGTCCTCATTCTTCCTAGAGCAGACACCCCCCATCAACAGCTGCGGGGGGAAAAAGCCTTCATTTAGGCTGAGTGGAGGGGAAAGATGCTGAAAGAGTGGACCCCCATCCTCCTCTGAGGGGGGCCCGATATCAAAACCTCCCCTCGGCAGGAAGGACTAAAATGTCAGCAAGAAGGAAGGCTGTCTTTTATCATTTCATTTGGGTATTGATTGGTGTGTGCACTTGGAGAAAGCCTCTTTGACCTTTTCTTGAATTTTTAAGTTCAATCAAACATTGGCTGATCTGTTGTCACTTATTGAAAAGAGCTATACGGAGGAACCAGGTCCTGGTATTGACTACAACCTGGATGAAAGCATTGTCACATGCTCTGTTGATTTTTTTAAGTTGTTGCTGTAAAACCCGGCAGAGTCTATCCATCATCTTTACCCGCTTCTTCCTTTTTGGGTTGCGGGGGTCACTGGTGTCCATGTCCAGTTATCACTGTGTGAGAGGTGGGGACACCTGGACAGATCTCCAGTCCATTACAGGGACACAGAGACAAACAATCTCTCTCTCACTCTCACTCACCCAGGGTAGTCTGTTTAAGACATTAGGAAAAGCTGCGCATCTCGTTGTTTATTTTCACAAGTTTCTGCCTTGGCTGACAGAACCTTCTGGTCCGCAGGACAATTTTTGGACGCGTCAGTAAAACAGAACCGGGAGCCAAAGAGGATTAGCTGTCCTGGGCCACTGACACAAACTAAACACACAACGGTGTGCATTGTGGTTTTAGTTCGACAGAATAAGCTGAAACTTCACTTAATCTGTGGTCAGGCTGCAGAACTTTGGACCTGCTCTTCAGAACCCAAACAGGAAATAGGAAAGAGGTCAGCTCTATAAGAAACCAGTCTAAGAATTACACAAAAACTAAACTGTAGTAAAAAGTGAAGTAGTGTGGTGTTTGTGGTACAAACAAACAGATGAGGTCAGGCTTGAATCCCTGTGGACTATTATGTTTGCAGATGACATTTTGATCTGTGATGAGAATGGGGAACAGGTGTAAGTATGCACTTGAAAGAAGAGGAATGAAAGTCAGCCGTAGTAAGACAGAGTACATGTGTGCGAATGAGAGGGAAGCCGGTGGAACGGTGAGGCTACAAGGAGCAGAGGTCACAAGGGTGCCGGACTTCAAGTACTTGGAGTCCACTGTTCAGGAAAATGGGGAACATGGTAAAGAGGTGAAAAAGAGAGTCCAGGCAGGATGGAGTGAATGGAGAAAAGTTTGTCAGCAAAGGTCAGAGGAAAAGTTTACAAGACAGAGGTGAGAGCAGCTATGTTGTATGGTCTGGAGACAGAGACTTGGACAAAAAGACAGGAGACAGAACTGGAACTGGCAGAAATGAAGATGTTGAGGTTCTCCTTAGGAGTGACAAGGATGGATAAGATGAATGAGATCACGAGAGGTACAGCCCAGGTTGAACAACTGGGAGATAAAGATAGAGAGGCCAAACTGAGAGGGTTTGGACATGTCCAGAGGAGGGACAGTGGTTTGGACATGTCCAGAGGACGGACAGTGGGTATATTGGGAGAAGGACGTTAGAAATGCAGCTGCCAGGAAAAAGACAAAGATCTATGGATGCAGTTAGAGAGGACATGGAGGTAGATGGTAGAGTAGACAGAGTGAGGACAGAGATGGTGGAGGACTCACTGTGAAGACCCTGAAGAGGGAACAGCTGAAAGAAGAATAGGACATCTGTTTTGAACCTCCTTGGTCATTCAGCTGGACTTTCAGTCCTCGGCACCGAAGAAGAAATCTGGTCTTGTGTTTTTCCTTTGGGTCTCTTTGAATCAAACGTTTTACGTTTTTATTTTAATTTAACTATAAGTTCTGCTTTAAAGCTTTTATTTTAGCTTCTGATCTCTTTTACAAATGTACTGTGCAAGTATTCGATCTCGTACTTCCGGCTAAATGTTGTGTAGAGGTTTAACCTTAGCCACTCACTACTGATGACCAGCCTATCCCTTTAAAAGTAGCTTGAAGTATTTGTGTTTTTTTTATTATTGATATTTCTGAGGATTCCTTTGAGCTGAAACACACACCAGCTGATTCCTGTCAGTTCAGACAACAGGTCGTTTTAAATGTGTGTTTGCATTCTTCAGACGAGTTTGGATCACTTTGTGTTCAGAATGTTCTGGGCCGGGACCGCCGGCTCTCTGAGGGACTATCATTGCTGGTAATCCACTTCATGGTCGACTAATCTGTTTATGCCGGGGTCGTTTCATCTCAGACCTCGTTTCCACTCCTCAGCAGGGTTTCTCCCTCTCTCCGTACCTTGTTCTTCAAAGGTCACTTCTTCATTCTTCTCCCTTTTTCTGTCTATCTGCCCTTGTTCCTTTAATAATCTTATTACACAGAGAATCAAAGCTTTCATCTTTTCCTCGTGTCCCGTTTGAAAATCAAACTCGTAAAGTGAGTCGAAGGATCTTTCGCCTTTCCCTTCCTATTTTGACCCAAATGGTTCCGGTGCAAATGTGCCGCCAGTTTGCTTTACTAGTAAACTAGTGTTGGTCGCAGCTAGGCCTGTCACGATAAGTTTAGCTGGGTGATTGTCTCAGAAATTATTGTGATAAACGATAATATTGTTTGAAAATTTACAATAATTAGTAATTATTGTCAAATTTAAAAAGAAATGTTGGTTAATTTGTTTTGAGTGTAGTACCTTTGTTGACCACTTGATGGCAGTATAAGACTGTTGAACTGAAGGATGGATAGTGAGGGAGCGAGCAGCATCTCTAGGAAAAATGGGAGGGAGGCCCCTTGACGTGCTGTCTCGTAGCTGTCTCTTGTTCCTGTTTTTTGGTTCTCAAAGTGGCGGATGCTCTGTGTGGTTTGAGCTCTTTAGCATTTGTCACACAAAGGCACGGGTTTCAACCGTGAATTCTGGAGCTTCTACAAGACGGAGGTTTTTTCCCTGAGGTCGGCCTGTTAGCTTAGCTCGTAGCTTAACTGCTTTTAACGATCCAAAAATGTGATTTTGGATTGTTAAAACTGATTTTAAAGAGAAAAGAGAAAGGGAGGAGTCAGTGAAGAGCACTGGAGTAGAGTCTTGTCATCCAGTGTCTTAAGTAGAAAAAGAGAAACACGAAGAAACGATTAAGCCAATAAATGAAAATGAAGTTGATCATTTTCATTTATCATGCGATTAATTGATTTATTGTTTATCGCGACAGGCCTAATCGCAGCGACCCTTCGTTGGCCAAAACCGTGTTTTTCAGGGACTGAAGGTGGACTCCTGGATCCAACAGTCACACAAAGTCAGATTACAGTGAAATAACCTGATTATAAATACTAATGTTGAAAACGTGCGCCGATAACATCACTTTACTTTGTTATATAATTAAGAAACTTTCTAAACAGGAAGCGCTTTCCTCATTTTTAGTCCATCAGGTCCAATATCTGACTCACAGTGTCATTTGTTTTACAGTCACTAACAATAATCTGAACACCAAACCCGAAACGATCCACCCATTTCTATCCCACGATTACCCAGCAGCCCCTGCAGCTCACAGTCTCTTGCGTAACATGTAATTTCAATAACTCACTGAAATTTAACAATAAACCCACAGAACTTACCATTTCTGTAAAATAGCATCATGTAATGAAACCGAATTCAACTTTAATTTTGAAAATAATCGATGTAAACTTAGAAGTGGTGGTGCAGAGGTCAGGGAAGGCGAGCCTGTGACCGGAAGTCCTGGAGGACCTTGACTAAGAGATCTGGATCTCAGTGGGATTTGACTGGTTAAATAATTAAATAATAAAGTGAGAAACCAACTTTCATTTTAGTGTAGCTGCATCTAGAAGTAAGAAAGGTCACCATTGAAAATGGGGTTGTGTCAAAATCCAATATGGCTGTTGCCATGAACCAGTGAACCCTGATCCTTTGAGAAAATTTGGGTCTAAAACTAGACATTCTACCGTATTTTCCGGCGTATAAATTGCTCCATAAGTCACATCAGTCCAAAAAAAAGCATCATGAAGAGGAAAAAAACAATCACTTCGGCGTATAAGTCGCATTTTTTACGTCACAGCTGACCCATCTTATTATGCATTAATTTAATGGTCAAAACAGCTTCATTTCACCTGAGCGGTGCCATCCATCCAGAGCCGCTAACTCTCCGCCCGCACCAGCTGAGTGACGTGTTGCAGTCCTTCCAAATTTAAAGTGTCAGTATAACCCCTTTCAAGCACGCCCAGACACTAGTGGTTTCCTCAAACTGATGAATTTATTAAGATTCGGTACGTGAAAGCTAAAGAACATACACAAAATAAAACAACAAATATTAACATGAAACGCTTGTACATTTGAAGTAAAACAAAATACAGAAATAAAACAAACATACCTCGTTGACTGTGTGCTACCAAAAGGAATTGGGCTCGTTTCTTCTGTTTACTTTTCACAACTGAACACAGCGCCAACTACAGGTGACATGTAAAACTACATATAATAAAAAACAGAACAAGCCATATGAATGTGAAACATAAAATAAACTGTGGCAGTTACAGCCAGTTAAAAATTGCTTTATGAATATGAGGGGAAAGTATACAAGTCGCAGGACTGACAAATCTATGCCAAAAAAAAACCTGCGATTTATACGCCGGAAAATACGTAAGTTTTTATATTGCTTAAAATTAAAGTTTCCTCAAACAACGGTGGCCATTGGGGTGGCTGAAGATTAATTAATTGTGGCCAAGGCCACCATTGGCCACCCCTTGGCTCCACCACTGCACCTGCTGGTGAATAACTCTCCAGGGTCCGTCACTGCGCCGCCTCGGACACAAATAAAAACCTCCCTCTGTTCTTCCACAGTGCAACTCCTCCCCACTTGAACATCTTGCACCAAAAACATGTAGGTTTATTCTCTGTTCAGTTCCAGTCCAGAAAAACACTTTATCTCCACAACTCACATATTTGTCACATACAGTCTACAGGACTCGACGTCCGTCAGAAACAAACACTTTTTCTGAAAGAGAGTCGTTCAAAGAGCCGAATGCGTTCCCATAAACCACCTTACGCTCAACGTTCACCTCGCAGTGTTCGTTTCAACCCGTCAGCTTTACCTCCGCTCCACTAACAACAAAAACACACAATCAGGTGTCGTTCCTGCTTCCTACACACATGTAGACGCACCCGAACGTGCGGTCTAATCATATTTCTTCCAATCTAGAAGCAATCAGTGATAATGTTGGCTGCTCCCGAGCGCCTGGACTAAACTGGCAGAGGGGGAGGACACGCTCTAATTAAATTAAATGTAGCCTCCATATCAACACTGTTTGACCAGCCAGCAGCAGAGGGAGGAATGATTGGACAGATTTGTCGTGAAGAGGTTATAGGTCACGACAGGATGGAGCTGCAACGTTACAAGAATTATTTTTCTCCTGAGTTCAGTCCAACTCTCCAAACAGCATCGATAATTAACGTGAACTTAACTAGTAACACCATGAGCTTGTTTTTGTCACCCTGTCCGAACACGAACAGGAGTCTTGGTCCGTCCATGTGAGCTGGATAACTTGAAACATGCGTCAGCTACCGACTTCATCTGGGTGGAAGAAAGAGCGGCCATCTTGATGCTCTATTTTGTTGCTGCAGGTGAGAAAATGTACTTTAGTCATAGTTAGTCCCTTACAAGTACTAGAACAAAGTATCGTCAGCGTAAGAAATGATAAAAAAAATACAAAAGTCTGTGTAAACCCAGGGATCCGGGGATGTTTGGCAGTAGGCCTGTCACGATAACATATTGTGCTGGGCGATTAATTGTCTCAGAAATTATTGTGATAAACGATATTGTTTGTAATTTGACAATAATTAATAATTATTGTCAAATTTAAGAAGAAATGTTGGTTAAATTTTGTGTGTAGTACCTTTTTTGACTACTGGATGGCAGTATAAGACTGAACCGAAGGATGGATAGTGAGGGAGCGAGCAGCGTGTTTCTTTAGAAAATATGGGAGGGAGGCCCCTTGACGTGACACGGGCTGACTCTCGTTCATGTTTTTAATTCTCAAAATGGCGGATGCTCGGTGTGGTTTGAGCTGTTTAGCATAGCATTTGTCACGCAAAGCTTTTAATTAAAAAAAAAAAAAAACAGTAAATAAGTTCTCAGCTTCTTCTTTTTGCAGAGAAAAAAACTTTTTAGAGGAAGGCATTGGTTTTCAACCATGAATTTTGGAGCTTTGAAAAGACGGAGGTTTTGTTCCCAAGGTCGGCCTGTTAGCTTAGCTCGTAGCTTAGCTGCTTTTAACGATCCAAAAACGCTATTTTGGATCGTTAAAACAGATTTTAAAGAGAAAAGAAGGGGTCAGTGAAGAGCACCGAGTTGAGCTTTTTGTCATCCAGTGTCTTCAGTAGAAAGAGACACAAAGAAACGATAAATGAAAATGAGGTCGATAATTTTCATTCATCATGCGATTAATTGATTTATTGTTTATCGCGACAGGTCTAATCGTCAGCGTAAGAAATGATAAAAAGTACAAAAGTCCGTGTAAACACAGGAGATGTTTGGCAGAAGCCATTAACAAGTCTTGTAAGAAAGATCCCAGCCGTTCATTAGGCGTCAATCAAAAGACGAAGAGCTAATGGTCAACAGTGCTGGGTAGGCGGGGCCATTTTCACCCGACACCTGAAGAAAAGGCTCGAGTGAGCAGAAGACGACATAGAAGGGTTTTTAGAAGTTACCTCCACTCCATCGACGGTGCCGTTCTGCTTAACTCGGCACATCGTACCTTTCAGGTGTGCGCTCTGTCCGTGTGCTGCGTGTTTCCAGGCTGAGCTCCAGGAGGGCCGACAGGGAGTCTTAAACAAACGCACACGAAATACGCCTTTGATTAGATCAGACACGTGTTCGTTCACGGCTTCTGGGTTTAGGCGCAGAAGCCGTGAAGGTCGTCCTGCAACGGGTTACACAGATTTACTTTCGTTTGGCTCGTTTGAAAGCAGGTTTTGTAAAAGTTGGAAGGGTTCAGATGGTGGTTACGTGACGGCGAGGAAAAAGTCATACAAACCACACGAGCAAAAATCTGGGAACTGAACTTTCCACGACATTTCAGTGGTAGTCGCCTCGTTCACAAGACGCCTCAGTCCAGGACGTACGTGTTCTGGTCACCTCGGTCCATTCGGAAGACCCACTGAGGCAGCTGCTCTGACCAACGTGTGAGGGGGAAAGACCCTCGGAGCTGCAGCTCAGTAATGTGATGAACCGCCCACTCTAACACAACTAACAGATTATTACCAAGTAAATATTCATGATCATGCACCAAAAACTTTGTAGTTAGTTTAAAATAAATAGTAAACCACAAACAGGATCTTTGAACTTAATTAATTTTGTTCAGTGACTGACGAGAGGAAAACGTCCGACACGCATTTAATGCGTCACGCTCCGTTTGAGCCCAGTAGAGTTCTGTTCCACGTCTTTTTGTTTGTTCGGCTTCGATTTCTGAGATTTATGAAAGGGCTGGAAGAAGCCTAAAGACGGACTCGTCTCTCTTCCGAATTGGCCGTCTAACATCCTGACCTAAACGAGTCCGGCTAGCACCAAGAACGAGCGAAAAACTGAAGAACCGCTTCGAAGAAGAAGAGCTTTGTTGCATCGGGCGTTTAAAACGCAAGGCGGACATATTCCGGTAAATTCTCTCTCCGTACGTAAACTTTTCTCGCCCGGCGCATAACTTCTGATCCGTTCAAGACGATTTAATGAAACTTCATACACACATCACTGGTATACTTTACCACCCCAGCTACAAGGTCAAAGGTTATACAAGGTCAAAGCCTGTCCGGACCATTGTGCAGTATTTTATTGACGGGCGAATAATGAAATGCAAGACGTATTCATGCGGTCCTGATAGTTGCCTTAACTGTCAAAACGTATGAAAAAAGGTTGGGTGGTCAACGGGCTTCTCCGTAACTTTAAGACGAGACCCAACCATTGAACCAGGACAACAGGTAAAACATGCAGGTTGGTCCTCCCCCCGTGTTAAACCTTTAATCCTGTCCGCACGTTGGTTACAACCATATTTTAATAGCTGTGGCATCAAAACTCCGACGGACCTTAAATGATGACGTTAAGGATCTAACTTTCTATTTTACAGATCTGAAATGTCTGGTTAGATGTTAAAACCGGTTCATCAGTGAATTTTAGTAAATGGATTTCTTTGACCTTCAACGCCTCCATATAATCATCGTGAAACTGTTTTTTTGCAGGCATCTCCTTCGACGCCCCGGAGGACGACGAGCCTCAGGCGCAGTGCACACGGGTCACCTGGAGTCACCGTCAACAGCCTGAAACTTTAACCCGTTCAAACGGATCTCCTCCGGCAGCCAATGAAACAGTTTTGTCTTTAGAGCTCGCCAGCTGAAAGTGGAACGAGTTCAGAACCAGCGAACTCGACGAGCACCTTTTGTCACACGGGTGGTCTCCGTCCGACCCACCCATAACTTCTGATCAGCTTCAGATAATTTACATATGATGAACATGCGCATCGTCGCAACACAGTGTCTCGCATACACTAATCACCTCAGCTCCAAGGTCATAAATCAAGGTCAAAGTTAAAACGAGCTTTTCCTGTCCATAACATCTGATCCGCTCCAAATAATTTAACAAAACTGTGCACATATGCATCATCACTAGTTAGAGTGCCACATAATTATTTAATTGCCCCACCTTTATGGTCAAGGTCACAAGTAAAGGTCAAAGTTAAGGTCAATGTTTCTACTGTCCAGGTCATCCCTTCAGATCAACTCGAGATAATTTAATGAGGCTTTAAACACATACTGATAGATATACAAAGGATCACATGATTTTTTTACTACTGGGGATTCAAGGTCACAAATCAAGGTCAAAGTTAATACAAGGTCACACGTTTCCTGCTCATAATGTCTGATCTGCTCCAAATAATTTAACAAAACTACATGCACATATGCATTATCACAAGTCGGAGTGCAACATAACATTTTCATTGCCTTAGCTCTATGGTAAAGGTCACAAATGAAGGTCAAGGTTTCTGCTGTCTGGGTCATAAATTCTGATCCAATCATGATAATTGAATGAAACTTTAAACACATGCACATCAATATACAACGGGTCACATATTTATATCAGCCTGGGTTCAAGGTCACAAACAAAGGTCAAAGTAAAGGTCAAGGTCTGCTGTCTGGGTCATAACTTCTGATCAACTTGAGTAATTTAATGAAGCTTTAAATGCATACTCGTCATTTATACAAAGGGTCACGTACATTTTATATCACCCCAGAATCGAGGTCACAAATCAAGGTCAGAATAAGGTCACAATCTTTGCTGTCTGGGCCGTAAGTTCTTATCCGCTCAAGATAATTAAACAAAACTTGGTACACGTTTGCATCGTCACTAGACTGAGTGCGACACACTTTTCATCACCCCAGCCTCTAAATCAAGGTCAAACGTTCGACACGGTCTTTAATTGACAGCAATCTATAGCTCATAGGTCTATGTTCCGGCTGGTCTTTTTACAGTAATAAACCAAACAACATCTCAGTCTGCTCAAACAAGGCAGAAAATATAATCATAGTTTTGGACCAACACCTCACAACCGAACTGAACCCCCAACAGTTTTAAATGACCGATCAGATGCACTACGAGTTAGATCACTTTAAAAATGTCTAACTTTATAAGGGTTTTAAAACGTTTATAAGTGTTTATAAGGGTTTTTAAGAGTTTATTAGGGTTTTTAAGAGGTTTTAAGAGTTTATAAGGGGTTTTAAGAGTTTATTAGGGTTTTTAAGAGTTTATAAGGGGTTTTAAGAGGTTTTAAGAGTTT
>NC_056520.1:8975563-8987761 GCF_014905685.2 Nematolebias whitei | reverse complement strand
GTTTATTAGGGTTTTTAAGTGTTTATAAGGGTTTATAAGGGTTTTAAGAGTTTATTAGGGTTTATAAGGGTTTTTAAAACGTTTATAAGGGTTTTTAAGAGTTTATAATGGTTTATTAGGATTTATAAGAGGTAGGGCTCAGCGTCGACAATCTGAACCGTTTGTTAAAGTGTCGCCCCCAACAGAAAACGATGAAAAAGGCAGTGACGACATCATCTTTGAGTTCAGTCAACTTTCCTTGAAGACGGCGAAGTAACTAACCCGAAGTAAAAATAGATCGAAGCGTCCGGAGCCACAACCGGAAGAAGGCTGCGATGTGACGGAGCAGATGGCCGTCACAGCGGTGTCTCTTTTTCTGTCCAGGTGTCGCGCTGAACCGAACCTCGGCTGTCAGCTCCCAAAGGTCACCCTGCTCCAGACGGCGTGGTGAGACGTCGCCAAGACGACCCAGTCCTCCGGAAAACGTCCGTCTCACAACTGAACCCGTCCATTTGTCCGTGTAGCTGCTCAGATAATTTGATCAATGAGAAATGTTTAGGGTTGTTGATGAATAATCCAGGCCGGTGTGGTTCAAACGGACGGGAACCAGCAGCAGATGTTCCTCATCACCTCTACACGTATTCCTACTCTCCTGGCGGCTCTAATTAAAGGAATGCATTGACAGATGATTGACAGGTGTCAATCATATCAGTAACGCCATGGAAGAACGTTAGGAGGTCTATGATGCTGCCGCCGAAAACTTTGAAGATATAAAAGTTCAAAAGTTGTTTATTACTAATTGTTATTTTTCAGGTAATATCACGGATCATGTGATGAACAGAATCAGAACATCTGGAAGGTCCACATCAGTCCAGCTTTACGGGTCACATCTTTACATACACATGTAACGCCGCTGCCCTTACGCGTGGCTTCCTGTCCTCTTTCCAATAAAATAATAAAAAATTCTACGACTTTAATTTGAAGGAAAGTTTTAATAAAGAAAATATTTGAATTTTTTGTTACCGTGAACAAACGACGGTGATTAAAAGGTAAATAAAGTATTTTTCACTGTTGCCACAAGTTCCACTACCTGAGAGGTTTTAGACCCGTTGCCTTCATTCAGCGGGACGAGCTCAACTTGCATTTAAAATTTTATTTATTTAAATATTTACACCTAATAGCTCAAAAATATGTTTTTTTTATGTCTATATAATATTCTACTAATCCTAAATAGGTAGTAGCTAGAAGAAAGTGGGGGGTGCCCCCCTGCCCCACCCCTTGGTGGCATCCCTGCTCGGACTGTTAAAGATGACTCAGCTGTTGTCATTAAATATTTTGCTAACAGGTGGTGACTTTGTTTACGAGTCGTTTGTTTGAGATGTTTATATTTTGTTTTGTAGCCTTTTAAAAACATTTCCATGTTTATTTTAATTTTTCATATAAAAACTGAAAACGCGCTCTACGAAAAATATTACGTAATTTGCATTAAGTAGGAAAAATCAGATAAGTCTGCAAAAATTATGAATTATAAACAAAAACCCGGATGAGTTTAGATTAAATTAACCCCAAAACAATCATTTAAGGATGAAATTGTTTGAAGCATCAAAATTTAAACCATAAACGGAGCAAGTGCAGATTTTCAGAGCTGCAGGGGATTTTCTAATGTCCTGGTTTTTAATCGTTTGTTTTATTTATGCCATAAAAAAATAAAATATGATGTGTATCTAATAATAATCAGTAAAGTTGATTCCAACAGAACCGGCCTCGGTTCATTTATGTGAAAAATATGAAACACCATTTTTCTCCTAATGGGAGCTCCGACAAGAGATGCTGAATGGATGCGGTTTCCATGGCAACGAGCCCAACAAAACCTGTGGCTCAAATTTTTTTTTTACATCAATTATTTTCATTATTTTAAATATATAAAAGAGTAAAGTCTTAAACTGAAGTTTAATTTGAAATATTTCTATTTGACCTTATTTTGGAGAGGAGCTTCCGGTCCCTCGGATCCGAACCGGACCGTTTCAGAAGTTTTGTTGTTTTTTTTTCCTCCACAGAACTCCACGCAGGGACTCGTTCATAGGTCGACGTCACCAGAAGCCCCCCCCCCCCCCCCTGCATGTAAATCACGAGCCTCTCCATTGGCCGCCTCGCGCTCATTTAGCTGCTGTCGGAGCGCGCGGCCCGGCCACGCTCACAACTTTATGTTGTTTTTATGGGGGGGGTCCAGAGCCGGAACAGAGGCGCAGCTCCCACAGGTCGCTCGTGGATGTGTCCGCGCGGGTTCTGTCTGAGCGGGTTCCGAGCCTGACGGCTGAATGTACAGCATCATGATGGAGACGGACCTGCACCCCCCCGCGGGGTCCCACAGCACCCCGGGGGGACCCGCGGGAGGAGGAGGCAAGGCCCCCCAGGAGCGGATCAAGAGGCCCATGAACGCCTTCATGGTGTGGTCCCGGGGCCAGCGGCGGAAGATGGCCCAGGAGAACCCCAAGATGCACAACTCGGAGATCAGCAAGCGGCTGGGCGCGCAGTGGAAGGAGATGACGGAAGCCGAGAAGAGACCTTTCATCGACGAGGCCAAGCGGCTGCGCGCCATGCACATGAAGGAGCACCCGGACTACAAGTACCGGCCCCGCCGGAAGACCAAGACCCTGCTCAAGAAGGACAAGTACTCCGTGGGGGGCCAAAGGCTGGACGGCCCGGGAGGGGGGCCGCACGCGGGCTACGCCGCGCACGTGAACGGCTGGGCGAACGGCTCGTACCCGGGCCAGGTGGCCGCCGCGGCGCACGCCATGATGCACGAGGCGCAGCTGTACACGCACCACCACCCGCAGCACGCGCACAGGTACGACATGGGGGGGCTGCCCTACAACTCGCAGAGCTACATGAGCGCGTCCCCCCCGGGCTGGTACCCCCACCACAGCCCCGGCCTCTCCCCGGGGCCGCTGGTCAAGGCGGAGCCGAGCGTGAGCCCGCCGGTGGCGCGCGCGCAGCCGCCCCCCTGCCCCGCGGGCGACCTGCGGGACATGATCAGCATGTACCTGCCGGCGGGGGAGGCGGCCCCCGGGGACAGACTGCACGTCCTGCACCCGCAGCACTACCAGGGGGGGCCGGCCCCGGGGAACGGGACGGTGCCGCTCACGCACATCTGACCCAAAAACTCTGGACCACTTTTGAAGGGACTTGGATCAGCGCACCGAGGAGGCTGCGGGTCGTTGCACGCGCGCTCCGTGCCAAGTTCTGACCCGGTTTAAGTGCGAGCCGGGTCGGTTCCGATGCTTGTGATGTGAGTCGGTGTTTGTTGTCAAATTGTGAATAAATCTGGGGAAAAAAAAAAAAAAAAAGTCTTTTATGAATTTACAAAAATCTGTTCCTGAAAACTTTAATTTATTTTTTTTAATTTATCAAATAAAACGGCCTTCGAAAACATCCGAGTCCAAATAAAATGAAAATATTAAAATGAAAATAGTTTACGAAGCTGTCGTTTATTTTTCACAAAAATTTAAAATATCAATTTAATATTTTAATTAGCCTAAATGAGGATTATTATTTTTATTCTAAAATTATTATTTTTTTAAGATTAAATTGGATCTTAATGTATTAAAATTATTTGTGTTATTAGTTGAATTATTTGGGCCTCTGAATAGTAAGAGGTTTACCTGCAGGGTCCAAACAGAACCAGCTGTTCTGGGGAGGGGGGCGGTGACCCGACACAGAACCGGGCCCTGGTCTTGGACCAGAACCTGGAAAGGAATCTACTCTGTCCTGATTTCTCTCTAAAATAAAAGCCTTTTTGTTAAGAAAATAAAAGCTTTCTGGGTTCCCTTTAGAGAAAATTAAAAGTTTCAATAAACAATTATTTTTTCAATGACTTTAACTTCATGTTGAAGTAAAATTATTTTTATTTGCAGCTTTTATGTTTGAAACGTCCAATAATCTGAATTTGTAATAATTAATTAATTTAATTAACTCTGAACTATTTTATTTTAAACAAATAAAATAGTTCTGGCCTCGGATTTATTTTGGCCTTTATGTTTTTGCGCTCCGGTCTAAAAGGATTTGTTCGTAAATCTAAACGTTTTAATTTAAAACATCTTCAATCATAAACAGCAAAAGACGTTTTAAATAGACAGAACTGGATTTGAATGGGTTATTTCAGGATGTTGAAAAGCTCCGCTGCTTCTGGGACTTTCTTTAAAAGGAAATTAATTAATTCATTCATTAATTAACGAGGCTCGTGAACGGACGTATTTCAGAACGATTAAATTAAATTAAAAATTAATTAGAACTCGTTAAATCGACTTTTTACTGAGAAGAAATGGTCAAAAATCTCTCCTGTCAGACGTCGACCCCCCCCCCCCAGTTCAGGCTCCTGATGTCCTGAACGTGGATAATCGGGCGTCAGTTTATCACGCCTCCGCATGTTTCCCTCTCCTCCTATAAAAACCCTCAGCTTTTTCGTTGGACCCGGTCCTGTCGAGGTTGGGAGGGGGGGATTACGGGGGAGGGGGGCGATTCCACAAGACTGAATGTGGCGCGAGGAGATTAGCCGGGACGCCACAGAAAATAGCAACGGGGCCAACGGATTCCTCGCGAGGGGGCCTTATCATGCAATTACACGTTGACACGTTTGAACCATTTTTCAGCCTCTTAATCCAAGCCCCCCCACGCCCGGCCCCCCCACTCTTTCCCAAAGCGGACCTATTGGTGGTGGTGGTGGTGGTGGTGTGGGGGGGGGGGTCTTTCTATTTCCGTCTGCCTCCGTCCGCCTCTGCTCTAAACTCTTCATCTAAACATCTAAACAGGGAAAATAGAAATAAATCACAGTTTCTTAACTTTCAAACAATAAAATAATAAAACTTTACTTTGATCCACTCTGGAAACATGATTCAAGGTTTTTCTTACAGAATCAATATTTAAAAACAGGTCGTCGTGCTCCTAAACATTTTATTTTTACTCTTTATTCTCTGGGAGTCAGCGGTGACTTTGTTTCGTTTTGATCTGTTTTATTCGGCTGAGTGTTTACGGTTCTTTTTTTATTCTATTCACGACGCTTCAGGAGTTCCAGTTTTTATTATGAATTGTTTGTAGGTTTGACCCGACTGGATTAGATTTAATACGAGCAGAACTGTAGACAAATGCTGTGACTGACTTTAGACAAACAGCTAAATGAAAAACGTTCAAACAAGATGATTCGTCTGCAGCCCTGTCATTTTCTGCAGGTCCATCCTTTAGTAGTAATAATTTGATGATTCTAAAATAAGGCAGATTATTTGTAAGTCTTTGTAAGTCCAACAATCCTATTCACAAGTGGAATATATAAAAAAAAATGAATATGATACGATTTTTTTTGCTATAAAACTACTATTAGAATAATAAAAATAATAAACTACATTTTTTCTCATTTTGTTGAAAGAAAAAAATTCTTAACTTCATTTGCTGTTTAAACTGGTCATGGAAAGTTTAATATTTTCATATTAAGCCGTTCTAAAACTGGGTCCACAACCAAGGGTCCATAACCAGTGGTCCACAACAAAGGGTCCGCAACCAACAGTCCACAACCAGCAGTCCACAACAAGCGGTCCTCAACCAGCAGTCCACAACCAAAGGAACACAACCAACAGTCCACAACAAAGGGTGTGCAACCAACAGTTCACAACCAACAGTCCACAACCAAGGGTCTGCAACCAACAGTCCACAACCAACAGTCCACAACCAACAGTCCACAACCAAGGGTCTGCAACCAAGTGTCTGCAACCAACAGTCCACAACCAACAGTCCACAACCAACAGTCCACAACCAAGGGTCTGCAACCAAGAGTCCACAAACAAAAGCCCGCAACCAACAGTCCACAACCAACTGTCCACAACCAAGGGTCTGCAACCAACAGTCCACAACCAAGGGTCTGCAACCAACAGTCCACAAAGCTCCACAACAAGCAGCCTGCAATCAAGGGTCCGCAACAAAGGATCCACGACCAGCAGTCTGCATCCAGAGGTCCACAACTAGCTGTTCACCAGCACCGACCGGTTCACAAGTTATTGTTCTGTAAAGTTTGTTTTGTTTTGCTGAGGTTAACTTGTAGGTTTACAAATACTTCAAATATAAATGTTTGCCAATCAACAGTCATATTTCTAAATAAATTCTCCTAAGCCCGATGTAAAAACTTTATATAGATTTTTTTTATTATCCCCAGGAAGGTCCTTTAACTTAATGACAGTTGGTGTTTCTTATAACTGCCTAAAATTTACGGGGAAATTTTTTTTTTTTTACAAATTCATTTTGTCTTTTAGAGCTATCTCAGCCTGAAATAAAAATATTAAATTTAAAAATCTTGTTGAAAATTGTACCTCTTTAAAAGTGTCTAGTTAAAAAAATTCCCTTTTCAGTAAAAAGAAAAAAAGACAATATTTATTTTATAGCATTTAAAAAAATAATTTAAATGTTTACTACTGACATCCTGATTTACACGAAGCATCCGATTCTGCAGCCTGCATGCATGTGCAGCTACTTTTTTAATACTGAACGTTTATTTGTGTAACACGCAAATTTGTTTTTACTCTTTACATCCAAACTAAGAGTGTTTTGTCGGATGAGATGAGATGAGAGGCAGAACTCGACGGTAAAGTCCAGCCGGGAAAGCCAGACGGTGTCAGTTGAAGTCTGTCCCTGTAAATTTTCACAGAGGTGTAACAAAGAATCTCTTAGTGAACTAATATAAAAACGAAAAGTATAGAGCTAGAGGTAAAATAAAACTTACTTGACAGGAATGCATTATTTAACGATATAAATATTGGATAAAAAGAATGCATTTATAAAGGGATCTCCTGTTTTTTTTGTCTTTTTTTACTTTAATGACCACTAGAGGGCAGTAGTGTTACCGAGAGGTTACGGGAGTTTTTGAAAAACTTATGTCACAATAAGATAATTTTTAGACTTTGTCAGGAATAGTTGTGTGTACTATCATAAAATTAATAAATACATAAATTATCCCCATGAGGTCTTCCTGGGGTTATTAAGTCTCTCCAACAAAAAGACGCGAAAAACGATTTAATAGTAAAACTTACCAGCTGTTTATCGAAGTATGTGTTGTAGAGGCTTCAGGGTCGTCAGTAAGATGAAGAAATGTATGAATATTCATCATCCTAAAGTTCTAATATATACATATAAATAACATTGAAATTAGAGTTTGGAACCAAAATGAGAACAGCAGCCGTTTTGATATATGATCTGTTAGCACTCAAGAGTGTGAAATGGGCTCAGTCTCAGCTACTACCACGCCAAGTTCTAGCTCAATACCCGCTGAGTTTCAGACATTTTTAGCATTTGCTAAAATTCAGAGTGTTATTCGGCTGTTGACCGTTACTTGAGGAGTCTTCTATGAGGTTTCTGTGAACCGCTAAGACGTCGAAGCCCGGACGGACAAACGCTACGACCCCGCCGATAAAACGAGACTGGAACCTTCAAATCCGTTCAGGCTCGTTGTGCAGCAGCTTCCCGGTGAAGACGTTCCGGTGAAGGTCCAATTAAAGCGCCGTAAGCTCCGCGTGGTGATGAGGGTTCTGTGTCCAACCTTCAGTCACCGGGTTTCAGTCAAACGAGAAGCAGCAAGACGACGACCTGCGGCCTAATTGAAAGGCATTTTACCGCTGAGTACAGAAGCGGTGCGACAGGTGAACGGGTTAAATCATAAAAAGAAAGGAATCCCAGTTACTGCATGTTTTGGACTATAAGGTGCATTAAGCGAAACAAGTTTATTTGGACAGATGTTTGAGCGCCGTGTATCAAAGAAAATCAGTTCAATGTCAGTAAGCACAACCAGAATTAATACATAAGGTGCACTGGATTATAAGGCTCACTGTCGATTTTTGAGAACATTAAAAGGATTTTAAGTGCGTCTTATAGTCCGGAAAATACGGTATATGAACGTTATAAATCGAAGACGGATTAAAGGGAAATAATGCAGTCCTCTTTGCTAAATATAATTTTAAAACATTAAAATTGTTCAGTCGAAGTCTCAGTTCTGAAGGGACGAAGTCTTAAAACATCAAAGAACTTTCTGGTGCTAAAAGAAAATGTTTGCTGTAACATCAGCTTCAACCTGACAAGAAAGAACAAAAAACATCTTGCTAAAACGCAGTGTGAACACGTGTTGCTGATTTCTGCTGAAAAGGTTTCACCTCTAAACTGTTGAGTTAAATTAGAACAGCCGACACTTGCTGAAAGCAAAAAATAAAAGCTGAAAACAGCAACAAAAAACAGCTCAGACGTGGAGAAAACACTGAAATGATAAAAATGTAGCTAAAAAAGCTGAAATTAGCAGAAAGAAATTGAAAGGAGCTTAAAATGATGAAACGAAAGAATCACAAAAAAACAAAATTGGAATGAATCATAGCAGAATAAAGCTAAAATGAGCAGGAAAAATACAAATAAAGTAGCTGAAAAGACAGAAAAAAGTTCAAATTACAAAGTCCATGAGAAATTTGAATAAAAAAAAAAGCTGAAATTGAATTTTGAACAGCTGAAATTAGTTGAAAACAACAAAATAAAAGCTGAAAAAAGCAACAAAAAATAGCTGAAATATGGAATTAGAAAAAACGTAGCTAAAAAAGCTAAAGAAAATACTGAAATTAGCAAAAAGAGGCTGAAAGGAGCCTAAAGATGCAATGATTAGAAAAAAGCACAAAAGGCCAAAATTAGAACAAAATATAGCAGAAAAAAGCTAAAACGAGCAGAAAAATACTTATAAAGTAGCCATACAAGCAACAAAAAGCTAAAATAATAAAGTAGGCGACAAATCTAAATTAAAAAAAAAAGCTGAAATTGAATTTAAACAACTGAAATTAATTATAAACAGGAATATAAAAGATGAAAACAGAAAGAAAAAAGAAAAGCTGAAACGTGTAGAAAAAGCAGAAATTAAGAAAAAATGTAGCTAAAAACACACAAAAAATGCTGAATTTAGCAGAAAGAGGCTGAAAGAAGCTAAAAAAAATGAAATGATTAGAAAGAATCACAAAAGGCCAGAATTAGAGCAAAACGTAGCAGATAAAAGCTGAAAGGAGCAGAAAAATACTTAAAGTAGCTGAAAAAGCAGAAAAAAAATTTAATGAAAAAGCAGGCGACAAATCTAAATAAAAAAAAAAGGTTTAAATTGAATTTAAATAGCTGAAATTAGTTTAAAACTGGAATATAAAAGCTGACAGCTGCAGAAAAACTGCAGGAATGTGTAGAAAATGTGGATTAGAGCAGAAATGAGCATTTTTTAAATGTTATATTAGCTTAAAGAAGCTTAAAAAGTTTAAATTAAAGAATCACAAAGACCAAAAATTTGCACAAAAAAAAAAAAAATCTTGCAGGGAGGGAAAAGAAGCTTAAATTGTCAGAAAGGCTGAAAAAAGCTGAAATGAGCAGCTGAAGGTGGTGAACAGCTAAAGGGTTTGAAGATGAAGACAGCTCCATTCATTTTTAATGAGACAAACATGGCCGACCAAGCTAAATATTTCAAAAAGTAAAAATTACTCAAAAACCAAAAGTCAGAGCAGGAACATCGTGAAGGAGCCGAATGTTTTGAGACATGAATTGTTGAAATACATTAAAACAAAAACTGAGGAACGAGTTACAAGCTGAAAATTGTCCAGAAGAAAAATGGATCAATAAGAACAATTCAGAAACATTCACAGAATTTAAAAAAACAAAACGGATCCTTCATCCAGAGCGTCGTACTCATCGCTCAAAGCTTAAACTGATCAAGTTTATGGTTTTCAAATCAAAGGTCCAGCATCTTTGCATATCGCCCGCTGCCTTTCACAATAAAGATTTAATCTCGTTGCTTTAAGGTTAGGAGCTCCCGTGACGAACTCTCAGCTAACACGCCAAACTTTAACTCAGTTTCTGTAAATCCAACAGCGTTGGTTCGGTCAGGTATAGACGTGCTGACTTTCTAAAACGCGTCCAGTCGTTAGTGATCTATTTTGCTAACAGACAGACAAACAATGGCACACCTTGGTTTAAAAAAAAAAAAGAAAAAAAAGCACAGCAGAAATGGAGCAGAAGCTGAAATAATCATAGGAAAACAGTTTTTCAAGCGTTTTCTAAACCAGTGGTTCCCAACACTGATCCCTGAGGAACACCATCTTGCAGATTTTAGTTGTTTCTCTGCTCCAGTACACCTGATTCAGTGACTTCATCAAGTTCTACCGAAGCCTGTTAATCACCCAGTCATTCCAATCAGGTGTGTCGGAGCAGGGAAACAACTAAAACATGCAGAATGGGGTTCCTCAAGGACCAGTGTTGGGTACCATTGTTTTAAGAATTAATTATTGGGTAAATGGCAGCAAAGACTTAAACTCCAGCTGAAGTCCGTTTTTGATTGGTTATGTGTAAAAAAGCGTTGTTTAAAAGCAACGATAATCCTCTTTCAAGGAGAAAGACAACATTTAATCCCAGCATTCACTGAAACGTGTGTTAAACAATGTTTGAGGATGTAAACGTAAAACAAACCTTCTGCAGGACAGCTGAACGCAAGAAAAGCTTTGTTTGGATCAGTTATAAATGCAGCAGGAGTCTCGTCAAGACGATTACCTCAACGCCATGCTACCTGTCCTGCAGGGGCGGCACTTTGGAGAGAGAAATAAAAAGACCAGAGGCTATTAGCGGCGCTCAATTCATCAGCAAAACGGCCCAAATTAGTCTGGAAGAAATCCTGACGTGGAGACTTCTAAACTTTTCATAGACTTAAAAATATGCATACATCCTCACTCAGTGAATTGGCACCGTTGTACATAAATCTGTAATTTTACGTGAAAATGTAACATTTAAAATAAAAAACTTTCATGTGAAGTTTTTGTTCAGTTTGGGTCATCGGGTCAGTGTGTGTGCCGACAGAACCACACAGAGAACAAGGTGTCTGCTGGATGAAAATATCCTCTAATCCTGTGGTTCCCAACAGTGGTCCTTGAGGAACGCCATACTGCATGTTTTATCTATTTATTTAAGTTCTCAAGTTCTGCCAAAGTCTGTTGATTACTCACTCGTTCAGATCAGGTGCGGTGGAGCAGGAACACAACTAAAACATGCAGGAAGGTGTTCCTCAAGGACCAGTGCTGGGAACCACTGCAAACCACACTGGAGGACAAGAGATTTTTAACCGTTTTTTTCTTGCAAGGGTAGACTTTCACACAGCAGCGTGCGAGAATTGTTTTTATAACCTTATCAGCTCTCACAGCTCACAGGCAGACACTGATGACCTCAACCACCCAGCTGCACATGCAGGATCAAATCATCTCCTCGTCCAGCTCCCTGAGAGAGAAAATACTCTCTGGTAACAAACACATGATTCATGGGCAGTCGACATTCTCAGCCATAGTGGTTAAAAACATCCATAAGCCTGGACTAAAATTCCCTGACAGTCTCCAAAAAAATAATAAATAAAGTCCGCTTACGAAAAAAGAGCAGGACGCCAATGTCCCATGTCTCTGAGGGGTTTGACACTGAATGTTTTTAGTTTTAGCAATGAATGTTTTTCTGGACTGGAACTGAACAGGGATGAAAGTAAACCTAAATGTTTTTGGTGCAAGTTGAACAAAGGGATGTTTTTATTCCAGAGTAGAGAGGAGGGAGACATTTTACCACCAGTGGCGATGGGAGGAGCCAGGGGGCAACGTGGCAACCCAGTTTTCAACAGTGACCGTTCTTGCGCCTACATGCGGCCACGCACCAAAATGGAAGTCAACTTATGCTCACAAGACAGATGGATGGAGGCTTTGATTCACTTCTTCGTCTCATAACGGGCCAAGATTTATCCAGTGGTTCATGAGATATTATGCTAACACACATTTATAACCACCTTTCACCTTTTGGCGATGAGCGAAGTAAACCAAAGGATCTTGATGTAACAGGAAATCATTTAAATTAAACGGTAAAGCAAAGTGGAAGGACGCACCGACCCATCCATCGATCCGATGGTATAACTTCTACATCCAGGGTGAGCAGGCTCGTACACGATGAACTGAACGTGCACGAGTGTGCGTGTGCGTGTATTTAGGTAAAACAATATGTTAATCTCTGACAATGAGCGGAGGGATTTACTGTAGAAAGGATGGAGGCAGGGAGAAGCATGCTCGTTAGTGATAGCCTGCCTGAAGTTTCCTACACACACACCTCCCTCTGTGTGTGTGTGTGTGTGTGTGTGTGTGTGTGTGTGTGTGTGTGTGT
>NC_056520.1:8972370-8975553 GCF_014905685.2 Nematolebias whitei | reverse complement strand
GTGTGTGTGTGTGTGTGTGTGTGTGTGTGTGTGTGTGTGTGTGTGTGCTAGAAATGTTTTTCCTGTGTCTGTTATTTGTGGATGCATCATATTGAATATTGATATCCCCGTGTGTGTGTAAGAGCAAAGGGATGATCTGTGTTGGCAGCCAGTAGTTATGGACTCAGATTAAACACGGAGAGGGATTCAGTCTGAGGGTATTTACACATTCTCATTATAGCCTCAGAATCTGTGCACGCACGTGCACACACACACACACACTCATCTTATCACCTATCCAGCCTAATCTGTTTACTGCACTTGAAGCTCACGTTGATGCATCATATTTTACTTTAACCCGATTAATTTGCTCGTTGAACGCGGACGAAGCGACGGTTAGAAACCTGAAAAGCTCGATGAAAGGCGAGGAGGAGAGCGACGCAGAGACGCACACGGTCTGACGACCTGTAGGTTGTCGGTCGGTTTCATGCCGTGTGTATCAAAACACATCAACAAAACAAGTTCTACTGTAAAACTCGGAAGAAAACTTTTTTTTTGAAAAGTAACTCGTTCTGCAAACTCTGTCATTTCAACAATTCGTACGTCAAAACAGGGCGGCACGGTGGTGCAGTGGGTAGAGCTGCTTCCTCTCAGCGAGAAGGTTGCCGGATCAAATCGGCTCATATGGGACATTCCTGCTGTGATCCAACATTTTTCAGTCAGGTCATCTGGACAGTTTTTTGGGTTTTTTTTTTGTTCTGAAACGTATCGCCTTCGATCCAGAAGGCTTCATCAGTCAAGGAAACACACAACAAAACTGATTATTCCCCCAACAGCTTACTCCAAAGTGGAACAAACCAGTTCTGCTTGTGATAAGATGGTCTCTTTGGTACACCCCCTCCTCCATTGCCGGCCCTCTTCCTTGTTGACAGTCGTGTCAAACTGGGTGAAAACAACAAAGTCCATGCTCAATAATCCAGGTATACAATCCAACATTTTTCAGTCGGGTCATCTGGACTGGGTTTTTTTTTTTTTTTTTTGTTCTGAAACGTTTCGCCTTCAAACCGGAAGGCTTCATAAGTCAAGGAAATGCACAACTTGGTTGTTTTCAACCAGTTTGACACGACTGTCAACAAGGAAGAGGGCCGGCAATGGAGGAGGGGCGTACCAATGAGCTTTGGGCTGTGACCGAAAGAACGAGATCTCGGATACAAGCGGCCGAAATGAGTTTTCTCCGCAGGGTGTCTGGGCTCTCCCTTAAAGACAGGGTGAGAAGCTCAATCATCTGGGAGGGACTCAGAGTAGAGCCGCTGCTTCTCCACGTCGAGAGGAGCCAGTTGAGGTGGCTCGGGCATCTGGTTAGGATGCCTCCTGGACGCCTCCCTGGTGAGGTGTTCAGGACACGTCCCACCGGGAGGAGACCCAGGACACGCTGGAGGGACTATGTTTCTCGGCTGGCCTGGGAACGCCTTGGGATTCCCCCAGAGGAGCTGGACCAAATGGCTGGGGAGAGGGAAGTCTGGGCCTCCCTACTTAGGCTGCTACCCCCACGCCCGACCCCGGATAAATGGAAGAAAATGGATGGATGGATTTAAATAAGTTGTATCTTTCAGGATCAAACGAAGTACTGATCAGAGTTTGTTACAGTTGAAGCCTTGCTGTTTACCCATTCTTTTCTTATTCCAACAACTAGTTTAGTGCAGCTGAGATTTAAAGAATTAACAGGATGAACGTTTATTTTTAATACGTCTTGAAATATGAAATAATTCTCCCCAAAGGAGAAAGATCAAAACCAGCGTTCAGGCTGACACCACCAAACTTGTTTACACAAACTTTCTTTTTATTTATTTTTTTAAGTAGACAACGTGGTCGTTGGAGATGAGAGAAGGAACGGCTGGTGAGGAGCTTGGAGGGGTTGGGGGGGGGGGGGGACACAACAGGAGCATCCATCCTTTAACCGGTGGGGAGTTATCGCCTGACGACAGAGCTCCAACGAACGCTTTAAAAAGCCCATTTGAAGATGTATTAGTGCATCCCTGGATCCACTCGCTGCCAACAGGGGGCTGCTCGCTGGGCTTTGTGCTCGTCTGCGTGGTGCTTTTTTTTTTTTTTTTTTTTTCTGCAGCTCCCGTCAAATTCTCTTAGCAAGCGTTGCTAAGGTGCTTTAGGGACGAGATTAACCGCAGGCTCATCACACGTCGCACGACGGGGAACAAAATGAGAAATAACGGTGTAAATAGGACGAGCTAAAACAAAACAAGAAGAAGTAAACGATTCAGAAAAGAAAGTAAGAAAGGTAACAGTAACAGGAGGTAAATTATGGACAACAAAATGTACCAAAAAGTAAATACGGGAGGAAGAGGAGGCGGGAAACGAAGGACGCTTGCCGTCTGTTGCATCAGCTCGATAACCGAAGGCAGAACGAGGAGAATAAAAGGCGTAACAAAGTGTGACGGTGGCTGTTCGTGAACTCAGCTCGTCTCCGAGCGCTGCTCTGACAGCCCTGGCAGCTGATGCCACAAATTATTTAGGACAAAACAGCTACGCTCAGAGCCTCCCGGGTCCAATTCGGTCTGATGTGACCCCTTCAGATCCGCCTCTCAAACTCATACCTGAAAACTCAAGGGATGATCAAGGTGTCAAACCTAGAACCAGTAGTGTGTGTGTGTGTGTGTGTGTGTGTGTGGGGGGGGGGGTCCTGTGCCAGTTGTTCAAACGTTAACGTAGCGCTAAGCTAGCAGTGCACAATACAGATGTGCTAGCTAAGCTGTTACAAACGTAGCACTCTGCTTCTCTCATGCATCCAAAGCCCGTAAGTGCTAGCTTAGCGCTACGCAAGTTCAGTCAATGGGAAAATTTATTAATTATTTATAATTATCTATCAGGCCTCTGACCCCCATCCCCCGCTAGGAAGAAAAAAAACCCTCTTCGGATCTAACTGATACATGTAAATGAAATACAGAAGTCCCTCGCTACTTCGCGGTTCGACTTTCGAGGACTCGCTCTTTCAGGGTTTTTCAAAGTAAGATTGGACATGACACACAACTGGCTGATTGATGGAAGAGCTGCACGAGCGGCATAGATTTTTTTTTTATTTTAAATACATTTTAAATTATTTAGCATCTGTGAAATCGTTGGGTGCAGGGAGAAGCTCCCTCTGCAGCCTGTCATGATCTCCGCTCTCTGCCACCTGCGGCTCTCTGC
>NC_056520.1:8969633-8971970 GCF_014905685.2 Nematolebias whitei | reverse complement strand
ATTAGAGCCTTTTAGTATAAATACTAAAATAAACTACTACTCACTACTCCTATTTGTACTACTACCCCATACTTCACGTTTTTTTACTTATGAGTGGCCCCTAAACTTGGTGATAAACGAGGGACTACTGTATATTCTTTTAAAATTGGTGAATTTCACCAATAAAGTGACAAGTTTGCAGGTATGCAAACTCAACAAGCAAACGTGCCACTTGGTTTAAAAATGTACAACTTTAAATCCAGGTACTTGCTGATGCCAGTTATTGCGTAGTGAGACATTTTTAGTAACCCTGACCAGAGCTATTGGAGCTGCCTGCAGTGCTGATCTCTGCTGACAGGGGGCGATACGATAATACACGAATCCACTGACGAACTGCATCGCCCTGATCTGCGTATAAAAAAATGAATCACTAAAAAACGTTTTAAGTTTTCCATCCATCCATTTTCTTTACCCGGTTATTCTTTTTAGGGTCTTAGGGGGTCACTGGTGCCCATAGCCAGCAGTCACTGTGCGAGAGGCGGGGGACCCTGGACAGGTCTCCAGTCCATCACAGAGACGCGTGGAGACAAACAAGACAAGACAACCATTCATTCTCTCACTCACCTAGTTACAATTTAGAGCTCCCAATCAGTCTAACATGCATGTCTTTGGTCTGTGGGAGGAAACTGGAGTAGCCGGAGAAACCCCACGCAGCACGGAGAGAACATGCAAACTCCACCCAGAAAGACCCCTAGCCGGGATTTTAACTGGCGGCCTTCTCGCTGAGAGGCAACAGCTCCACTAACTGATTCACCGTGCCGCCTCAAGTTTTCCAAACTGCTGAAAAACACAAAACAAAACCACCCACATCACGCCAACTAATTACTTTATTAGGAGGAACTACTTTGTGTGGCAGATTACGTTTATTCCCTCGTGGAGAAGTCGCGCCCGTCCAGATAAAAACAACTTTTCTTTTGTTTGGTTACTTTCTGATTTATTCCAGCCTCAGATGTTCCACACGATGGGTTCTGATAATTGAGCTCATTGGGAACAAGACACAACTCTATGAATCCTAGCCGTGTCGTTTGCGTTGAGTCGTGCACGATAAGCAGAGCAGCTGCCACACAGCCCTGCGGTAGAACAGACTAACGTGCACGTCAAGTCTCACGTTTTACCTGGGTCAGATTTCATGGTCCCTGAATGCCACCTGTGATATGAACACAGCTACACTCAAACGTCTCTTCTGCATCTTAAAGGATCTTTTTTTTTTTTTGGGTGGGGGGGGGGGGGGGGGCAGCTGCTGCTTGATTACAGCTTTTATTTAAAGCGGTAAATCACAACGCCGAAGAGTCAGGAGAGAGCCGGAGGTCGAAGGGGATCAAGAAGCATCAAGCTGGTGCTTTTATTTTGAGAGTCTCACCATCTAATAAAGAAAACCCAACGCAAAACAAACTAGTGCGACCAAATTATGTTCACCCCCGGAGGTCCCTTCAATTTTGAGTTAGTGTTCCTTAGTGGGAAAAAATAAAATTAATAAATAAAAATCAACCCCTTATAAGCAAGTCAGTCTTTGAGAGCTATCTCAGCCTGAAATAAAAATATTACATTTAAATGACTAATTATACTAAGACTATTAGTATTAGTATCCCATTAGTAAGCCCATAATGATTTTTTGATTTCCATCCATCCATCATCTTCCTCTTGTTCTGATGTCAGGTCTCGGGGGCAGCAGCTTGAGCAGGGAGGTCCAGACATCTCTTTCCACATCCACCTCCTCCACTTCTTCTGGGAGGACTCCAAGGTGTTCCCAGGCCAAACAAGAGACATAGTCTCTCCAGCGTGTCCTGGGTCTTCCCCGGGGTCTCCTCCCAGTCAGACATGACTGAAGCACCTCAACTGGCTCCTCTCGAAGGACAAGCAGCGGTTCTACTCCCGAGTTTCTCCAGGTTAACTGAACTTCTCACCCGGTCTCTTAAGGGAAAGTCCATCTATTCTGTAGTGGAAACTCATTTCAACCTCCTGTATCCACAATCTCATTTTTCCGGTCACTACCCAGAGCTCGTGACCGTAGGTGACTGTAGAAACGTAGACTGACCGGTAAACAGAGAGCTTTGCCTTACAGCTCAGCTCCCTCTTCACCACAACGGACCGGTACAGAGTCTGCAATACTGCAGACGCTGCACCAATTCGTCTCTCAATCTCCATTCCATTTTTGATTTCCAGTCTGGAGTTTTGTGAAGACCCTCCAAATCCAGAGGTTAATTGGTCTTTATTTATTTCCTTCTTTTTTCTTTCATTCTTTTTCACTTTACTTCTTTTTTCTTTCATTCTTTTTCACTTTCCTTCTTTTTTCTTTCA
>NC_056520.1:8946405-8969623 GCF_014905685.2 Nematolebias whitei | reverse complement strand
CACTTTCCTTCTTTTTTCTTTCATTCTTTTTCACTTTCCTTCTTTTTCACTTTCCTTCTTTTTTCTTTCCAACTTTTTTCTGTTCTTTCCTTCATTTTTCTTTCAATCTTTCCATTTGTTTTTCCTTCTTCATTTTCTGTCCCTTCCCTTCCTTTTCTTTTTTCTGTTTTTCGTTCCTTCATTTACTTTCCTTCTTGCATTTTTTCTTTCAATCTTTTTCCACTTTCCTTTTGTCTTTCCTTCTTTATTCCTTCTTTTTTCTCTCTCTCTTTCCTTTTCTTTTTTCTCCTTTAATGTGTCCTCCTTTCCTTTTTTCCTTCCTTCTTCCATCCATCAATCATCTTTACATGCTTCTTCCATTTCGGGTCACTGGTGTCCATATCCAAAAATCCCTGTGCGAGAGGCGGGGGACACCCTGGACAGGTCTCGAGTCCATCACGGGGACACATGGAGACAAACGAGACAAACAATCAGTCACTCTGTCACACCTAGTTACAATATAGAGTTACCGATCAGTCTAACATACATGTTTTTGATCTGTGGGAGGAAACCGGAGAACACGGAGAAAACCCACGCATGCACGGGGAGAACATGCAAACTCCACCCAGAAAGGCCCCCGGCCTGGATTTGAACCAGGGACCTGCTCGCTAAGAGGCAGCAGCTCTACCAACTGAACCACCGTGCTGCTACTTTCCTTCTTTCTTCTTCTTTTTTCTTTCCTTCTTTTTTTTCACCCACCCATCCATTCATCCACCCATGGTAGAAACACTAATTTCTGAAACACTAGTTTCTGACTTGTTTTCGGCTCTTACCGACATACGAGCGAGCTGCAGGAGCACGGTGAACCTGTTGACTCTGGGCGAAACCGACGGCAGTCAGCCGCAGTTCGACTGACTCGATTCCGCAGCCTGCGTGCATGCGAAACTGCATATTTATTTATTTATTTATTTGTGCTAAGTGTTGTGCAACTTGCAAGTGTGTTTTTGCACTTTACTGTACGGGAACACCTCACCTTGAGAAATAATACTGTGTTTTGATGTTGAAACTGTTCAAAATAATATTTGTTCATTCTGAACAAACATCATATTTTACAGGTATTCTTTGTCGCAACTCCAACTTTCGAAGTTAACACATTGTAATAAAGATGTTATTCTATGTTAACTGGTTAAACCCAACATGAACTCAACAACCCAAGGCCTTTGTATGAAACAGAGAGATCGTTTTTAAAGAGGCTTTGTTCAGTCTAACCTTGGAGTTTCTAATTATCCGATATCTAAAGTACTTTTCTCAGACTCGTTCTCATGGGAAGATGGTACAAAAAGAAAAAAGCCTTTGTGTTGTAAAAACACATCTATGGTCAACAGTGACACCTCTGTTAAAACATTGCGTGTTTTAAGTTTAATTCTAAAGATGTCATATTTTGAATGAAGATTCATGAAAAACGTGTGTTTTAAGTAATATTCTTTAAGTTAATAACTTGCCTTATTGTTCTGCTACAACGAAACTTTTGAGGCGGATCAAGGAGTTTAGATTTATTTAACAAAGGCCAAGAGTTAGAACCACCTCTTCCTTGAGAGGTGGATCAATCCTCTCGGTTTTAACACAGACAGTTAAGTTTCACTTTTAGAAAAATTTCAGGGAAAGACACATCCTCACTTGACTTCAGAGAAATGGGAGAGAAGAACGCTTCTGCAGACGTCTCAAGACGAGAGACGAAAAGAAACGATGGAGTTCACAGAACCCAGCATTTAACCGTCACCAGAGCCCAGGGCTCCAGTTGTCTACCAGGCAACCAGAATCCCACCACAGAGGAGTGGTAAATCCCAGCTGACTGCTAGAACCAGTAACCATGGACCGTCATCCCTCCAACTGATGACAGGTGAACTTTGAGGAGACTTCAGCCTCTCAGTCCCCGGAACGTCTGAGGCCTTGCTGGTGTCATTAGCAGCTGTCACAACCATGCTCTGACTTTTCAATGCCTTTCTGGTGACCCTACATCACAATAAACTTATCAGACAAACCGAGCTCACCTTATTTAACCACTTCACCAACAGAAACTAGTCCTAAGTCTGCCTTTTAAGTTTCACTAATTTTATCATCAGTTGGAACTTTGATTCAAAGTTGATATTCAGTAACTTTCTGCCATGCATACATTTCACTATCCATATCACAGATTATTATTTTTGTAATAAAATACATACAAATCAACTGATTCAGTCATTAGGCAGTCTATCTGTGTGTATTAATCAATTTGATATTCTTTAAACATGAGGAAAAGGATTCACCTTCACTTACATTATTTTGGGGTATCATAATTTTCGCCGTACATGGTGCGCCGCCCTATAAGTCACATCAGTCCATATTTGTCTAATAAAGTGGAAAAATCCATATATATGTCTCTTCACCATATACGTCGCATCTATTATGAGTCACCGCTGAAACATCGTGTTTGTTACGCATCACCGCGGACAACCCAAAAACGTGGGCCGGAGTTGTGCCAAAAATGGATGGGCTGCCAAATGGCGGCTGCGGGAGTGTGCACGGGAGGACGTTAACAAAAATTTAACAAGATTAACACTTAAAAACAATTATTTGTTTGCTCGAAATTATAGTAAACATGTCTCAGTCTAACGTTTGCTTAATAAATGCACTTTAATGGTCAAATTAGCTGCATTTCGCCGGGGCGGTGCAGATAGTTTGACAGTTCCAGCAGTGAGCAGAACAAGGTGGGGGGATTATGGCAGGCCGATTGCATCATTAATATCTGAAGATTCTCAGTCATCCAGGACATGGTAAATTCAAAAAAGTTGAAGAAAAAAACAATAAAGTATAAAGTAAAGTATAAGTAAAGTCCAGTTGTTTTTGTCTTGAACTTTTGAATTTGTCATTATAGCCATGTTTACCTATTACATGATACAACAGCATGCCTTACTGCTACTACTACTCTGCTGCCATCAAGTGGCTGAAAGTGGTACTGCCCAATTTGTTTTCAGTCAGAATGAATGAAAGAGTCATCTCAGCCAAAAATTGGTTTATAAATATGAGAAAAAAATCCATAAATAAGTCGCTTCGGCCTATAAGCCGCAGAGCATGTAAATTATGCAAAAAAACTGTAACGTATACTGCGAAAAATACGGTAAATAGTTGAATAACTGATTTTCCTCTCTGAGAGAGGTGGTGCCCAAAATGAGGTTATTTATTTATTTACATAAATATGAGTTTAACTCATTATTGATAAACATATATTTACATCTCATATCACTACATTGCATCCAAACTAAAAGTATTTTGTCGGAGGAGACGAGAGGCGGGTCCAGTCTCCTCCCGGGTGAGAAAAATATTCACTCCGATAAATTTTTACCGAAGCTCTTAAAGATGAAGGCGGAGCACCACCTGGTGAGACAATATGAAAATCCCAAGTATAGGGACAGAGGTAAAAAAAAAAAAAAACAACGTTACTGAGAGGAAAGTATTATTTTATATGATAAAATATGGGAATAAAATAAGTTTTTACAGCGTATTGTAACGCGGCTGATTTCTCCCCTCAGGAACTTGAGAGTGAAGTAAAGTTACTGTGAAGTTGTGAGAGAGTTTTGAAAAATAAAATAAAATTATGACAAAATTTTAAAAAAAATGTAGGAGGCCTTTTAAGCTTTATCAGTAAAAATCATGTTTTTTGACTGCGTCAAAATAAATAAAAACAAACACGTGGCTATTTTTTCCCCCCACAAAGTCTTTGAAGGGTTAAATACTTCCGGAACTTTTTACTTTGGGAGCGAATGAAGAGTCTAAATTTATTCTTGCTTTTAACAGATTCAACCACACCTGAGCTGCCAGACTATTTTTAAAAACATCCTTCTTACGTTAGGTCACCTGGTGTACCGGTGGCGTAGGTGTGGTCCGCTTCATCTCCTGTTACCTGCTTCTCCGAAGCAACACGAGCTCCCTCTGTTTAAACTAACTGACGGAGCCGGCCGAGTTGACGGTCAACCAGATTTCCCTCTCCGTTTATCTCCACCTCGCCCAGTTTGTGTTTACGCGTCACTTTCTCTCCGCCATTTAAAGAAACGAAGACACAAAACAGCGGCTGGGCAGTTAGAAAACAACTCGCTTTGCTCAACGGTCGTCCTGGAAGCAGGGAAATAACTTTAAATAAAAAGTGTCTTTCCATCCGTCCATCTAGTGTTTCCATAATCTAATTATGAACAGGGGGCAGGTAAGGCAATCCGGCATGGCGCGTGTTGATTATCTGAATGGAAGTCAGAGTTTCTATTTCACCCACTTATCTTGTGCAGAAATAATCATCTAATCAGACGCACACACACACGGAGTTGTGTGAATGTCTTCCTGCGTACTGAGAACGTGTATACCTTCACCAGAGAATGACCTCAAACACACCAAACTGCAAACTTAACAGACGACTGCTTGTTTTTTTATATTTATTACCAAAAAAAACCAAAAACTTATTTTACAGTGAGTTGAATCTGCACCACAGACAACCTTCCCGTCATCCATAAACAACTAAACAAGTTCAGTTACACACACACACACACACACACACACACACAACGATCAAACTATTAAACAAGAGCATCACATATGGTACATCACATGCTCGTCAACAAACAGCAATCTATAGCAAGGATCCGGAAAAAAAAAAAAGAACCTGTTGAACTTTTGACCTTGATTTGTGACCTTGATCTTAGAGCTGGGGAGGGGGGTACAAATATTATGCTAAACGTCATGGTGGTACAAATATAATCAGATGTTACACGCTGGACAAGCAAAGACGTCATTTCAAATTTGACCTTGATTTATGACCTTGACCTTAGAGCTGGGGCATAACAAGATTATGCTACACATCGTCTAGTGGTGATACAAATGTCGTTTAAGTATATTGAGCAGATCAGACTTTATGGGCAGGACAAGCAAAGACCTTGTTTCAATTTTGACCTTGATTTGTGACCTTGGCCTTAGAGCTGGGGGGAAACAAAAATTATGCTACACACTGTCTAATGGTTGTACAAATGTGTCTCAAGTTTCATTCAATTATCTTGGGCATATCAAACATTAAGGGCCAGACAAGTGAAAAGTTCCTTTCAACTGTGACCTTGATTTGTGACCTTAACAGAGTTGGGGGGGGGGGGGGGTACAATGATTATGCTACATGCTGTCTAGTGGTGGTGCAATATCATTAAAATATTTGGAGCAGATCAGACGTTACAGGCCAGACAAGCAAAGACCTTGTTTCAACTGTGACCTTGATTCGTGACCTTGACCTTGAAGCTGGGGTGATGGAAAGTAAATGGAACACTCCAAATAGTGATGATGCATGCGTGTTTGAAGTTTTGTTAAATAATCTGTAGCGAAGCAGGTTCAACGCCGAACCCAGGTTTTAAAAGTATCTTTAAAAGTGTGCATTTGAGCAAAAGGTAAGAATGATAAATATCCTACCTGTTGTAGATGGCTCTTTGTGTGACCTGGGTTTGAGAAAAATACCTTTATTTTCGAGCTAACAAAAGTCTGATCAGAACCAGGACCAAAGCAAGTCGCTACGGTCTTAAAACAAGCCAAAATAAATTAAACATTTTTTTTTGCCTTACATAGTTACTCCATTGAGCTGCTTCACAGTGCTACGGCTAGCTGCTGCTGCCACTCAGTGCTCATGCTCAGAGGATTATTTGTAATTAACTGTGAAATGTGAAGCTAATGTCAACGTAAAAGTTTGTAAACGAGCGTCTGCATGAATTTTTATGACTGTAGATTTTTATTTCCTTTAAATTCTGCTTGGAGATAACCAGAAGGTACTCCGACGATCCCCGTCCGAGGGCTCTGAACTGTGAATGTTTGTTAACATCCAGTCCAGAAAAACACTCGTCCAAAACTGCAGAGAATGAAGTAAACCTAAATTTTTTTGGCGTAAGATAAGTGGGGAGGACTTGCACAGTGGAGAACAGAGGGAGTGACGGATCCTGGAGAGTGGAGGGAGGCACCAGGGGTGGAACCAAGGGATTTAACCAAGGGGTGGCCTTGGCCACCATAAATTAATCTGTGGCCACCCCAGTGATTTGAGGAAAGTACTTTTAAGCAAAATAAAAACTACAAAGCAAGCTTTACTAAAATGATCGAGGTGGTTGGTTTACATGTGGTGGTGGCCATCTTGGATTTTGACCTGGCAACCCTTTTTTTTTTTTAAAAAGACCCATTATTACACCTAGATTCAAGTCGGTACCTCATTCATTTTTCCAAGGTATCTGGCTCACAAGACTGACAGTATTTCCAATTCCTCTTTGCTCCACGATGGGGGACCATAACGTATGAAACTTTGGAGACTTTATTTGTTTTAAAGACCATTTAGGAGCTCGTGAATCTAAAATAAATCCAGTTAGGCAGAAACACTCTGCCGTCATATGACGGCTTAGATTTGTGCAGTTATGGTGAGGACACCAGAGTGTTTGTCACTAATTCTCCCCTAATGCTCAGTTGGCAGGTGCTTATGATATCGTAAATCGCATATTGAGCTCAGATCAGCAAGAAAACGGAAAAATAGATCAATCATTCCAATCGAAGCGAAGGGGCGGAAAGGGTGATGAGAAGAAAAGGAGACGCAGGGAGGGAGGCTGATCGACTGCAGTTCTGACCTCTGCTCACACAAAACTCTCCCCGCCACCACCACCTGAAAAAAAAAACCCTGAAAAAAAGGAAGAAATAAGTCGTCTGAACTCTTCATGGTTGGGGCATTTCACTGTATCAATCGCCCCCCCGCTCCTCGTCCCTCTTAGCCAGCAATCCCACACGGCTGGACAGCCAATAAGTTGCAGCCGAGGACTAAAAGCCCCCGCGGGGCGAGCGACAAAAGGACTCCTACAGTCCTGGAAGGAAAGTGCTCCCTCTCCTCTCGCACTTTCTTCCCCCTTCGCTGTAGGAAGACATTATGGAAGTCATTATTCTGGCCCTCCAGTTGCCACAAGCTTCGGGGCTTGGACCGGGTCACGTGCGTGTTGTGCTGTGCAAGTGTACGTGCACACTCGGGCCCTGCAGGAAGTCGTCAGCCTCACAGAGCGAGATGACGAGAATTTGTAGTCTATTCCCCCCCCCCCCCCCCCCAAGAGTCCTGACTTTTTCTCCCCACAGAGGAGCGATGTCACACATTTTGCATTTCAACTGGAGAAACTTTAGCACACACACACACATATGCACACACGCACGCACACACACACACACACAGAGCTGGGATAAGGTTAAAGAAGGTAAAAAAAAATATATATATATATACGAAAAATTTATCTCCAATGTTCAAAAAATTTTTTTTCAGTCGGGCCTTCTCAATCCCACCAGCACGTCTTCCATGGAGGAAGCTGAGTCGGGGAACTTTGGGGTTGATCTGTCGATAACCGTGGCTGATGTCGCCATGGTAGTTAAAAAGCTCTGAGGTAGCAGGGCTCCGGGAGTGGATGAGATTCGCCCTAATTTCCTTAAGGCTCTGGATGTTGTGGGGCTGTCTTGGTTGACACACCTTTGCAACGTCGCATGGACATCGGGGGCAGTGCCACTGGAGTGGCAGACTGGGGTGGCGGTTCCTCTCTTCAAAAAGGGGGACTGGAGGGTGTGCTCCAATAATAGGGGCATCACTCTCCTTAGCCTCCCTGGTAAGGTCTATTCAGGGGAACTGGAGAAGCAAGTACAATTGTTGGTTGAACCTCAGATCCAGAAGGAACAATGTGGGTTCCGTCCTGGCCGTGGAACACTGGATCAGCTCTTTACCCTCACTAGGGTCCGTGAGAGGTCATGGGAGTTTACCCATCCAGTCTACATTTGTTTTGTGGACTTGGAAAACCGTGTCCCTCGGGGTACACTCTGAAGGGTGCTACGCGAGTACTGGATTGGAGGCCCGTTGTTACGGGCTGTTCAGTCCCTATACACGTGGTGCGAGAGTTTGGTTTGCATTGCCGGCAGTAAGTCGGACCCCTTCAGGGTGGGAGTTGGACTCCACCAGGGCTGCCCGTTTTCACCGATTCTGTTCATAACTTTTATGGACAGAATTTCTCGGTGCAGCCAGCTGGCAGAAGGTTTCTGGTTCGGTTGCCTCAGGATTCCATCTCTGCTCTTTGCGGATGATGTGGTCCTGTTGGCGTCATCGTGCCATGATCTTCAGCTCTCACTGGAGCGGTTTGCAGCAGAGTGTGAAACGGCTGGAATGATAATCAGCACCTCCAAATCTGAGGCCATTGTCCTCAACCGGAAAAGGGTGGATTGCTCTCTTCAGGTCGAGGGTAAGATTCTGCCTCAAGTGGAGGAGTTCAAGTATCTCTGGGTTTTGTTCATGAGTGAGGGAAGAATGGAGCATGAGATTGACAGATGGATTGGTGCAGCATCTGCAGTATTGCAGATTCTGTACCAGTCTGGTGTGGTGAAGAGGGAGCTGAGCTGTAAGCAAAGCTCTCCGTTTACCGGTTGGTCTACGTTCCTACCCTCATCTATGGTCATGAGCACTGTGTAGTGACCGAAAGAATGAGATTGCGGATAAAGGCGGTTGAAATGGGTTTTCTCCGCAGGGTAGCTGGACTCTCCCTTAGAGACAGGGTGAGAAGTTCAGTTATCCGGGAGAGACTCGGAGTAGAACCGCTACTCCTCCATGTCGTGAGGAGCCAGTTGAGGTGGTTCAGGCACCTGGTAAGGATGCCCCCTGGGCGCATCCCTAGAGAGGTGCTTCGGGCATGTCCGACTGTGAGGAGACCCCGGGGAAGACCCAGGACACGCTGGAGTGACTATGTCTCTCGGTTGACCTGGGAACGCCTTAGAATCCTCCCAGAAGAGCTGGAAGAGGTGGCTGAGGAAAGAGATGTCTGGGTCTCCCTGCTCAAGCTGCTGCCCCTGCGACCCGACTTCGGAATAAGTGGAAGATAATGGATGGATGGATGGATGGATGGATGGATGGATGGACTTCTGTTATTTCTTTCACAAGAGCTTAAGAAAAATAACTTTTGTATATGAATCTAAAAAAGTTAAATCTGGTCCTCTGGACATTCAAAAAAAACAAAATAAAGCAAAACAAAAACAAAAAAAATGTAGAAACGTTTCATCTTTCATCCAAAAGACTTCCTCAGTCTGAGGTGCTGTATTCAGCTCAGTCTTATAAATAGCACCTTCTCAGAGTGGATAAGACTGAGCTGAATACAGCACCGCAGACTGAGGAAGTCTTTCGGCTGAAAGACGAAACGTTTGTACATTTTTTTTTGCTTGTTTTGTTTTGTTTTTTTGAATGTCCAGAAGACCAGATTTAACTTTTTTAGATTTTTCTACCTGGATTATTGAGCATGCATCAGGATGTTTTGTATATTAAAAGGCAATAATCGCTTTCTAGCTTTAAACATAACTAATAGTATTTTTAAATTAACCAGATCCCTTAGTTTCAAGATATTTGATTGAATAAACCATTTATTTGTGTGTTCTCTGGTGTCCACTTTATACAAAATTATCATCGCAACACGGGTAGCTTTAAAGTACGCAACTAAAAATCTAACTGTTTATTTGGGCTGTGCCCAGTCAGGTCGGAGACACTTTTTGACCAACAAACGTGTCTGAAGAGTCGTTCCAAAAGACAGCTGAGAAATACTTAAAAAAGTAATTAGAGCAACTGTAAATCTGTGAATTATTTGAGGGTTTAGAATAGATGTTAACATGTTTGGGTTTTGTGAGACCTGTAAAATAGGACATTAAGCGCAGTCTAATAATACGCCTCTCCTTCTCCTTGGTGCTTTCCATGCCCGAGCATATTTCTTCGGATCTGTTTTTTTTCCATACACTGTGTAATCCTTATTCATATTCTTTCACAGCTCAGAATGCCTTAAAAAAGAAAATCTGACAGCGCTTTAAATGTGAACAGAATATATAAAATTATCTATTTAAATCTGCATTTAATTGTCAGATCATGTGTAATAATCCCACAAAAATCAGTCTAATGGGGTATTATCTATTTACTCTGTACATTTGGATTTTTATGCTTTTTTTTTTTCCATTTACACTTTATTTATACAGTTAGTCTCAATGAGTCATGAAAACTTATTTTCAAGAGAGTGAGCAGATGGTGGGGGTTAAGGGCCTTGCTCAGGGGCCCAGAGTGGGTGAGGATGGAGACAGGTGTGGGTGTTTCACCTTTTCCACCCATATTTTGATGTTGACGTACCGGGAGTTGAACCTGCGACTTTCCGATCACAAGCCCGTCTTCTCTAACCTCTTCGCCACCACTCCCCAAATCCACTCCCCCATTTTTTTGTCTAACCTACAATAAGTTTTTATTCTTTTAGGTATTATTGTAAGTAGTAGTATACATTGAGCTCATTAGGCCCAACCCAAAAAGGTACAAGCAAATGCCTTGTATAACCATTGACATCGATTTTTGGCTTTGACTTTGGAGTTGGGGTGATGACGTTGTTGATGCAAGTGTGTATGGAGTTTTGTTAAATTATTAGAGGTTATGGGAGACAAGAGACGAAAGCAAGATGAAATGGTCAACATTACTGGGATTGATCCAAACGAGATGGACAGACAAAATGTGTCGAGTTGGACTCGCTCCCGGTGGTTTCTTACTTTGACATAAATAATTCACGTAGAAGAAAAGTGTGTACATTAAGATCTTTGGACACGTTTATCTGAAAAAAGAGCAATGAAGGATGTATCGACTAGAGCCTGACCGAAATGGAAATTCTGGCTATCGTGATACCAATATTGGGAGGGAAAGGCTAATGCCGATAACCGATATATCGGCTGAAAATGTTTGGGTTTCAGGAAATTATCAAGTATGTTACAAAAATATAAATTAAACAAAGAATTACCCGTTTCCGGCATTTTAGAAGGTGAAATTTAGAAGTGTTTATATTGGCATATATTGGGCCAATTACCACCGATACCAATATGCCCCCAAACGCCGAGGCCTAAATATTGGCCCTGCCGATATATCGGTTGGGCTCCAGTATTGACTCTGAAAACCAAGTTCTGATCACAGGCAGGGTGAGTAAAGTTTATTTGGACACAAATTTAACTGAAAAATGAGCCTTTACATGAAATTAGAAGCACTCCATTCTTTTTAGGAGCTACATGAAAATACACAATCCCAGTCTCATAAATTGCATGTCGTTTGAAATCATATCAGTAAAAATTTGGCTAAATTGTGGTTTTATTACGCTTTAAAATTCCCATACTGCAAACAAATGGCTCGGAGGGAACTCGTGCAGTTTCAGATGGCTCGTCTCTCCCGTCGATGTTGATGCTAGCGAACCGATGCCGAGTTGCAATGTTTGTTCGGCTTCGTGCTCTCTCAATTCCAAGATAAAATGAAGATCCCTCTTTACCGATTCATCTGCTTTGTTTGTGCACACCTTTGTTGAAAGAAACTAATTCAACCCAATTTAAATGGTAATTCCCCACACTGCATTTTATTTCAAAATAAAACTTGATTCTTTTCATTTTGAACATCGATCTTCTTCAAAATAAAGTGCATCTGAATCGGTCCTCGTCACTCCTCGTTCGACATCATGGCAGTATTTGTCACGTTCAAGATCATCAGAGGGTTCTTTCAGCAGTCATCACCTCTGGTAGCAGCCTGATCACCAGAACCTTCATCATCATCACCATCACCGCTACTGTCGTCACTTTCTTCTCTGACTCTTTGATTATTCTGGACCTCTTGTATCTTTTTTTTTATTTGAAGAGAACCTTTAGCTTTTAGGCTGAGCGAGAGATGGTGGGGGGGGGGGGGGGGGAGTTTAGAAGAAGCAAGGGAATCAGGACGAAGGCTGTAATAGGAGACACGCAGCAGGAGGGCTGTTTACTGTCACTAAAGGAGGAGAAAAGAAAGATGGGGGGAGGTGGACAATGAGAGAAGATTAGACGGAAGATGAATGGATGAAGAGACAGCACCTTCTAGATTTAAAAAAAAGTATTTTTCCCCTCCCTGGGCTGCCACCTTATCATGGTGAAGGGGTTTGAGTGTCCCAATGATCCTAGGAGCTATGCTGTCAGGATCTTCATGCCCTTAGTAGGGTCACCCAAAGCAGACAGGTCCTAGGTGAGGGACCAGACAAAGTGCGGCCCAAAAACCCTTTATGATGAGTCAAACAAATGGAAACAATGTTCCCTCACCCGGACGTGGGTCACTGGGGCCCCACTCTGGAGCCGGGCCTGGAGGTGGGGCACGCTGGCGAGCGCCTGGTGGCCGGGTTTTGACCCATGGAGCCCGGCCGGGCACAGCCCGAAGAAGAGACGTGGTTCTCCCTTCCCATGGGCTCACCACCTGTGGGAGGGGCCAAAAAGGTTGGGTGCAATGCGGGATGGGTGGTGGCCAAGGGCGGGGACCTGGGGTGGGGCTGAGCTGGTGTGTGAGGTTGAGAGGTTCTGGCTAGAAATAGTCAGACTCACCTCAACGCATGGCTCTGGCTCTGGAACAAATTTTCTTGAGAGAGGTTGGACACTCTTCCACTCTGGATGGAGTTGCCCCTGGTGAGAGGTGCCAAGCAAGAGTGGGCATACTTGTTGTCCACCATCTTGGTGCCTGTACGTTGGGGTTCACCCTGGTGCACAAGAGGGTAGCCTCCCTCCGCCTACGTGTGGGGGGGATGGGTTCTGACTGTTGTTTGTGCTTATGCACCAAACAGCAGTTCAGATTACCCATCGTTTTTGGAGTCCTTGGAGGGGGTACTGGAAAGTGTGCCTCCTGGGGACTCCCTTGTTCTGATGGGGGACTTCAACACTCACGTGGGCAATGACAGTGAGACCTGGAGGGGTGTGATTGGGAGGGACAGCCACCCTGATCTGAACCCGAGTCCTGTTCTGTTGTTGGACTTCTGTGTTCATCATGGATTGTCCATAACGAACACCATGGTCAAGCATAAGGGTGTCCATATGTGCTCTTGGCACCAGTACACCCTAGGCCGCAATTTGATGATTGACTTTGTTGTTGTCTCATCTGATCTGCGGCTGCATGTCTTGGACACTTGGGTGAAGAGAGGGGAGGAGCTGTCCACTGACCACTACCTGGTGGTGAGTTGGCTCCGATGGTGGGGGAGGATGCTGGTCAGACCTGGCAGGCCCAAACGTATTGTGAGGGTCTGCTGGGAATGTCTGGCAGAGTCCCGTGAGACGAAGCTTTAACTCCCACCTCCGGGAGAGCTTCAAACACATTAAGGGGGAGGTGGGGGACATTGAGTCCGAGCGGCCCATGTTCCACGCCTCTATAGTCCAGGCGGCTTACCGGGGCTGTGGCCGCAAGGTTGTTGGTGCTTGTTGCGGCGGCAACCCTTGAACCCAGTGGTGGACACAGGCAGTGAGGGATGCTGTCAGGCTGAAGGAATCCTATCGGGCCTTTTTGGCCTGTAGGACCCCAGAAGCAGCTGATGGGTATCGGCAGTCCAAACGGCATGCGGCTTGGGTGGTCGCTGAGGCAAAAACTCAGATGTGGGAGGAGTTCAGAGAGGCTATGGAGAATTACTTCCGTATGGCTTCGAGGCAATTCTGGTACACCATCCAGCGTACACCACCAACACTGTTTATAGTGCAGGTGGTGTGCTGCTGACCTCAACTCGGGGTGTCGTGGGTCGGTGGGCAGAGTACTTCGAAGATCTCAATCCCACCCCGGCATGTCTTCCACTGAGGAAGCGGAGCCTGAGGACTTTGGGTCGGGCTCTTCAATCTCTGGTGCTGAGGTCACCAAGGTGGCTCCTCTGTGGCAGGGCCCCAAGGGTGGATGAGATTCGCTCAGAGTTCCTTAAGGCTCTGGATGGTGTGGGGTTGTGTGGTGTTATTTTGAAGGGGTCAAAAGTTATTTTACTAACAAGCAAAGACCTTGTTTTACCTTTGACTTTGATTTATGACCTTGACTTTGGGTCAGGACAAGAGAGCGTTGACAGATGGACGGAGAATATACCATAATACATTCGCCTACGACAGGCGTAAAAAAGCAAATTGTGACTCTTGTATATGTTCTAGAATTGCGCCACACAAGGTGGCTGCATGTTGGAGCAGCTCTGTTACTTTCATTCTAAGATTTGGTTTTGGAAACTTTAATTCCTCTTTTTCTGGATGTAAATCACATTTTTTGGATGATTGTTTCTTCTGGTATCAGATGCTGTGCAGCTGGAGGGATTTTTACTGAAACTTTTTTACTTTTAGACATTTGTTATGATGTGTAACCATGGCAACAAAACAGTTTTCTATAACCAACAGCAGCTTATTAACATCTCAAAAGCTCAAATAATATCTCAACTACAGTCCCAAACCTCAAATGAGTTGAAAAGGATGTTCTGTGGATGCATTCTCATCTACCTGCCAGCTGTGCTCGAGTGCCTGACCACTGAGATCCTGGAACTAGCAGGAAACACGGCTCATGACAGCGGAAGGACAGGATCGTCCCTCGGCACATACAGTTGGCTGTCCGCAGTGACGAGGAGCTCGGCAGGCTGCTGGGAGGAGTGGCCATCGCTCTGGGAGGAGTTCTGTCCGGCATTCGGGTGGTCCTACAGCCCGGGGGAACCGAGAGGCCAGCCGAGTCTGGGTGGACGGATCGGATGGCATCTGCAGCCAGTTTCTTAGGATCCACTGTGTGATGGACCGTTACAAGAGATCCTTCCTGTCTACAGCATCAGTATCTATAACATCTCTTAATGAAATGAGGATAATGAGTTACAACAACAAATAATTTCCATTTGGGATTAATAAAGTATAATTGAATTGAAGTGTAACGGGGGATTATTTCAGCCCAATCTGAACAAATTAAAGTTGACCCGAGAAACTACAACAAAAAGAGCAGAAACTGAATACAATTTCAGAAAAGACACTTCTGTTGTAAAATCAAAGCGTCACACCCTGAACAAAAACCTCGGCAGAATTTCTGAAGTGTTGTCAGTTTGTCATCTGAAACATTTGCTTTGAGTTTTTTTATTTTATGAAATTCATCCCACGAACCCTGACCGTGGTTTCTGAAATGTTTATGTTTTACCTACTGCTGTCTTTTTCTAAAGTCTTTGTTTATCCCCGGGATGTCACGACACGTATGGTGCCTCAGCGCTGCTGCACAAACACAATGCTGATGCACTCGAGACAAAATGGCCGTCGCTGATAAGAAAGATTACTTTCCGCTCGCCCAAAGAGACCCTTTAAAGATGCTCTTAACCACCAAGATTAACTGTTGTCAGATAAGATGGCCGTGACTGTGCTCAGTCCTCACCTGTCACACAGACACGCCCCTTCAGGCTCTCACCTGTCAAGCTGCTGCAGCCTCCTTTACCTGCTGCTGGCACAAACTCCAACCTCTGTCAATTACCTGAAAGCCAATCCCAGGGGTGACTGACAGGCCAGCAGGGCCGGGATCAGGTTCAGCCTCTGGAGGCCTCGGAGTGTGTGTGTGTGTGTGTGTGTGTGTGTGTGTGTGTGTGTGTATGTGTGTGTGTCTAATCAACCGGTGACATGACTTCAAGCAGCTCAGGTTGACAGGAAGTTGATGGGCTGTAAAAGCATGAAGTGTGTGTGATGGATGTCTTGTTTAAAGATGGAGGAAATAAAAACACAAACAGCAAATTGTATATATGAATGGTATGTGCTCATGTGCAAAAGTTTTAAACCACCCCCATTTTCTTTACATTTACTTTGTGGTCTTGATAAAAGCAATCCAGGTGTCCAGAAGGTTTGACAGTTATCAATGTTACAGCATGGACTAAAAAAAGTGCCTGACGTAAAATAAGCAAATTATTATTTTTTTTTTTTATGCAGTAGATGCATCATGAGTGGGGGAGTGGTGGCGCAGAGGTTAGAAGATGGGCTTGCGATCGGAAAGTCGCAAGTTCACCTCCCGGTACCGTCAACATCAAAATGTGGGTGAAAAAGGTGAAACACCCACACCTCCCTCCACCCTCATTCGCCCCACTCTGGGCCCATGAGCAAGGCCCCTAACCCCCACCATCCGCTCCCTAAACAGGTCTCTCTTGAAAATGAGTTCTCGTGGCTCAATGAGACTACCTGTATAAATAAAGGATAAATGACATCTTGCGTCATAAGCTCTCAGAAATTGGTTTCTTAGATCATACCATTCCTCAGGCGGCTGAGACGAGCTGGTCTGGGAAGCTCAGTCCTCACCTCCTTCTACAGGTGTGCAGTGGAGAGCATCCTGTGCTCCAGCATCAACGTGTGGCATGGAGGCTGCACAGCTCTTTGGACATTTATTTCAATTTAATTCAATTCAGTTTATTTACATAGCGCCAAATCACAACAAAGTTGTCTCAGGGCACTTTACAGGAACGTTCAAATACATAAAAAAGCCAATTAGTAAAGTTCTCCATCTAAGGAATCCAGCAGACAAGTTGAATCTTGGCTTCGTTGCAGTCTCCCATCCTGAGCGAGCACAGTGGCAACAGTGGAAAGGAAAAGCTCCCTTTTTAAAAGGAAGAAACCTCCAGCAGAACCAGGCTCAGGACAAGCGGCCATCTGCTTTGACCGGCTGGTTTGAGAGGACAGGAAGGAGAGACAGACGAACACAGAATGGTAGGTCCAGGTACAGGTCCAGGTGTATCTTAAAGACAAAAAACACATGTAAGGATAGAAAAAATAATTACAAATACAAAACAGGATGAGCAGAGTAAGTAAAGACAGTAGCAGAGTGAAAACGTGTGGTCAGTTTGTCCTCCAGCAGTCTAAGCCTATAGCAGCACAACTAAGGGACAGATCAGGAAACCCAAGCCAACCCCAACTATAGGATTTATCAAAAAGGAAAGGTTTAAAACTGGATAATGTGTCAGCCTCACGGACAGAGATTGGAAGTTGGTTCCACAAGAGAGGAGCCTGACAACTGAAAAATCTTCCTCCCATTCTGTTTTTGTAAACTCTAGGAACCACAAGTAAACCTGCAGCCTGAGAGCGAAGTGCTCTGTTAGGAAAGTATGGAACAATAAGATCTGTAATATAAGACGGAGCTAGGTTGTTGAGAGCTTTGTAGGTTAGAAGTAGGATTTTGAATTCTATTCTGGATTTGACAGGGAGCCAGTGGAGAGAAGCTAAAACTGGAGAGACTTATAGGGCGGTGTGACGTGTACGGCAAAAAAATACGGTATATTAAATAAATATCAATGTAGTTATTTTGTCTTAAAGGTAAACACTCTGATTTATTCTGGATTAGAAGATCACCATAAACTCTACTCCTTCTTTGAACGGTTATTAGCAAGTTATAACGTTTAAACGAATAAATGTATTTCTCAAGCAGAAAACAGCCAAATCTGAATAAAAACAATGTTCATTGGAAGACCTCTTCATATCCCCTGCCTGTCCAAACTTACTGAATGCCCTTTTTAATTTTTAAACACTCCTCAACAATTTAAGTTTATTTGACACGAACAATTTAACCCGATGCTCATTTTCTATTTAGCTCCGTTCCAAAAAAGTTTACTTCCAATTCAGTTAATGGGACAGAAGCAGCTATTATCCACCTGACGACAGGTTAAAGGATGAGCCTTAACCTCATCTTACAACCTGAGAGCGCCGGTTGGGCGTGGGGCCGTATTAATGTCCCGAGTTAAACACTGTAATTACCTTTGTTGTCCCGTGATGCATCATCCATCAGAGCCTGGCGGTGCGTTCGTGCGTCTTTGACAAGAAGAGCGCTGAATCAAAAAGTAAACTTTTCAGCTCCTACCAAAATATCTGCTGAGATGCGTGTGTGGGGTGGGGGGATCGGAGAGATATAAAGTCCGGGCAGCTCCTCCGGTTCCATAACGAAGCACCGATTCCCCATATGCGTCACCGGTTCTTGAACGAGTCGTCTTTAAATTAAGAAGGAAGGTGTGGGGATGGGTGAGCGTGTAACGAACACATGTGGTGGTGACGACTCAAGGCACGAACAAAACATGTGGGTTTGTACTTTTAGCACATTTTGTTCTTGTGAAGCAGAAGTAGACCGTACAGATCGTACACGTTAAGGACACGTTCATTTGGACGTCAACAGTTTTGGCTCAACGCAAGTTATGATCAAGAAACTAATGAGATATCCTGCAACACTTCAGGACAAAACATCTGTATGTGGTTTATGTGGGAAAAATCATTTACAATTCAAACAAGCAGTATGCCGATCAGTGGCGACTTTAGCGTCTTTTTGGGGGGTGCTGAAGCACCCCTAAATTTTAACTCAGCACCCCTCAAAAATAAAGCAAAAAAAAAAGTATATATATATATATATTATTTAGGGAGTTATGGGTTTGGGGTTCTGTTTGTGGCATTTATGATAAAATGCAACAAAATAAACTAATTTAAAAGGTAACAGATCGTTGTAATACTTGGTTTATTCATAATGACTAGGTCTGTCGAGATAAACGATAAATCAATTAATCGCATGACAAATGAAAATTATCGACCTCCTTTTCATTTATCGGCTTGATCGTTTCTTCATCTCTCTCTCTCTTTCTGAAGACACTGGAAGACAAAAGGCTCAACTCCGGTGCTCTTCACTGACCCCGCCCATTCTCTTTACGCTTTAAAATTGCTTTTAACGATCCAAAATCGTGTTTTTGGATCGTTTAAAGCTAAGCTAACAGGCCGACCTCGGGGAGAAAAAAAATCAGTTTTGTCGAAGCTCCAAAATTCATGCTGGAAACCCGTGCCTTCGTCTAAAAAGTTGTTTTTCTCTGCAAAAAGAAACTGAGAACTTGTTTACTGATTTGTTTACTAAAAGCTTGGTGTGAAAAATGCTATGCTAAAGAGCTCAAACCACACCGAGCGTCCGCCATTTTGAGAACCGAAAAACAGGAACGTCAAGGGGCCTCCCTCCCATTTTTCTTAGAGACACGCTGCTCGCTCCCTCACTATCCATCCTTCGGTTCAAACAGTCTTATACTGCCATCCAATGGTCAAAAAATTTACTACACACAAAAATTAACCAACATTTCTTCTTAAATTTGACAATAATTACTAATTATTGTCAAATTTCAAACAATATTATCGTTTATCGCAATAATTTCTGAGACAATTAATCGCCCAGCAAAATTTGTTATCGTGACTGGCCTAAAAATGACTTTGATCGCTGGATGTCCGGTCCCTGAGCTGCTGGCTTTCAGTAACTGTGGCCCCCTGAGCAGTTTAGTTAAATAGCAGAACTTTAGAGGATGAAATACAGTTTATTCCATTTCCAAAACATAAACAGAGTCTGGAAAAATATAAAATATGGATACATCCATGACCTCATGAGCAATAAGTACCACATCATCTGTATGAAGGTAATTGCAAGTAAATCGTCCATATTGCTCAGAATTACATCATTCAGTATGCTTAATGGTTAAATTAAAGGTCAATGCTTCAAGCTTGTTGTGCTTTTGTGTGTTTTGTAAGTAGATATATGTTGTGATGATATACGTTTTATTAGGTTGTGTAATGTAAAGCAGAATGCTACGTCTGTAGCATCGTAGCTAGTGCGTCTGTATTGCACGCCGCTAGCTTAGCGCTACTTCTTGTTGTGCAATTAACTCAAAAATAGTCACCGAATCAAAAGTTTACTTATGGAGGTAAATATATATTTTTTCTCATCCTGTTTAAATACACCAGAACGCAGGAAATGGCATCTACTTTATTCAAAATTTTCTGGGGGAGGACCCACAGACCCCCACACTAGTGCGTCCTCCCCACATTATGAATGCTTCCGACACAAATGGCCACCACACTGTTCAAGCCAAGAGCCATTGTCAGCACTGGGGGCTAAGCACCCCTAAAGGTCAAATTCTAGTATCGCTCCTGACACCGATGTCCCGGTCTCTGAGGTCTGAACGGTGAATGTTTGTACTTTTGGAGATGAGTGTTTGTTCTGGACTGGAATTGAACAGAGAATGAAGTAAATTTTTCTTGTCTGAGGCAGAGGCGAGTGATGGATCCTGGTGAGAGGGAGACATTTTATCCACCACCAGGTGCAGAGGTGGAGCCAGGGGGTGGCCAAAGGTGGTCTAAACTGTGTTAGATAAGGGGGAAAATTTTAAAACTTGGCCATGGGCTAATTTCAATAGATACATTAATTCAGTTCAGATGCATGACGTGTTTTCTTGGTCGCAGGTTGATCAACAGTTTAATCGATCTCATTTGACGTTCTTTGTTGCTCTTGCACATAAAAATAAAAAATTTATGAAAAATTCTACTTTCTTTCTGACTTCAAAGTTGGCCAGCTGTCACGAGAAGCCTGCGCTAAATGAAGTATGCTCAGTTTTTTAGGCAAAATGAGAAGCAATGAAATTATTTTACATTTAAAATTATCATCTTTGGGGGGGATAGATGTCAACAAAGGCCAGATTTGGCCCGCGGACCTCGAGTCTGACACATGTGCCATAGATTAATGTTCGGCCACCTCGATCATTTGTGGAAACTACTTTTAAGAAAATTAAAAAAAACTAGAAGGCATAGCATAGTTTATATATATATATATATATATATATATATATATATATATATATATATACATACATACACACACTGTGGTGGCCATCTTGGATTTTGATTGCGCAACACTTTTGATGGGGATTTCTTTCACTCCCATACGCAGCCACACACCAAAATAGATACTGTAGATAACAGAATGCATTATTTTATGATATAAATACGGGATTAAATGTTGTGTTTAAAATAGATTTCAATGTGGTCTATATTTCCCTCTCAGGAACATGACAATATAATCAAGTTACTGTGAGGCTACGAACGAATAAAAAAAAAATATATATAAAAATTAAAAGAATCAGAGGATTTTAGGCTTTGCCAGAAAAAAAATTAAATAAAAATCACGTTTATCGACTGCACCCAAAACACAGATTAAAATAAATGTGTGCCTAGGCCTGTCACGATAACAAATTTTGCAGGACGATTAATTGTCTCAGAAATTATTGCGATAAACGATAATATTGTTTGAAATTTGACAATAATTAGTAATTAAAAAAAACTGTAGGTTAATTTGTTTTCAGTGTAGTACATTTTTTGACCACCTGATGGCAGTATAAGACTGTTTGAACCGAAGGATGGATAGTGAGGGAGTGAGCAGCGTGTCTTTAAGAAAAATGGAAGGGAGGTCCCTTGACGTGACATGGACTGTCTCTCTTCGGTTCTCAAAATGGCGGACGCTCGGTTTGGTTTGAGCTCTTTAGCATAGCATTTTTCACACAAAGCTTTTAATAAAAAATTAGTAAACAAGTTCTCAGCTTTTTTTGTGTTTTTTTGCAGAGAAAAACAACTTTTTAGACGAAGGCACGGGTTTCAACCGTGAATTTTGGAGCTTCGACAAGACGGAGGTTTTTTCTCTAGGTCGGCCTGTTAGCTTAGCTCGTAGCTTAGCTTCTCAGCTTAGCTGCTTTTAATGAACCAAAAACGTGACTTTGGACGTTTAAAACAGATTTTAAAGAGAAAGGGAGGGGTCAGTGAAGATGAGCTTTTTGTCATCCGGTGTCTTCAGTAGAAAGAGACACGAAGAAACGATAAAGCCGATAAATGAAAATGAGGTCGATTCATGCGATTAATTGATTTATTGTTTATCGTGACAGGCCTATGTGCGGCTGATTTTTCCCCAAAACACAACAAACGATGATAAATGTGCTTTTAAATTCAGATTTAGATTTTTTACATTTATCCTACAAATGATTCCACTTGTCGTTTAAACAGTCCTCCTGAAAGTGAGGACCGTCACCCCTCATGCACGTCTGTGCATTATTTGCATTTAGTGAGTTTTCATAGCTTTGGTCGAAGAAGCAGCTCTGCAACAAAGAAGTAGACGGCACCAACGGGCTCCGAGTTGAAGCCCGGCCTGCGATGAAAGAGCACTCGGCTCCACGGTCCTTGAAAACTCCACGAAGGTTAGAAAACTTCACCGAGCAGCGCCGCAATCCGAGACATCTCGCAGCAGCTCCACCTTCAGAACAACAGCTCTCGGCGGGATCCAAGGTTGGAGAAAGAAAAAACAAGACTGAAGTGGCAGAAAGTGGAGAAGGGTGAAAAAAAAAAAAAAAAAGAAGCAAGACGAGAACGAAAGAGCCAGATGAATGTTAACGGTTGTCCAAGGCTGCTCAGATTGGATCAATTGAGCTGTGACGAGTGGTAAACACGGTGGAGGATGCGAGGGCTTGAATTCAGAGCGAGGCCTTTTGTCTTCCAGTGAATCCAGTTAAACTGAAGGACGAGCGGGAATGAGACTCCGCAGCCCGATCCAATCGATGATGTGGGCTCCGTCGAGTGAAATCTTCCCACTGATGTGCTCAGTAAAAAAACAATCGCGTCACGATCCTCGGCGCTCTGTATCCTTGCTCCTTTACATCTTCTCTGTGTCTCCGGTTGTTTTCTCCTTTTTAGTTCTTTGGCTGATTCTAACGTCAGGGAGGCGTTCGATCCGTTTCGGTACGCGGCAGACTAAAAACTTGTACTTCCTGCCTCTTTGTTTACTCGATTCCAAGATTAACCTGTATAAATAAAGGTTAATGAATTAATTATTATACAACAATCGTTAGCAACGGTCCGGCCGAGCAAAGACCTTGGATAACATTTGACCTTGATTTGTGACCTTGACCTTGGAGCCGGGCTGATGAGAAGCGCCTGGTGACGATGCGTACGTGTATGGAGTTTCATTAAATCAAACTTTTAGGAATCGTCCCAAAGAGCTCTGCGGTACTTTATTTCCTGCGCAGGTAAAATAATTATTTGTTCAATTCCCCGAAGAGTTCCTTTTGAGTTGAGTTGAACTGCCGACCCGGAGTAATTATCCGTGTAATGACACAACCCCGGGGGGGAAATGGGATCCGCCAACACACAAATAAGCCCCCAAACCCCTGAAATTCCCAGAGTAGAACGGAAAGGCTCCTGCTGACAGCAGCAACGGCGGGAGAGGATTTTACTCACGACTTACATTAAAGTCCGGACTAGGAGACCGGCCTGCGACAACAAACGAGAATAAATGACCAGTTTAAACGTTACAGTTCAAAATCAAACGAGACTTTGATGAAGAGTTGTTGTGCATCAAAATACAAACGCTCAGGAGACAATTTTGACCAGTCCGTGTACTATACAGTTGTTGTACTGTACAGTTCATGTACTGCACTGTACAGTTGTTGTACTGTACTGTTCATGAACTATACAGTACATGTACTGTTCATGAACTATACAGTACATGTACAGTACATGAACTATACAGTACATGTACTGTGCAGTTCATGAACTGTACAGTACATGTACT
>NC_056520.1:8944288-8946395 GCF_014905685.2 Nematolebias whitei | reverse complement strand
TACTGTGCAGTTCATGAACTGTACAGTACATGTACTGTGCAGTTCATATTCAGTACAGTACATGTACTGTACATGAACTATACAGTTCATGAACTGCACAGTACATGTACTGTACTGAATATGAACTGTATAGTTCATGTACTGTATAGGTAATATACTATACAGTACATGTACTGTATAGTTCATGCACTGCATAATGTACTGTAAAGTACATGTACTGTAGTACTGCATAGTACCTTGTGCATAATTGTCTTTCAGATTTTTGTATTCTGTTTTTCTTTTTATTTCATATGTTTAGTTTGTTTTGGTAAAATTAGCAAATGCTACTGAATGCCTTAGATCCCCCCCCCCCCCCCCCCCGGTTGATTAATTGACTGATAAAGACAGAAAAAAAGAAAGACAGCACGAAACAAAGACAAATGAAGAAAGAAACAAAAAGTAACCATCCATCCATCCATCCTTCATCCATCCTTCATCCATCCACAGTGTTGCTCTGACAAACTCACTTCAATGTGGTCAAATTCAAACCAAACTTTTGTTCCAGCAGGAATATGATCTCGCTCCGGGCCGTTCTCCGTACTCGTGTTTGGTGAAAACGACGGCGACCGCTTCATTTAGTCCGATGGACTTTAAGAAACTCGAGCTGTTTTGTGAACGAGGCGCTCCACCTCTGCTCAGATTAGCCGTTAGCTCGTCAGTCTGATCAGATTTTAAGGGCGTTTCTCCAAAGCGAGGTTGTTCACAAATTTATCTACAACGGGTAAGATACTAACTCTTCATAAGCTTTCCACAGAAGTGCACTTAAAACAAGCGGTACTCCAATGTCCCCCCATCTCCGAAGGGTTTGAAGAGTGAATGTTTGTAGTTTTAGAGAAGAGTGTTTTTCTCAACTGGAGTTTAACAGAATGCAGTAAACCTAAATGTTTTTACTGCAAGATATTCAAGTGGGAGGAGTTACACTGTGGAGAAGAACCGAGGGAGTTTATTTGTTTTTTTGTTTGGTGATGTGTCCTGGAGGGGGGCAGTTTAATCTACCAGCAGGAGCAGAGCCAGGGGGTGGCCCATGGTGGCCATGGCTAACCTGGCTTAATCTTCGGCCACCGACAGTCATTTGAAAAAATATACTTTGAAGCTAAATTAAAACTAGAAAGCACAGTTTCCTTTAATGATCCAGATAGTGGTGGTGGCCATCTTGGATTTTGACTTTGCAACCTAATTTTTGCCACACACCAAAAAGGAAGTCGCTTATTTTTCTAATTATTGTGCTCACACTGTGCACGGACAGACAGATGGATGGCGGGTGTTTCCAATTCCCCCTCTTTACTCCACAACAATTACCTCGTGAACAACAAACATAATTAACATTTTAAGGCAAATGGACTTAAATAAACTTTGAATTTTCTGCTAAATCCCATAAAATGTATTACAATGACCAGAAACTAACTAAATCCAGTTGTTACCACTCAACTGAGAATATCTCATGTGTAAAATGATGACGGCTCACCTGTTTTATTCCGTTTTATTAAACTAAATAAGGCTAAAAACATAAACCAGGGAAGAGAGTTTGATCCAAAGGAACCCACGTGGACTCGGAGTGAAGTCCGACAAGCTGAGTTTCATCGCTCTCCTGCCGCGAATGTGTCTGAGCGGGGACAGACAGGAGAGATTTATCGACGACGGCTGCTCCGCTCGATAAGGAGAGGCGTAAAAATCAATCAACATAAAGGTCTGGAGAATAAAAAAAAGAAGAAGAAGGTGGCGAGCGTAAAAATGGGCCTGAAGGTTGAAAAATAAATATATAAACGAGAACACGATCAGCTGAGAGGGTCAGAGACTGAGAGAAGGAAGGAAAGAGTAGAAAACGGAGAGAAGGAGTAGATTCTTTGATTTTAAGTCGTCTTTAGCTTCTCGCCTCCGGGACTTGGACCCGACTCGGTGCTGAAGAGGGGGATGCGTGCTAATCAGATTAGCTTGATTCTGCTCTTGTAAGAGAGTCTTTAATTTAAGAGAGTCCCAAATTTAGTCTCTGTTGATGTGAAACGAGCTTTTCACCTCTGCTCTGTTCAGACTGGCCCATTTAAACATAAAGACCTGACCGGGGGGGGGG
>NC_056520.1:8937460-8944188 GCF_014905685.2 Nematolebias whitei | reverse complement strand
GGGGGGTCACACCAGTTACAGTCCAAAAATATGTGAAAATATGTTCAGAGTTCGTCTGCAACCTGTGGTTCTCGGGCCAAATGTGACCCTTTGCCAGCTTTGATCATCTATAAATGTAAACAAAAAAAATATTTTCTGCTGTTTTCTCTTCAGTTTTGTGTGAATGAATGTATATAACATCGTACAAGACATCGTGATAGTGTTAATGGTCATGAAGCATTCCTGTGATAAATTTTCCTTCCTGTGATCCATTTTTCTGTGATCCATTTACATTCCTGTGATCCAGCTTCAAACATGTGCCAAGTTCACAGCAAAAACCAATGCAGACATGTTCCTGTTTTTAGTTTTCTACACCGCCTTATATTCTAGATGTTTGTTTTTCCCCCAGGTACTTTTCCTTTTGACTGTCTTTTTGGTTGCCATTTTGTTTTGATTCGTAAAAATAATAAATATTAAAAAACTTCTTGTTTTCCCGTTGTAGTGGACTAAGCCTACGTCGAAACCCAGTCTAAGGTCAAAACTCTTGGCCTTTAGAACCTTGTGGGACAGAAGCTGTCATTTCATGTATTTGACTCCATAAATACAGGTTCACCCATCCTGAGACTTTCTTTCTTGAAGATTCAAGTGAAAAGAACACTCTCTTTTTATTATCATTACTATCTTACAAATGTTGATAATCAAAGTGTCTTAGTTCAAACCATTTTAGATGTTGCAGTGAACTAATCAATTTTATTAACTGAGTAATGATTTTATTCTCATGTTAAAAGCTGTGCAGAGTAATTATGCATTTTTCTGATTTCTGCTTTTGAATGAGCAAGTGTGTGCGTTTACAAGGTTACAGTCAAACGAAAAACAAGTTGTTATGTTAAAACTGTCATGTTTTAGAATCCTCTCAGACGTAAATAGAGATGTTTTGCACCTGTTTCTTAAGGCACGCCAAAACAGAACCCTCTCGGTCTGTGAGAACATTTCTGAGCTGTCTCATAACAATTCTCGCTGTCTCTAACCTCTTACGTCACAAAAACACACCCCTTCTGGTCGTTTCTGACCAATGAAAAATCCCAAAAAGTGAACCGGGAAAGAGTCTTAAAAATGTCAGTACTTCCTGGACTCTACAGAGACTCACAGGGACACGGAGAGACACACAGGTACTCAGAGTTGGAGAGTTGTCAGACTTCTAGAGTTCTGGAGTTCTGATGGAGTGCTGTTGGAGTTCCTGACATGACAACGAAGCTCTTCCGAGTTCCATGGGATTATAACATTTTCCACTGAGGTGAGCTGTGGCGGACAGAACCTCGCCGCTACTCCGGACGAGTAACAGCATCCTACGGAGACGCTGAAAGGGTGCGTTAAACGGAATCTCGCCTGAGACATCTCCAGGTAAAAGAGTCGTTTTCACCACCTAAGTGTACTGTGAGGAAAAGCTGAAGAAAGCCCGGAGAGTGCCGTTCTGTTCAACACTCTACCTCAAACACCATCTTTCTCCCCTTTAAACTTCATCTTTCATCTTAAACTTTTCTATCAAGTAGAAATTCTCCCAGATATTTAGAAATGTCTGTGTAAAGTGCTTACCCACATTCATGTGGGTAAAAGATCATAGTTGTACAGTTATAAATGTCTGTTGGTGCAGCAACGGAGAAATCATGGCCGTATGATTTTTCCTGATTGATTGCTTTGTTGTTATTTTCATAATTTGCCAAATTAATGTAAATGTTTGATGTTAAATTTGATTCTGTAAATAAATGACCGCATTCATTTTGATGGGTCAAATTTAAATGACGTCTCACGTTTGCATTTCCTTAAATTCAGTGCACGTTTTATTCAGTCCAGAAAAATGAGGAACTCGCGTTAAATGATGAATACATCCCAGCATCTGTTCATCTACATTGGTGGCCCGTCACGTGCTCATAAATGGACTGTAACTAATGTGCTAATTGATTTTTATGTTGGCATGTGTTATAAAATAACAGTTGAACCGTGCGTCTTTACGCAGCCGGAGCTGCGCGCTTGGAGCTGCACCGCCTGAAGCGAAATGCTGCATGTTTTTAAGCGTGTTGGTCTGTGATGCTCAGAAAGCTCACAGAGAAGCTGAAATTGAGTCACAAGTCTTTATAAAGCTGAATTGTACGTCTGTATGTGTAACATACGCTGGCTTTGAGCTGTGGGAACGCTTTATTCTGTTTAAACTGTGTTCTGGTCCGATTCGGTTCTGGTTCCGACTCGGTTCTGGAGCTTCGAACGAGTTGTTTTAAATAGCTAGAAAGACGTTTTGTCACGGAGCGCCGTTCTCTGTGCAGCTCAGGGGGTTGTTTCGTTACAATTTTTAACAGAAAAAGTGCATTTTGATGGTTTAAAAGACGAAAAAGTGACGAACTATTTTACGCTAATCTAACTTGCTAGCTGGGGAATACGCTTCGTGGTTGGTTGTTTGCTGCTTTGGAAAGCTCTGATTTGCTGAGAAAGGTTGACTGACGTCACCTCCCCTCACCCCTACGCTGCGTCATTGGTTGAGAGAGACCGTGTGTAACGTTCTGATTGGATGAGGGAAGTGTCAATCACGTCACCCGGAAATGAAGACTCGTTTTCATAGGGAATAAAATCTGCTTTTTAACGCTGGAAAGCGCATTAAAGCTGTGTTCTGAAACGCTGTTTACATTCATTCGAAGCATATTCGCTGAAAGTTTGCCACGTTTGTGTAAAAAATCCGTTCAGAAGTGTTGGTTTTCACCGAAGCAAGCCGATGCTAATTTTAGCTAACAAGCTAACGACCGGACGCCACAGGAAGTTATAGCACCCCTAGTGGACAACAAAAACAGTGTCTGGGTTAAAATTGTTGAGGATCTGCTGACATCTTGTGGAGAAGACGTGGGATCACAGGTTTTCACTTCGTTTTTAGGTGAAGAGTGACATTAAACGTTTTTATTTTCCTGAAAGGCAATTTTTGGGTTAAAAAACTTCCTCAAAGCTGAATAAACACTGTTATCTTGCATTTTAAAAGTTATGAAGGTATTTATGCTGAGAGCTTTTGCCAAACAAATTTTTATTCACTGGTAAATCCTTGAGAAACGGGTACATAATAAAAATTTAGAAACTTTTAAATAAGATACAGTTACAAATATTCACAGAGTTGAATAGTTTACTCATTTTGCTAGAAGATAACGCACGTTTAATTGATAAATCACTAAATAAGAGTAAAGCTTCTCAGGAAAAAGAGATTTTCTGATTTTATTTTACCACCTAAACATTTACATCTACTATTTAATTTCTAAATAGCAGATAATGGCGGACGAAGAGGTAAACACTGACCCCTTACAATCCGAGGATGTGGTCCAGACAGCCTTACACATTTTAACAAATCCAATTCTTGGCAAAACATTGGAGGAATTGCATGACCTTGATGACGATCAAAGACATGAGGAGCTGCAGAGTTTATCAAAAGCAGCTACAGTGAAGGAGGACGCAAAATCAAGCCGCGTACGATTAGCAAAAATCTCTCTGCTTCTGAAGGCGGAATTAGACCGTTTGGTAGTGGAAAAGGGCGTGCTATTCAACGGATATAAGTCTGAAAAAGAGAGGTGTGACGAATTGATGAGTGAATCTGAGTTGCTGAAACAAAAGATTCAAACTGATAAGGACCTCTCAAAGAGAGAGCTGTCAGAACAGGCTCGATCATATGAGGAGAAGTGTGCCGAGCTGATAAGTGAATCTGAGTTGCTGAAACAAAAGATTCAAGCTGATAAGGACCTCTCAAAGAGAGAGCTGTCAGAACAGGCTCGATCATATGGGGAGAAGATTGCGGATAAGGAACGAGCGTACCAAGACGCGTGTGCAAATAACGATGAGTTACAAGCACGGTTGCAAACCGCTTTAAGGGAGCTGGCAGATTGCAAGGCAGAAAAGGGGTTAATAACCCGGAGTTGGCTGACTTTACAAGATGAAAATCGGTCAACAAATAAGCGCCTGACAGCTTGTGAGGAGAATTTAGCTACAGCTACAAACCTGTTTTCTGACATGGAGCTAGCTGGCTCGAGACTCAGAGACGAGCAGGGTCAGCTACAACCACCCCAGACAGGTGCTGTTGCATCTCCTCCCCTTAGCCCCGTTTCAACACCCCCAACCCGGGGGATAAGGACGGGTCTGCACCCACCTGCACCTCTTCCTCCTGACGCCAGGCAGTCAACTCCACCCCCATCTCAGGTGGGGTTCGACCTGCACCGGTATGCACCTCCTCCTCCTGACGCCAGGCAGTCAACTCCACCCCCATCTCGTAGGGTGGGGACAAACCTGCACCAATATGCACCTCCTCCTACAAACCCTTATCAGCCACCCCCACCCCCACCATGGGCAGTAGGGGCAGGACTTGATCAGTCTGCACCACCAGTCACACAAGTTAGACCGGTGATACAGTCTCCTTCAATGGATGACTTGCAGAAAATCTCAAAATATGTGCAACGCTTCGTTCCCGGCCCTATGGGGTCCGCAGGAACAAAAGCGTATCTCAAAGATCTGGAGTTCAGATTGAGATCTTATCCTAATGCTACGGTAGACGATAAGATAAGTCTGATACGGCTCACTTCAGACAGAGAGGTGTTCACCTTCATCGAGCGTCTCCCTGATGCGACGAGGAGGGATTACAACCTTCTGTGTGAAGCTTTGATCAGAGAGTACGACCCCTGCACGGGGCCTGCTGGTTTTCCAGCTGCTGACAAGGTCACGCAGGGCAAGACTGAACATCCAAAAGTTTATTACAAAAGAATCTTCCAAGCCTATTTTGGTAACAGAAATGAGACCGGAATGGAAGAAGATGATGGTTTTAAGTTTGTTTTCAGCAAAAATCTCCACTCTGATTTTAAAAAATCAGTACAGATGATGGCAAATTTCAGAGAAAAATCCATCAGTGAGATTAAACAGTGTGCTGTGGATGTGTTTGAAGCATGTTCTCATGCTAAGACGCCCATTGAAGTGTTTCCAAGTGTAAAGGTTAAACCCCTCCCTCTTGAACTAGAAGGACGACGTGCTTCGCCGCCTCCTCCTAAGAAGAAAGAGAGAAAACAGTCTGTTCAAGCTAACAAACCGCGTCCTGAAGGTGCACGCTGGGACAAAAAGGCTCCTCTTTCAGAGGAAGCCAGTGATTATCGAAAAATGGGTGAACGCAGGACGCAACGATATGAGAAACCATATCGGCAGGGGCAGTACGTAAAGGAAACCCCGCAAGACGTACCTGACCGTCCCCCACCTCGGACGAAACGAACCGAGGCGAAAAAATCACAAAAGTTCCAAAAGCAAGGCCCTACACCTCTGAGCTCGGAAGAGACGGAGAAACTACGCAGGTTGTTAGAGACTTTGAAACACACTGACACGGGAACCCAACCAGGAGCACTTTGCAGTAATGTAATTCCTATTACATCTGAGGGCGCGTATGACAACATAACAGATGTCGGTGGAACACACCAAGACGTTGCTGTGGTTGCCTCAAACAACCCCTCATCGGAAGAAGGGGGGGTAAACACACACACGAACGATGACGTGTCATCACAGGCTGAACACTCAGAAACAGCTTCTGCTGTGCTGACGGTTCAGGCAAACCAAAATTACACAGATAAGGCTGAACGCGTGAAAAAGCGTCAGAAAAAACCCAAGAGGTTTCTGTGTAACTTTATCAGAAAGGGGGTCGCCAAAAAGGCGTACCTGTCAGTAACACTTGAAGGTGTCCTCACACACGAAGCACTCTTGGACGGTGGGGCAGACATAACAATCATGTCAGCTAAACTGTTCGAGGAGCTGAGGACGGCCGCTGCCAGTGTTAACAGGATAATACCTCTCTCTGAATGTGCTATAGAAATGCAGGGTCTCTCAGAAATGAAAACAACCCTGACAGCTATAGCAATGGTTCACATGCAGATTGGCAATATGACACTGTACCACCCGGTACACGTGACCCATGTTGACTCATTCCCATTTTTGGTTGGCCAGGATTTTATAAATCGCTTCGGCGCGATTATAGATTATGGTGATCAAACAATGTGGACAACAGTGAGCAACCCACTGCCAATCGATACGCCTCCGGAGTGTGACACAGACTGCCCAACAGCAGGTACCGCGGAAGGCGCACAGGACTCCTCAGCCGAGGACACGAGCCCGGTGAGTACTCCTCTGACACCATGTGAAACCAAAGAAACCCAAGTGATCCAAACTCTGACTCAACAAGACAGCCTCCTCTGTGAGCTGGAGCAGTCAGAGTCCACCACACACTACCTACCACTGGGAGTTAAGGGTGTAGAGATCCAAGGGTCCCACACCAACGATGCTGTTCTGTCTCTGTGGACAGATAAATCAGCAATTAACCGAGCTTTCTACGAAACCTTGGTTCACAAACACGTTGGTCTAGAACTAATTAGAAAAGCTTTCCGCTTTCCATTAGTTCCCAATAGTTCACAGGTAATGACCGCAGAAGGAGTCATTAACCTAAAACTGAACTGGAATCAACGAGAACTGGTTCACCCGTTTCTCGTTATCCAAAACTTACCACATGCATCCTACATAGGCTCTGACATTTTGGTAAGGTTGGGTGTCCACGTGGACACCATCAACAAGGTGCTGTGGTCCCTGAAACCAGTCACAAAGGATACTCCTGTGCTAGACACAGCGAGCCTTAAGGCTGGGCAGACCATTCCAGAGGCCTGCCAGGTTGCTAGCAACCAAGACACCACAGTACCACCTCAGGTGAT
>NC_056520.1:8906700-8907460 GCF_014905685.2 Nematolebias whitei | reverse complement strand
GAGAAACCATACTGAGTCGGTCGAGGCCCAGGTTAACAACGACCGCCACCGGTGCTTTTGACAAACAGATGTTTGCAGATGAGACAGTGATCTGTGGTGAGAAGAGGGAACAGGTGGAAGAGAGTTCAGAGAGGTGGAGGTATGCACTTGAAAGAAGAAAGAAAGTCAGCCGCAGTAAGACGTAAGTGGAACAGTGAGGCTACAAGGAGCAAAGGTCACAAAAGTGCAGGACTTCAAGGACCTGGGGTCCACTGTCCAGGAAAATGGGGAGTGTGGTAAAGAGGTGATGAAGAGAGTCCAGGCAGGATGGAGTGGATGGAGAAAAGTTTCAGGAGTGATTTGTGGCAAAATTGTGTCAGCAAATATCAAAGGAAAAGTTTACAAGACAGAGGTGAGACCACCTATTGTATGGTCTGGAGACAGAGACATGGACAAAAAGACAGGAAACGGAACTGGAAGTGTCAGAGATGAAGATGTTGAGGTTCTCCTTAGGAGAGACAAGGATGAAGAAGATCAGGAATGAGATCATCAGGTACAGCACAGATTGAACAACTGGGAGATAAAGTTAGAGAGACCAGACTGAGATGGTTTGGACATGTCCAGAGGAGGGACAGTGGTTTGGACCTGTCCAGAGGAGGGACAGTAGTTTTGACATGCTCAGAGGAGAGACAGTGGTTTGGACATGTCCAGAGGAGGGACAGTGGTTTGGACATGTCCAGAGGAGGGACAGTGGTTTGGACATGTCCAGAGGAGGGACAGT
>NC_056520.1:8880379-8906690 GCF_014905685.2 Nematolebias whitei | reverse complement strand
GGGACAGTGGTTTGGACACGTCCAGAGGAGGGACAGTGGTTTGGACACGTCCAAAGGAGGGACAGTGGTTTGGACATGTCCAAAGGAGGGACAGTGGGTATATTGGTAGAAGGATGTTAGAAATGCAGCTGCCAGGAAAAAGACAAAGAGGAGACATATGGAGGCAGTTAGAGAGGACATGGAGGTAGTTGGAGTGAGGACAGAGATGAAGGAGGACGACTCGCTGTGGCGACCCCGAAGAGGGAAAGAAGAAGAAGAAGAAGAAGAAGAATTCTGAAAAGTGCAGATCTATCTGCTCTAACTTACTGATGTCTTCACTAACCCTCCAGACTCAGTAAAGACTTTCTCTGAAAGCATTCGGAGCGTCAGGGTCTAAATATTGAGCTGATCTAAGAAATAAAAGGAGCAGTGCACGAAGATGAAAGATGGAGCCGACCCAGTCATCAGTTAGTGAAGTTTATTGTTTCTGTATATATTTAGATACGCAGGCAAATCTGCTAGAGGCTGCAAAAGAATGGGTCTACATGAGTTAGTTTGTGGTTTAGTTTTGTGTATTTCGATTAGTGTTTGTAGTTTTTGACATGAGTGTTTTTCCGGACTGGGTTTCGATGTGGCTTGTTGAAAGGGAACTTTCTTACGCCGAGATGCAGACACTGACCAGAGTGGAAGTTGTTACCTCGCTTACTTTTCAATTTATCATTCTGCGACGGATGACAAAACCAACAAGTCACCAAAATAAATAAAAAAAAACTGGCATTAAACGTTTACAAGTCTGGATTTCAGAAGACAACAACGAGGCTTGAAAATAAACATCACAACAGATCAGGTTTGAACCCACCTGGATGCGTTCAGTCGTGGTGGGCCACAGCGCCCTCCAGATGACCTTCTTCACCACATCTGGCAGCAGACAGGCTGTTATGAGAAGAATGATGCTGAGCCAGGCTGGACCGCTGGACAACATCTGCATGAACACGTAGTACATCCTCTGGTAGTTCAGGAAAGGCCTGAAGGATAAAAACCAAAAGATTCAGCAGTTCATTCATTAAAATAAATGTTGCAGAATTACTTATGGGCCATAGGAACTACAAAACGGATTCCAAAAAAGTTGGGACACTAAACAAATTGTGAATAAAAACTGAATGCAATGATGTGGAGATGGCAAATGTCAATATTTTTTTGTAATATAACATAGAAGACAGATCAAAAGTTTAATCTGAGTAAATGTAACATTTTAAAGGAAAAATATGTTGATTCAAAATTTCACAGTGTCAACAAATCCCAAAAAAGTTGTGACAAGTAGCAATAAGTGGCTGGAAAAAGGAAATTGAGCATATAAAGAACAGCTGGAAGACCAATTAACACTAATTAGGTCAACTGACAACATGATTGGGTATAAAAAGAGCTTCTCAGAGTGTCAGTGTCTCTCAGAAGCCAAGATGGTAAGAGGATCACCAATTCCACCATTGTTGCGCAGAAAGATAGTGCAGCAATACCAGAATGGTGTTACCCAGCGTAAAATAGCAAAGACTTTTAAGTTATCATCATCAACCGTGCATAACATCATCAAAAGATCCAGAGAATCTGGAACAATCTCTGTGCGTAAGGGTCAAGGCCGTAAAACTCTACAGGATGCTCGTGATCTCCGGGCCCTTAAACGTTACTGCACCTCAAACAGGAATGCCACTGTCAAGGAAATAACAGAATGGGCTCAGGAATACTTCCAGAAAGCATTGTCAGTGAACACAATCCACTGTGCCATCCGCCGTTGCCAGCTGAAACTCTACAGTGCAAAGAGGAAGCCATTTCTAAGAAAGCTCCACAAGCTCAGACGTTTGCACTGGGCCAGGGGTCATTTAAAATGGAGTGTGGCAAAATGGAAGACTGTTCTGTGGTCAGATGAGTCAAGATTTGAAGTTCTTTATGGAACACTGGGACGGCATGTCATCCGGACCAGAGAGGACAAGGATAGCCCAAGTTGTTATCAACGCTCCGTTCAGAAGCCTGCATCACTGATGGTATGGGGTTGCATGAGCACTTGTGGCATGGGCAGCTTGCATGTCTGGAAAGGCACCATTAATGCAGAGAACTATGTTCAGGTTCTAGAACAACATGTGCTCCCATCTAGACGTCATCTCTTTCAGGGAAGACTCTGCATTTTTCAACACGATAATGCCAGACCACGTTCTGCAGCAATCACAACATCATGGCTACGTAGGAGAAGAATCCGGGTACTGAAATGGCCAGCCTGCAGTCCAGATCTTTCACCTATAGAGAACATTTGGCGCATCATAAAGAGGAAGGTGTGACAAAGAAGGCCCAAGACGATTGAACAGTTAGAGGCCTGTATTAGACAAAAATGGGAGAGCATTCCTATTTCTAAACTGGAGAAACTGGTCTCCACTGTCCCCAGACGTCTGTTGAGTGTTGTAAGAAGAAGGGGGGATGCCACACAGTGGTAAAAATGGACTTGTCTCAACTTTTTGGGGATTTGTTGACGCCATGAAATTTGGAAACAACAGATTTTTCTCTTAAAATGATACATTCTCTCAGTTTAATCTTTTGATCTGTGATTTGTGTTCTATTCTGAATAAAATATTAGATGTTGGCACCTCCACATCATTGCATTCACTTTTTATTCACAATTTGTTTAGTGCCCCAACTTTTTTGGAATCCGGTTTGTACACCTGGAACATTACAGACTCTTTATGAACTACTTATGGGCCATAGGAACTACACTTGGACCAGGCATTTTGTGTTTGTGTCTCTTTCCTGTCCTCTGTAACGCCAGCCAGTCAAGGCAGATGGCTGCCTGTCGTGAGCCTAGTTCTGCTGGTGGTTTCTTCCTGTTAAAATGAGTTGTTTCTTCCCACTGTCGCCCTGCGTTGCTCAAGATGGGAGGCTGTGACGAAATGAAGATTCAACACAATCTGCTGGCTTCTCTACATAGATAACTTTCACTAATTTGTACATTTTGGAACGTCTGTGAATATGTTTGTGCCCTAGGATGACTTCTTTTGTGAATTGGCGACGTATAAATAAACCAAATTAAAGTGAAACAAAAAAAAAATACTCACCAGATAATCCCCCCCCACAGCAGAGAGAAGACCACAAAGAAAAGCAGCGACCCCCAGATGACAAAATGGTTGATCCACGTCCAGTAATGTGTATCTAGAGCCAACTACGAGACAGATACGAGTCCAGTGAATGAAAGGTTAAAGTGGCCACATCTGAGGGTCCAGAACTCGCTCAGACTGCATGATCTACCTTAAACGTAACAGTGAAGACGAGCACGGTGAAGACCAACGTCCCAAAGGTCCAGTTTCCAAACATCTGTAAAGAAAACACAACAGCAGCTCTTAATGTCACAGCTCTGATGAGGAAAATCCATGTTTGTTAATCGAACAAAGCCACAAAATGTTTAATGCATCCGTTTAATCTGCATTAAAAGCTTCATGGTATGCATGAGAGTTTTTATACAGTAACTAACTTAAGAGCTTGTTTAGAGAGGAGTCAATCAATCAAACAGATGGCAGAGTGCTGAGGCAGCGACATTCACGTGAGAAATGGAGAATCATACGCAAACGGTTAGGATGAGAGAAATTCTCTCTAAATTATTGATCAGGAAATAAATGGCAGCTAAGGATGTAAACAGACGTGGGAGAATTTTTTATTTTTTTTATCCAGGTAAAATAAAACCGAAAGAGGTAAAGTCAGGTCCTCTGGACGGATAGCCGTTCGTTAGTGCCCTGATGGTCACTTGCTATTCACAGAGGGCTAAGTGATACTAGCAATAACAGCACTGTAAGAGGTGGACAGGTGGACATGGAGGCTCCGCCCCATTTACTGATGGACGGGTTCTTTTCACAAAACCATGACGTCCCAATGGCTTTCAAGACCCAAAATACATTACGGCAAAGACCCAAAGATCCAGTCCCCCGGCACAAACAGAGTAATATTGTGTATGCTGTTCAGTGGCATACATCGGGAAAATTAAACAGCCACTAGCCAAAAGGATGGACCAGCACAGAAGAGCAACATCATCAGGCCAGGACTCTGTGGTCTACACTCATCTCCAGGCCAGCGATCACTCGTTCAGGGATGAAGATGTTCACATCCTGGATAGAGAGGAACGATGGTTTGAGAGAGGAGTGAAGAACCCGTCCATCATTAAACAGGGGCGGAGCCTCTGTGTCCAACTGTCCCCCTCTTAGAACGCTGTTATTTTCATTCAACCTTTATTTAGACGGGAATCCCATTGAGCCTCGAGGACTCATTTACAAGAGAGACCTGAATTGCTAGCATCACTCAGCCCCCTGTGAATAGCAAGCACCCATCAGGGCACTAACGATCCATCGTTAGGCTGATGATCCTCCTCTATCATGTGAACAGCTGGTTCTGGATGTCAACAACAAACTGGTTGATCCACCACGAGAAGGTGCTATTTATAAGACTGAGTTTGTTGCAGCTCCTCAGACTGAAGAAGTCTTTTGGATAAAAGACGAAATATTTCAACAAGAAGAATCCGTCCAGAGAACCTGATTAAACTTTTTTAGTGTCTAAGTGAAAATGAATCATGTAAAATCTACTAACTTATTTAAAATATAGTTTTAAGCTCAATCCTTTGTTTAATTTATTTAATTATGTTTAAAGATTAAAATAAAGCACAGTAAAACCAAGATTAAAATTAAAAAGATTTAAGTAACAAAACCATAAATATTTGTCTTTTTATCTAATCTTTGCGCTATTTAGTGCCGAGCTTTATAAATAATATAAGATGAATACAATTTCTGTATTTAGCATTTTGTTGCCATTATTGATTTTGGACATTTGTTTATACCAATTTTCTCATGTAAAGCACACATTTATAACTCCATTTTCAAATTTAAAGTGATATTTGACACACAAAAAAAGTAAACAGATCAGTTTAAAATTTTGTTTCAAGTTTATGTTAAATAAGAAAAAATATGGATCAAAAATGCCATTTTCAGTTGCCATTTAAATCAGTGTTTCTCTTTGTTTTTGTTTGCGTTATGTATATAAGGTGTATTATAAAACATTCATATTTTTTAATTACTGGAGTCCAAAACAACTAGAATCATCTTTTTCCATAAAACTACTCATTCGTTTAAAGTTTAAAGTTTACCAATTTAAAATAATCTACAAGTAAACCTATAAAAAGCCTTTTTTTGTTTCAAGGACGGACGTTAAATTTAAAGAATTTACTCGAAACGGGAGCAACGTTGACTATAAAAGATAAAAATCTGAACGTTAACCGAGTGTTTCTGTAAAAATTAAACAATCTGTGCTTGTTTGTCTAATTCGCATGGAATAAAAACAAACGACGGACGCGGGAGGAGTTTTCTGACCAACGGATGAATGAAACCAGGAAGAGGCGGTTCGCTATGTGAAAGATCGACAGGACAGTGAGACAGCGGAGAGACAGACAGGCTTACCATCTGTGTGTTGGTTGTCATTAGCTGGGCGGAGGAAAGACAAGCAAAAAGAAACAGCAACACAAAAGTAAGAGGATAGGAAAGAAACCAGGCATAAGAAAATCATGAAGAAATAATCAAATCTGTGGTTGAAGATGAAAAAAATCAACAAATGAGATGCAAACGATAAAAGGGTGGAGAAGCTGAGAGCTGCTAGAAAATAAAAGTTTGAACATAAACATGGAAAACCTGTCGTCGCCAGATGGAAGGGAAATAAAACTCCCCTGCAGTAGACCTGTCTGCTCTTACAACCTTCAGCTTTTACTGTTTGACGTCATTAATCCTCATCAGGACGTTTCTTTCACTCACCATGAAAACTGATGGATTATAGTCAAACGGCGTCCGGCACATAAAAGACGTCGCCATTTTTTGTTGCTATGGTTACAGACGAAACCCGCTTTTTTAAAGAAAATAAACTTTAACGTGTGAGATAACCGTCGTCTTTCAGGTATTCCCTCTTCAGGGTCTCCACAGCAAGTCCTCCTCCGCCATCTGTCCTCTGTCCTCGCACCAACTACTTCCAGGTCCTCCTTGACTACAGGTGGTTCAGAGGCTCCACAGCAGTTGGTTGACTTCAAGATTTGATACAACAGCAACCTACTCAACACTACTACAGTGGGGACACAGCCAAGTATAATAGGTAGGACAACTCTTCTTCTTTCAGCTGTTCCCTATACAGGGTCTCCACAGCGATTGTCGTCATCCTCCTCCATCACTGTCCTCACACTGTCCTCTGTCCTCACTCTAACTACCTCCATGTCCTCTCTAACTGCATCCATATAACTCCCGTTTGTCTTTTTCCTGGCAGCTGCATTTCTAACATCATTCTACCAGTATACCCACTGTCCCTCCTCTGGACATGTCCAAAGCACTGTCCCTCCTCTGGACGTGTCCAAAGCATTGTCCCTCCTCTGGATGTGTCCCTCCTCTGGATGTGTCCCTCCTCTGGACGTGTCCAAAGCATTGTCCCTCCTCTGGATGTGTCCCTCCTCTGGCCGTGTCCAAACCACTGTACCTCCTCTGGACGTGTCCAAACCACCGTCTCTTCTCTGGACGTGTCCAAACCACTGTCTTTCCTCTGGACGTGTCCAAACCATCTCAGTCTCCCAGTTGTTCAACCTGTGCTGTACCTCTGATGAGCTCATTCCTAATCTTATCCAGTCTTGTCATGTCTAAGATGAACCTCAACATCTTGATTACTGACACTTCCAGTCCTGTCTCCTGTCTTTTTGTCCATGTCTCTGTCTCCAGACCATACAACATAGCTGGTCTCACCTCTGTCTTGTAAACTTTTCCTTTGACCTTTGCCGACACCTTTTCGTCACAAATCACTCCTGAAACTCTTCTCCATCCTGCCTGGACTCTTCTTCACCTGTGTGTGAGGCAGCTACGCTTTTGAATGTCAAGGTGACAAAAGTTTGACTAAAATATATTGTTTACGTTTAGAGTAAATAAAAATCAGGAACTCCATCAGTCAAAGATGGAATTATGGGAATAAGAGCAAGAGAACAGCTCATGGCACATCACATGCTCATCAACAAACTATCGTACAAAAATGACCCGGACCAACAAAGACCTGGTTTTGACTTTGACCTCGGAGCATGGGCAATGAAAATAGCATGTGAATATATGAAGTTGCATTAAATCATCTTCAGTGGATCAGAAGATATGGTCAGGACAAGAGAAATTTTAAGAGCGTTCAGAGATTATACGGCCGTATTTCAACGGGCGAATCAAACAAGTCACAAGATAAGACGATAAACGGCTAACTGTGGACGTTCACTGCAAAAACATTCACCTTTCAGTTAATTCCATCTATGACTGTCTGATGTCTACATTACAAAATGAGCTTCACAAAAATGGTGTGCAAACTTTTCTGTGAACCGAACGAGTCAAAGACGGCGAGTAACAGGAACGCCAGCATTACCTGTCCATTGCTGGTGAAAGTCGTGTTGTCAAACAGGAAGTAGGCACCAAAGAACATGACGATGGCGTCGTACACGCCCAGGACAGTCCAGTAAATAAAGCTGGACCACCTCAGCAAAGAGTTCTTGGCAATATCCCTGGAAACACATCAAATTTTTTTTTTTTTATTATAGCTCGGAAATAAGAAGCTATACCTACAGAAAGTTCACGTTTTCTATCCAATCATACGACCCTGAAAAGTTAGAAAACTCAAAATATTCAAACCGTGAGTGAAGTAAAATTAAACTACAGGTAACAAGTTTCAGCACCTCAAGGCCCGAAATGAACGTTTTGAGACGTTTTCTCATAACGCTCAATCGAATTATGTTTCTGTCCATTTGTTTCTTTAAACCAGTAGTTCTTCCGAGACGTTTTGCCCTGAACGTAAGGAGTTACTTCTGTGAGTCATTTTCATCAAATGCTATATAAGGGAGCCTCTCTTAAATGCACCCTATGAGAGTTATAGGTAAGCATCGCAACAATTATATGTGAAGGGGGTGTGTCCCACTCATATTTACTTTTGTAGGTAAACGTAGATGTTTAACAACTCGTTATAATACACCAGAATGCAGGAAATGGCATCTACTTTATTCAAAATTTTCTGGGGGAGGACCCAGACACCAGTGCTTATAGGACTGTGTTTAAATACATATTAGCCACCCTAGCTCATCAGTAGTTTTCAAAATTTAGACACAAACTTATAAAGAGAGGGGTCCTTCCTCAGAATGTCTGAGTTAATGTGCTGCTCCATGAGGCTGTAGAGGAGGATGGGCAGCGAGGTGAAGCTGATGTTGTAGAGAGTCAAGTAAGCCGTATCGTACAGAGGCTGTTGAGGACAGAAACTAAAGTAAGTATTTGTTTGTATTTGTTTCTTTATGAGTTGTATCATTAAGTCTCCACACACCTGTTGGGAGAATCCACAGAAGAACTGGTAGAGGAACTGGGGGAAGATGAAAACAACATTCTGTGGAGAAAAACAACAGCAAGCTCTTACAAAAGGTTTTGACTCTTTACTGCAACCGACAGGTAATTAATCGTTTTTAAGCAAACGTCCAGATGCAGCGGTGTGGACGGTGTGCAGGCGGGATAGTCACCTTGTAAAAGAAGTATTGCACGAGCTCAGACACTCGTATGTAGTAATAATGTCCGTGGACGAGCAGCATCTTCTTGAGGTGTTTGAACTTCGGGATGGCGTAGTCGCTGTTTCGAACCGCCTGACGACCCTCCTTACCCATGATACCTGATGTCAACACATAAAATCACAAAATAAAGACAAACAAAAAAAACATGTATTGCTTTACCTGCTTCTTTAAGCGCAGATTTGTCAGGTTTAGTTTGACGCAGCAAAAAGAAATCAAGCGGTACGCCGATGTCCCCAACGCTGAGGGATCTGAACAGTGAATGTTTGTAGATTTGGAGATGAGTGTTTTTCTGGACTGGAATTGAACAGAGGATGAAGTAAACCTAAATGTTTTTGGTGTAATAGGAGTTGCTGTGGAGAAGAACAGTTTTTTTTTTTTCTTGTCCAAGTCGGCGCAGAGTGATCCTGGAGAGAGAGGGGATACATTTCATCCACCACCAGGAGCCAGGGGGTGGCTATAGGGACCATGAGTAGGCCTGTCACGATAACAAATTTTTCTGGGCGATTAACTGTCTCAGAAATTATTGCGATAAACGATATTTGAAATTTGACAAAATTTAGTAATTATTGTCAAATTTAAGAAGAAATGTTTAATTTGTTTTGCATGTAGTACTTTTTTCGACCACCAGATGGCAGTATAAAACTGAACTGAAGGCTGGATAGTGAGGGAGCGAGCAGCGTCTCTTTACGAAAAATGGGAGGGAGGCCCCTTGGTGACACAGGCTGTCTCTTTTCGGTTCTCAAAATGGCGGACGCTCGATGTGGTTTGAGATCTTTAGCATAGCATTTGTCACACAGAGCTTTTAATAAAAATATCAGTAAACAAGTTCTCAGCTTCTTTTTGCAGAGAAAAACAACTTTTTACACAAAGGCACGGGTTTCAACCGTGAATTTTGGAACTTCGACAAGACGGAGATTTTTTCCCAAGGTCGGCCTTTTTGCTTAGCTCGTAGCTTAGCTTCTCAACTTAGCTGCATTTAACGATCCAAAAACAAGACTTTGGACGATTAAAACAGATTTTAAAGAGAAAAGAGAAAGGGAGGGGTTAATGAAGAGCACCGGAGCTGAGCCTTTTGTCATCCAGTGTTTTCAGTTGAAAGAGAGAGACACGAAGAAATGATAAAGCCGATAAATGAAAATGAGGTAGATAATTCTCATTTATCATGCGATTAATTGATTTATTGTTTATCGTGACAGGCCTAGCCATGAGTACACAATTTTGTTCTACCTCATGCACCACACAGTCTCCTTGAACCAATGGTGGCCTTGGTCCTCAGATTAACCCAACATAGCAAACCAGGCAGCACGGTGGCGCAACTGGTAGAGTTGCTGCCTCTCAGCGAGCAGGTCCCCGGTTCAAATCCCGGACCGTATGGCCTTTCTGGGTGAAGTTTGCATGTTCTCGCCATGCATGCGTGGGTTTTGTCTGGATACTCTGGTTTCCTCCCACAGACCAAAAACATGCATGTTAGGCTGATCGGTAACTAAATTGTCCCTATGAGAACGTGAATGGTTGTTTGTCTCTATGTGGCCCTGTGATGGACTAGCGACCCGTCCAGGGTGTACCCCGCCCCTCGCACAGTGATTGCTGGACATGGGCACCGGCGACCCCCGTGACCCAAAATGGAATAAGCGGGTAAAAAGATAATGGATGGATGGATGGCAACCCAAATTTTGACGGAGACCTTTCTAACACCCAGATGCAGCCACACACCAATACGGAAGTCGGTACCTCACTTATTTTTCAAGTTATCCAGCTCACAAGACGCACGCACTGATGGACTGAAGGAATTTTAAATTCTCGCCTCCGCTCCGTGACAATCATCCAACAAGGCACGTTCCAGATTGGCTCCATTTGTCACACGACGTCAATAAAAGTGTTTGCCTGCTGAGGAGACTGAAAGCTAAAGATTTTACTGACTTCTGGTAAAATCAGAATGTACAAAGCGCTAGACTTAAATTTTTTTTTTTTTTTTTTATCGGCTGCCCCTTTCCTCAGGAATCGCCACAGTGAGCAAATCATCACCACAGATCTAGCAGGTATTTTACGTCGGATGCCAGCTACTAGGGAGAACAAGCCAGTGTGTTTCTTGGGCTGGTTCCAAGCCCAAGCGAAGACCTTGTTTTAACTTTGACCTTGATCTGTGACCTTGACATTGGAGTTGGGGGAGTGAAGTGTACGAGACACTCCGTCTAGTGATGTTGCGTCTGAAGTTTTATTAAATTATACCATACCATTTTATTTAGAGTACTTAAAACAGTGACAAGGCCAACCAAAGTGCTGTACAGACAGAACAACAGACAACACGCGAAGCAATATACAAAATGAAGTAAACCAAAAATATAGACATAAAAACGATGCAGATAATAAATAAGACGACAAACCAGTGTGGAGCACAGGTTCACAACACAGATCCTCTGGTGTTGAAAGCTACTGAATAGTAGTGGGTTTTTAAACGGGATTTGAAAACCGAGAGGGAGGGGGCCTGTCTGACAAGCAGAGACAACTCATTCCAAAGTCTTGGTCCTGCTACAGAGAAGGCCCGATCACCTCTGCGCTTAAGACGAGTTCCTGGAACTGTGAGGAGCAACTGGTCAACTGAGCAAATTATCTTCAGTGAATCATAAATGAGCCGGACAAGAGAAAGTTTATGAACATACAGACTGCATCTTCTGACAGCAATAAAAACGCGAAAACATCCCATCAGCCTCGGCGCCAGAACACTAACCAATGCCAACATGGGCCTCCAGGATCATGCTGACGTCGTTAGCGCCGTCTCCAACAGCAAGAGTGATCGGATGCTCTTTGGATGCTTTGATCATCTTGACAATCTGAAAATAAAAGAGCATTCAATTTAACGAGTTCATAAAACAACCCGTGCTTCCTCGTGTCTAATGGGTATACCTGTGCTTTCTGGAGCGGCGCCATTCGGCAGCAGAGCACCGCGCTGCAGTTGCGGCAGATATCTAGAAAGAGCTCTTTGTAGTTCCCCGAGTTGGAGCCCTCCTGGCCCGGTCTCATGACGGCGGAGAGGGTGGCCCCGTCGATAATCAGCCCGAAGTCCGTGCAGTCGTCGGACAAACTGAACCGACACAAGGCGTGTCAAACGCCGAGTACTCAACTCTGCTGCTTTTGAAAAGGGAATTGTTTGAGCAGACAAACCTGGACGAGGCGTCTCGCGTCATGCCTCCATAATGCCGGAGGACGGTCCTGCTCAGGTCAAACAGGACATCGTGAAGACTCTGCTCCTCCGTACGCTTGGTGGTCAGCTCCAGGATCTGGGTGCGGCGGTGAAACAGCTTGCTGGCGTAGCAGGTGGCGGCTGCGGTCTCCATCTTGTCTCCGGTCAGCACCCACACCTTCATGCCAGCTTTGTGGAGGGACTCGATGGTGTCCGCTGCTTTCTCCTGCAGCCTGTTGACGAAGAACAATGAAGTGACGAGGCATTTACGGAAGCATGCACTGAAGCAATGAAACCTCCCCCACCTGTCCTCCACAGCAGTGGCTCCCAACAGGATCAAGTCCGTCTCGATGCGATCGTACGCCTCGGCCAGCTGTTTGTCTCGGTCCTGCAGCGCCAGCTTGGCCCCGCTCAACAGATGGCAGACCTGCTGATACTGATCGGGGCTCAGACGCCGATAGGCGACGCAAAGCGTCCTCAGGCCTTCCTAAAGGGGAGACAAGTTTCCAGACTGAAAAGACTTTGAGGAAAGGAAAACTTCTCCCTACTGGGTCAATGCGTGTCAGGATCGTAATCCAACTGCAAAGTGAAGGCGCCTGCATGAACGTTTGTTTCACTTCCTCCAGCTCAGACGCAGGATGCACCGTGGAACAGTGGGTTGCAGAATCCCTTGCCATACTCGCCGTGGGTCGTCTCCCAGGTGAGCCTCTACCTTAGTTTTGTACTTTGACCTTGTTGAGCTGTATCGTGCTTCGTCACCTGACTCCAAGGCTGCTTTCCGGGCTTAATAGTTGCATTTAACACAACTTAACCGATCCGTCTCTTGGGTCTTTGTGTTTCACCTGTTAACTACAATATGTACCCGTTTTATTTGTTGATTTTTGTTCGATGTCTTGTGTGCACCATTGACTGTCCTTTCAGTCTCTGTTGTATGATGACAATACAAAGCTCTCAACAACCTAGCTCCATCTTATAGTCGAGATCTTGTTGTTCCATATTTACCTAACAGCGCACTTCCCTCTCAGACTGCAGGCTTACTCGCGGTCCCTAGAGTTTCCAAAAGCAGAACGAGAGGAAGAGCTTTCATTTATCAGGCTCCTCTCTTGTGGAACCAACTTCCAGTTTCTGTCCATGAGGCTGACACATTGTCCAGTTTTAAGACTGGGATTAAGACTTTCCTTTTTGATGAATCCTATAGTTCAGATTGGCTTGTTATGCTTCCTTAAGCTTAGACTACTAGAGGGCAAATTGACCTCATCTCTTTAAATGATTTGTTAAAATTGAATAGTTTTCATTTGATACTAGTTCTATCTTAACATGTAATTCTTGACCTGCCATTGTGTATCTGTTCCTACCAAACCCAGCTGGTCGAAGCAGATGGACGCTTGTCCTGAGTCTGGTTCTGCTAAAGGTTTCCTCCTCACGAGGGAGTTTTTCCTTTCCACTGTCGCCTTCATGCTTGCTCAAGATGAGAGTTCTGTGATGGAGTTAAACTCAAAGCTGCTCCTCAGATAAATAATGTTAAATTATTGTTTTTATATATGAATGTTTCTGTTCAGTGTCCTGAGACGACTTCTGTTGTGACTGTGCTATATAAATAAACTGAATCGATACAGATATTTATTCATTCATAACTTTTTGTGTGGATTTTGCCCCCACGGTGTCCAAGTGTCCTAAACGGTTGTCTCGTTCGTCTTTAGGTGGACGTGTGATGGACTAGCCACGTGTCCGGGTTCAGAGGGAAACAGATCTTAAACTTCACTCCCTAAAACATATTTTTAAAGCTAACCCGAGGAAGTTTCACGTTTTGGGAGAAGTTATGAGGCAAAAAGCATTCTTCGAGCACTGGTTCAGATCCTTTGAAGAGGGGTTCTGTAAACCGGTTATGAACAATTAAAATCTTACCTGTTGTAGATAACTCTTTAAATGACCTCAGTTTGGAAAATCAGACTTTAGTTTGGACCAGAAAAAAACAAACCCTCATGCTTAGTGTGAGCAGGAAGTACATTGTTCCCGTTTGAAAACACCTCTAGCCTGAAAGAAAACTCATAATGGTTCATGCAAACGCTATTTTACAAACCTGAACTACAAAAATAATCTGAATTTATGCACTTTATCTGCGTCAGTCGTATATGAAGATGAATAGTATTTGGTAATACACGCATTTAATTTGGCACAAATAATCTCTTAGACATATTTTTCCCAAAGACCACGGCATCGTGGAAAACAATAGCCGCCATTTTTACAGGATGGCGCCATCTGAAGCCATATTGTGTGGCTTTTGGACCCGGATTGAGATTAAATCATTCAAATGTCCCAATCTTTTCATCAAACTGTAAGTTTTAGGGCATGCTAAATTAAATTCTGGACTCAAAACAGTCATTTCAAAATTTGTGAGTGTAAAAGTGCATTAAAACCATAAATGAGGGGGAAATGTAACAACACTAAGTTCTAAGCATCACATTTGCACAGATCTGTCTGCACTGAGACCAAAGCTGTAGCATGTGCATCTGCCAAACGGCAGCCATCTTGAAAAATGGCTGCCATATTTATTTATATTTTTTTAATGTGGATACCGTGATTTTATAGGAAAGTATGTCCTGCCCATCATTCAAACCAAATTTGGTGCTTGTCATACACCCCTGTAAAGAGGAAAATAACCGACATGTTTCCCTTGTGTTAACTCAGACATAACCAGTCGAGACACGATCGGTAAATAAACGCTCAAAACATAAACTTTAAACTGGTACCACTCTCTCATGACTAAATACAATGGTAGTCAGAAAAGTAGCATTAAAGAAAATTTATTTTAAACATATTATCATTTTACTGCCTCATTTTTTGGCTTTTATCTCGCAAGACCAGAATAATCGATCATAGATCACTAGATCAGCAGTCACAGTGCATCTTATTCCCATGAATTTTACTTCAGCTGAGGAATGAATTATGGCGTTTTATTTTCATTTAAATTTCCCACCATGAACAAAAGAAATAATTTTAGCCAAATAATAGAAAACAATAGATTTTTTTTATGTTTTTTATCCATCTTTTTTTCCCCCAAATGAAACAGTTTAAAGACAACACATAAATTTTAACTTCATTACACTTAGAGCGGTTGGATTCCGCAACACCAACAGATTATGAAACATCTTGGACAGTTTGAGTTTTATGCACTTTAATCCGTCAACGTGTCCACGAAGCACTTTTATATCTTTTGAGCCGTTTTAAAAATCCCAATATGTTTTTCATTTTCGTCAAGCTCTTTGCTGAACATTAACCTTTAATTGAGACCGTAGTGTCGCCATTTCTCGCATCAGAAGAACTGGACTGATGGCCAGAAGAATAAAAAAGTCTGTGGAGTTTCAGACGCATTTAAAGCCACGCTGAACGCCACACAGCTAACAGGTAGGTCACGCTCCACTGATCCACTTCCTGCAGTAACCATGGAAACCACGGTCATGTTCTGCAGCTATGGGAACCCTTGAAGTCAAATAACCTTTTTAACTCAGATGGTTCAAGTATAAGACGAAGATGTATTTTTGTAGATGTAAAAAGAAAATAATTGTGAGTGTTCTCACCACTGCGTTGTGCTCCACCCGCGCTTTCACCTGATCCACCTTGCCTGAGATAACTCTGGGGAAGATGGAGGAATCTGCACCCTTGCAGAACAGGTACAGCTCACCTGTTCACACACACACACACACAGAGCTTAAAACAGGAGTGACAAACACACCCATTAAAAAGACATGCGGCGTTTGGTGCGCGCTACCTGTGCTGGACCGGACGATGACGCTCATCCTTCGTCTCACGGAGTCAAAAGTCAGGACTTCTAGCACTTCAAATCTTTTTGAAGATAAAAAAAATAATGTGTTAATGGGTGATTCACAGTTCTCAACATTTTCACAAGCATACAAGTCGTACGCGGGGGGAAGGAGGGGGTCGATGACTGGTGTACGAGGGTCGCCGTGGGAGCGAGCAGCCCGTTTGAGTGTCTCTGTGAGACTCGTGTTTCTGCTGCTTTAGTTCTTAATCTTTAACAATATCAACATTAAAGGATATATTTATGTATCCTATTGTTTATTAATTATTTATATATCCCCTCTGTGGATGGGGCTAACGACGACCCTAACGATCCTCCATTGTGAAGAGTGAAAGGTCAATCTGCATGTGTCAATCTCCATTATGCAAGCTTACAGAACACCTCTGCTTTATAACTTGAATCCCACACTCCTTGTTTCCTTGAAATGAGAAATCTCCTCGGATGAGAAGTGAAACGTCGTCAGCTACAAATAAAGTCCAGTCGTTTTGTTTTTCACATTTTTGGAAACGCGAAAGGATGAATATCTGTATGCAAATATGTGTCCGTTTAACTTTATTTCCCCCAAAAATCATAAAGTTCTCAAAGAGAGGGTCAGTTTCAAGTGTGTGAAGTTTATCAGAAACATCTGTACGTTTTAAACAACTTCGAGAAAAATGTGGAATGACAATATTTTTACATTTAGTATAATATCCATGCAAGCTCAAGGACTTTATGTCTCAGCTTCATATATAATAAAATAAATTACCGTATTTTTCACTGTACAAGTCGTGTTTTTTTCATAATTTCATGCCCTGCGACTTATACCCCGAAGCGATATATTTATGGATTTTCCCCCCATATTTATAAACCTAAAATTGGCTGAGATATGACCGGTTTCATTAATTCCGACTGAAAATATTGAACACTACCATTGTTCAGCCACTAGATGGCACCAGAGTAGTAGAACATGCCGTTGTGTCATATAATAGGTAAAAGTTGAGGATGCACGATATTGAATTTTTGGCCGATATCCGATCTGCCGATATGTTAAAACATATTTGGCCGATAACAGATACCGATATTTTTTTCCTTAGCCCTACTTACAGAGACTACACAGCTTTCTCTGCTGTGGAATTAAAATACTACATTATTCTGCATGGTCTTTGTCAGTTTGTCCTGCTACCCATTGCAGATGCCAAAAAGAGGCTGAAATTGATGCAACACTTCAACTGGATTATGTTTAATGTCAAATCTATTCATGACATTTACTCTCTCTTACACAATGACAACACTCGAACAGTGCAAATTTATAAATTTTCACAAATCTAAACCTGTTCACAAGCAAAAAGTGCATAAGTAATAGTGCTTTAACAGATATACTTGACAGTTTCTTAAATTAAAAATTAACTTAAAACAGAAGCCTTTTATCTTGGCGAGTTATTTTGATGGAATGGCCGATGTCCGATATTTAACTTTATCGCTAATATCGTCCGATAACGATACCATGCCGATAATATCGCGCATCTCTAGTAAAAGTGGCTATTAATGACACAATCGGCTTGCCATAGCCTGCCACCTTCGTCCAGCTCGCTTGGAGCAACCGTCAAATCAGCTTCATTTCACTGTGCCACCCTGGTGAAATGCAGCTACTTTGACCATTAAAGTGCATTTTTTTAATAAAAGTTCAACTGAGACACACCTTTGTTATAATTTCGAGCAAACAAATAATTATTTTTAAGCGCACTCCTGCAGAGTTGAACCGACGCTTAGAAAAGCTACGTCTTTGGCAACCTGATTGATGCTAACCTTGTTAAATTCTTGTTTAAGTCCTCCCATGCACGCTCCCGCGGCCGCCATTTGGCAGCCAATCGATTTTTTTGCACAACACCGGCCCACGTTTCCAGGTCGTCAGCTGTGACGCATAACGGATGCGAATTATACGGCAAAGCAACGTATTTATGGATTTTTCCACTTTCTTAGACGTATTTGGACTGATGCAACTTATAAGTCAGTGCAACACGTAAGGTGGAAAATATGGTACTTGTACGCTTTTGGAGGGAGGGTCTCTAAAGGGAGTTTGTTTTGTACGCTTGTGAAAATGTTGAAAATTGGGAATCCCACCTAAACGATCGTCTGCTATACAAAGAAAAGCTTGTACGAGGTTGGCAACTTGCTGAAATTGTAAACGAGAGTTCTGCTCGCAGAACATCATACGCCCATCGACAAGCAAAGACCTTGTATAACATTTGACCTTGATTTGTGACCTTGACATTGCAACACTCCGTCTAGTGATGACGCACTCACCTTTCTAACTCATCGTCCCGGTTTAAGATTTCCATGTGACAATCTTTCTGTCTCAGGTAGGTGAAACCAAGTCTGCAGAACATTAAAAGTACTATAATTATCTCCATATTGGGTGGGGGACAAAAGAAGCAATATTTATGAATTTGTCTCACCTCTTCATTCCCTCCACCAGGGCCACCTCGTCCGGAGAGGAGGAGATGTAGAAGGAGGAGGACTTGCCCTGGTGGATGCCGTGTTTGATCCCGTCCACCGTCTCCTCCTCTTTCACCTGCACCGTGTGGCACAAACACACCGCCCGGAAGAACAGCTCCTCGCGCTCCTGCAGAGTTGAACCGGCGCTTAGAAAAGCTACGTCTTTGGCAACCTGATTGATGCCAACGCTGAGAATTCTACCAAGTTGCAGGACAGATTACGTCGCTTTGCTTTTTTTTTAGTTACACAAACAGGAAACTCGCTAAACAGGAAGTGCTTTACTCCTCTTTATACACATCAGGTTCAACACTGGACTCATGGTGTTGTTTGTTTTACAGTCACCATCACCGACCTGAACAGAAACACCAACAGAACGAACAGGGAGAACCCATCTGAACGCAGAACCTGAAGAAGTCCACCCACTTCTGGTCCAAGATTACCCAGCAGCCCCTGCGGCTCACCCATCTTCGTGCATTCAAGTACGACAAGTAATTTTAACAATTCGCACTGAAACTTGGCAGTAATGGACAAAACTTACTGTTCTGGTAAAATTTAATTATGTAATGAAACCAAAGTACAACTACAGTAGTCCCTCGTTTATCGCAGGGGATCTGTACCCTGAAACCCTGCGATAAGTGAAAAACCGCGAAGTAGGGATAGTAGTACAAGTAGTATATATATATATATATATATAGGCGTTTTAAACCCTTCCCACACTCTTACAATATTCTAAAAAGGCCTGTCATGATAACAAATTTTGCTGGGCGATTAATTATCTCAGAATTTATTGCGATAAACCATAATATTGTTTGAAATTTAACAATTAATTGTCAAATTTTAGAAGAAATGTTGATTTGTTTTGAGTGTAGTACCTTTTTTGACCACTTGATGGCAGTATAACAGTTTGAACCGAAGGATGGATAGTTGAGCAACGTGTCTCTTTAAGAAAATAGGGAGGGAGGGCCTTTGACGTGACATGGGAGACGCTCGATGATTCGAGATCTTTAGCATAGCATTTTTCACACAAAGCGTTTAATAAAAAAAATCAGTAAACAAGTTCTCATCTTCTTTTTTCAAAGAAAAACAACTTTTTACACGAAGGCACGGGTTTCAACCATGAATTTTGGAGCTTCGATAAGACGAAGGTTTATTCCCGAGGTCGACCTGTTAGCTTAGCTCGTAGCTTAGCTTCTCAGCTTAGCTGCTTTTAACGATACAAAAACGCGATTTTGGACGGTTAAAACAGATTTTAAAGAGAAAGGGAGGAGTCAGTGAAGAGCACCGGAGTTGAGCCGTGTCTTCAGTAGAACGAGAGAGACACGAAAAAAATGATAAAGCCGATAAATGAAAATGAGGTCGATAATTTTCATTCATCATGCGAATAATTGATTTATTGTTTATTGAGACAGGCCTGATTCTAAACAATGTTTCTAAACTCTAAACGCTCTAAAAGAGCACAGAATGTCATGATTTCAGCTCCCTGCCTGCCTCGTCTGCTCTCAGCCATCTGCAAGCATTCTTGGCCACGCCCACTTCCCCGCTCTGCACGGAGAACAGCTGATCAGCTGCAGCAGGAAGCTTATCCTGTAGTGTGGGCTGCACAGAGGTGCTAAATTATTTTAAATTATTTATTTTTAATAAAAATTCCATGCTGATTGTGTCGCTCATCCATCAATCAGCCAATTGTGTGTTATGTCCAATCTTATTTTGAAAAACCACAATAGAGCGAGTCTGATAAATGAACCGCAAAGCAGCGAGGGACTACTGTATTACATTAAAAAGTAATAATGTAAACGTAACGAGGATATTTAAATTTCATTCCTACAATTTCAGTGTGAATTTTTGAATTTACAGTGTGCAATTAAATGCATCACGAACGACGTGGTAAAATAAAAAAAGAAACAAACACCTGCAAGGCCTTCCTGAAGGCTAAGAGCCCTGAGTTTTGGTCTCGCATCTGATTGGTCATTTTTCCTGTCAGTTACTGAACTCCTCCTGCAGAGACTGAGCTCCGCCTTCTCTGCTGACAGAGAAGTCCTAACCAATGAGGAAGAGGCTTCAGACGTGTTTCTGCCTGGAGACGCAATTTTTAAAAAAAATGGATAACTGGATTTCTTTGCTCAACTGCAAAGTAGTTTTGTAGTAAATAAGATAAATTAGCACAAATAAAGAAAAACTACATTGAAAATATATATTTTAAATAAAATAAATGTTAAATAAAATGTTAAATTTCATATGTGCTCAATTCCTAGGCCTTCTCTTAAGGCATACAAGGTCCTGAGGGCTCCCCCCTTGAAAACTCATGAACGTGCACAGCGGGGCGAGGCTCACCCTGGCATCAGGCCCCGGAGACGTGTCGATCATGTCGATGCTGTCAGAACCACGCATCACCTGGTGGCGGCAAAACACAACATGAAAACTTTAGCTGACACGCAGCTGAAGTTTTAAATAAATGTAACGGGCACTTCGGGGCAAAAAGAAAAGCCTTGTGCAAATAATGACCTGTCCGTTGCAGATGGCATGAGGCACATAAACATGTCCGTCCACGCAGCACTCTATAAACTCCATATTGTTCTCCGTCAGGGTCCCCGTCTTGTCTGTAAACACGTACTCCACCTGAAACAGAGCGCAGGAAGAGTCAGCATGTTAGCTCCACTCTACTTCCTGTTTTCTCAGGGAGGCGCACCTGCCCCAGCTCCTCGTTCAGGTCCGACGTGTTGACGACGGCTCGCTCCCCCAGCTCCTCGTCGAACATCTCGTCATCCCACATGAGGAAGTAGGAGCCCAGGAACTTCTGCATCTCCACGGTGACGTACATGGACACGGGGATGATGTAGTTGAAGAGGACCATGAACGCCAGGAAGTCCGTGAACGCCCTGATCAGCTGAAGAGGACGGAGAGGAGCGAATGAAAGGATGGAGACGTCCGATCAGGGTCGGAGGGAGTAAATCAAAGACTCACGATGTGCCTCTGCCTCTCAGCATCAGTCCTCTCGTTGTACAAGGGCTCGTCTCGGTTCGGGTCGGCCTGCCACACGTACTTCAGCGCCGTGTTGACGATGGCCTTGCTGATGAGGATGCACAGGTAGACCACCAGGTAGGCATTCATTGACCTGCAGAGGACCACAAATAGTATTTAGTTTTGAAACAAACGGAAAACAAGCAGTGCAATCTTATCCACAACCAGAAGCAATGGCGGATCCACGGGGTGGCCAATGGTGGCCTTGGCCCCCATATATTAATCTTTGGCCACCCTAATTATTTGAAAAAAAATTACATTCACGCAAAATAAAAATTAAAACATAGACCCTTAAATGATCGGGGGTGGTCAGTTTACATATTTGTATGGTGGTGGCCATCTTGGATTTTGAGGTGGCTTCCCAATTTTCTATAGGAACCTTTCTTGGTGCGGTTGTTCAGCGTATTGTTTTTTTTCTACTAGTGCTTAATGTATTTTTAGTGAACGTTTTTCTTAGATCTTATTATTGTTTTTCTTCTACATTTTATACTTTTGTTGGATGCAACTGAGACCCTGTGTACATAATTTCGTTCCACCTCATGCACCACATGTGATGCGAACGACAAAGAACCTTGAATCCTTGAATCTTATGTCTAAATGTAACCACACACAAAAATAGAAGCCGGTACCTCGCTTATTTTTCACGTTATCACGCTCACAATATAAACGGAGAGACGGCGGGTATCTTCAGTTCCCATCTTCGCTCCATGATGGGGAACAAACAAATATTCTAAATATGTGACCATTGCTGGCAAAATTTGTCATAATGAGGAATCGTTCATTATGATTTTTTAATTATCGATCACAAAGGCTTCAAAACGATCTCAACATAACAGTTTTCCAGCTATCTAACTGTTAACAAAGGTGTACCACAAGGCTCAGTCTTAGGACCTAACCTCTTCACAATCTGCATAATTAATAATAATAATAATAATAATAATACTTTATTTATAAAGCCCTTTAAAAACAACCACAGCTGCAACAAAGTGCTGTACATATAAAATCAAGAAAGTTTAAACATATAAAAAAATAATAATAATGTAGGTCAGATCATCCCTGATGCATCCTGACGTTTCTATGCTGATGACACAGTTGTTCATTGTCGAGCTAAAACAGTTGCTAAAGTTTTCCAGCTTTTACAAGTGGTCTAAATGAAAAAAGCCAAAGAAACGTTTGCACATGTGCAGTAAAAGAACCGGCACCAGTGTTAATTTTAGCCTCTTATGTGGGGGTGCTCAAGCATCTCTGAAAAATAAAGAAACAATTATTAGGATTCTGTAAAGAAGCTCAGTCCTCAAACCTTAGATTCACCAAAATATTTAATAAATTTGAAATAAATATGGACTAAATGATGACACTCGTCAACGGGCCAGTAAAAGCTACGATTTCCTTTTGCACGAGTCGGATCCCCAACGCCACCTGTCAATCAATCCAGTACACTCGTCAGCAACTGACCAATCGGCAATCTCAATTCATCTCAAAGGTAAACGCCCCATACCTGCAGAAGCTCCACCCCCTTTTCCTCCGACAACATTGTCTGGGTTTTTCATTACAAACACTTTGCAGTCAGAGGTTAATGCTTAAAGCTAGTTGTACTTTGTTTTATATGTAGACATATGTTGCAACTTCTGGTTAAATAAGTTCAGTCTTTGTTTGCTTTGATCCTTTAAAAGTGCTATTTGTGACTGAGCTCCTCGTTTATGGCCACATAAAGACCCGATCTCGTCTGATCTCAGAAGCTAAGCAGCATCGGGTCTGGTTAGTACATGGAGGATGGGAGACCGCCTGGTCTAATACCAGGTGCTGTAAGATTTTGCACTTCTCATAAACCACATCAGGGGGTGTGTTGTTCAAGCCAAGAGCCATTATCAGTGCTGGGGGTCAGATCCTAGAATCGCCCTTCACCGGCACACAACGTTTAGTCAGTTTGGGTAAACGGGAAACAAACGGCGGTGAAGTAATGCAGCAAACAGGAACTAAGTGCAAGTGAGCTCCACCTCCGGTCGTTTCCACAAACCATCTGTGCACAAGACCCCGTCAGCGCCAGACGGGAGAAAGTCATTCAGTCGGCGCAGCGAGCCAGAGACGACCCGACACACTGACGGTGAGTAAATGATATACGAGAAGTGGATGGATGGACAGAAAGCAAATAAACCATTATCTAATCCAACGTGAGAAAAGGGGCGTCCGCCAAAGGCCGAAGCTCGGATGAGAGTGTCAATCAAAGCGAACAGGTTTGAAGTTTTCTTTTTACGGACACAGCCTAAAAAAAAAAAAAAAAAAAAAATCAGAAAACTTACTTTTCCACTGCCGATCGTTTCTGAGACTTGGACTGATAGTTGAGAGCCATCTTGGTTTCCATACCGGTGTAGATGGCAACAGCTGAAGGCCATGTAAAAATAGAAACAAAGATCAGAGCCGTTTCCATCTTTATTTATTACGCTGGTGTTTCCGTCGGTGTTACCGTAAATATATTCGGTGTTCTTGAGTGTTGCTCCTCGGAGCAGCAGGTTCTCTGATCCCAACGGCCTAAAACAACAAGACAACCATGCACAGAACATTACACGCTCGTCGACAAACTAGTACAGCAACCTATGGCAATGGCCCAGATAAGGAAAGACATTTGATCTTGATTTGTGACCTTGACCTTGGAGCCAGGGTGATTAAAAAATGTGTACAACACCGTCTTGTGATATTGCACATGTGCATCAAGTTACATTAAATTATCTTTAACGGGTAAGTAGTTATGGTCAGGGCAAGCAAAGACCTTGTCTGGGTGTTGACCTTGATTTGTGACCTTGACAATGGTGTTGGGGTGATGAATGTATATGCAACACTCCATCCAGTGATGACGTTTGTGTAACAAGTCTGATTAAATTATCTTAAACAGGTCAGAAGTTATGGGTGGGACAAGCAAAGCCCTTGAACAAACTTTGACCTTTATTTATGACCTTTGAACTGTGGTGATGAAAACTCTACTTGACACTCTGTCTAAAAGTGGTACAAACTCATATGCAGTTCTGTTAAATTTTCATGAGCAGGTCAAGTTATGGCCCAGACAATTAAATACCTTGTCTGTATGTTGACCTTGATCTGTTCACCTTGACCTTGGAGTTGGGGTGATGAATGTATATGCAACACTCAATCTAGTGATGACGCATGTTTATCAAGTCTCATTAAATTATCTTAAATAGGTCCGAATTTATGGGTGGGACAAGCAAACTTTGACCTTTGTGACCTTTGAACTGTGGTGATGAAAACTCTACTTGACACTCTGTCTAAAAGTGGTACAAACTCATATGAAGTTCTGTTAAATTTTCTTAAGCAGATCAAGTTATGGCCCAGACAATTAAAGACCTTGTCTGTATGTTGACCTTGATTTGTGACCTTGACCTTGGAGTTGGGGTGATGAACATACGCACGACTCTCCATCCAGTGATGACACATGCGTATTGAGTTTCATTAAATTATCTTGAGCTGATCAGAAGTTTATGAATGGATGAAGACCATACCATAACCTTATGGTTATATAATAATAATTAAAAATAATGAAAAAATTATGTCATCACTTTGATCAAAAATTAGCCAACCGGGGCTTGTGTGACGTTATAATCCCCAGCGAGGATGCCAAAGACAAAACCACATAATTCATCAAGCTGTTAAACCTTGACCTTTGGCTTTAAAGTAGATTTAACACTCCGTACATTCGTCAACATAAAAAAATGGAATCCATTTGTTACGATTTTACCCATTTCAGAGTAAAAATGTACAAACGGACTAAAAAGGACGTATTTTTTGTTGTTGGAGAAACTCGTTACCTGGCAACTGGCTCGTTGTTCATATAGATATTAATACGGCCCACGAATCTGTGTGGAAGAAAGAAAGAGAAAGCAATCAGGATATGTTTTTTTAAACTTCAACTCTGTGTTCGCGTTTCGTTGGACTGACTTGTACAGATCCGGTTGAGGTTGTTCACACTCTATGGTGGCGTGGATTGAGCCCACCTCCTCCTCCGTTCTGTAAGCTTTGGTGTCCTGAACTGCGTAGTAAGTCTAAGAAATAAGAAAAGCAGAAAAAGACGGGTTAAACGCAAATAATAAAAAGCATCGTAGGACAAATAAAACATAAGAACTTTAAGTAGGTATGAATGAAAATGCAGGGTTTTTTTACAGAGCCCGACCAATATGGAAGTTTTGGCAATAATCAATACCGATACTGGGATGGCACAGCAGAATGCCAATAATCGATATAATGGCTGGAAGTTTTTTGAACTTTGTCCACCCAAGAATCTAAATAAACTAATTTTAAACATGGTTTAACACTTGAACGGTCTTCCTGATGTGCGTTCACACTTTGTCTTCCACTATTCTCCATAAAGTTATCAAGTGTGTTACAATGGCCATGATTAGAAAGTAGTGCCCCAGGCGCCCTCTGCTGGATACACTGTACAATTACACCTTGTGCAAGTAAGGACACGGCTGGTTTCCAACTATTTATGGGTGAGAATTAGAAGTGCTTGAATCGGCGCGTAATGGGACAACTATCACAGACACCGATATGTCCTCAAACGCCTATATCGACCCAAAATATCGTCTCTACCAATATATCGTCCGGGCTCTAGATTTTAATAGCGTTAACCTAATTTTACCCACCTTGTGGCTACTCTCACCATCCAGGCTGGCTGTGGTAACGAAGCACGTCCCGTCGTCTCGAGACGTGGACAGAAGAATGAGATCACACGGAAAAGTCTCGTCTTCTTTCACTATGACCACGTCACCAACCTGAGACGAAGAATACGTATTATTTACATCTTCAAAACGAAGCTTGGTCTTCAAGCTGCTTCTTCTTCTTCTTCAGCTGCTTGCATCCAAGATCTGGCTCTAGTAGGCATGATCCAAACCTCATGACCACAGGTGAGGGTTGGAACGTAGACAGGCCAGTAAATCCAAAGCTTTGCCTTTAGACTCAACCCTTTCCTCACCACAACCAACCGGAGCAACGTCCTCATTACCGAGGGAGGCCCTACACTTACACTTTTCATGTCACCTTTAAAGACGTTGTACACGATGCGAGATTTGCACGCACGTACCCTGAGCTTGCGGCTCTGCTTGCGGGCCACTTCCCCGTGATGCACCACGTGGACGGGACACCGGTTGACGGCGTTGTCCGCTTTATGTCTCAGCCAGTCTTCGTAGCCCTGACAGAGAAGCAGAAAGAT
>NC_056520.1:8870586-8880279 GCF_014905685.2 Nematolebias whitei | reverse complement strand
AGGAGGGGGGGCGACGTTTATCAAAAGACGTTGGCGAACGTAGAGTCAGCGCAGTTAAGAAAACAACGATAAAACGTACATTTAAAAAAAAAAAAAAACATTTGTGTCTGACCTGTTTGATGGCGGTGACGGTGATGACGAAGAAGAGCGGTAGTCCACTGGTGATGGGACTCGTGGGGGTGTCGATGATCAGCTGTGGTTGCACAAAGAACGGATTAGAACGTTCACTTTAACAGATTCTACGTAAAAGTTCTGTTGAAGGCTCGCAATCGTTGATTCCGTTTGTTCCTCCTATGACGGGGCTATTCAACTGGTGGCCCCGGGGCCAAATCAGGCCCAAGGGTGAGCTCAGTTCGGCCCACCAATGGGTTCATTTTTAAATAAAACTATATTTTAAGTCATAAAACAACCTTACTTAATGTCCAGCCCTCTGAGCCGTTTAGTTAAACAGCCCTGCCTTAAGACTTTTCACTTCTACCACTGCCTACTTCAGCTACTGCAGGGGTTTGAAACATTTTTTAATAAAAAGTCATTTAATCCCATTCCCTCACTAAATAAAATGCGTCCAGAGCCGCAAAATCTGCTACAGCTGGGATTACCAACTGGTGGCCCATGGGCCACCTCGAGTTCGTTAGAGGGGCTTTATTCTGGCGCCAAAAATAAATAAAGCATTTTAATTTTTAATAATGTGTCTGTGTATATTTGTCTGCCTGCTTGCTTATTTATTTATTTGTTTGTTCATTTGTTTTTGTCTAAACCAAAACAATATTTCTTGAAAGTGTCTAATTGTGATTTCTATACATGCTTGATCTAAATTTCACTACTTTACTAATGCATTCACTTTGTAAAGTGGTAAACACATTCCACATAGAAAAGATATATTTTTTTATGCCTTATATGAAACGCACGTCTTTAACCCTGAAAATGTTTTTACTGATCTCCATTTCCTCGGTGCTGAAAGATACGGCGCAAACGACTTAACCTTTTTTTTTTTTACCTGAACCAAAAATATGACGAGGAAGTAGAAGTTGGCCACTCTTCTGAACTGCTCGAACATGTTCTTTGGGATGAAGTTCCAAAACGTGTACTGGAAATAAACAAGTAGTTCAGGAAAAACAATGGAAATGTGACCAAACGGAAACAGAAACGAGTTTTTGTTGGTTTTAGAAGGAAAATGTCACCGAAACACAAACACGCGGACAGATACAATCAGAACGAGCGGTACACCGATGACCTCGTTTCCGAGGGGTTCGAACAGTCAAGTGTTTGTAGGTTTTTCTGGACTGGAATTGAACAGAGAATGAAGTAAACCTAAATGTTTTTTGGTGAAAGATGTTCCAAGTGGAGAGAACAGAAGCTGATTTTTCTTGTCCGAGGCGGTGCCGTCACAATTGGGACTTTTTCACAATTATTTTACAACTACCCACCTGACTTTAAATATTATATGAAAGGATTTCCCCGTGGCAGAGAAAAGAAAAGGACGCTTTAACTGACCTTGGAGGAGACGATTCTGTTGTCAGGAAATCGTTGCTGAATAAAAGCTTCGGTTCCTGGAGGAGGCTCCTTGTGGCCGATGTACACCGTCCTGCTGTCCACCCAGTTCTCCTCACCAACACACTGCAGGGACAAAAACAGGTTCACGTGCACGTTTGTTCACGTTTAGCATCGTTTCGTTGACGTTCTGCCTGAAGGACGAGTTCACAAGAATACGATGGAGTGGCTTTGCTGTCCTGAATGAAAGTCACAATACACGAGTCCTCAACGTTTAATCTACAATTTAAAGAAATCAACCTTTGTTTTTAACTTTCTTAAAAACGTCACACTTTGTGTTTGATCTGAAAAGAAAAGATATATTTGGGTAATTTATTTTATTGAAACGATTAGTTATTGCTCCACGACACATGCTATGGGTAATTATCAGAATTAAAAACACAGAAGTATTAATTTACCCAATAGGGATTAATAATAATATTAATAATGTTAGTTTGTCTTATAAACAGTGTTTAGTTGACAATTTTGGCCACGGCACTCTTGTAAATAAAACTTTTTATCTCAACGCATTTCTCCTGCTCAAAAGAAATAAGCACATTCAGGACAATAAACGCCCGTCAACAAACTATTATATAGCAAAGGACCAGACAAGCAGACCTTGTACAAAAGTTGACCTTGATTTATGACCTTGACCTTGGAGCTGGATTGATGAAAAGAAAAAAAACTTGCAACCTTTGCCTTTTAGCATTTAAAATACACACGCAATGTGAAAAAAACAAACGGTTAAACAACATTTATGGCGGTTCAAGTGTTTAGATGAACAACTACGCAGTTTAGAAACTGGGGCAGAGACGTTTGAACCGTCTCCAGTTTTTCAAAAGATAAACCGGTCTGTCCTGATTTATAATTATCCTGTAGACACTTAAGACATCGAACCAGGGCATACGCTTTCATTTTGAAAGTCTTCCCGTGGAGTAGAGACTGCCAATGCAAACGATACCATATCTACTACAGCAGGAAGTAGTTCAACGACAACACTGTGCATTTACAAGATACGTTTAGGTTTTTATTTATTCAAATTTGTCACAGACGATCAAAACGAGGGGCAGAACTCAACTGAAGTCCTTGGAACGTCTCGTTTCCGCTCCCTCATCTTGCCTCCTTCCATTCCCTTCTTTCAGCCAAGAAATATTATTTATCTACGATCACGTTCCTGCTGTCGACTCAAGTGATCACAGCCAATAAACCTGGTCAGATTTGTCAACAAAAGCATGCAGAGACATTTGCACGGGCTAACAGGAGGTGACGGGAGCCTGGGACGGCGACACGGCCCAGTTCACGCTCTCCCTTCAACAAACACAAACCCTTGACTAACTAAGATCGTCAGCGATTGAATTTGAAGGCTGTTTATATTCAGAGACCTGCAGCTGTCCATGGTGGAGAAACAGAAGATTAAAGGAAAAGTTAAACCAAAGGAAAACAGATGAATGGATAAATATCGGTCTTCTTTAGAGTGTACACCGACAGTGCATCGAGTGTGGCGAGATATCTGAACCAATTTCTGAGCAGTATTTGACTAACACTGAAGGTTGAAATGAAAGCCAGATCGTTCTCCGCCCCCACAGTGTCGATGTTCCTCTTTTTCACCCACACCTGCCAACATCATCTGCTTTGGCACACCACTTTATTTTTACATTTACCGCTCATCGTCTGCATAGGAAGAACCTGGACCGAGGACAGCGGACGATCAGTCACAACTCGGAGACACAAACTTGTAAGAATATTTTTGAGGATTCGGGATTATTTATTTAGTTACAAATCACACAAAGGAAGAGACTTGTTATTACCCACCGCCAAAGACGAAGGACAATGTTTTTGCCCGTCTGAATTTTTATCTTTTGTATTGGCAACATCCATCCATCCCTTGTTCCGGAGTCGGGTCTTGGGAGCAGCAACTTGAGCAGGGAGGTCTAGACATCTTTTTCCACAGCCACTTTTTCCAGCTCTTCTGGGAGGACCCCAGGGTGTTCCCAGGCCAACCGAGCTATGTAGTCTCTTCAGATTGTTCTTGGTCTTTCACGAGGTCTCCTCCCAGTTGGACATGTCCAGATCACCTTCCCAAGGAGGCGTTCAGGTTCACGTTACATATGCATTTGACGACGAGGCGGTCCATGAAGCACTAACAGATAGTCAATTGTCCTGATAAGATAGACGAAGCTTTTCCTTAGTTTATACATTTCCCAGGAGAAATTGATAAGTATGTCTGTTTCGAGGCCAACCAGAGAGTCAGATTCAGATAACCACAATTGTGAATTTACTCAGGCAGACTATTTTTTCCCCTCATCAGCCTTTGAGTCTGTACTGATTCTTCCAAGGTCCGAAATGGCCAGATTAGGGTGCATTCTACTGGTTCATGCTTACGAGCCTCTTCAAGGTCGTTTTCATGCTAAGTCCCAAAGCCGCAGGTGGCCTGTGATTCAAATCACTTCCTTCTTACGGTTTCGCTCGTAAATCAGCTGATTTTGAGTCCTCCAAGCACGAACCAACTCTTCACATAGGCAGCAGCCTGACGAGGTCCAAATTAGCTGCGGCCGTCTTCTTTGTACGTTGATAAACCAAGATCCAGACTATTCCAAAAACAGGAAACTTGTTATCATAAATCATATTATATGCAATTTCGACATCCTCTATCGATAGCAGATAGACACATCACCCCCAGAGATATATCCAGCTGCATGTGTGTCGTCCAAGCAGATGAGGGTTCTCCAGGACTCTGTCGCTTTGTTGAAAAGATTCTGTCATTTGCGTCAAAAGTCCATTTGGTCAGATCCAAAACAATAGTTCTCATTTCGGAAGATGTGTAAAAATAGGAGCTGCTCCGATACACAGACAGAGAGGAAAAAAAAGCAGGAGGAGAACAGGGAGCGGGAAGAAACGTGTGCCTTGTTAGAGAGCCAGTGAGAAAAAAAAAGTTAAATATCGGACATCGGCCATTCCATCAAAATAACTCACCGATATAAAATACGCCATTTTTGGATGACAACCCAGTGACAAGGATGCCTGCAGTGACAGCACAACATGATGATGTCACGTGCGCCTACCTGATCTGATCAAGGTGGAGAGTAAGAAGTCAAAATGTCGGCAGTGTAGAAGTTGTTTTTTTGTTGAAGATGTCAGATTCCAAAGATTTTTGGACTATGTTGAGCCTCGCTACATCGTCCGCAGTCAGATGTTTTTCCAGCGTAGCCTTACCCGAGTTACAAGCCGTCATTTCCAACATCATTGAGAAGCTAATAGCTGATAACACTTGGGTGAGTTTTACCACAGACATTTGGACATCAAGTGTTAGCCCCATTAGCATGATTAGTCTTACAGCACAATGGATAGACAAAAACTTTGAACTTAAAAAGGCTGTCCTTCATGCACAGGATCCCACCCTGCAGCTAGGAACCTGGAGCAAGCCTCCACAAGTGAAACAGCATTGCAGGTGACAAATGCTAATAAATAACATTTAACACTTTTCATTTAATATAAGTTAAAGTGCTATGCATTTCATATGGCTGTTACTGAATATATGTCACCAGCTCTTACAGCTGTTACACAGTTTTTGTAGCAAATATGTCTAAATAAGAGGGTTATGTTCTGACAAAGGAACATATATAAAATATCGGTATCTGTTATCGGCCAAATAAGTTTTAACATATCACCATATCAGATATTGGCCTAAAATCCAATATCGTGCATCCCTACTCAAATCTGGTAGTGCCGATTCTCATGTCAGCTGTGAACCACTCCATAGAGATGGGCATCACAACATGATGACGCCAACAGGACCACATCATCTGCAAATAGATGAAATAGAATCCTGAGGCCACCAAACTGGACTCACTCTGGTCCCTGGGACAGAGGAATTCTGTCCATGAAAGTTCAGTGACAACAAGCAGCCATGGCAGAGTCCAACTTGCACCTCCAAGGGGTCCAAATTACTGCCAGCAACACAAACTAAAATCTCACACCACTTGTATAGGGACTGAATAGCCTGAAACAACAGAACTCCAATCCCATACTCACGGAGCACCTCCAACAAAGTACCTGGAGGAGCAAGATCGAATGCCTTCTCCAAGTCCACAAAACACATGTAGACTGGTTGGGCAAACTCCCATGCAGCCTTGAGAACCCCAGTGAGGGAAAAGAGCTGGTCCAGTGTTCCTCGACCAAGACACATGTCCGATGTGAATTCCAGGACAGAACCTGCATTGTTCCTCCAGAATCTGACAATCAACCAATAATCTGTCTTTCTTCTCCAGTACCCTTGAACAGACCTTGCCAGGGAGGCTAAGGAGAGTGACGCCCCTAAAATAATGTAGATTAAGGATGACATCACAGAATGCCCAGGATCTTGAACAACGCAGAAGACTGCATCCATAATGGTTTATTTTACAAATGGTAAATGGACTGTACTTCTATAGCGCCTTTCTATCTAGTCAAGATACTCAAAGTACTTTACAACACAATCTTTGCCCTCATTTACCCATTCATACAGCAGATCTATACAAAGATAATGTGAATCTGTAGAGATTAATCAGTGTTTTATCACATTCATACACTGATGGGACACACATCAGAGGCAATGGGGGTTCAGTGTTTTGCCCAGGGACACTTCAGCATGCGACTGCTGGTGGAATCGAACCCCCAACTCTCCCATTGGAGGACGACTGCTCTAACCCCTCAGCCACAGCTGCCCCAAATTGAATAACCTTTTCAGTGAACCATTTTAAGATGGTTAAGGTAATTAAACAACTATAGAAAACACGAAACAGTTGAAACTCAGCAAATGTCACACATACAGAGCTAAAATTGGGTCAAGTGGTAGCTGAGAGTCAACCCTAACTCCTCCTGTGAGTGCTACACACTGTGCCACATCTTTGTTCAAAACTGGCATTAATTACTGGTGTCAACATTGTCTGTTAGCAAAATATTTCAATCTCTAGATCTTTTAAATCTGAAATGAATCACCAGATTTAATTTTTGAAAACATTAGCATGCCACGATATAAGTGATAATATTTCCCAACATGAGTTGCTTTGTTGTATTTTCTACCGCGAGGCCAACGTTCGTGAACCGGCGACGGTTGCCAGATTGAACCAGAATCAGCATGCCTCCTCTTGCGTGTGCCGTCTCTCCCGTAATGCAGCTTTATTGGTTTTCTCACCTCCTTCCTCTCCATCTCTCACCACGAACTGGATGGCCCCAAAGCCGACAATCTCTCTCGCATCGATTACGTTTAACTTTCGTCCGGATTTGAGCTTTTTGCATGAAAGCCTGTCTGCATTTAATCAAATAAAACTGCATCTTTACTAAATAAAAGCTGCACTCATAAAATAAGATCCAGCTCGGGCCTTCAGCCTTCGGCTGTAACCTGAGACTTTAAGCTATTCTGGACCGTGATAATAACGTTCGGCTGCGTTTTGTGTTTCAGGACGCGGCAGGTTGTCAGGACTGTATTTATAGTTGGAAGGGAAACATTTGTGGTCCCGAGAAGAGGATGGAGATCCTCAACCCTCGCATCAGGAATCACGATTACATCCTTGCAACATGAAACACGTATGACAGCAGACACACACACTGCTCATCCACAGGATGTAATTAGACGAAACACCTTTAACGCCATTCTGTGGGGTTTTATCCGCTGCATCGCGTTGTCATGTCAGAGAGCTGAGGTGAATATACAAAAACAATGTAGACATTTTTATATCAGTTTTGTGTCTCAGTGTGGTTTGAAAAAGTGGGAGTAAAGGGCCTAATACGCCAGCTGAAGCTGAACAGTCAATTATGGTCAAGGGTTTTATTTTTCGCACACAGCTCCTGGGGAACCCCTCCCACTGAAGTATACATCACCGCACGGGTTTCTTCCTGTCAGAGTCTCCACTACATCCTGGATGGATGGATGGATGGATGGATGGACGGACGGACGGACGGACAATTGGATGGATGGATGGACAATTGGATGGATGGACGGATGGATGGATGGACGGATAGATGGATGGACAATTGGATGGATGGACAATTGAATGAATGGATGGATGGATGGATGGGTGGATGGATTGACAGAAGATGGATGGATGATTGGTGGATGGATGAATGGATGGATGGATGGACAGACGGATGGATGGATGGATGGATGGATGGATGGATGGATGGATGGATGGATGGATGATGAATGGACAGAAGGATGGATGGACAGATAGATGAATGGATAGATGGACAATTGGATGATGAATGGACAGACGGATGGATGGATGGACAACAGATGGATGGATTGGTGGATGGATAGACAGATGGAGGGCTGGATGGACAGATAGATGGATAGATGATGGATGGAAGGATTGGTGGATGGATGATGGATGGATGGAAGGACTGGTGGATGGACGGACAGATGGATGGGTGGATTGTTGAATGGATGGATGGATGGATGGATGGATGGATGGATGGATGGATGGATGGATGGGTAATGGACAGACGGACGGATGGATGAATGGGATAGATGAATGGATTGACAGACAGATGGACAATTGGATAGATGCACAGACGGATGGATGGATGGATGGATGGATGGACGGACAGATGGATGGATTGGTGGATGGATGGATGGGTAGATGGACGGACAGACTGATAGATGGATGAATGGATAGATGGATAAACAAACAGATGGATGGATTATTAACAAATGGATGGATGCACAGATGGATGGATGGATGGATGGACAGATGGATGGATTGGTGGATGGATGGATGGGTAGATGGACAGACTGATAGATGGATGAATGGATAGATGGATAAACAAACAGATGGATGGATTATTAACAAATGGATGGATGGACAATTGGATGGATAAATGCATCCAGGAGTTTTTGTCCATTAGACTAATTTAGTCAAGTCAGGCTTGTGTGGGGAAGGAGGCGGAGCTACTCTGAGAACAAAATGATGTGGTTTCCATCACGTAGCTACGTCCACGAGAGGAGATTTCGCTGCTTCGGGTGTAGTATGCAGGGCCCTTAAAGCCATGAGGCAAAACACAAATAGTATTTTCAATATTTGGTTTTCATGCATCAGAATGATCAGTTTCTGTGATAAATAAAATGTACGACCTTGATTTGTGACCTTGACATTAGAGCTTGGGTGATAAAAGTCTACTTGAAGCTCCGTCTTGTTATGGTGTAGATGTGTAAGAAGTTTCATTGAGTTACCCTTAAGGCACCAGGAGTTTGTGGCAAGACAAACAAGGCATTTAAAGCTCAGCCGTGAACAATTAATATCTAACCTGCTGCAGATAAACTCTTTGAATGACGTGCGTTTGGAGAAATAGTTTAATCTGATGAGACCGACGAGTCAACAACGAGGCTCTGCAAGGTCTAAACCAAAGAGGATTGCCGTCGTCCTAAAACAACTCCAATCTCAAACTTTCAGTTTCATGTAAAGTTTTATAAACGTTTACATTTATAGTGGGTTGACGTTAAATGGTTCTTCTGGCTGAAATGCTTCAGATATGAAGAACCATGGAGTGAGAAGCTGACCTTAATGTAAAGTTTGTAAAATAATCTCTGCATGAATCTATGAATTCCTTCAAATCTGAGATTTATTAAGAAAAAACAAAATCACATTTGGTCCAGCTCAGACTAGCCGTCCACAGAACTTCACTTCAAAAGATCTGAACTGTCCCTTTAATCTAAAGAAGACGTGGAAACGAAACAACAGCTTCAGGATTCAAACACCTCACTGGCAGAAACCTCTGTCCATCTATCTGTCTGTCTGTCCATCTCTTCATCCATCTGTCCACCTATCTGTCTGTCTGTCCATCTCTTCATCCATCTGTCCACCTATCAATACATCCGTCTGTCCATCCATCTGTCTGTCTGTCCATCCCTTCATCCATCTGTCCATCTGTCTGTCCACCTATCAATACATCCATCCGTCCATCCATCTGTCCAACTATCAATACATCCGTCTGTCCATCCATCTGTCCATCCCTTCATCCATCTGTCCACCTATCAATCCATCCAGCTGTCCATCCATCTGTCTGTCTGTCCATCCCTTCATCCATCTGTCAGCCTGTCCATCTCTTCATCCATCTGTCAGCCTGTCCATCTCTTCATCCATCTGTCCACCTATCAATACATCCGTCTGTCCATCCATCTGTCTGTCT
>NC_056520.1:8856079-8870576 GCF_014905685.2 Nematolebias whitei | reverse complement strand
TCCATCCATCTGTCTGTCTGTCCATCCCTTCATCCATCTGTCCATCCATCTGTCCATCTATCCATCCATCCGTCTGTCCATCCATCTGTCTGTCTATCCACCCATCTATCTGTCTGTCCATCCCTTCATCCATCTATCCATCCATCTGTCTGTCTATCCACCCATCTATCTGTCTGTCCATCCCGTCATCCATCTGTCCACCTATCCATCCATCCGTCTGTCCATCCACCCATCTGTCTGTCTGTCCATCCCTTCATCCATCTGTCCATCCATCTGTCCACCTATCAATCCATCCGTCTGTCTGTCCATCCCATCATCTATCTGTCCATCCATCTGTCCACCTATCCATCCATCCGTCTGTCCATCCATCTGTCTGTCCATCCATCTGTCTGTCTATCCACCCATCTATCTGTCTGTCCATCCCGTCATACATCTGTCCACCTAACCATCCGTCTGTCCATCCACCCATCTGTCTGTCTGTCTGTCCATCCCTTCATCCATCTATCCTCCCATCTATCTGTCTGTCCATCCCGTCATACATCTGTCCACCTATCCATCCATCTGTCTGTCCATCCACCCATCTGTCTGTCTGTCCATCCCTTCATCCATCTGTCCATCCATCTGTCCACCTATCCATCCATCCGTCTGTCCATCCATCTGTCTGTCCATCCATCTGTCTGTCTATCCATCTGTCTGTCTGTCCATCCCTTCATCCATCTATCCATCCATCTGTCCCCCTATCCATCCATCTGTCTGTCCATCCACCCATCTATCTGCCTGTCCATCCCTTCATCCATCTGTCCATCCATCTGTCCACCTATCAATCCATCCGTCTGTCTGTCCATCCCATCATCCATCTGTCCACCTATCCATCCATCTGTCTGTCCATCACAGGGGCAGCAGCTTGAGCAGGGAGGTCCAGACATCTCTCCACAGCCACCTCTTCCAGCTCTTCTGGGGAGGACTTCAAGGCGTTCCCAGGCTCGGGTCTTCCTCAGGTTCTCCTCCCAGTTGGACATGTCCAAAGCGCTTCCCCAAGGAGACGTCCAGGGTCGGATCCTGGCCAGATGTCTGAACCACCTCAACTGTGTCCTGCGGATGCGGAGGAGCAGTGGTTCTACTCCGAGTCTCTCCTGGAGAACTGAACTTCTCATCCCATCTCTAAGAGTCCAGCTACCCTGCAGAGAGAACTCATTTAAACCTCCTGGATCTAGGATCTGGTTCTTTCAGTCTCTACCCAGAGTTCCTGAGCACCGACCGGTAAACTGAGAGCTTCTCTTCCATCGTTACGTTCGACTTGGATGAACCAAACCCAGAACTTGACGGTATCAAATGTATTCCCTCCAAGGCGATAAGAATTTCACCAATTAAATACAAATTCGTGTTTGAATCTCTTTGGCACAGCGTGATCGCATCACGACGTGTCCTCGAACGTTTCGCCCACTTGTCGTAGAAGCAGCAGAGCCGGAACACGATTTGTGAGGCGGTGGACGTTGTGGAGCCAACACTGCACGGTGCCTGCCGAACGCAGATAACATTTAGAGGACTGCGTAGAGAAAAATCACAGCAGAGCACACACACACACCGTGTTTGTGTCTCAAGCATTTTATCTCCCAGTGCAACAGGCGAGCCTCAACAAAAGCTACAAACGACCTGCAGACCGACAAAGACGTGCCTCCCACTCACACGGTTACGATCTCCGCGATGCTAGAGAAGATAAAGCTCCAGTCCTGAATCCAACGGCGTTGCATGCTAGACGTCATTTGTTGAGTAAATGTTAAGAAAAACACACAAGTTCAACAAAAGTCTGATCATGTGACCTTCATTTGTTTAACTGCACATGGAGATCCTGTCAGTTGGAGGCAATAAAATGAGATGCTTCCTTTTGATGGAAAAACAAGCAGCAAATACTGCAGATATCCATTTTCTTGGAGGCAAACCTTGTTTGTTTGTTTTTTTAATAAAAATAAAAAAAAACACGAACTACAGCCTATCTGTGCGAGTCTGTTTGTGCTGCTCAAGTCCCAGATTAGAGACCAGCTGCGCTCCCCATCTGTCTCGCTCGGCGTCACCAACGCTAACAGGCTAAACCAAATGAGATCATATTAAAGCCTCGTCATCCACCTATAAACACAACCTGTAACCAAAGCTCAAAATAAACCGGAGCGTCTCGGTAAAACAGGTTTATGGTTACAAAGCTCTGATAAGGACGAGGATACCTCAACAGGACGATCTCATTATACGCCCGTCAACAAACTATTATACGTAAACTAAAGCAATGACCCGGACAAGCAAAGACTTTGAAGAGCATTTGACCTTCGTTTGTAACCTCGACCTTGGAGCTGGGGTGATGGAAAGTGTATGCAGCACTTCAACACCTGATGATTCATGCGTGTGCAAAGTTTCATGAAGGTACGACCTGGACAAGAGAAGGTTTACAGACATACCAAGACCATTCCATAATATGACCACCTTAAACTCTACCAGGATAACATTCAGTGGGTGATATGCATTCCTCCAAGGAAAGGTGGTTTACATTTAAATCTGTTTTACAGCAAATACGAAACAGTTTAAGGACTTAAGTTCACATATGTCAAGAAACAACCGCTTCAGTGGCGACATCCATACATCTTTGCATCGTCAAAACGGCTAAGAGGGCTAAAATATCCCGCAGGAATACTCTGCAGCAGGAAATCCAACTCGGTTAAGTGTTCCTGCAAAGAGTACAAGGAAGTAGGTGACCTCAATGCACAACGCTACTTGGAAGTGAAGCTCCTCCTTCTGGCAGATAAAGAGGAAAAAGGGATGTGTGAATCCACAATCTGTGCAGTCGTCGCCAACTCAGGTAAACAAAGGAGAGTCGGTACACACTAGGCTAAATCTTTCATATATAAAACATTTCTGCATGTGTGCATTTGAGAGCGTTATAGTTTCACATGAGAGAGAAGTCCTCAGTCAGTGCATTTTACAAAGCAGCTTCTGTTTACTTGAAAAAATAAACTGGATCGTCTGTCTAACCAGGTTGAGTCAGGTCCTCGGGACGGATTCTTCGTTGTTGACACGTTTCGTCTTTTACCCAAAGGACTTCTTCAGTCTGAGGAGCCGCAACAAACTCAGTCTTATAAATAGTGGATTAACCGGTTTGTTGGTGACATCCAGAACTAGATGTTCACATGTAAACAATGGTGTTCCACAGGGCTGTGTGCTTTCACCACTTTTATTTGTTTTATACATAAATAAGTTGTGACATAACAACAAATATTTCACATTATGCTGATGATATGGCCCTAGTTGCTGGTCTGAAAGACACCAATAGCCCCTCCCTACTCCCAGCTCATAGATCAGCTGTCTGCCTTCTGGACCTTAATATCAGTAAAACCAAGGAGCTTTGTCTGGGAGGTAGATGGGGAGCAGCCTGCACCAGACCTGTATTCAGACCTTCTGTTATAAAAAGGTAGGAAGTAGAGCAGGTGACTGAATTTAAATACCTCCGAACAACAATTGATAACAAGGTGACCTTTGAGCCCAACACTGGCTGTATTTACAAAAATCCAGACAGCGTCTCCACCTTCTATATAAGCCAAGTAGCTTTAATGCTAGCAAAAATACCTTGCAGTTGGTGTACAAGTCATTGGTTGAAAGTGTTGTTTCCTTTAAAATTGTCTCTTGGTATGGGAACCTTCTAGCCAGAGACAGGAACAAGTTTTCCCAAATCATTGGTCATCAACAAATGCAACCTACAGACCTGTACAGCCAAGTTTTGGAAAAAAGTCAATCCAGGTTTACAATGACCCATCTCATCCACTGCAACCATTATTCAGGTTGGTACCATCTGGCAGAAGAGCGGTGGTTCCTCTGGTAAAGACAAATGGGTACAAAAAGTCATTTGTTTCCTCTGCTGTGAATGTCCTTAACAGGGTCCTATTTAAACGTAGCCTCACTTAAACATACAGCAATCTGTAGCAATGGAGTGGACATGTCAAGACCTTGTATACCTTGATCTGTGACCTTGACCTGAGAGCTAGGGTGATAAACTGTGAACGTGACACTCCTTCTCATGATGACGCATGTGTGTATGAAGTTTCATCAAATTATCTTGAATGGATCAGAAGTTACGAGCAGGAATAGACGTTTACAGACGGAGACCATACGGTAATCGGTCTGCCTTTGACGGGCGCACAAAAGTCAAAACAAAGAAAAAGGGAGGTAAACAGCAGAAAGGAAAGTCCTCCAGAGATCACCGTCAAACAGGAATAGACTTTCACCTGCTTCCATTACCAGATGTGAGTCAGGAGGCTTCTCTCTAAGAGGGTGACTTTACGCAGCTTTGTTTTATAGTTTTACAAGCGCTGTGTAGCTTTAAACCATTATTTTAGATAATGATTATGTAGCACCACGCTACCGCAGCCTGTTCTTTATGAGACAATCGATTGTTGCAGCGTTACTATTTCTGATGAACTCCTGAGGAACTGCGGAGGGGATAACCTCTGTGCCTTTCAGCCACTCTTTAAACGCCCTAAAAGCACAATTATTCTCACTTAGACAGCTAACAGACTAACCCCTGTCTTCTCGGAGCAGGACAAAAGGCCATAGTTGTGCGTTTCCGGCAGACAAGAAGTCATTCTCTGGATGTCAGAGCATTAAATGTACACTTGGTTCATTGTGCGAGTGGAAGTGGACTCGGCGGTTGTCACATGACGCCTCGCATTACTGGACCAGACACTCCGGTCACACCACATGAGCATGAGTGTCAGGACGGTTTGAGGAGAGCCCTGAAGGGTTTCAGAGCTGTGGTGGGTTTGATCAACTGATAAATCTTGTGACAGTGGACGGAGGACGGCCACAGAAGCTAACTTCGATTGTTTCGTGTCGTTCAAACAGCACAGTAAAATTTTAAACTCTTAAATCTCCCCTGAATTCTTGTAATCTCTTCAAGAACATCTAAATCTAAATCGTCCCTTGGTGTGAGGCAGAGTGTGAATGGTTGTCTCTACTTGTCCCTGTCATGGACTGGAGACAAGTCCAGGATGTCCCCCACCTACCGCCCAGTGATTGATAGGTATCAGCTCTCCATGACTCCCAAAGGAGAAAACAGATATTTTTTTTTAGGTCTGACGCTACGTTCTTGTTAACTAGTCTCCTTGACGTCAGGGTCCTATACTAAATAAACAAGCGTTACGCCGATGACCCCTCGAAAAGTGAATGTTTGTAGTTTTGAAGCTGAGTGCTTGTCTGGATGGGATTTGATCCGGGAATGAAGTAAACCTAAATATTTTAGTGAAAATTATTTTGAAATGTGTAAGAGTTACACTGTGGAGAAGAACAGAGGAAGGTTTTTACTTCTTGTCGGAGGCGGAGCAGAGTAACGGATCCTGGAGGGAGACATTTTATCCACCACCGGGGGCGGAGCCAGGGTTGGTCAATGGTGGCCTTGGTTATCATGTTAAGAACATGGACATGCATTTATGGTGGATGCCATGATGTGACAACCCAGTATTTGAAAGGAACCTTTCTTACACCTAAATGTAGTCACACAAGATGGAAGTTGGTAACCAATTTATTTTTCAAGTTATGCTCACAACATGCACAGACGGATGATATTTCTAATTTACCCTCTTCGCTCCACGACAGCGCACATCATACGCTAATCAACAAACTATACAGCAACACAGCAACCCATGGCAATAGCTCAGACAAGGAAGGACCTTGTATAAGCCTTGACCTTGATTAGTGACCTTGACCTTAAAGCTGTGGCGATAACTCTCCGTTTGGTGGTGGTACAAATATGTATCTTTTGTTAAACGATCTTGAGCAGATCAGAAGATATGGTCTGGACAAGAGAAAGTTTTCGAACAGATAGACTATATCATGATATGTCCCACATTTAACAAGCATACAGTAGAGTTAATAATAATAATCATAAAATGGAAAAAAAAAATCAGCCAACGTCATCATCTGGTGACGGAGACTGCTTTAAAACTGCTTTAAAGGCCTATAAGGAAGTCTGGTTGCTTGGAAGCAAAGTATGAAAACAATAAAGGCAGTTTTAAATCTTTTGCACAGCACAGTGTATGAAAACGTCTCACTACCACCAATACTGAAGGTCTGCTCTGATGTGTGGATGCTCAGACGGCTTTAAATGACCACAGCCGGGAAACAACGGTCAGTTTGGACATTTTGGCTTAGCGCAAAGGGAAACGGCAGCCTCTTCCTCATCTAATAATCCTAAAGATCAAGTACAGGCAAAACCACACAGACAGTCCAACAAACACGCTTGTAAACTTTGACTCGTCTCGCGAACAACGCACTTAGATAATTAGAGCGACCTGCAGTCCTATGGGGTTTCTGCCTCTCAGGGATTTATTTACCTCGGTCTAACATGCACGTTTAATCCTCAATATTGTCTTCTATGCCTGATGGGATTGGAGAAAATCTCTAAATTCTTTCCAGTATTTTCTTCCATTCTGGTTTCTTTATCCTTTACACCATTTAAATTACCCACGCATGACCCAAACGTGAATACGAAACAAAATGTTTCAAACTTTTGGTCAAAAAGTTCCAAAGTTCATGCCCAGTAATCCATGTAGAAATCCAACAATGTTCAGTCAGGTCATCTGGACGGTTTCTGTTTTTGCCGAGACGTTTTGTCCTCCATCCAAAGGACTTCTTCAATCTGAGGAGTCACCAAACAAACTGAGTCCCACAAACAGCATACTCCATAGTGGAAACAACAGTTTGCTGGTGCTAAGATGGTTTCTGGGGTCCGCCTTCTCCCCCATCAACTCCTCTGAGGCGGTCATGCCAAAAGGGTTCAAAACACCAAAGTCCATGCGCAATAATCCAGGTATAAAATTCAACCATGTCAGGTCATCTGGACGATTTCTTTCTTTCTTTTTTTTTTTTGCTGAGATGTTTCGTCCTTCGTCCAAAGGACAAAGTTGGTCAAAAAGTTGATAGTCAACTAAAAGGACTTGTTTAGCACTTTGTGTTTACCAAAAACAGACAAGAAACATGTTTTGTTTACTTAACTTAGTGGTTCTCAAAGTGTCCCTGAATGTGCATTTGTTTTCTTCTCGTTCCTAGGCTGGAACAGGTAGCAGGCGAAATTAGCATTGCAACGCACAAAACAACAAATCTGTTACTATATCCAGAATTTCCCCTACCGTTATACCCTTACCATTATATCAGGAAGGCTCCCAGCCTCGGCAACTGAACCAAGCACCCTGCTTACTGAAGTGCAAGAGATAAGTGCCCTGCCAAGGCAGGCAACCTAGGGGTAATACCGATATCTGTTATTTTTCTCGTTAAGAGAGTAAGTTTGCAAAATTGAGAGGTATATGTTGGTGCTAAAAAACAAGAATTGTAAATGAGGATCACTAAACTGAGTTAATTCATTATATAGAAAAAAAGATACGAGGGGAAACGTCTAATGTGTTAAGGCTCCAGGTCAACCCGGCTGAGTTCTCCTCCACACCTCGATCACTTTGTTTCAAAAAGGTCATCTCGTGGCTTCTTTTGGCCACAAAAACAGTTCATAAGTTATTTAAAGTATAATAACCACAACCATAACGGCACCTTTACAGAACTGTATTTTCAAAATTGTGGTATTTAAAAAATACAGCACAGTAAATATATATATAAGACATTTTTATTTGTCAAACATCTGCCTAAAACTGATTTAATGTCACTGAAAGGAATTAGATTTTAAAGATTTCAGTTCCATATTTTGTGTTGCGACCGGGAGCAAGGGGTGCAGATGGTATTCTTGAATCTAAAGGAGGGACAGAAGACGTTGGAGCACCACAGCTTTAACTAAACAGGTCCTCCATTTGTCTGAGTAAATGTGCTGCGGAACGTTTAATACCACCTGAAGGACTAAAAACTAAAAAGTTTTAACCGTGGACAGCGACGTGCCGGCTGCAGGGGACGAGATGGGGTTTAGCTGGGTGTTCGCCTACCGAGCCGGGACAAACGAAGGTGGAACCAGAGAACGATGAGGAGGAAAAGCCTTACCTGAACGAGTTTCTTCATTCTTTATGAACTCATCAATCCGATGATTTTCTGCCGACTAAAGCTGCTGCCATGTTGCAGCCCGCTTCCTTTGTCGAGGCCTCGCTCGGCCCGGTCACATAAATCTGCTCGTCTTTCCGTCTGCTAATCGGTTACGTCTACTTGGTCTATCCTCTGAGTTTGTGTCACTGCTTCAGGCTGCAGGGGTTTTATATCTATCACATGATAATCAAGCGATTAAAAAAAGAAAAGGCAGTCAAACTCTACTTCAAGCTTTTCTCTGTGGAGGTTCTCTCGTTTTATTTTCATGTAGTGTAAAGCAGCTTCTTACAACGGGATGCCGATGTCAGGACTTGAATAGTTAATGTTTGTAGCTTTGGAGAGGAGTGTTTTTCTGGGCTGGAATGGAACAGGGAATGAGAGTAAACCTAAATGTTTTTGGTGCTATGTACTCAAAAGGATAGGAGTTATACTGTGGAGAAGAACAAAAGGAGGCTTCTTTTATCCTGATGCATGCTCATTTAGTTCTTTTAGTTTTTACTTCTCCGAGGCAGTGCAGAGTGACTGATCATTGAGCGTAGGGGGAGCAATTGTAATCTATCAGGGGAGGAGCCAGGGGGTGGCGAACGGTGGCCTTGACCCCCTTAGATGAGCCATCCGAATCATTTGAGGAAAGCCTAAAAAGCAAAGTTTCCTCAAATGATAAGGGTGGACGGTTTACATACAGTGGCGGCCATCTTGGATTTTGACGTGGCAACCCGATTTTTGAAACGAACATTTCTTACACCCAGACACCAAAATAGAAGCTGGTACTTCACTTATGTTTCAAGTTAGCATGCTCACAAGATGGAGGGACGGTATTTCCAACTTCTCTTTCCACTCCTTGAGGGGGGGACAAGTCCTGCGACTACAGCCATAACATTTTAAAATTTGTCTCATATGGTTTTTACCGTTAAAAAAAAAAAAAGGCTGCGGTAGCTCGTTGGACAGTCGTGTAATCCTGGTTCCAGCCAAGGTCGCGCCCGGAAGTGCATCCGGCGTCAAATAATTCCCAAATCTTTTATTGGAGTTTACTCACTGTGGTGACCCCTGCAGGAGCAGCAGAAACAAAAACTGTTTTGACAGTAAATGCTTCTTTGCAGATTGGTAAAAATCAAGCCAGTTTGTCTTGTTGTCAATTTGCCTTTCATCAGCTTTTAATACGGTTCAGCCACATATCCTTTTGAAACTCCTATGTAATCTAAATGTCAGCAGCCATCTTATGTTGTGGATTAAAGATTTTTTGATGGGAACACCCCAACAAGTCTGTGTTGATAACACTTTCTCACTGCAGGGTTTTGAACACTGGTGTTCCACAGGGCTGTGTGCTTTCACCACTTTTATTCTCGATATACATAAATGAGTTGCAACACAGCAACAAAGACTTCACATTAATTAAGTATGCTGATGATGAGGCCCTAGTTGCTGGTCTGAAAGACACCAATAGTCACGCCTACTCCCAGCTCATAGATCAGCTCTCTGCCTTCTGGACCTTAATGTCAGTAAAACCAAGGAGCTTCGTCTGGGAGGTAGATGGGGAGCAGCCTGCACCAGACCTGTTCAGACCTTTTGTTATAAAAAAGGCAGGAAGTAGAGCAGGTGACTGAATTTAAATACCTCGGAACAATAATTGATAAGTTGACCTTTGAGCCAAACACTGACTGACTGTCTTTACAAAAAAGCCACACAACATCTCAACACTCTGTATAAGCTAAGGCGCTTTAATGCTATCAAAAATACCTTGGTGTACAGGTCACATGATGAAAGTGTTGTTTCTTTTAATACCATGGTATGGAATGGGAACATTGTAGCTAGAAACAGGAACAAGTTGTCCCAAATCATTGGTCATCAACAAATCAACCTACAGACCTGTACAGTCAGGTTCTAGAAAAAAAGTCAGTCCAGGTTTACAATGACCCAACTCCTCCACTGCAACCATTATTCAGGTTGGTACGATCTGGCAGAAGACTGGTGGTTCCTCTGGTAAAGAAAAATGGATACAAAAGGTAATTTGTTCCCTCTGCTGTGAGTTTCCTTCACAGGGTCCTATTTAAACGTAGTCTCACATGACAAACCGTTGTCTTCCGAGATGTTTTTATGTTTTTAATGTATCGTATATTTTAGAATGGGTTTTATCGAGTTAGCAAAGCTTTGTGAAGTTTTATGGCATTTTTAACTTGTGTTGTTTTTTTTTATGTATGAGCCAGATGTCAACGATAAATCTCCATCTCATGGAATGTTATGGACAATAAAGTTACACTGATTTATTGATTGATTGATTGTTCTGTCCGCAGTCTGTAGCTCTGGCGCCCAGACGAGCCATGTTACCACCAGAGAACAAGTTTCTGTAAATTAACTCCACTGTCCCCACTCTTCCTGTCTCGATACCGTGTGATGCCAGTGGGAGCTGATACAACAAACAACTGGTTGCAAACCTTGAGGGGTTTTTTTTTTAACAAAAAGCTTTGCCCTTTTCATAAGTTAGTGTTCACCACCGCAAAAAGTCAAGAGTTCAAGGAACTCTGACCAAAACGAGTTCTCAAAACTGCTCAGCAACAACTTAGATGATTAAATCTCCGTGGGAATAGTGAAAACTACAAAAACGGGGGTGAAGTGAACCTAACAGCATCATGTGGCCCACATAACTCCAGTCACCTGACGTGAAGCAAGCACCATGGGAGGAAAAAAGTTTCCTAAAAGTTGCAGCTTCACTCTGAAGCTTCAGAGCACAAGTGCAGAAATGAACATTTTCTGGTACAGCAAAATGATGAAAGGTGATTGATCCGTTGGTCTTATCGTTTCACACAGCTGCAGGCTAAATATAATAATATACATATAAATATAATACTTGAGTCCAAAAAGAAAGACTTTAATCAAGAAAGCTCAACATAAAATGACTGCGTAGAAGTTGTGGCTATTACAGAACCATCTCTGATCCAGGCGTACATTAGAGTTCAACAGGTACACCAATTTATGAAGTAGTTACAATTAATATTTTGTCATTTAAAAAAAAAAGCTGAAATATTCAGGGTTGTTTTTTTAGAAGTAAAAGTCCCTGAAAGAGTTCAAATGGAAAAAGGATTATTTCAGGCTGAGATGGAGCAAAAGTTTGGAAACAAGTAGGGGAGCATGATATTATCGGCATATTGGTATCGGCCAATATTAGTGATAAAGTTAAATATCGGACATCGGCTATTTCATCAAAATAACAGATATAAAAGGTCTCCGTTGTAAGTTAATTTTTAATTTAAGAAACTGTCAAGCATAACTATTAATGTACTACTACTTATGCACTTTTCACTTGTCACTTAACAGGTTGAGTTTAGGATTTGTGAAAATTTACAAATTTGCACTGAGTGTTGTGTTAGAGAGTAAATGTCATGAAAAAAATTTGACATTAAATATAATCCAAGTTGAAGTGTTGCATCATTTTCAGCCCCTTTTTGGCATCTGCATTTAGTAGCTGGACAAATTGACAAAGAAAGACCATGCGGGGGGGATATCGGTATTGGTATCGGTTATCGGCCATATAAGTTTTAATATATCGGCATATCAGATATCGGCCAAAAATCCAATATCGTGCATCCCTAGAAACAAGAGTACGTCACATCATATGCTCGTCGGCAAACTATTGTGCACCAATCTGTAACAATGGTTTGGTCAAGCAAAGACCATGTATATAACCTTTGACCTTGATTTGTGACCTTGACCTTAAAGTTGGGGTGATTAAAAGCAGACGCGATGTTCCCTCTTGTGATGGTGTGTGTGTGTCTGGAGTTGTGTTAAATTATCTCGAGGGGCGGGACAAAAAGACAGTTTACAGATATCCAGGGTGTAACATATGCTGGTAAAGATTCTCAGTCATCCAGGAACATGGTAAATTCAAAAAAAAGTTAAAGAGAAAAACAACTGGACTTTGTAACAGAAGATGTTTCGCGTCTCGTCCGAGGAGCTTTCTCAGTTCAAAGAACAGAGCGTGGGGTTCAAGTTATAAAGCTGAGCTAAACTAGATACATATGCAGATTGACCCTTCACTCCTCATAATACGGTTTTGTAATAGAGTCTAACATAATACATCCGCCTGCGACAGGCGTATAAAAAAAAAAAATTAATTTGTATTTTTTAACCCAGTAGCACGGTGGTGCAGTTGGTAGAGCTGCCACCTCTCAGCAAGTAGGTTGCCCTGGTCCGGGGATCCTTCAGGGTGGAGTTTGCATGTTCTCTCCGTGCAGCGTAGGTTTTCTCCAGGTACTCTGGTTTCCTTCCACAGACCAAAAACATGCATGTTAGGCTGACTGGTAACTCTAAATTGTCTCTAGGTGTGCGTGAGAGAGCGGATGGTTGTTTGTCTCGTTTGTCTCTATGTGTCCCTGTGATGGACTGGAGACCTGTCCAGGGTGTACCTCACCTCTCGCACAGTGATGGCTGGACATGGGCACCAGTGACCCCTGTGACCCAAAAAGAAAGAAGCAGGTAAAGATGGTGGATGGATATTTTAACGCTTGTTAAAGGGGAGTGGTGGTGGGCGAGCCTGTGATTGGAAGGTAACTGGTTTAGAGAACTTTAATCCATGTGCAACAAAGTTAAGTCAGGTCATGTGGAAGGTTTCTTTTTACCAAACTACCTGAATTATTGAGCGTGAATCAGGATATTTTGAACCACTTTGGCCATAACTGCCTCAAACGAGTTGGCGGGGGAGAGGGTGGACTCCAGAAACCATCTTAGCACCCTCAAACTGGTTGATCCACTATGAGAAGTTGCTATTTATAAGACCGAGTTTGTTGTGGCTCCTTGGACTGACAAAGTCTTTTGGATGAAAAAACGTTTCAACAAGTAGAAACCGTCCAGAGGACCTGACTCAACTTTGTTGGATTTTTCTACCTGGATTACTGAGCATGAATCAGGATATTTAGTCCATGTGTTTAGGTCTTTTTCAGTCCCACTCTGTGGAAATGACTCAGAAATAATAAACAGGCCTGATATTCTCAGTAAGTCATGACTGTCAGCAGGGGTTAAAGAGGTATTTATTGGCTGCTGAGCGTGCACTGCAATGAACAATGTCACAGATATTAATTCTTCATGTGCTTTTCAGAGAAAAGCCATCGTGATTGTGACGATCCTTCAGAAACGTGGCCATATTAAAGACAATAAGTTGCAATAAGAATACGTTTGAGACCGTAGGATGTCGACTTGGTTGATTCTATTTATTAACTGAGAACAACTTCAAATCCTGTAATATTAATGGGGGGAAGCACCTTTTAGCTCCTGAGTCTGTCTCTTCGTGCTGTAAATCAGTTCAGGCGATTTGGTCAAGAAGAAGCTAATTTAGCGGTGGCCTTTTATTTTTTGTGTGTGCGTTTGTTGCAACTACGCTCAAATATTCATGCGTTGATGATTTATTCATGTTAAAACGTCAAATGTAGCCCTGAATGGTTCAGTTTGTCATTTAGGTTTGCTTTGAGTGATGCTCCACTCAGGGATAAATATTTATGTGGTTTCCATTACTTACAGTTTAATTGCACTCCCCTGCTAATTTCATAGAGGTTCGTCTGAGAATCGACTGCTGTACATCATTAAAAAGTTTTTTTATATATATATTATGTCTACATCACATGAGGCAACACAACACTTTTATCCCAGACGAAGTGAAAACTTTGAATGTGTGCAGCTCGTGCTGCTGTTCTCTGGCAGGCTGACAGAGAGCTTAGGAAGGATCACGGTCATCCATTTCATGGTGGCTGCCAGAGTGCATTGATGATGTTACGGAACAATCAATGTAGAAAATCCACTAGGGCACTCTGTAGACTCAACCTATTACCGACTACTCCTGCGGCATGCGTTTTACCATGTATCATCCGTACTTCCAGGCAACAACATTGATACCAATATATATTTTGATACGTAGCAACAAATGAATCCTAAAATGCAACTGTCAGAGAACTTTACAAATCCCATGCAGTGACTCATTAGTGTTAATTCTGCTATGATACCATGTACTGGTTCCAGATGTAGGCTTTTAGTAGAGTTCAATGTGTAGCTGTTATTTTCAGACAAGCAGACTGCAGCACCACACTAGAGATTTAAGGGTTCGGGTCTAGACTGCAAGACCCTGACAGACTGCACCTCCACATGCAGATAGTTAAAGACACCTAAACCCCTCACTTTAATGTAGTTTCTCAATGGGCTGAGACTAATTGAGACTCGTCAGCACCCCAAAGCTGTGAGAAAACTCACATTTATCTTTATCCTGCATGTTTGTGATCACTGAGCCATGTGGCTATGATTTGAGGGACCAGTTTTTGAAGGACCAGGTAGACACCAAATACCTAGTAAGGACCAGGCAAATACCAAGTACCTAGTAAGGACCAGGAAGGTATCAGGTACCTAGTAAAGACCAGGCAACACCAGGTACCTAGTAAAGACCAGGCAGACACCAGGTACCTAGTAA
>NC_056520.1:8853824-8856069 GCF_014905685.2 Nematolebias whitei | reverse complement strand
ACCAGGTACCTAGTAAAGGCCAGGCAGACACCAGGTACCTAGTAAAGGCCAGGCAAACATCAGGTACCTAGTAAAGACCAGGCAGACACCAGGTATTTAAATGGGCTGTACTTGTATAGCACCTTTCTTTCTTATCGAGAAAGTTGTGTAAAATTATTACATAGTAAAAGCCAGGCTGATACCAGGTACCAAGTAAGTGACAGGCAGATACCAGGTACCTAGTAAGTGACAGGCAGATACCAAGTACCTAGTAAGGACCAGGCATCCAGGTTCCCAGTAAGGCCCAGGCAGACAATTGGTTCCCAATAAGAACCAGGCAGATAACACATGCCTAGTAAGAATCAGGCAGATACTACGTAGTAAGGATCACTTGCGAGTGGTGGCGCAGAGGTTAGAGAAGTTGGGTCTGTGATCGGAAGGTTGCTGGTTCGACTCCCCGGAAAAACAAACAAACAAATGTGGGTGAAAATGAATAAACATCCACGCATGTATCCACCCTCATTTGTCCCACTCTGGGCCCTTGAGCAAGGCCTTTAACCCCCACCATCTGTTCCCAAACAGGTCTCTCTTGAAAATGGGTACTTGGGTCTCAATGAGACTACCTGTATAAACAAAGGTTAAATAAAAAATAAAAAAGAACCAAAATAAATGCAGATTAAACATAAGATCATTATACCTGTTAAAACTATCCCAATCAGTTCATTAACTCGTCAGTCTGATGTCTGCATGGTGCTGATAATGCCACCAACTACTCAGACTGTCTGCTAACGTCACAAACGAACACAGGAGGAAATAATAGTAAGACGTTGTGGTTAAATGAAAGGTGTGGGGTTAATGTCTGCAGTGCACAATCAACTTTTGGAAAAGAGGTGCTCACGCCCTTACTGGAAAGACTTTGTTCCAACAGAGTCCACGAGTCATCATTCTCTCAAATGTGGGGAACATTAAAGCACACCTGCCCACATCAGCACTTTTAACTGGCAATAATATTATGATGACCCAAGTTCAAGAAAACATCTATATTGGTCTCTCTTTGGATAGAGTCCTCTATGCACCATTAACTCTGGGCAATCCATCATCTGCCTCCTTGTTCAACGGGCTGTAATACGCCGGAGATGTTAGTGAAGAACTCTAATAAGAGCATTGCACTCTTCCTCAGGTGCCGTTAGGCGGTGTGGTAATGAGACAAACTGTTTAACAGCTGCAAAACGAGCATTATTTAAATCAAATAAAGGTAAAAAGGTAAGCTTGGTTTAATCTTATTGCGTATAATGAATCGTGTGTAAATGGTAACTTTTGGTCAAAGTCGAGTCCTGTTTATGTAATAAAGCACGTTTAAAAACAACGTGTTGATTAAAATATTCTACATGAAAAAAAACGATTGTAAAACCATAAAAACAGATAAAAAGCACAGGTCTTAAACATTCACTGACAAATGTCATTTCAGGTCAGGTACAAACAAGAACAACGTACACAACACATCATATGCCCAGTGGCAATCTATCACACAGCAATCGATAACACAATCTGCCATACAGCAATTTAAAGCACAATCTATCATACAGAAATCTATAGCACAATATATCATAAACGGTAAATGGACTGTACTTGTATAGCGCCTTTCTATCTTACTGAGATACTCAAAGCGCTTCATACTACAATCTGTGTCCCCATTTACCCATTCATACAGCTCTCTACTAGATCTCTACAAAGCTAATTGAACAAATCATTCTAAAGAGACTAATCAGAGCTTTATCACATTCATACACTGATGGGACACACATCAGAGGCAACGAGGGGTTCAGTGTCTTGCCCAAGGACACTTCGGCATGCGACTGCTGGTGGATTTGAACCCCCAACTCTTGCATTGAAGGACGACTGCTCTAACCACTCAGCCACAGCCGCCCCACATAAAGCAATCTATAGCACAATCTATCTATCATACAGCAATCTATAGCACAATCATACAGCAATCTATAGCACAATTTATCATACAGCAATCTATAGCACAATCTTTCATACATAAATCTATAGCACAATCTTTCATACAGAAATCTATAGCACAATCTATCATGAAACAGTCCATAGCACAATCAATCATACATAAATCTATAACACAATCTATCATACAGCAATCCATAGCACAATCTATCTATCATACAGCAATCAATAACACAATATATCATACAAAAATCTATAGCACAATATCATACAACAGTCTATAGTAAATATTTCATAAAGAAAT
>NC_056520.1:8847798-8853814 GCF_014905685.2 Nematolebias whitei | reverse complement strand
TAGCACAATCTATCATACAGCAATCTATAGCACAATCTATCATACAGCAATCTATAGCATAATCTATCATACAACAATCTATATAGCAATGGCCCAGACAAGCAACAACCTTGTATAACCTTTGACCTGGATTTGTGACCTTAACCTTAAAGCTGGGGTGATGAAAAATGCAGGTTACACTCATTTATTGATGATGAATGTGTGTCTGAAGTTCTATTAAATTAACTTGAGTGGATCAGAAGTTGTGGGCGGCACAAAGTTAACGGATGGACTATAAAAAGCTCAAGTTAAATGTAAACAATTATTAAATGTATGACAAATAAAGAAATCTTAAACCTTAATTGTTTTATTAACCCCAGTTTCTAGATATAATTTTGAGTCGCATTATCTCATGATCAGCAGCAACAAGTGAAGTGGTGGAACAATGTCCGACCAAGCGGCTTAGTGGGATTCTGTAAACCCTTTAGCTTAAGAAGCTAACCCCGGTGCACCTTGTGGATTGTAGACCGAACGGTCGGCCGGGTGTTTAATGATTAGCATGAAGCTAAGAGGAAACCTGCTGAAGCTGGTGTACCTGAGCACGCTTTAAAACTTCACAGCTTCACACAGCCGCCCTCAGGAGAGCAGCACAAATCAGACAAGAACAGCCAACATGTTCCTAATCGGTTGCTCCATACGGCAGGGATTAGTGGCTAAACGGCATTAAAGCTTTCATAATTTCTACATTTAAAGCAATTTAAAGCGCCAATAGGAATCAAATGATTGGGGTTCCTTTGGAAATCCCTTCAAGCCGCCCCCGGGTGTCCCAGAATCTTACAGCGAGCAGCCCCGCTGTGGGTGACTCGATAATGAGCTGCACCAACATCCGTCTGCATTGTGCACCGGCCCGCCCATGAATTATTCACGATGAGACGGAGCCAGAGTTCATGCGATCCGCCGGCCTCCGCGTCACCTAAATACTACGCTTCTCCACCTCCCCGAGCCTCCGGTAACAACCGCTTCACTGTCAGCAGCTGCTCCTCGTCGGTTTGAAACCTTCAACCACGCCTCGTACGAGCAGATCGGCCCATGAAGGTTCAGACATTTTTATTTTTTTTTGTGGAGGGAGGACATGTGGTGGTGTGGGGGGTCACTGAAAATCCTGGGGTGGCACAACAAAACCAAAAGCCAGAGCAGAAGTTCAGGAGATCTGTTACGTCATATACAGCCAGGGATTAAAGCAGAAAAAAGCCTGACTGAATTTACACAAGTGCCAAACACATGGCCCGGGGGCCAAATCTGGCCCTTTTTAACATCTTTTCTGGCCCCAATGATGATATTTTAAATGTGAAATAATTTAGCGCTTCTCATTTTGCCTAAATAAAAACTGATAAATAAGGCCTGTCACGATAAACAATAAATCAATTAATCGCATGATAAATGAAAATTACCCACCTCATTTTCATTTATCGGTTTTATCGTTTCTTCGTGTCTCTCTTTCTACTGAAGACACTGGATGAAAAAAAACTCAACTCCGATGCTCTTCATTGGCTCCTCCCTTTATGTTTTCTCTTTAAAATCTGTTTTAATTGTCCAAAATCGCGTTTTTGGATCGTTAAAAGCAGCTAAGCGGAGAAGCTAAGCTACGAGCTACGCTAACAGCTCGGCTAAAAACCTCCGTCTTGTCGAAGCTCCAAAATTCACGGTTGAAACCCGCGCCTTCGCGTAAAAAGTTGCTTTTCTCTACAAAAAAGAAGCTGAGAACTTGATTTTTTTTATTAGAAGCTTTGTGCGACAAATACTTTGCTCGAGAGCTCAAACCACACCGAGCGTCCGCCATTTTGAGAACCAAAAAGCAGGAACGAGGCAGCCCATGTCACGTCAAGGGGCCTCCCTCCCATTTTTTCTTAAAGAGACACGCTGCTCACTCCCTTACTATCCATCCTTCAGTTCAAACAGTCTTATACTGCCATCCAGTGGTCAAAAAAGGTACTACACACTAAATTAACCAACATTTCTTCTTAAATTTCACAATAATTACCAATTATCGTCAAATTTCAAACAATATTATCGTTTATCGCAATAATTTAAGACGATTAATCGCCCAACAAAATTTGTTATCGTGACAGGCCTATGATAAATAATTCATTTTGTGCAGACACCTCGTCACAGTCGGCCATCTTTGAAGCCAGAGAAACGTTTGGATTTTTCAGTAATCTTTTATTTTGACGTGGAAAGAGAATAAACAAATGAGACGGATACACCTGCAACTAGGAAAAGATGTCGGGGTTCGGACGCGAGTTAACGCATCAACTTAAATTGCTCTGTGGCTTGAACAGTTTTTAATTTGGCCCCTTTTAAAAAGGCCACAAAAAAAACAAAAAAAAACTTTAATTTTCACAGATTAAAATCCGTTGCAGCAACAATGGATACCTTCTGATACGCATACACCTACTTTACTTATATATTATTCTATTTACTATTGATATTTATTGAGAAAAGCATACTCAACTTATTGACGCTTGTCCACTCTGAATTTATATTTTTATAATTAAAATAAAAATACTTGAGACCCAGCTTCCTGATGTTGAGGACGTTGGTTTTAGACCAGCTGTCCTTATTCAGGGGGACGAGAACTAAACTTTTATTTGTATTTTTAACTCATAACTGATGAAAAACAAGGTTAACTTTTATTTTGTGGTTCTATTCATCCTAAACAGAAAGACTCAAGACGCCCAAGGGGGTGCATCCATTTATTAGGGGCAGCCATTGCCCCCTCTGGCCACCCCTTGGTGGCGCCTCTAAAGGACAGAAGGCACCAGATGGAGCAGGCGTATTTTGAAGGTACGGCCGTAAACCAGATTAGGTGGATGAAGATATAGTGAGCGCTCTAATCCACAGGCAGGAAGCCAGGGAGAAAGGCACTTCCTGTCCAGGAGCAGAGCAGAGAAACGCCGCAACCTCGACAGACGACGACCCTCACCTCTGCGTTACGCCGTTTGCTCTGGATCAGATGCGACGAGACGCTTCCACAGCTGAAACTGATGTTTGTCTCAGACAGGAAACACTCTCACCAGAAATCGTCAGATAATCCGAGCAGCTCTGAGGAAAGAATCGTCTCTGGGAATAACAGCTGCGACACGAAACGATCCCGTCAAACAAAGCTTTTAGCTTTAACTCGGAAAGGCTGGAGTTCATTGGTGCGAAAGCAAAACGCTGAACTGGTTTTAAATCAAACAAAAAATAACACTCATCTCAAACTGGAACTAAAATACTTGTTGTGGAACGGATTAGATGAAAACTGCTTAAAAAGCTAAAGTTTACTTGAACTACACTGATGGCTGACAAGAAGAAGCTGAAAGGAGCGCAAGAAGCTAAATATTTATATATTTAGCTTTTTATGCTCATTAAAGAAACGTTAATAAAAAAAGCTCAAATTAGCAGAAAGAAGCTAAAAGTACCAGAAACACACTAAAATAAAAAGTCTAAAAAGCCTGAATAGGCAGAAAACCAGCTGAAGGTAGCTGAAAAAGCACAGAAAGCTGAAAGTAGCTAAAAAAAACAAGCAGGAAAAAAGCCAAAATGTAGCAGTGAAAGTAGATAAAAGCTAAAATTTGCAAAAAGAAGTTGAAATTAGCAGAAAGAAGCTAAAAGGAGCTTAAAAAGCTAATTAAATATATATTAAAAACTGTTGATATAAAAGCTCAAATTAGCAGAAATAAGCTAAGTACCAGAAACACACTGAATATGAGGAAAAAAAAAGAGTCTAATAAGCCTGAATAAGCAGAAAATCAGCTGAAGGTAGCTAATAAATCAGCTGAAGGTAGCTAATAAAAGTACAGAAAGCTGAAAAGTTTTTAAAAAGTAGTTAAAAAAACTAAAATTAGCAGGAAAAAAGCTGAAATGTAGCTGAAAAAGCAGATAAAAGCTAACATTTGCCAAAAGAAGCTGAAATGAGCAGAAATAAGCTAAAAGGAGCTTAAAAAGCTTAAACAAGTACAAAATGTTGAAACACTGAAAGGTACAGGAAAAAAGCTAAAAAAAATGGGATAGGAAATTGCTGAAATGAGCTGAATAAACGCTGAAAGGAGCTAAAGCAGAAGAACAGCTGAAATAAGCAGAAAGATGCTAAAAGGAGCTAAAGGAAACTGAAATAATCAGTGAAGGTTATAAACAGCTAAAGCGTTTGAATGTGACGAGAGCTCCATTGAGAAAAACATGGCTGACAAAGCTAAATACTTCGAAAAGTAAAAGCAAAAGTCAGAGCAGGAACGTCGTGAATGAGCCGAACGTTTTGAGACAAGAATTGCTGAAATCAATCAAAAACTGCAGAACGAGTAACGAGCTGAAAAGCGACCGGGAGAAAAACGGGTCTGGATGATAAGAACGATTTATAAACTCCATTTGTTTTTAAATTATTTGTTTTGTTTTGTTTTTACACGGTTGCTGTTTCAAACTAAATTTAGTTAAAAAACGTATAAATGTTTTGTTGTTTGATTTAAAAAAAAAGCTCAGTTTTCAAATAAATCCGTCGTGTTAATAATTGAATGTACAGAAAAATTGAAAAAGAAGCTAAATGAACCCGTGACATTTTATTATTTACTTCTCTTCCAAGCCGATGTCCCCCGTCGCTGAAGGGCTTGAACAGCAGCGGCAGAGCCAGGGGGTGGTCAATGGTGGCCACGGCCCCCATAGATTCATCTTTACTTACCCCAGTTTTACAAATTAATCAGCTCATAACATGAACCAGATGGTTGGAGGGTATTTCCAAGTCCCCCTCCCCACTTAACTCCAGACAGAGGACAAATACGTCGTCAGTCATTTTGGTGAATTTACGCCGTTTTTAACCGTAGAAGAAAAGTTCTGGAAGGACGAACGGGTCCGTCTTGTGTGGTAGAAGTAAAAACTTTTCAACGGCTTGACCTAATTTGAGCCTTTTTAAAGGAAAATAATATTTTACTCTTCAAGAACAAAATAAGAGCAAAAGATTATCAACACGTTTGTGTCAGTATAAAGCTAAATGTGTTTCAGTTTTTCTGTAAACCTACAAAAGAATAAAAAAAAACTTGTGTTCACGTTGGTGCTGCAGCTGAAACTCAGACCCGTGGACCCATTTTGTTCTGCAGCCGCAGAACTCACAGCTCCGTACACTTTTAGAGAGCCATTAGTTTATGTAACATTTTCTGCCTTTGAACTAACGTGAGATGGCAGCGTCTGAAGGCCTCACAGCACAGCAGTGCCACTGGAAACCAGCAGCTTTAAGTAAATGGAATAAAAACCGTTTCATCTACACGTCATGGTTCATCTTAGAGACCGATTTTAAAGCGATCGCAGACTACGTTACAAATTGGACATATTTCTCTGTTCTAATAAAAGCTGTTGATTGTGACACGTGAAAACTCCTGTTTACTTAAAAAATACGTTCATCAGATTTTTTTCAACGAAGGACATTGCCATTATTTAACTGGCGCAATGCATTCTGGGGCGATGACGAACTTCAGTTGTAGTGGAGATTAAAACACAAGGAGTCAAGGCCATGAGGGGAGTCATGGGTCGAAACGATCAAATGTGATCAAGTCGTGCTGTTAGCTCAGGAGCTAATGCAAGGGCGTTACCAAGTTTGTGTAAATTCAACTGCATGCGCTAAGCTCGCCAAGTTGGCGAGCGATCAACACACGAGATGTCTCCGCTCCTCCACCTGTGAGCGTTCCCTGCCGAGGCAGGAGGAGACGCAGAGGAGGAACACTGCAGGCTGCTGGAGAGTTGCAGGTAACCAGGAAAACCTGGAGTGGACTTTTAGTGGCTTGAGTATTCTTCTATTAATCACGTGGAATGGGTTCGTTCGCGAAGAGAAAGCGCCGACTGAACTAATGTTTCATGGTAAAAGTGGGGGGTGCAAAGGAACATTTTTTTAAATGGGGGGGGGGGACACATCCCCTTCACATATAATGGTTGCAACGCCTATGAGCTAATGTCATTTATATTAGCTATGGCGCTAATGTCATTTAAATTAGCTTGGAGCTAACGTCATTTATGT
>NC_056520.1:8845783-8847788 GCF_014905685.2 Nematolebias whitei | reverse complement strand
TGGCGCTAATGTCATTTAAATTAGCTTGGAGCTAACGTCATTTATGTTAGTTCAGGAGCTAACGTCATTTATATTAGCTCGGGAGCTAACAACATTTATATTAGCTCTGGTGCTAACGTCATTTATGTTAGCTCGGGAGCTAACGTCATTTATATTAGCTCTGGTGCTAACATAATTTATAGCTAACGTCATTTAAATTATCTCGGGAGCTAACGTCATACATATTAGCTCTGGAGCTAACGCCATACATGTTAGCTCTGGAGCTAACGTCCTACATTTTAGCTCCGGAGCTAACGTCCTACATTTTAGCTCCGGAGCTAACGTCCTACATTTTAGCTCCGGAGCTAACGCCATACATGTTAGCTCCGGAGCTAACGCCATATATGTTAGCTCCGGAGCTAACGTCATACATGTTAGCTCCGGAGCTAACATCATACATGTTAGCTCTGGAGCTAACATCATACATGTTAGCTCTGGAGCTAAATTCATATATGTTAGCTCTGGAGTCAACACCATATATGTTAGCTTAGGAGCTAACATCATTTAGCTATGGAGCCAACGTCATTTATATTATCTCTGGAGCTAACGTCATTTATATTAGCTTGGGGGCTAATGTTGTTGGGCAGGTGATTTTGTTAGAATTTCGGGGTGTCCTCCTTGGCTTGCTACAGGTGAGCTTTCACCTACAGTTCGTCTCTGCTGCTCACAGTTTATGGTGAGCACCGACTCACCATAAACCAGACAGCAAGCTCCGCCCTCTCTGCTCTGATTGGCTCAAACGGTGGCTCTGATGCCGTTTATTGGTTGAAACCAGTGTCAGTTTAATCCCTGTGTTGTTAAGATTGGATGATTTTAAAAAGACAAAACGCTTTTTCGTCCCCTCCTCATTTTTACAAATGACAGAAATCCGTCCTGGCTACATTCAAAATGATGGAATTGCGCCGCGGCGACGGACTTTAATCTATAAAACTAGTAAGAGATCCTTTTAAGGGTTATTTTCTTTTTTCCCATATGTGGTTGTGCTGCATCCCTGAAACCGTCCCCAGCACAGTTTCAACTAGTCACCTTTCAAATCTGAAAGATGGAGGTGTTTTTATGTTGCACGTCGTTCATTGTTCGGGTTTTGAGTTATCGCTCAAATAAATCTTGACAGTTGGTCTGTTTGCTTTTACAAAAGAAACTCCAACATGCTAGGGAAAGATAAAACAACCTTACTGTGAGAACTAAAGAAGTGGAAATACCAGATTTTAAAAAAGCATCTTTAAAGAGAACATCCGTTATTCAAAGCTACACTTTTGCACCTTAAATACGTCTCAATATGTTCGTTTTATTGCATAGTAAAAGTTAAGATTACCGGAAAAAAAACTTTTTTTGTATTATTTACAATATTTCAAGGCAATAAAAAGGACAAATGCCCAAAACTATTTAATCAAAGGGTTGAAATGGCTGAAAAATTCATGTTCTCATACATGAGCTGCACAATATGTGAAAACTAGGTCACTGCTGCAATGTCAACTTCCTCAATATCAATATCACAGTAAATTACAGATTAACGGGACCCAGAGAACCTCCAAAGGCGTTCAGACTGGAAGAACCTCCATAAACTGACTCCTTTTGATGCGGAGGAGCTGCAGCTCTACTCCGAGCTCCCCCCCCCCCCCCCAAATGACAGAGCTCCTCCTGTCTCTAAGGCTGAGCCCCCCCACCGAAAGAAGGAAGCTCATTTCAGCAGCTAGGATCCAGGATCTGGATCTTTTGTTCCTGATCCAGACCTCCTGACCACAGGCGAGGGTGGGAATGTAGACGGACTGGTACATCCAGAGCTTTGCCTTTAAACTTGACACTTTCTTCACCACAAGCGACCAAAGCAACACCCTTATTACTGAGGATGTGGACTTGACACTTTATTCACCACGAGTGATTGAAGCAACGCCCTCAGTACTGAGGATGTGGACTTCACGCTTTCTTCACCACAAGCAACCAAAGCAACGCCCTTTGACGCTTT
>NC_056520.1:8838464-8845773 GCF_014905685.2 Nematolebias whitei | reverse complement strand
AAGCAACCAAAGCAACGCCCTTTGAAGCTTTATTCACCACAAGCAACCAAAGCAACTCCCTCATTACTGAGGACGTGGACTTGATGATTTATTCACTGCAAGTGACCGAAGCAATGCCCTCATTAATGAGGACGTTGACTTGACACTTTCTTCACCACAAGCGACTGAAGCAACACCCTTATTATTGAGGACATGGACTTGACACTTTATTCACCACGAGTGATTGAAGCAATGCCCTCATTACTGAGGACGTTGACTTGAAGCTTCATTCACTGCAAGCAACCAAAGCAACTCCCTCATTACTGAGGACGTGCTGTGGACTTGATGCTTTATTCACTGCAAGCGACTGAAGCAACGCCCTTACTACCGAGGACGTGAACCTGACAATTTACTCACCGCAAGCAACCAAAGCAATTACCTCATTACTGAGGACGTGGACTTGATGCTTCATTCACTGCAAGCGACCGAAGCAATGCCCTCAGTACTGAGAATGTGTCTGTTAATCAACCATTTATTCAAATCAGGTGGGTTAAAGCAGGGGAACAACTAAAAACAATGCAGGATGGTGTTCCTCAAGGACCAGAGTTGGGAACCCTGCAGTGGGTGAATGCGTTGTTTGTCTCGTTGTGTCCCTGTGATGGAATGGAGACATGTCCACAGTGTCCCCCACCTCTCGTACAGCGATTACTGGATATGGACACCAGTGACCCGAAAGAGAAGAAACGGGTAAAGAGGATGGATGGATGTTTATCCCAAACCCATCAGTCAACGGGTTTGATCCCCTGTGGAGCATGGAGGCAGGGTGCAGGGCTCGTTGTTGGATCTGGACCCGGCCGCCTGCTCCAGCGCTGCCCATTGATTTGTCTGGCAGGAAGAAAACAACTGGATTACATAATTCATGTGTGTGTGTGTGTGTGGGGGGGGGGGGGGGGGTAACTGTTGTCAGCCTGCATTTTCTGCAGGTTCTGTCATGACCCGACAGGTACCGTCAGCCGCACCTCTCTGTTCCTGCAGAAATCTCAGGGTGAAGTTCACAAACAGGAAGATAAATAAAAACAAGTCAGTTTGCAGCTACTTTGTTTATTATAATTAGTCTGTAATTATTTTAGTAAATAAACGAGAAATAAGAGCCTTAATTAGCGTACAGGACCCTAAATTGAGTGTTTCATGATAAATGATGTAGCCTGGATAGACCTCTGGTAAGTTTGTGGGACCTAAAGGAGGAGTCTGAGGAGAATCAGGAACTTCCTGTGCAGATATTTACAGTTTGTGTCGGGGAGGGAAACTTCAGGCGGATCCATGGAACTTAAAACTGTTTGTTCTGGAAATGGAGCCGCTTCTTTTTTTTTCAGATTGAAGCAAAGAGGAAGGTTAAAGATAAAAAATATAAATAAAAAGGAACTCACATATCTGCTGATGAGGGTCCGGAGCGTGCTGAGGTCCATCCCCATCCTGTTTCCTTCCTCGGTTTGCAGCTTAAAGCCTTTGATCTTCTGCTTTCTCCTCTGAACATGCCATGTTCTCCTTCTTCCTGAAGTACAAACAGGGCTGGGTCCGACCAGAACAGAACCTGCTCCCGACCTGTTCGGGGTCCGGTTCCCTCCCCACCCCACCACGGTCCCGTGGGCGCCTCTTCACAGCGCTTTGCGGGTCTTCATGGGTCCTCCGCCTCTTCCTCCCACGCTCCGCCGCTCGAGTGCGCGTGGACTGATAATCTGCTTGTCTCGCGCCGCTCTCCAAAAGGAGATTTGCTTTCAAGTACGTCACGCGCCGCCAGGTGGTGGCTCTGGAGGTGAGCGCATGCGCACTGGTGTTTTTATTTTTTGTGTGTGGTCCAATTAATCCATTAAAAGTCAATTAGAACTCATTAATATCTTATAAAGTTCCCAGACAAGTAAAGTTCTGGTCGTATTTTAAGACTTATTGTGTTTTATTTATTTATTTATTACTGCAGACATTTTAAAACCTTTTTAGAAGTTTGTTACAAACTTATATTGTCAGGAAATTAAAATATTTTTTAATGTTTTCAGGCATTTTTTTTCCCTTACTTGTGTTATGTCACAAATTAAAAGTGGCAACAAAATCGAATTGTTTTAATATAAAACATAGTTCATAGCTATGGAAGCAAGACAAATATAGTGTAATTTATTCAACCTTTATTTATACTGGGGGACTCATTTACAAGAGAGCCCTGATTTTAACAAAGAGTGACGACAACAGTGGATAACAATAGACAATCATAAAGGATGCATACAATTATTATTATTTTTTAACAAGTAAAAATAAAATGGTAATTAAAAGGATAATTAAAAGGCATGTAAGTAATGTTCTACTTGCTTCAAAATTCACAATTAAAACGTTTTTTTTTTTGTGGTTTAAGTTGTTTTCTTGTTTTAAATAAAGGTGGCGTTCACTTAAAAGTTGCTGAGCCACTCACGAGTTCAGTTTAAACATTATTTTCTCCTGATAATTAACAAAATAAGAGTTTAAAATGATCCAAACAAGCATAGTTTATTTATTTAAAGCTGCTCCTTGAGTATATTAAACCTACTAACTATAACTATTCGCGGCTGAAATATATTAATAAAAATTTAATGAAACCGTTTGTGAGAGCGAACGGTTCGGAACTCTAGTTCAAGCCTCTTAGTTTCGGGGGGGAAATGTTTTCATCGGTTTGTCCGTCGCTTGTTTCCTGGAGACGCTTTCCGCGCGTCCGCTTGAATCATTGATGCAAAGCAGCAACAGTTACATTAACTGTTTCCTGTTGTTGCTTTCAAAGTAAAATCAATCCTCAAGACGTTCGTTTGAAAACTATTTGGATAAAAAAAAGGGTTCTCCAGACAATTTGGCTCATTTTTCCGTTAGTTTAATTTTTTAGCCTCTATTTTCTCAAGTTTGTTTAAATAAATTTAATAAAATGATCATTTAAAGTTGTTTTGTTTAACTGTTGGTGCTTAATTAATTAAAACCATCAAACTAATATAATAATAAGAGAAAATTGATTGACATTCTGATGCATGCTCAACAATAACCCAGGTAGAAAAATCTTTAAAAAAAAGTTAAGTCTGGTCCTCTGGACATTCAAAAAAAAAAAAATAATAATAATAATAATTAAAAAAAGTAGAAACATTTCGTCTTTTATCCTAAATCAGACTGATCAGACTGAAGAAGTCTTTTGGATGAAAGATGAAACATTTCTACTTTTTTTTTTTTTGTTTTGTTTTGTTTATTTAATGTCCAGAGGACCAGACTTAACTTTCCTTTTTTTTTAGAACTGTTGGCATTAATAAATACCAACATAATTTAACATTTAAATTATTTTACAAATAATTACTTAAGCCACCTGCAATTTACCTCTCCCAGAGAACAATAGTTTTTAATAAATGTAGACTCATTCTAAGCAATAATTACATGTTTTTATAATAATAAAATGCTTTTGCATAAATAATTAAACACAAAAAGGCTTTGAAATTCTTAGGCAGAGTGTTGCCTTTAAATAATGGCAAACCGGCATTTTTGTGGCAGTTTTCTTATACAATAATATTAAAAAACAATTTGATTACAAAATTACTCTTATCATACATTTAACTTGTCCTGCAAAGATCTACAAAGTTTTGCTTAAATATGCTACACAAACCAGAAACATTTTTAAATTTGTGTCAAACAGCAGAAGTTTTATGTTTAAGTTTAGCATCACTATTTTTAATTATCGTTAAAAGTTCTCATAATGATTATTTTAGATCTTTCTGTTAACATGTCAAAACTCATTTTTTATTTTGTGTTAGTGTCCTATTTTAGTTGTTTTATTCAGTTATGTTCTTTGCTTCATTCTTACTATTATTTTGGATCTGGTTTGTAAATTTGTTTTTTTTCGTTTGCTCTTACTTTGAAGGGAGAGCAGCACTAGTTCCGGTTGCGTTCTTCCTGCGTCTCGCTAGCTTCACTCAGTCTGCCAAAATGGCGTCGCTAGCGGCGGTACGCTGCAGTTAGTCCATACTCTTCTGCAGGGTTTACTCATTTATCGTGGGGCGGCCGGTACGGTGACTGCAGGCGTCATGGCGAGCCTGGACCAGAAATCACCCAACGTCCTGCTGCAGAGCCTCTGCTGCAGGATAACCGGGAAAAGCGAAGGTAACGTCCGCTAACGCTAACCCCGCCCGCGCCATCGGGGAAACCCCGAACCAAACCTTGCTCAGAAACACCAGATTTTTCAACATTTCTATTCGCATTACCTTTTACACCTGTTTTTTATTCACTTTAAATGTATAGTTTGAATAATTTATAGTAGATGGAAAATTCGGCGTGAAATGATATCATCAAACAACTTTAATTATTAGTTATTTTAACGGTTTTTATCATTTTTCACTGCAGCGGTGAAAGCAGGATGCTTATCCTTTAGGACATTAGTTGTAATACGTATAATATTTAATCCCATCTAGTTGTTTTGCTGTGAATAGTAATTAATGTGAGATGGATTGATTTGAATCAAAGTCTTGTTTTGGGAGCTGCGTGGCCAGCTGTCCTCTGCAACACGTTCGGGCTGATTCTCACTCTAAATGTATTTTTTTTTTAAAGCAATTCTTCAATAAAACTGAGATCCTAGTAAGTAGCAAATGCATTTGCATGAATAAATAAATTAGGGGTGCACCGATAAATTGGCTGCCCGATTTATCGTCCCCGATTTCCTTAATTTTGGGAGATCGGCCGATATTTATACTAGAAACTGATTTTACCGATTATTTTTTTTTTGTAGTTTTAATAATTTCTCTAAACTTCATTTATATTTCAGAGCACTACGTCATGGCCAGTTTACACACGTTTGTATTGTTTCTAGGATATTGTTCAAGGGTGTGTTTTTCAATGAAACAATATTGGAGGATTGCTGATGCGTTGTGTCTTTATAACAAGTGACGGTGTCGCTTGTAAATTAAAATCGTCAGGTCAGGCTTTGTAGAAATCGGTGCACCCCTGAAATAAATGCATAAATAAAGGTTGAATGTATTTGCAGCTTTCTGAAGTTAATCGTGTGCGTAAAGTCTGGTTGTTTTACGTAATTTGCATGAAAGAGCTGCCTGTTCCCGCTGATTGTTACCGGTATATTTCCTTCTGTCTCCAGCTGAAGTCGCCCACCAGTTTCAGTACGCGGTGCGGGTCATCGGCAGTAACTACGCCCCTAGCATCGAACGGGACGAGTTCCTGGTGTCGGAGAAAATCAAGAAGGAGCGTAAGTGTTTTAGACTGAAGGCCGATTTCCAAATTTCCCTCACGATTAGGCGTGTCGCGATAAACGATAAATCAATTAATCGCACGATAAATGAAAATTATGGACGTCGTTTTCATTTGTCGGCTTTATCGTTTCTTCGTGTCTCTCTCTTTCTACTGAAGACACTGGATGACAAAAGGTTCAACTCCGGTGCTCTTCACCGACCCCTCCCTTTCGCTGTTCTCTTTAAAATCTGTTTTAACCGTCCAAAATCGCATTTTTGGATCGTTAAAAGCAGCTACGCTGAGCTAGGAGCTAAGCTAACAGGCCGACCTGGGGGGGGGGGGGAGACATCCGTCTTGTTGAAGCTCCAAAATTCACGGTTGAAACTCGTGCCTTTGTGTAAAAAGTTTTTTCTCTGCAAAAAGAAGCTGAGAACTTGTTTACTGATTATTAAAAGCTTTGTGTGAAAAATGCTATGCTAAAGAGCTCAAACCACAGCGAGCGTCCGCCATTTTGAGAACTGAGGACAGCCCATGTCACGTCAAGGGGCCTCCCTCCCATTTTTCTTAAAGAGACGCGCTGCTCGCTCCCTCACTATCCATCCTTCAGTTCAAACAGTCTTATACTGTCATCCAGTGGTCAGAAAAGGTACTACACTCAAAAATGTACCTGCATTTCTTCTTAAATTTTACAATAATTACTAATTGTCAAATTTCAAACAATATTATCGTTTATCGCAATAATTTATGAGACAATTAATCGCCCAGCAAAATTTGTTATCGTGACAGGCCTACGCTCTATTGCATTAATAGGAGCAACTCAAACACTCTTTAGAATTATAGTGTCATGGCTATTTAATCAAGTCTTTGGTAAAGTAGTGGTAAAAATCTGCATTAGGTGTATTTTTATGGTTATTTTGTTTTCACTTGGTCTTTCATGACCCACAGTAAGGTCCAGACCACAACTTTGGTAACCATCTCCATCCTTTACGTTTATCTGTAAAGTCACGGAGGCGACAGGTTCAGGAGAGAAACCCAGACCTCCTGGGAGACCCTGAGGTGTTCCTAGAGCAGACTAGAGAAGATACACAATCCCTCCAGGGAGTCCAGGATCTTCTCCAGGGTCTTCTTCCAGTGGGATGTTCAAAGAAAACTTCCAGATGGAGGTATCCTAACCAGATGAACATCCTCAGCTGACTCCTTTTGATGCGGAGGAGCAGCAGCTCTACTCTGAGCCCCCCCCCCCCCCACACCATCACACATGCACATTAGAAATTAAATATAATTATTTAAAATAATGTAAAAGGATTAAAACTAGACATTTGAATCAGGTTAAGGTGAATTACAAGGACTTGAAGGAACTCTGAGCCCACGTTCCAGTTTTGTTCGCTCCAAAGTAAATTCATTTAATTTCTGTTTATTTATTTCTGTAGCTCCAAGTCACAACAGAAGTTGTCTCAGGGCACTGGACAGAAACATTCACATTCATTATAAAAGCCAGTTAGTAAAACTTCTTTGTCTAAGGAAGCAGCAGATTGTGTTGAATCTTCACGTCACCACAGTCTCACATCCTGAGCAAGCACAAAGGAGACAGTGGAAAGGAAAGACTCCCTTTTAACAAGAAGAAACCTCCAACAGAACCAGGCTCAGGACGAGAGGCCACCTGCTTCAACCGGCTGGGTTTGAGAGGACAGGAAGGAGAAACGGACAAACACAGAATGACAGGTCCAGGGGTACTTTCCTATAGTCCAGGTGTGTTTTCTATAGTCCAGGTGTGGTTTCTATAGTCCAGGTGTGGTTTATATAGTCCAGGTAAGGTGTACTTTCTATAGTCCAGGTGTGGTTTCTATAGTCCAGGTGTACTTTCTATAGTCCAGGTGTGGTTTCTATAGTCCAGGTGTGGTTTCTATAGTCCAGGTAAGGTGTACTTTATATAGTCCAGGTGTGTTTTCTATAGTCCAGGTGTACTTTCTATAGTCCAGGTGTGGTTTATATAGTCCAGGTAAGGTGTACTTTCTATAGTCCAGGTGTGGTTTCTATAGTCCGGGTGTGGTTTCTATAGTCCAGGTGTGGTTTCTATAGTCCAGGTGTGGTTTCTATAGTC
>NC_056520.1:8776551-8838364 GCF_014905685.2 Nematolebias whitei | reverse complement strand
GGTGTGGTTTCTATAGTCCAGGTGTACTTTCTATAGTCCAGGTGTGGTTTATATAGTCCAGGTGTACTTTCTATAGTCCAGGTGTGGTTTCTATAGTCCAGGTGTACTTTCTACAGTCCAGGTGTACTTTCTATAGTCCAGGTTTACTTTCTATAGTCCAGGTTTACATTCTATATAGTCCAGGTGTACTTTCTGTACTCCAAGTGTGGTTTCTATTGTCCAGGTGTGGTTTCTACAGTCCATTTGTACATTCTATAGTCCAGATGTACTTTCTATACTCCACGTGTAGTTTATATTGTCCAAGTGTGGTTTCTATACTCCAGGTGTGCTTTCTATTGTCCAGGTGTAGTTTCTACAGTCCAGGTCAGGTGTACTTTCTATAGTCCAGATGTACTTTCTATTGTCCAGGTGTAGTTTCTACAGTCCAGTTGTACGTTCTATAGTCCAGATGTACTTTCTATAGTCCAAGTGTACTTTCAGTAGTTCAGTTGTACTTTCTATAGTACAGGTGTACTTTCTGTAGGAGGAAAGACAATAAACACATGTTCAAATAGAAATAATTACAAATATAAACAGGTTGAGTAGAGTAAGTAAAGACAGCAGCAGAGAGAGGAAATGTGGTCAGTTTGTCCTCCAGCAGGCTAAGCCTATAGCAGTATAACAAAGGGATAGCTCAGGAAACCCAAGCCAACCCGAATTATAGGATTGATCATAAAGGAAAGTCTTCAGTCCAGTCTTAAAACTGGACAATGTGTCAGCCTCACAGACAGAAACTGGAAGTTGGTTCCACAAGAGAGGAGCCTGGTAACTGAATGATCTTCCTCCCATTCTGCTTTTGGAAACTCTAGGAACCACAAGTAAACCTGCAGTCTGAGAGCGAACTGCTCTGTTAGGAAAACATGGAACAGTAAGGTCTGTAATGTAAGATGGAGCTAGGTTGTTGAGAGCTTTGTAGGTTAGACGTTAAGGCTCCACGTCGTCGTTCGTTGGACGCAGAGAGCTAACGGTGAGTTTTTGTTGTTGCAGTGCTGCGGCAGAGGAGAGAAGCAGACGCTGCTTCATTCTCGGAGCTGCACAGAAAGCTTCAGACGCAGGTGGGTGTTTGTGTCTCAGTCAGCTGTTTTTTATTTACCTCCAGAACCAGCAGCAGATCTGTGACGTACCTGCGCTTCCATTGGCACACGCAGACCAGGCTCGATTAAGCATTTGACATTAAAAGGACAGTTTCTGTTGAACTGTTTGGTGTTTGTCTTTCTGTTCGTCAGAGCGTTCTGAAGCACCGCTGGTCCGTTCTCTACCTGCTCCTCAGCCTCTCCGAAGACCCCCGCAAGCCTTCCAGCAGGGTGAGGGACACGAACGGGCCCAAAGTCCAGAACAGATTCACTTCTCTGTTCCTCTTTTTTTTTTTCCAATCTGATGAAAATCTCCTCCTCAGGTTGGAAACTACGGGGCGCTGTTCGCCCAGGCCCTCCCCAGGGACGCTCACTCCACCCCGTTTTACTGCACCCGACCCCAGAGCCTGGCCCTGAGCTACGGGGAGCGCAGCGCCGGCCTCTCCGGTAGCGTCGGGACCAGCGGGATTTCCAGTTTAGGGGTGTACGCTCTGAACGGACCCACGCCGACGCCGCAGACTCTGCTGGCTGGGTGGGGGCTGCCTCTTTTTTTTTTTTTTTTTTAGCTTTTATTTTACAATTCTGTCGTTTGTAAACTTGGCAGCGCGTCAGCTGGGGTTGGGCGGTTTCACCTGAGAGGTTCTGTAAAAGGCTCCATTAAAATGTCTGCGCTAGATAATCGTCAATCAGCTCCACGACATCATCGCACCTCTCGGGCGGAGCCGTTAGCTTTACGAGGCCGTTCGACTCCATTAGCTCTCATTAATCATGCAGGAGACCGTTCGCTGGGCCGGCTGCTCCCAGCAGGCATCCTTTGATGCCCATTTCAAACTTAAAAACATTTTTACAGCAACAAGCAGGTGGAGCCGTGCTGTTTTGTCCTACAGTAATTTTTTTCTGTTTATTTATAATTTATTTATTTATTCTAAAAATATAAATTTCTGAAGATAATTGTCCTGCGCACGATGTGTGTTTTAGTGCACCACCTCAGTCTGCTCAGCCTCTGGGCTCACGGTTAGCCTGGGCTCTTCCCGTCACCTCCTCGCCTTCGTCTGCTCTGGCCCCGCCCACAACCCGGCCACTCCTCGGGCCCCCGGTTCCCTCCACCAGATTGGCTCGCCCTCGCCGAGACGGCGACCCAGCCGGTGAGCGACGGGAACAAAGACCCATGTCTGACTGACCTCAAAGCTGTCGTTCTTCCATATTTTAAAAACATTATTGTTTATTTAAGAGCTGCTAAAGACCGTTGACCTCCGACCGCTAACACATGTCGTCTGCTGCAGGTGAGGCGAGCGAGGCGGCGCTGGTGAGGGACATCCTCTACGTCTTCCAGGGGATCGACGGCAAGTTCATCAAGATGAACGCCCAAGAAAACTGTTACAAAATAGACAGCAAGGTACGCACACCTGCATCGACCCTTCAAAGGTTTTCTTCAGACTAAATGATGAGGGCTTTGGCGTCTCCCCCAGCTGCAGATGTTTATTAATTTACGTAATGATCTTTATGGAGAGCACGGCCTCCTTTAATTCGTCTGCCCACCTTGGATAACCCTGTAAGATGCCGCTGATTCTGACCGATCAATGTAACCCCCCACTTTGTTAACCATCAATAAGAAGGTCGTGGATGGCGCTTGTTTAACGTCCACTCACTGGTGCTAAACATGGAGTCACGGTCAATCTGCTCCATCAGGACTGGAGCCACACTGAGATAAATCAAGACAAGGAGAAAGGTTTCCTGCACCCCCGCCACTTAAACGCTGCAGAACTCCCCGTATAAAATGTTATGCTGATGAAATTTTAATGTGTCATTAAAAGGGAGTTATCCCCCGCCTGTCGCGGTAGAAAGGCCACAAGGCCTGAAGTTTGTCTTCTGTTATTTACGTCTAAAACGACGGAGCGTTTCTTTTATGCGGCTGAATCTATTCTTCATACCTGCAAATTTGTCGCTTTTTGGCGAAATTCGCCGATTTCATTCAAAAATATGTCATTTACATGAATCGTCTAGATCCGAAGAGTTGGTTTTTTTTTTGTTTTTTTCTTTTGGTCAGGGTTGGTGGGGAGGGGGTGGGCAAAGGCATTTTAGATTACGTAATTTCCCACTGACTGGACTTGCATAGCTCTAAGCTAGTGCTACGTAAGTTGGGCTAGCAAGCTCACAACCAGTGCTCGCAACAAATCTTGAGCTAGCTCGTAAGCGTTAAGCTAGCATATTTACGTAGTGTTAACTTAGTGCTATGTAAGTGCCAGGAGTTGTTGACCGGTGGAGGGTGGTAGGTCCAGAGGCATTGTAGATGGCATAATTTCCCATTGACTGGACTTAAATAGCATGAAGCTAGTGCTAGGTAAGTCGCACTAGCTAGCAACAAAGCTCACACTAGCTTGTAAGCGCTAAGCTAGCACACGTAAGTGCCGGGAGTTGTTGACTGGGGGGAGGGGGGGTTAGAGGCGTAGTAGATGGCATCATTTCCCAATGACTGGACTTAAATAGCGCTAAGCTAGCACTACTTAAGTCACGCTATCTAGCTCGAAAACTTTGCTCACAACAAAGCTCATGCTAGCTTGTAAGCGCTAAGCTAGCGCACTTACCTAGTGCTAGATAAGATCTACATAAAGGTCGGGAGTTGTCGCCCGGTAGGAGGTGGGGGTCAGAGGCATGGTAAATGGCGTAATTTCTCATTGACTGGATTTAAATAGCGTGAACCTAGTTCTAGGTAAGTCGCACTAGCTAGCTCGCAACAAAGCTCGCACTAGCTTGTAAGCGCTAAGCTAGCACACTTAATGCTACATAAGTGCTGGGAGTTGTTGACTGGGGGGGTTAGAGGCATAGTAGATGGCATAATTTCTCAATGACTGGACTTAAATAGCACTAAGCTAGCACTACGTAAGTCACGCTATCTAGCTCGAAAACTGTGCTCACAGCAAAGCTCATGCTAGCTCATAAGCGCTAAGCTAGCACACTTATCTAGTGCTAGATTAGATCTACATAAAGGTCGGGAGTTGTCGCCCGGTAGGGGGTCAGAGGCATGGTAAATGGCGTAATTTCCCATTGACTGGATTTATATAGTGCTAAGCTAACTCTACGTAATTGCCGGCAGTTGTTGACTGGTGATGGGATGTGTTAGAGAAGCGGAGCGCTACGTCTGTAGCATCTTAGCTAGCATGTCTGTATTGCGTGATCTTGGCTTTCTGCTACGTATTTAAGAAATTAGATTTTGTTTGTCTCCCCCTCCCCCCTACAGGTGCTAGGTTTGTCACTTTTTTCATCTCTTGTAAGTTGGCAGGTATGATTCTTTCAAAAGAAAATGTTAAAGATTTCCATTTCCGGCGTCGTCTTCAGCTTCATAACACTCGAGTTTACCGCTGAGTTTGTATAAATTACATTCTGCAGGTGCTTTTTTTTTTTTTTTCTTCAGTTGGTTCTGTGCAAGTCCCTCAGAGACACCAGCAGCAGACTGGCCGAGCTCGGCTGGCTCCACAACAAAGTCAGGAAGTACACAGACGCCCGGAGTCTCGACCGGGCCTTCGGTCTGGTCGGACAGGTGCGTCTGCCGACCGTTCTTATCGAGGGCGATGTTTGAAAGTGTCCTTCGTGAAACCTTTGTCTTTTTCCTTCAGAGCTTCTGTGCGTCGCTCCACCAGGAGCTGAAGGAGTACTACAGGCTCCTGTCGGTCCTCCACTCACAGGTAAATGGAGCGGTTCTGGAGGACAACATTTTTAAGTCCGTTTTTCCAAAAAGGCAATCGTCAACTTGACAATGCATAATTTTTTTAATGAATAAATCTGTAATTTGGAGCGAAAACGTTGTGGTTAAGAAGTCGTCTTTGTGGCTAATGTGGAAAAGATCCTTTGGATTTAGACTCAATGATCTGTGGTGATGTACAGATTAACAGATGAGGTCAGGCAGGAATCCCCATGGACTATGATGTTTGCAGATGATGTGATCTGTGGTGAGAACGGGGAACAGGTGGAAGAGAGCTCAGAGAGGTGGAGGTATGCACTTGAAAGAAGAGGAATGAAAGTAAGTCATAGTAAGACAGAGTCCATGTGTGTGAGTGAGAGGGAAGAGGTGGAACAGTGAGGCTACAAGGAGCAGAGGTCACAAAGGTGCAGGACTTCAAAGACTTGGGATCCACTGTCCAGGAAAATGGGGAACGTGGTAAAGAGGTGAAAAAGAGAGTCCAGGCAGGATGGAGTGGATGGAGAAAAGTTTCAGGAGTGATTTGTGACAAAACGGTGTCAGCAAAGTTCAAAGGAAAAGTCTACAAGACAGTGGTGAGACCAGCTATAATGTATGGTCTGGAGACAGAGACATGGACAAAAAGACAGGAAGTGGCAGAAATGAAGATGTTGAGGTTCTTCTTAGGAGTGACGAGGATGGAGAAGATCAGGAATGAGATCATCAGAGGTGCAGCACAGGTCGAACAACTGGGAGATAAAGTTAGAGAGGCCAGACTGAGAAGGTTTGGACACGTCCAGAGGAGGGACAATGGGTACATTGGTAGAAGAATGTTAGAAATGCAACTGCCAGGAAAAAGACAACGAGGCAGCTGGGGGACAGAGGACATAGATGGAGGAGCTGTGAGGACCTCTAAAGAGAGAATAGATGAAAGAATGAAAAAAAGATGGCGTCCGGTGCTTCACCTCCCTCGTCGTGTGTTGTAGCTGCAGGTGGAGGACGAGCAGAGCGTGACCATTTGCACAGAGAGCAGCTTGACCCTGAGGAGGCTCCTCGTCTGGATGTACGACCCCAAGGTGCGCCTCCGCACGCTCGCCGCCCTCGTCGACTTCTGCCAGGGTGAGTCGAACGCACACTCCTGATGCTCACGGCGTCCGCGCTTCGCTTGTAAACGAGCGCACCCGCCTGTGCTATGTGTGTTTCAGGTCATAAGGGAGGCGAGCTGGCGTCCGCCGTCCACGCGTACGGAAAGACGGGCGACCCGCAGATGAGAGCGCTGGTTCAGCACATCCTCAGCCTGGTGTCCAACCCCATCCTGAATTTCCTCTACAGGTGGATCTACGACGGAGAGCTGGAGGACACCTACCACGAGGTACATCCTGCTGCAGCCTCCCGATCGTCCTCTAAGGCTCATTAAACCGCCCCGAGCGCTGAGCGACCGCCACTGCTCCTACGCTCGACCCCGACGGTCGAGACGGGCCGTCCTCCTACACGAGGACAGACAAGGGGAGCGTAATGGAGACCGCGGTGATGGATGTGCTCCTCGCTCCCGCTGCATTTACGAGGCCAGCGTTAACCGCCGCTCAGATTTACCGCTCGGCGCTGCGAGTAGCAGAGACAGAGTTACCGGACCTTTAAAATGTCCCGCTCACACCCGGTACCTGTAAATACACTTAAACTGCTGCCCAAGCGAAGTGCACTTTATTAACTCACAGCCTTATTAGGAGAAAATCTGCAATAAATAATTAAATATTGGCTTTTAACTAAATCGATGAGGCGGAAGTGTCTGCTAATAACTCGACCTTGAAGGTAAATTAAATAGTTGCGAGATAAACGGAGAACAAAGGAGCTAAGTGCTAACGCGCAAACTTTCTGAGACCTGACCTCGTTCTTGATTTAGCTTCATTTAAAATAACCGTTTTTTAACGCAATTCAAATAGTTTTAGAGTTGAGCAAGTCTTTTTATATTTATTATTTATCCATTCATTTTTAAAAATCATGTTTTTATATAAACATCTTAAAATAAAGAGGTTTGTTGCGTTTCCTGCTGTGTGGAAAATGTTATTTACCGTATTTTCCAGCATGTAAGTCACAGTTTTTTTGCATAGATTTGTCAGTCCTGCGACTTTTTACACGTTTTTTTTTTCTTCCCATATTCATAACGCAGTTTTTGACTGTTTTAAATTTCTAAGAACTGCAACAGCGAGTCCTGCCGTGCGCGCTCACCTCACTCAGCTGGTGCAGGCGGAGGCATGCTGCAGAGCTAGCGGCTCTGCCCAGGCGAAATGTAGCTGTTTTGACCATTAAATAAACGTGACGGGTCAGCGGTGACTAGGGGTCGAACGACTACATAATTTTAAACGTCGACATTAACAAAATAATAGTCGAGTAGTTGATGACGTCATAGGATCTCAAGATTCAAATAAATAAATAAAACTGCAAAAAAAAAAATTGTCATTTATTATTTACAAAAAGACCAACAAAACATCGGGAGCGCATATTATGCTCCTACCTTTTAGCATACTGCAAATAAGTCACAGGAAAGCCAAAACTATTAGTTATTATTATTATTATTATTATTAAGCTGCAAAACTGAAAGAAACGTGCGGCACGTAAAAACAACGAAATTAAAAACAGTGGGGCGGACGACCACCTGGTGCGCATTAGTTTTAGAAATTAATAGGTTTATAGTTTTAGAGTTAATATTTTTTTGCTTTTAGTTTGTGAAACAAGGTCAGAGGAAGCTGGTTCTGGTTTGGTCGTTTGGACCCGGTGTTACACCATATTCTGTTCGCAACGAGCTCCAAACAGTCAGGAAGTTGTTTCATTTTCTGTTTCCTTACGGTAGTTGAACCGGAAGATTCATCTTTAGTGAAATATTTCTACCTGTTTGCCAAGACCGGGCCTGCTCCGCAACATCCGTCTGCTTAGAGGAATCCATTTTGTAGCTGCCCGCGCCCGGTGCGGATCACGTGACGTAATGACGTAACTGCGAATACTCAACGTGAAATTTAAAAAAACTCGCGAATGTCCTAGGAATCGACGTGTCGATTACTTGAGTAGTTTTTTAAAGCCATAGCGGTGACGCATAATAAATGAGACTTATACGCTGAAGCGACTTATATGTTTTTGTCCTCTTCGTGATGCTTTTTTTTTTTTTGACTGATGCGATTTATACTCTGGAGCGACGTATGCGCCAGAAAATATGGTAACCTAAGGGTTTTTGTTTAGTCAAGGAGCGAGGAGGGTAAATGGAAAGTCTGTCCTCCATATGAAGTGAATAAGTTAAGAAATAAAACAACGCGCTGACTTTATTTTGGAGTGTGGCTGCATCAAGGAGGAAGAAAGGTTCGGATCGAAAACTGGGCTGCCAAGTCAAAATCCAAGATGGCCGCCACTGCGCATATACATACGTACAACAGCCACCCTTGTATTTTGAGGAAACTATTTTTTTTGTGTGTTTATTTTTCTTTAAAAAGTGGTTTCCTTAAATCACTAGGGTGGCCAAGGATTAATCTGTGGGGGCCGAGGCCACCATTGCCCCCCCCCACTCCTTGCTCCGTCTCTGGTGGTGAATAAAACTGCTTCCTCCGCTCATCACGAGCCGTCACTGCACTGCTTCGAACAAGGAAAACAAAACCTCCTCTGTTCTTCTCCACAGTGTAACTCCTCCCACTTGAATATCTTGCAGTAAAAACATTTAGGTTTACTTCATTCTGTTCAGTTCCAGTCCAGAAAAACACTCATCTCTAAAACTACAGACACTCACTGTTCAGACCCCTCGGCGACAAAAGCCACTGGTTTACCGCTTGTTTTTGTACGTGTAATAAATGTTTTTATCTTAAGGGCGAGTGGTGGCGCAGAGGTTAGAGAAGGTGGGCCTGTGATCGGAAGGTCACCTGTTCAACTCCCCGGAGCAGCAAAATCAAAATGTGGATGGGACGGATGTAACACCTGCCTCCACCCTCATTTGCCCCACTCTGGGCCCATGAGCAAGGCCCTTAACCCCCACCATCTGCTCCCCCGGGCGCCCTAGATAACAGCTCTCTGCTCCACACAGAGGCTATGGTAGCTCGGTGGTTGTGTCAGGAAGGACATCCAGCGTAAAAACAATTAAGTCTTTGTGTGAATTAGTTCTCTGTGGCGACCCCTGAAGAAGGGAGCAGCCGAAAGAAGAACAATGTTTTCGTCAACATGTTAAATTAAATGTCGTGCGTCTGTGTGTAGTTCTTTGTAGCGTCGGACCCGAACGTGAAGACGGACCGTCTGTGGCACGACAAGTACTCCCTCAGGAAGTCCATGATCCCGTCCTTCATCACCATGGACCAGGCTCGCAAGGTTCTCGCCACATTCCCGCCGGTTGGTCTCCGCGGTGTTCCACGCTAACCAGACTTCCCGTTCGACCCGCAGGTTCTGCTGATCGGCAAATCGATCAACTTCCTGCATCAGGTGTGCCACGACAGAACGCCGCCGGGCAAAATCACACCGGCGTCCAAACCTGCAGACACTCCCAAAGATGGTAAGTACCTCCCTCAGCTTCCTCGTTCCAACAGAACCTCGTGTTTGGGACGGGGCAGAAGTTCCCGCCGTGTTGGCGAACGATGGTTAATTATTTAGAGGCGCCGGCCATGTTGATGACATCACTGCATTGATAGAACATCGATGTGCGTCGGCGAAGTGGCAGCGATCGATGCTCTTACCGCTCACCTTGTCCTCTGATCGGACTGCGGCGAGCCAGCGGAGCAACATTTCATTGATTGGGTTGAGTGCGGTTGGTAGCTTTTACCGTACGAGCTGAAGGCCGTCACACGGGTGCTGCTGGCAGAAAATACAATCCCGTTTGACTCCAAATTCAGTTCAGTTTATTTTTAAAGCCCCAACAGAAGTCGTCTCAGGGCACCGACTACAAACATTCACATGCGTTATGAAAGTCAATTAGTAAAAGTTCTCTATCTAAGGAAGCAGCAGCGAGCCCAAAGGAGACAGTGGAAAGGAAAAACTCTCCTTTAACAGGAAGAGACCTCCAGCAGAGCCAGGCTCAGGACGAGCGGCCATCTGCTGGAAGTAGAAACAAACACAGAATGACAGGTCCAGGTATAGTTTCTATGGTCCGCGTGTGTTTTGTTTTTAGGAGGAACACGTTAAGATAGAAATAATTACGAATACAAACAGGTAGAGCAAGTTGTCAGAACATAGCCCTCTCTCTTATTTAGGATTATTTGCTACAAAAACTGTGTAACAGCTGGAAGAGCTGGTGACATATATTCAGGAACAGTCATATGATATGCATAGCACTTTAACTTTTATTAAATGGAAAGTGTTAAATGTTATTAGCGTTAGTCACCTGCGATGCTGTCTCACTTGTGGAGGCTTGTTCCGGGTTCCTAGCTGCAGTGATGGATCCTCTGCGCTCCTGTGCCTTTTTAAGTTCAGAGTTTTTCTCCATTGTGCCGTAAGACTAGTCATGCTAACGGGCTAACACAACGAAATGTCTGGTAAAACTCACCGAACAAGACGTGCTATCGGCTATTAGCTTCTCGATGACATTGGAAACGAAGGCTTGTAACTCGGGTAACGTTACGTCGGAAAAACGTCTCAGACTGGGGACGATGTAGCGAGGCTGAACGTAGTCCAAAAATCTTCGGAATCCGACATCCTCAACGAAAAATAAAATTCCACACTGCCAACATTTTGACTTCTTCTTCTCTACCGTGATCAGATCATGTAGGCGCGCGTAGGTCTGTCGCGATAAACAATAAATCAATTAATCGCATGATAAATGAAAATTATCAAACTCATTTTCATTTATCGGCTTTATCGTTTCTTCGTGTCTCTCTCTTTCTAATGAAGACACTGGATGACAAGAAGCTCAACTCTGGTGTTCTTCACTGACCCCTCCCTTCTTTTTTCTCTTTAAAATCTGTTTTAACCTCCAAAATCGTGTTTTTGGATCGTTAAAAGCCGAGAAGCTAAGCTAACAGGCCGACTTGGGGGGGGGGGGGAACCTCCGTCTTGTCGAAGCTCCAAAATTCACGGTTGAAACCCGTGCCTTCGTGTAAAAAGTTGTTTTGTTTTTCTGCAAAAAGAAGCTGAGAACTCGTTTACTGATTTTTTAATTAAAAGCTTTGTTTGAAAAATGCTATGCTAAAGAAATCAAACCACACCGAGCGCCCACCATTTTGCGAACCGAAGAAAGACGGCCCATGTCATGTCAAGGGGCCTCCCTCCCATTTTTTTTTCAGAGACACGCTGCTCGCTCTCTCACTATCCATCCTTCGGTTCAGCCTTATACTGCCATCCAGTGGTCAAAAAAAGGTACTACACACAAAATTAACCAACATTTCTTCTTAAATTTGACAATAATTACTAATTATTGTAAATTTCAAAACAATATTATCGTTTATCGCAATAATTTCTGAGACGATTAATCGCCCAGCAACGTTCGTTATCGTGACAGGCCTCTGCGCGCGTGACGTCATCACGTTGTGCTGGCGCTGCAGGCATCCTTGTCACTGGGTTGTCATACAAAAACAGCGCCTTTTATATCGGTGAGTTATTTTGATGGAATGGCCGATATTGAACTTTAAATCTAATATTGGCCGATACCATGCCGATAATATCATGCACCCCCTAGTTTAAGCCTATAGCAGCATAACGCAAGGACAGCTCAGGAAACCCAAGCCAACCCTAACTATAGCAGTGTTTCCCCTACCATTATACGAGCGGGGCGTCCCGCCTCGTCAACAGAACCGAGCACCCCACACACACACACCTGTCAGCACTGACGTAGTGCTAAACTAGCACCGTGCAAAACAGACACACGCTAGCGAAAAAGTTACAGGCAGCACTCACGTTGCCTCTTCCCTCATGCTGAACCCTGCCCCCCTGTTCGAAAACTGTCAGCACAAACAGCGCGCAGCTCAGGCGTACCCCCACCCCATCCCATCGACAAAAATCACGGATAAGATGAGCGCCCCACCGTGGCAAGGTATCTAGGGGAAACACAGTATACGATTTATCAAAAAGACACTTAAAAGTAGACATGGTGTCAGCCTCACGGACAGATTCCACAAGAGAGGAGCCTGATAACTGGAAGATCTTCCTCCCGTTCTGCTTTTGGAAACTAGGAACCACAAGTAAAAGTGAATTGTTAGGACACTAAAATCCAGATCCACTCCAACAACCAGCGTATTAAAAAAACGGGGGATACAATTGGTAACAGCTATTCAACTGGCGTGGGCCAAATCAGGCCCACAGGTGAGCTCAGTTCAGTCCACCAATGGGTTTATTTTTAAATAAAACCATAAAACAAACAGTTTCATTACATTAACTGCTGGATGTCCGGCCCCTGAGTAATTCGGTTGGACAGCCCTGCTGTAAATGGTTTAAACGCCATTTTTACAGTCGGTTCTGAGTCGTCTCTGTGTTTCTGTAGCTTCGGAGCTGCTTTCTGACCTCGAGGGAGCGTTTCAGGAGAAAATCGACGCCGCCTACTTCGACACCAGCAAATACCTGCTGGACGTTCTGAACCGAAACTACCTGCTGCTGGAGCACCTGCAGGCCATGAGGAGATACCTGCTGCTGGGCCAAGGAGACTTCATCAGACACCTCATGGACCTGCTGAAGTTAGCGTTCCCCTTCTGCTTCTAAACCAAATCAAACGTTTAAAAAAAAACAAGCTAAGTGTTTGATTTGTGTGTTTTGTGTTGCACCAGACCTGAGCTGGCCCGTCCTGCTACAACGTTGTACCAACACAACCTGACGGGCATCTTGGAGACGGCCGTCAGGGCCACCAACGCCCAGTTTGACAACGCAGAGATCCTGAAGAGGCTGGACGTCCGCCTGCTGGAGGTAACACCAACGCCCGCGCGGTAATCCGTCGAAGCGCCGCGGTTTCATCAACGTGCTCGTTTGTGCTGCAGGTGTCTCCTGGAGACACGGGCTGGGACGTCTTCAGCCTGGACTACCACGTCGACGGCCCCATCGCAACGGTAAGGACGATCTTAAACCACGTAGCTCCTCGTGCACGAAAACACGTCGATGATGTCACGTTTCTGGCCAGGTGTTCACGCGGGAGTGCATGGGCCACTACCTGCGTGTGTTTAACTTCCTGTGGAGGGCCAAGAGGATGGAGTACACCCTGACTGACATCTGGAAGGGACAGATGTGCAACGCCAAGCTGCTGAAAACCATGCCTGGTACACAAACACCTGTCCTCACGTTTGGGTTTTAAAGATGGTGGCAGGTAAAAGTAGGAAAAAACTGCACGTTCTGTGAAAAGTCTGCGTGAGCGCTTCTAGCTGAAAGCTACTGAACGAGCTAAAGCTTGTAGAAAGAAAAAATAACTGAAAAACACCGTAAATATTGAATAAGCCCAAAGAAGAGCTATAAAAAGCTAGAGATACAAAAAGAAAGGCGTGACCTTTGACCCTGACTGTTGACCTTGTAACCCTAAAATCAACTGAGATCATCTTTGACCCACAAGATGTCCAGACGTGAAGTTTTACATCTCTACATTACACGGTGACGCGTTAGAGCTCAGACGAATAGCTTGTGTTAGCATTGGCGGCCATCTTGAATTTTTATTAGCTTTTGACAAGTTAGCTCTCGGCTACTTCCACACTTGATTTTAGCTCAGTATGTCTAAAAATGGCTGAGTTGAAGCTGAAAGGAGCACAAAAAAAGCTAAAATTAGCAAATCAAAGGTAGCTGAAAAGGTAACATTAAAGCTTGGTTTAGCATAAAGAGGCTAACAGTAGCAGATAAAGCTCAAATTAGCAGAAAGAAGCAAAAAAATAGTTGCTAAATTTAGCCCCCCCCAAAAAGTAGTTAAAAAAGCTGAACTTAGTAGAAAGAAGCTGAAAATAGCCCACAGAAGATTAAAGTTACCAAAAACAACTTAAACGTCACCAATTATCTAAAAACAGCTTAACTTGTCAGAAAGAAACCGAGAATAGCCCAAAAATTATAAAGCAGCAAAAAAAGTTGTCCAAAAAAGCTAAAATTATACAGAAAAAAGTAGCTAAAAAAGCTGAACTTTGCTGGAAAAAAAAAACAAATTTGCAAAATGAGCAAAAAGGATCTGCAATTTGCTAAAAAAAAAAGTAGCTGAATAGACAGAAACATGTGAAATTAGCTCAAAGAAGCAGGAAGGGGAATTAAAATCTGCAACAAGATGAAAAGTAGCTGAAATAGCCAAAGGGAGCAGTAAAATGTAAACAGCTCACAAGGTCTGAAGAGAGCTCCATTTTCAATAAGAAAAACATGGCCGACAAAGCTAAATATTTCTGAAAGTCAAACACCAAAAGTCAGAGCAGGATTGTCCTGAATGAGCTGAACGTTTTGAGACGTTTTATTTATTTCAGCTGTTTTTGTTGACCTTCCAGAGCTGTCCGGTGTGCTGCACCAGTGCCACATCCTGGCCTCTGAGATGGTCCACTTCATCCACCAGATGCAGTACTACATCACATTCGAGGTGCGTCCAACCACACCTTTTACAGAAGAACGGCGTGGATGTGGGATTATAACATTTACGGCTGAATTTATCTTCCCAAGTGTTGTTGTTTTTTTTTATCAAGATGAGTATCGTGGCAAAAATCTCATTCAGTTTGATTGAAAGATGAACAAAAAGTGTTATTTTGGACAAAACAAAAAAAAAACGCCAGCGTGCCGTTTGATTTTTTTCATTCATTCAACCTTTATTTATACGTGTTAATCCCACTGAGCCTTGTGGACTCATTTACAAGAGAGACCTGATTTCTTTAGCAAAGAGTGATGACAACAGTGAGTAACAATGACAACAATAGACCGTCATAAAAGAGGCATACAAATGATTATTATTATTATTTTTACAAATTAAAATAAAATGGCAACCAAAAGGGCAGTCAAAAGGAAAAAGTAGCGGGAAGAAGAAAAAAAACAGCTGCATTATAAGGCGGTGTAGGAAACTAAAAACAGGAATATGACTGCGTTGGCTTTTCCCAAGAACTTAGCAGATGTTTGAAGCCACTTAGAGAGGTCAAGGTCGAGAGCGTCAGATCATTTTGTAAGATATTCCAGGAGCGGAGTAGGAGAAGGCCTTTTTGTCTAGTTCAGTCCTCACTGAGGGAACACTGCAGGTAATAATGTCCTGAGAGCGCACGCTGTAGCTGCACTCACGCAGAGACATGTAGGAGGAGATGTATGAAGGCAGCAGAACAAGAAGTGATTTAAAGATGAAAATGTACCAGTGAGAGAGTCTGTGTGAAGTTAATGATGTCCAGTTAACCAGTGAATACTGGGCGCAGTGGTGAGTATGGTAGTTACAGCCAGTTATGAATCTTAGCACACTGTGATGGACAGCATCTGCAGGGTGCTTGTAGGAGCGTTCATGTAAATAATATCACCGTAATCAATGGAGGGAAGGAAAGTTGCAGTTACAAGGTGTTTCCTAGCATTCAGAGTTAAACAGGATCTATTTCTGAAAAAGAAACCCAGTTTAACTTTCAGTTTCCCTTACTAGGTTTTCCACGTGAAGCTTAAAAGAGAGATGCGAGTCGACCAAGATACTCAAATGTTTATAGGAATCAACAAACTCAATAGGGACACCATTTGAGGATAAAATCAAAGGAAGAACTGCTGGGACCGACTTCCTGTTTGAGAAAAGCATCCCTTTGGTTTTATCCTCATTTAGGACAAGTTTGAGACGGAACAAATCTGACTGGATGACGTCAAAGATGGATTGCAAAAGCTGGAAAGCCTTAGCAACTGTTTTAGCTCGACAATAAACAACTGTGTCATCAGCATAAAAATGTAAGGATGCATCAGGGATACTCTGACCTACATTACCTATGAAGATTGTAAAGAGGGTGTGTCCTAAGACTGAGCCTTGTGGTACACCATTGTTGACTGAACCCTAACCCTTAAATGATTTGCAACAAAAAAAGTATGAAGGTAAATTAGTCGAAAGTCGACAAGCGTACGACAAGATTCAATATACTGCTGGGTGTTACTTTGTTCCAACAACATTAATTTAGTGGAAATAAATACCCTTAAATGAGTCCACGAAATTAACATTTTCTGTTTGTGGAAAAACTACCAGAAAAAGTACAATTTCCGGTATGTCCGACATAAATTTTTAGGGAGGAAAAACTAAAATGTTTAGGTTCTTTTTTCATGTGGAAATTATACATTTTCCTGTTCTTTTTATTTTTTCACAAGAATAATACCCTGTCCATTTTAGGATGTTTATTTCAATTGTACAGTCCACAAAATTAACATTTTCTGTTTGTGGAAAAACTACCGGAAAAAATATAATTTCTGGTAAATCCAACATTGTTATCTTGTGAAAATGAAAAATAACCTAATCGTTTTAGGTTGTTTATTTTCACAAGATAACAATGTTGGATTTACCGGAAATTATATTTTTTCCGGTAGTTTTTCCACAACCAGAAAATTTTAATTTTGTGGACTGTACAATTGAAATAAACAACCTAAAACGATTAGGGTATTTTTCATGTAGTAATTAATGCAAGATATGTATTTTCCAGTAATTTCCAATGATAAGTAAACTAATTTTTTCCCCACCTAAAAATTTATGTTGTTTATACCGGAAATTATATTATTTCCGGTACTTTCCCACATGAAGAAAACGGTAATATTATGGACTGCATGGCATAATCAAATTGTTTGAGATCGTTTATTTCCACAAAATTAACAATTTTGTATTTAGTAGTTTTTACACAAATAAATGTACGGCTGAAATAAACAAACAAAAATGGACGGTATTCTTCCTGTAAAAACAAGACTAGGTAGGTAAAATTATAAATGATGAACTCTTTATATTTTAATGTGCTCATTTCAGGTTATTTACACAAAATTAAAGTTTTTGGAATCTAGTAACGTTATGTGTATTAGTATACAGGTTATGACTAGAGCCCGACTGATATGGAAATTTTGTCTTTCGCCGATATTGGGCAGGACGAGCTAATGCTGATAACCGATGTATTGGAAATTATAGAGCTTTCTCCACCACAACAACCTAAGTAAACAGCTACTTTTAAAACGGTTTTAACCCTTGACGTCTTGAAACAAGTCTTCCTAACATGCGTTTACATTTTCTATTCTTCACTATTCACCATAAAGTTATCGAGTGTGTTACAAAAATATAAATTAAACAAAGAAGCGCCTTTCCCTGTTCATTGTTTCAACAGTTGTATAGATTCCTGATATTCAGAATATTAGGGGTGAAAATTAGAAGTGTTTAAATCGATGCTTCATGGGACAATCATCACCGATACGTTATGCCCCCAAACCAATATATCGGCCTAAAATATCGACTCTACCGATCAGGCTCTGAGCTACCGACCAAGTTAAAATGTGTTGTTGTTTTTTTCAAATAACATTAAATCCAGCGAGGCTCAGACGTCCCAGCTTTTCACCAGCCTTGAACACAGCATCACCTTTGTGGATCTTATCGTACGCATGCGTGACGACTTTTAAGACGTGTTTATCTCCGTAAAAGTGCAATATTAATCCCACTCGTGTGTTCAGGTGCTGGAGTGCTCATGGGACGAGTTGTGGAACAAAGTCCAGCGGGCCCAGGACCTGGACCACATCATTGCCGCCCACGACGTCTTCCTGGACACCATCATCTCCAGATGTTTGCTGGACAATAACAGCAGGGTAACGGCACCGTCGGGCTGTATGATCTTTCTCCCCGTTCACAGAAACCTAACCGACTTTTCTCTGTCCAGTCTCTTTTGAACCAACTGAGGGCCATATTCGACCAGATCATCGAGTTTCAAAGTGCCCAGGACGCCCTGTACCGCTCGGCGCTGGAGGAGCTCAGCCTCCGCCTGCAGTTTGAGGAGAAGAAGGCGGAGAGGGAGGAGGAGGTAAGAACCGAACGAGCGCTCATCGGAGTGGCGGTGCGGTGGTGTCTGATGTAACGAGTGTGGCTGCTGATCCAGGGTCAGTGGGGAGTGACGGCCCAACAGGAAGCGGAGGAGAAGAGGAGGATCCAGGAGTTCCAGGACACCATCCCAAAGATGAGGTCCCAGCTCAGGATCCTAACCCACTTCTACCAGGTGCCAGCCAGACCCCCACAGCCTCAAAACGAGCCTCGGGTTTACCTAAGAATTTAACGAGCTCCTCACTCCTCCCCGCAGAGCATCGTCCAGCAGTTCCTGGTCCTGCTGATGACCAGTTCCGACGAGAGTCTGCGCTTCCTCAGCTTCCGGCTGGACTTCAACGAGCACTACAGGTTCGTCCGAACGTTGCGTGACCCGTTAGCCTCTTCTGCCGTCTCCGGGCAGACTTAAGATCCAGCAGTGAAAGTGGACGAGAAAACAACCGGATATTTGTTCAAACTGTCTTTTCTTTTTTAAAACTAACGAGCGGAGGAGCCCGGAGCCAGGTGAGGCTGGAGGCTCGGAAACTTAACTAGTTTTAAAAGTGAAATGTTTATTTAGGACAGGGGTGGGCAACGTTTTTTTTTGTTTGTTTGTTTTTTTCCCCCAGAGGCCCAAATCAAGATGTTTAATTTTTTTTACGAAAGATAATCTCGGAGACGTTTTTCAGTCTTTTTCTTGTTGCAGCAAATGTCTCCCCAATGTTAGAAACGGAAAATAAGATGTACTTTTTGTAAACTGGCTCTTGTGACGTTTGTTAACGTAAGTAAACAAAAACAAAAAAAACTGATATACAGGTGCTGGTCATAAAAATAGAATATCATGAAAAAGTTGCTTTATTTCAGTAATTTCATTCAAAAAGTGAAACTTGTATATTATTTTCATTCATTACACACAGACTGATATATTTCAATGTTTATTTTTTTGTAATGTTGATGATTATAACTGACAACTAATGAAAACCTCAAATTCAGTATCTCAGAAAATTAGAATATTGTAAAAAGGTTCAATATTGAAGACACCAGGTGCCACACTCTAATCAGCTAATTAACTCAAAACACCTGCAAAGGCCTTTAAATGGTCTCAGTCTAGTTCTGTAGCTGCACAATCATGGGGAAGACTGCTGACTTGACAGTTGTCAATAAGACATCCAGTGACACCTTGCACAAGGAGAGCAAGACACAAAAGGTCATTGCTAAAGAGGCTGGCTGTTCATAGAGCTCTGTGTCCAAGCACATTAATAGAGAAGCGAAGGGAAGGAAAAGATGTGGTAGAAAAATGTATACAAGCAATAGGGATAACTGCACCCTGGAGAGGATTGTGAAACAAAACTCATTCCAAAATGTGGGGGAGATTCACAAAGAATGGACTGCAGCTGGAGTCAGTGCTTGAAGAACCACCACGCACAGACGTATGCAAGACATGGATTTCAGCTGTCACATTCCTTGTGTCAAGCCACTCTTGAACAAGAGACAGCGTCAGAAGCGTCTCGCCTGGGACTGCTGCTGAGTGGTCCAAAGTTATGTTCTCTGATGAAAGTAAATTTTGCATTTCCTTTGGAAATCAAGGTCCCAGAGTCTGGAGGAAAAAAGAAGAGTCACAGAATCCACGTTGCTTGAGGTCCAGTTTCAAGTTTCCACAGTCACTGATGGTATGGGGGGCCATGTCATCTGCTGGTGTTGGTCCACTGTGTTTCCTGAGGTCCAAGGTCAACGCAGCCGTCTACCAGGAAGTTTTAGAGACTTCATGCTTCATGCTGCTGACCAACTTTATGGAGATGCAGATTTAATTTTCCAGCAGGACTTGTCACCTGCACACAGTGCCAAAGCTGCCAGTACCTGGTTTAAGGACCATGGTGTCCCTGTTCTTAATTGGTCAGCAAACTCACCTGACCTTAACACCTTAGAAAATCTATGAGGTATTGTGAAGAGGAAGATGTGATACACTAGAACCAACAATTCAGAAGAGCTGAAGGTCACTATCAGAGCAACCTGGACTCTCAGAACACCTGAGCAGTGACACAGACTGATGGACTCCATGCTACGCCGCATTGCTGCAGTAATCCAGGCAAAAGTAGCCCCAACTAAGTACTGAGTGCTGCACATGCTCATACTTTTCAGTTGACCAACATTTCTAAAAATATATATTTTTAAATTGGTCTTAAGTAATATTCTAATTTTCTGAGATACTGAATTTGGGGTTTTCATTAGTTGTCAGTTATAATCATCAACATTAAAATAAACATTTGAAATATATCAGTCTGTGTGTAATGAATGAATATAATATACAAGTTTCACTTTTTGAATGGAATTACTGAAATAAATCAAGTTTTTCATGATATTCTAACTTTATGACCAGCACCTGTATGTATATGGAGTCTTTAAGGTTATGTTTAGTTCTAGTAACACAAGAACTAAAAAAAAAAAAGGTTATTCCAAAATATCCTGATGCATGCTCAATAATCCAGGTAGAAAAATCTAACAAAGTTAAATCAAGTCCTCTGGGCGGATTTAAAAAAATAAATAGTTTAAACTTTCCGTCTTTTATCTAAAAGACTGTCACTGCTGCATTGCTAGTATCACTCAGCCCTCTGTGAATAGCAAGTGGCCATCAGGGCACGAACGATCCATTGTTAGGCTGATGGTCCTCCTTGATCATGTGACGGCTAGTTCTGGATGTCATCAACAAACTGGTTGATCCACGTTGCAGCTCCTCAGACTGAAGAAGGTTTTCAATGTATTTTTCCAAGATATTCAATTTAGTTTTCTTCAAGTTTCATTAATAAAACGCAGGTCTTATTAAAATATTTAAAAGTTTTCTTTTAGGGGCCGAGTAGAAATTGTCCATGGGCCATTTTTGGCCCTCGAGTCACACGTTGCCCACGTCTGAATTAGGATGTAGATTTAGTTTCAGATAAACTGTTCCACAAAGATTTTTTTTATCCAGTTTTTCTTTGTTCTTTTGCGTTCCTCCAGGGCCAGAGAGCCGAGGCTGCGAGCTTCTCTTGGCGCCGCCAGAGGCCGCCGCCTCTCGAACATCTGACGTGTCGGGGTGACGCCATGTCTCGGAGGCACGATCCAGACCTGCGGCGGTCTCCGAGTGACGTCAGCTGGAATAACGCCCAGAACTTTCATTCAAAAAATAACATCTAACTAAGGTTTCTGCACGAATTCTGCAAAATCTGAGTTTATTTCAGGAAACGTTTCCATCGGATCGTGACGACGAGGAGACGTTCGTACACCAAGTGTTTGTTTTTTGATACAGGAGTGTCTGTACGTCCACCTGGGTTGGCCTGATGTGAGCGTGACAAGCATTTCTTCTCGATTTTGTATTTATAAAAGTTATTAAAATGATAAATTGTAATTATTATTGCAAGCTGTCGTGAAAGTGAGTTTTGTTCTCATTAAGGTGGAAAAAAACAAAAATCATCCGTCTTCTTCCGGTAGTTTGTTTTGGCTTCTCAGGTGAGTTGAATTATCTCCTCGGATAGTTTCACAAACCGGCTTTACTTAATAAAATCCAAAGTAGTGGCACGTTTTTAACCAAACATGTGACCGGACTGAAGCAGATTTCAACAATCTGCTAATATTTTATTTATTTCTATCATTACAATTTTTTTTTTTTTTTTTTTAAGGAAATCCTTTAAATTTCATGAACGTTACTTCAGGAAGATGCGTTCAAGAAAAAAAAGCGTTTTTTTTTTTTTTACATAACTGGTCAAATTTAAAGTTTTTTTTTTTTTGTTCCGTTACATCCAAACAAAGCAAACACTTCCTGTTGGTGAACTAATATTTAATCTATCCGAATAAATGTCTGCACCTTTTGTTCGTTCGGGTGAGGTTTGATGCGGAAGCTGAGGCGGTACAGAGTGTATGAAGACCAAACTGATCCTGGGTCAGCCCGTCTATGTTCTGTATATAATCTTTACTGTACAGCACTTCATGTATAAACACCAGAGATGGTCTAACATCCTCCCTTCTTTAATAAAAACACGTTTTGACAAACCAAAGTGTTTATTTTCTGAGGCATGCTGGTAACACCGGAGACACCGGTAAACTTAAAACTGTTCCACCACAATTATGCCGCGTTTATATTTAAATTTCATCATTTGAAATTAGAATCAGTTTTGTGTTGTGTTTCGTTGACTGATGAAGCCTTCTGGATGGAAGGTGAAACGTTTCAGCAAAACAAGAAACTGTCCAGATGACCTGACTGAAAATTGTTGGGCAGATCCATAATAGTATTTTCCGTTCGGGAGATGTGTACCAGGAGCTCCAAGAAACACACAGAGAGCAAAAGCAGGGGGAGGGAGAGCAGAGGCGTCCGTCTTGAGCGAGAGCCATCCAAACTACAAACGATTTTGTCGGACAAGACAAGAGGCGGGACTCCACAGCGACACCGGCCGGGGAAAACGAAGCTTTTCCGGTGTGAGTTGACGGCGTCTCGGTGGATTTTTTTTTTCCAGAAGTTCTCAAATATAAAATCAGAGCACCATCCAAAAAAAATCAAAAGTTTAGTGACGAAGATAAAAAGAAACAGCATTACCAAGAGGAAAGCATTGTTTTATGACGGGGTTAAAATGTTTTTACCGTGTATTGTAACACGGTTGATTTCTCCCCTCAGGAACACGAGAGTGAAGTTACTGCGAGGTTATGAGAGCGCTCGGAAAAATTCTGACGAAATGAAAAAAATGCAGGAGGCTTTTTAGACTTTGTCACCAAAAATCATGTTTGTTAGCTGTGCCAAAATAAATTAACAAATAAAAACAGACAAAAATAAATGTGTGGCTGATTTTTCCATGAGACGATTAGGCCGTCTGGAAAGAAAACGTTGCCCGACCTACACTAGAGGGAGCGATTGTTTCTCTTTTCCATCTGTTCATCGTCGTCAGGTTTGTGGTTTCACATCGATGGCACGAACAGACAGGTTCTCTCTCATTTAATCTCATAATTCATATGAAGGCGTTGCATCCTCTCTCTAGCTGCATCTTTAAAACAACAGAAACAGCTTTCTGCTGAGGACCCTTGGATTTTCGTGGAGCGTTGTGTTGACATCTTTTCAGGCCCGTCTGCGGGAACCTCTCGACTCTTTCAGATAACGGTTCCAGAAAATTGTCCGTTTGAGAAGCCAGGCGCTGAAAGGCTGAACTGGAGCAGCTGATTTTTTAAAATTCTCCCCGTGTGCCTGAATGTGACACATCCGAGCGTTGGTGAACCTTCTAATCCCTCAAGAGGTTCTTCCTTGTATTCCCAAAACCCTTTGTGTATTTTTTATCTCAGGGGAAATAGGTTTGCATTGCTGACCTTTACAATAAACATGACTTTCATTAAAAAATATATTAAAATATGACCTAGTGTCAGTTCATTTCCTGCATGTCAGTGGGTCTGAGAAGATCGGACAGACTTGGATTCGTATTTTTGTTGTTTTTTTTCTTGTTAGCTCTTTTATCCCCCGCAAGATTTTAGAAAAACCTATCAAAACCATATAAGTTACTTTAAACAATATTTTCCTTTAGCCTTTCTCTGCAGCTAAAATCAAACCAGGCGTGGCATCGACGGCAATAAGACCAGAACAGATCACAGTATGCTGTTCAGCCCAACTTTCAACGCATTTTAAACAAGTAAAATCGCCTTTTTCCCATTTTGAGAGATGTTCCAGGATAGAATAGAATAGAATTCAACTTTATTGTCATTGCACATGTCACAGGTACAAAGCAACGAAATGCAGTTTGCATCCATCCAGAAGATACAGGAGCAGAGTAGGAAAAGGCCTTTTTACAAAGTTCATTCTACACTGAAGGAACGCTGCAGGTAATGATGACCTGAGAGCGCATGTTGTAACTGCACTGACGACGTGACATGTGGGAGGAAATATATGAAGGTAGCAGACCGAGGAGGGATTTATAGATGAAAATGAACCAGTGTGAGAGCCTACGTGTAGATAATGATGTCCAACTGACCAAGGACAATAGAGTGCAGTGAAGAAGGACTACTGCCACCAACTTCCTATTCGAAAACAACATCCCTTTGGTTTTGTCAGCATTTAGCACCAGTTTGAGACGGAAAAAGTCTGACTGAATGATGTCCAGTGCAGACTGTAGAGGCTGGAAAACCTTGGAAACTTGAGTTAGCTCGATAATAAGCAATTGTATCGTCAGCATAAAGATACAAGGAGGCGTCAGGAATGTTTTGACCTACATTGCTTATACAAATTGTAAAAAGAGTGGGTCCTAAAAGTGAGCCTTGTGGCACACCATAGTGACCGTTAGGTAGCTAGATGTACTGTTATGTCGAATGATTGCCTCCAACATGACAGATAGTTTGAGAACCAACCAATAGTGTGATTTGTGACAGTTAATCGTAATGAAACTTAATAAAATGAGATGACATTACAAATTGTGAAATATTATTACTAACTTGTCAAATGTACGCCAACTATTCCTTTTTTTACGACAAAAGCTAACTTTCCATCGCTAATTGTACAACAAGCTAAGCTAAAAACGTAATGTTTATAGCGTCAAATATATTAAAAAAATATATATTTTAAAGGTTTATTTATAACCCATGTATTCTTAAGTAATAAACTCTGTCATTTCTTTGAGTACTTTCTTCAAACATGTGTATAGTTTTTTTTTTTTTTTTTATTATTGAAGTTTTATTAGATAAATTAGCTTAGCAACACTGGCTAACAAAAACAAAACTTGATTAAATTATGGTATTTAGATATCACTTGGAAGGCTTTCACTTATTTATGGTGTTCATGAACAAGTGAGTAAAATAAGGCAGGAATAAAAAGCAAAGAAACACTTTGTTAAATCTTCCATTTTGATAGTTGCTAGCTCATGCTAATTTATGTTAGCTCATAATCATTTTGTTAGCTGACCCAGTATCAGTGGCGCCCTTAGGAAAGTTTGAAAGGGGGCCATGTGGGGGTCCCTGAAAGTTCTATGATGGCACCAAAATCTTAATCCACAACAGAATTTCTAGAGATTTGTTACATTGTCATCAGAAATCTGTTTTTTGATCAATCCAGCAATAAGAGAGCCAGGGAGTCACCTTCTGACACACAGGTCTACTTTAATTTAAAGTAGGTTCATTTAGTTATTACTTAATGAGAAAAGTACTGTCAATAATCAACTAATTGAAGCCTGTCCTCTCTTATAGTTGTAAAATGTTATACATAAATATGTAATTATTATATAAAATATTCTACCCTGGAGACCCTGCATCCGGATGTTGAGTACACTGATTTTAGACCAGTTGTCTTTAATTGGGGGAACTACATTGTAAGTTCAGTTTTTAATATAATAATAATAATAATATATATATATATATGTATAACATCTCAATGAAATGAGGATAACGAGTTACTACAACAAATAATTTCCCTCTGGGATTAATAAAGTATATTTGAATTGAATTCAATTGAATTGAATATATATATATATAATTTTATTTTTTAAGCCGAATTGCTCAAAAACAATGTTTTTTTTTTTAATGCTTATGAGGTTCTACTAATACTAAACGGCTCAGGAAAATTAAAAATGCACACCAAATTAATGATTTAGACTCAATAGGATAAAACCATCTGGCCAAGAGCTGCCAGAGGGGGTTCTTTAGGGGTGGTCCTTGCCCCATGCCCCCCAGGTGGCCCCCATATCCAGTATCAGTAGAGAAATCCTAAAAGCGCTATAAAACAAATTCTTAATTTTCCCAGCAAGTAAAATCAATAAAAAGTAAAATATTACTGAACAATAAAATCCTATAAAGTATTTTTCACTTTTCTCCGGAGACTCCGGTTCTGTCCGGTAAACAAAATGAATGGTCTGATTTCTCACATACGGTCAGAACTTTGGTGTTTTGTCGCCACCTGGTGGTCAATTCTACAATCAGCTGAATTTATTATCAAACAGTTTATGTATAAAGTGCGCTTTTTTAAAATTATTTAATTATGATGTTCAGTTTTGACCCAACAGCAGAACTTTAACAGCTTTTATTATATTTTCTCCTGGTGTAAATTTCAATAAGGCTGATTGGTTAATGGTGGTCTCGAAGCACCAGAGTCAAATCAAAAGTCTTTTCCAATCAGTATTGATCTGGTGACGTCTGTCGACAGCAGAAGTTCATAAACAATAATAGACAAAAAACTTATGGCCTCCATCTTCTCCAGTTGATTATTTAATTTAATCAACTCAGGTGAGCTGACTTCAGATCAGCTGGGTTTCTTCTTCTACGTCTCGTGTCATCTGACTCCGACCACAAGAGGGCGCACTAACTGAAAATGGCGCCAAACTAACTTATAAAACATCCATAAAACTTGGGTTTTCTTCCTTTTGCAGTCAAAATTTAAAGTTACAATAACATTGCAAAATTAATAACAACCAGCAAAACAAAAGATTCATAGCTTAAACAGCTACATTTTCAAAGACAAATAATAATAAAAATTTAAAAAACATTTGGACACCACTTACCCTTGCATGGCTTGGCGGCAAAATGAGGGAGAGGAAGTTACCAGAACGAAATGGATTACATCACTTCCACCTTTGACACTTTTCAAAATAAAAGAGCTCAAAAAGATACAATTCACAAACATATTAACACAGTAAACAAATAATTATTACAAGTTGCACAACTTTTTAGCCTTGATTCTTTGTGTTTTAGTCTCCACTACAATCAACGTATGTCATCGCCCCAGAATGCATTGCGCTAAAATAATAGTAAAATAAAGGCAATTTCCTTAGGTGAAGAAAGAAATGAACATATATAAAAGTAATTAGTAAGTATTTAGGAGTTTTCATGTGTCACAAACCACAACATTTGATTCAATAAAGAAATAACATATTAAGGATTCAGCCTCGGCTGGTCGAAGGGATTGATGGGCGCGCTAACGGACGAGCGCCGAATAGTTTATTTTCACCTTTGAGCTCATCGGCATGCAGGAGCTCCGCCGCCAGTCATGAGGCCTGATGGGAGAGAAGCTGGAAATGCCACCTCCTCCTCTGCTGCCAGGCAGACGGATGTGGGAGTAAACAGGTGGGTTTGTTTGTTCACGCCGGGTTAGTTCCTCAGATTCTTGATTTAGAAAGCACTGCACTAAAAGAACGATGCGTTCTCATTAATTCAATTCAAATTCAAAAATACTTTATTAATCCCAAAGGGAAATTAAATTTTGTTGTAACTCATTATCTTAGCTTCATTAAGAGATGTTAGATGCTGATGACTGTAGGCAGGAAGGATCTCTTGTAAAGGTCTGTCACACAGCAGATCCAAAGAAAGTGGCTGCAGTTGTCATCTGATCCGTCCACCCAGACTTGGCTGGCCTCTTGGTTCCCCCAGGCTGCAGGACTGCCCAATGCCGGGCAGAACTCCTCCCATCCAGAGTGATGACCACGCCTCCCAGCAGCCTGCCGAGCTCCTCATCGCTGCGGACAGCCAGCTGCAGGTGTCGGGGAACGATCTTGGTCCTTCTGCTGTCACGAGCCACATTTCCTGCCAATTCCGGGATCTCAGTGGTCAGACACTCGAGCACAGCTGGCAAGGAGACGGGAATGCCTCCATGGAGCCTCCTTTTCAACTCATATGAGATTTGGGGCTGTAGCTGAGATATTATTTGAGCTTTTGAGATGTTAATCAGCTGCTGCTGGTTGGAAAAAAAAAACACCTTGTTGTCATGGATACGCATCATAACAAGAGTCCAAAACTAAAAAAGTTTCAGTAAAAATCCTTCCAGCTGCACAGCATCCGATACCAGAGGAAACAATCATCCAAAAAATGTGATTTACATCCAGAAAAAGAGGAATTAAAGTTTCCAAAAGCAAAATCTTAGAATGAAAGTAACAGAGTTGTTCCAACATGCAGCCACCTTGAGCGGCGCAATTTTAGAACCCCAACTTACTTGCTGTACGTCACGATTCTGCAGCTCGTCTTAATGTTTAATAGGGACCCCAGTTTATAAAAGATGCAGAACATTATCTAACAAGTTTTAATGTTTTCCTTTTCCAGCCTCTCCGCTGTTCCCGTCTTTTAAGACGAAAGCTAACATTCCATCGCTAATTGTACAACACGCAAAGCTAAGCTAATAGGGTAATGTTTATATCTTCAAATATATACTTTTATAGATTTAAAAGTTTTGTTTATGTCTTTTTCACATATAAACATACTTCCTCTATAATTTCTTCGAGGACTTTCCTCAAACAAGTGTAGTATTTTAATGACATTTTATTTGCTCACTTAGCTTAGCAATAGTGGCTAACGTAAAGAAAACTCTATTAAATTACCGCAAATGAAATAAATTTCACATGGATGGCTTTTATTTACTCATGGTGTTTATGAATGAAATAAAAATCAGTAAAGTAAAAACATTAATATAAAATAATTTAGCACTATTGAATCTTCCATTTTGATAAATGCTAGCTCATGCTAATTTATGTTTGAGCCTTACCAGTGGCGCCCCTAGAAATGTTTGAAAGGGGGGCACGTGGGGGTCCCTGACAGTTCGGGGTGGCACTAAAAACCCAAACAGAAGGGTCGCTGAAGGGTTTGAACAGTGAGTGTTTGTAGTTTTCAAGACATTTTTTTTTTTCTGGACTTGAATTGAACAGAGGATGAAGTAAACCTAAATGTTTTTGGTTCAACACATTCAGGTGGGAAGAAGTTACACTGGAGAAAAACAGGTGTTTTCTTTTTTCTTTTTTTTTTTCCCCAAGACTATGCAGAGTGACAGATCCAGGAGAGTGGTGGGAGCCATTTTATCCACCACCAGGAGCAGTGGTGGAGCCAGGGGGTGGCCAATGGTGGTCTTGGACCCCATAGATTAATCTTCAGCTACTCCAGTCATTTGAGGAAACTATACTTTGAAGCAAAATAAAAATTAGAAAGCATAGTTTCCTCAAATGATCTGGGTGGCCAATTTACATAGAAATATGATGGTGGCCATCGTTGATTTTTTGTGGCAACCCAATTTTCAAAGGTTTACATATATATATATATATATATATATATATATATATATATGTATATATATATATATATATATGGCAGCAGCCATTTTGGATTTTGACCTGCCAACCCAATATTTGAAAAGCAACATTTTTTACACCTAGATGTAGCCACACACCAAAATGAACGTTGGTACCTGACTTTTTTTTTATTTTTATTGGATAAATAGATAACTTACTTTTGTTTGTTCCATAGTAAAACAGAAATGTATCTTCAGCACAGCTAAAACAAACAAACAAACAAACAAAAAATCCAACATGAAAAAAAAATTACATCTTATTTAAAACAGTCATTGTAGAGGGGATAAATGATTTATTGTCAATGTTTTCCCACACCAGCAGGGTTCTTTATCACCTGTCTGATGGTAATAACACAAAGGAGTGGTTGAGGGTGAGGCAGGTCTCGTGTCCCTTTTAACCCATGAAGCTATTATTTGGGGTTATTTTAGGTCATGGGAACACTTAGACCCTTGTATTGGCAAAAGGTGGTGACTTCTGATTTAAACTAATTAACCAATTAAATATGGCTGCCACAGCTCATCAACCTTAGACAACATAAAAATGGCTTCAACCATATCATAGATATTGAGCTAACAACACCCTTCCATTAGGGTTTAGCAAAACTTCACAATTTGTCTGAGATTGTGCAAAATGTTGTTTTTAGCGTTCAATTTAAATTTCTTTTATCAAATCTCATTTCCTCTGTATGAATCTCTGATAATGAAAGGTGGCGAGATTTGCAAAAGGTTACGCTGTTAATTGAAAAACTTTAAAATGTCAACTTTTTGTTGATAACTTGCTGCAGCTGTTGCACACGTTTTGATACACTGATGTCATTTTTCCACTCTCAGTAGATTTATTTATCTTCAGTGTGTTTTCTTCAGAAATCCAAGTGCAGGAAGCAGAAAAGGAGAAATTCTTGATGTCAGAAAATGTCACAAAGAGCAGTTTGTTTTTTCTTCCAGGTCCAACCTGACGACACAAAACACGACAGCCGGTATTAAAACTCAGGCCTCGAGGGTCGTTTTGACCCAAGGGCAGCAGGAGGGTTAAGGCCAGTCAATGTACCTGACTCTTTCCCCAAAGTGTCCGCGCTTTAACCTTTAATCGAAGCTCAAGTCGAGTAAAAACAGGCTCAGATTAGAAAAAAACTGGTGATTTATTGTGTCGTCGCTGACAGAAGCCGAAGCCACGAATCATCAGAGAAAAGATCAGAAAAATGTCAAACAGAACATCCGAACAAAACGTTTCTTTTCCTTCACGATTACACTGAATTGTAGAGAAAAAGATAACAGCCAGCACCGGTGGACGTTTACCGGCTTTGAAATGGCGTCTGGACAAACGAGTGATCGACGGTTTGATTCACCGGACTGAACCCTCAGAAGGTCCTTTAACTTTATGACAGTTAGTGGTTAAATAAGCTATTTTTAACATATTTTTCACAGTAAACTAGTCTGGAAGAGTGATCTCAACCTGAAATAAAAAATGTTAAATTTAAAAGAGGGCCTTTAAGTCCTATTTTTTTATTTTATTTTTTTACAAAATATTAATTTTTGGGGGGAAACTTTGGGGAAAAAACAGTCATTTTCGCCCCATTAGTACAATTTTAGACATAAAAAAAAATCCAGTCCAGAGTTTTGTGAAGACCAATGGACCCTTCAGATCCAGTAGCCGAAAACAAATTTTTGTTTTCAGTCAAACTTACATGGGTTGCTCGGTGGTTCGATATGAAGTGTTTTTTTAAAGCATTTTTTTCTAAAACATTTTTTGTTTTTATAGAACCAGATATATTACCGACCGGTGCATCCACTACTGATGTCCTTATTTGGATGAAGTCAACGGGAGTCGGCCGTTCTGAGCTTCCGATTCCGCAGCCTGCATGCATGTGGAACTGCTTTTTTATACTAAATGTTCACTTGTGCAACATGCAAGTGTATTTTTGCTCTTACATCCAAAGTAAAACTATTTTGTCAGACAAAATTAGAGGCTGGACTCGACAACAAAGGCTAGCCGAGAAAAACGAACCTCTTATGAGGTGAGTTGAAGTCCACCCAGGTGAAAGCTCTCAAACTTAAAATGCAAAGTATCACCAGGTGAACTAATATAAAAAGCAAATTATAGGGGTAAAATAATAATTTTTAAAAAACATGAAAGAAAAGCATTATTTTATAATTGATTATTATGTGATAAGAAAAATGCATTTATAATGGGATTTCCCTGTGGTAGGTTTTTCCTCTGATGAACACTAGAGGTCAGTATCGTTACTAAGATATTACGGTAGCGTTTGAAACAATTCTGACAAAATAAAAACAATAAAACTTATGGTCAACACCAAAAAAATAAGTAAATAAAACAAATAAAAATAAATGTGAGGCTGATTTCTCCCCATGAGACCTTCTGAGGGGTTAAAATCTCTTCATAACAATAAGTTTGTTTGTCAGATTAGCAGTCAGTTCAAGAAAAGGCCCTTCTCATATGTTCACCAGTGAATTGAAAATGTATTTTTAAATATCTTGACCTCCTCTACACGTGACTCACACTCATACAGACACCAGTCAAGTGGGTTTTTTTTCTCCATCAGCAGTTTTCAAGGTCACCAAACCCGACCGCACAGCAAAGAAAAGAAAAACACTGGATTGTCTCTTGCTGTTTACGCTACAGCTGAACATTGATCTCTTGTTTGTCGGAGTCTCTTCACTCTCCGCTCCAGTCCATTCCCCCCTCCTTTTGAAACCTGCAAAGAGCTAGACAAAAATAAAGCCGCCTATTCTCAGAAATCTGCAAAGCAAGAGCTCCGTGTCTCTCTCAACACTTACAGACGTGGCTTCAAAGCCCCTCGCTAAAAATGGAGGGAGAACAAGTGCTCGATGTGGCTGCCTGGCATCTCGGAGTTGTTGTGCAAATGAGTCAACATGCTGAGTTACCTGTTGGTGCTTTTGACCATGCAGTAAGTGCACAATGCTGCACAGCCAAAGTTTCTTTTAAAGTGGAGCAACACTTGTAAAGAACAAGGTGGATCCAGAGGTCACCGATTGCAGATTTTCTAAAAGACCCTGAGATGTTGAGCAGCTTATTTCATATGATCATCTCCATCACGGATCTGTGGTCAGGTAGTGGAGACAACAGGTCCAGGGAACAAACAGACTTCCCTCTCCCCAGAGACGCTCTATCTCCTTCTGGGGAACCCAAGGCATTCTCAGACCAAAGGTGATACACAATCCCTCCAGTGAGTTCAGGGTCTGCCCCGGGGTCTCTTCCCAGTGGGATATACCCAACAATCTCCAAAGGGAAGCGTCATAATCAGATGAACCACCTCGACTGACTCCTACCAGAGGAACTCCCCTCCGATGACGGAGCTCCTCACCCTCTCTCTAAGGCTGAGTCCGGCCACCCTACCAAGGAAGCTCATTTCAGCTGCTTGGATCCAGGATCTGGTTCTGTTAATCATGATCCAAATGTCATGACCACAGGTGAGGGTTGGAACGTAGACAGACCAGTGAATCCAGACCTCTGCCTTTTGATTCAACTCCTTTTTCACCATGACTGACTGAAGCAACGCCCTTATTACCAAGGAGGAGGCCCCGATCCGTGGATCCATCCTCCACCCTGATACCTGAACTCCACAACTTGAGGCAAAGACTCCCCCGGAATTTGGAGGGGGCATTCCACCGTTACCCTTTTTTTGGACTAACCTCTGTCCCAGAAGCTGCCTTCCTAAAATATCCATTAAATAACAGCTTTATGAATATCTATATACTTGATTCATTATTAAGACACCTGTTTACATTTCACACATGTCTACGTCATGCTTCAACAGTAATTTTCGGAAAAAAATCTGGACTTGACAAAAATCTAAATGGAATTAGACCACTCAACCTCTGAAGCCCTCAATAATAGCAACATAAGTGTTTTCACACACTAACTGGTAAAGCACTAGCAACCCTCAGATAGTCCATCATCTTCATTCATGGATTAATCAGAAGAGAGAAAGAAGCAAATAAAGACAGCTTGGTTTGTGTTTGCACCCCTCTAAACTGTCTGAAGGTTGAACCTACTCGCTGACTTCTGTGAATGCAGCCTTGTCTCAATGGGCACGGCCACTCAGCACGACTCCCAGCAAGCTGGCGACATTTAACAGGCAAAGGTCTCGGGCTTGTGCGGGAAAGAAAATAAATCACAATCTCATAGTGCGAGAAATGATACACCAGGATATTCCATTTTTACTTTGCTTATCTGATAACAACATGGGGACATGCTGCTGGGTGGATGTTTCTGAGGTACAATTTATTCTAGACGTCAAATGAGATTGCAACATCTGTTTCCCTTCGGCTTTCCATGACACCAACTCAGGTTCTACCACTTATCTGTAGTTGGGTCGTGGAGGCAACAGGTACAGGAGAGAAACCCAGACCTCAGAACTCCCTCTCTTCCAGGTCGTAGAAAATATACAATACCCCCCAGAGAGTTATTGGTCTTCTCAGAAAACCTCCAAAGGGAAGAGTCCAGGAAGCATCGTAATCAGATGAACCTCCTTTACTGACTCCTTTGGATGCAAAGAAGCAGCAGCTCTACTGATGATGGAGCTCCTCACCCCATCTCTAAGGCTAAGCCCCCACACCCTACGAAGGAGGTTAATTTCAGTTGCTTGGATCTAGGATTTGAAACTTCATGTCCACAGGTGAGGGTTGAAATGTACAGGTGTAGACAGACCAGTAAATCCATAGCTTTGTCTTTTGATTCAACTCCTTCTTCACCATGACCGACCAAAGTAACACCCTCATTACTGAGTATGAGGCCGCGTACGTCAACTCTTCCACAACCTGAGGACCAGAGAGGGAGTAACACCCTTCTATACAAACAGTACTCCATTGTCCCCCCATCTCCGAGGGGTTTGAATAGTGAATGTTTGTAGTTTTGGAGATGAGTGTTTTTCTGGACTGGCATTGAACTAAAGCTGTCATTTCAACCCGGAGCCCGGCCCCGCCCGACCCGAATAAGGGCCAGGCCGGGCCATAATAATGTGCGGGTCGAGCCAGTGTCAGGCTTTTGATTGCGTCAGCGGACACACGTGGCTGATGATCCGATTATATATCAACATGGCTTGCTATACAATCACCAGCTGCACGCGGCCATTTGATTGCGCGCTGACTGGCCTTGAAAGAGGTGAAAAGTTCAGTTAAGCTTCAGATGGACTACTACCAGCGATCCATCAGCCCAAATAGACGTTCATTCAGCCGCTGCACTCAGCAGACACATGCGTCCGACAACCCAAACAGGTGAGATCCCAAAATATCCGACATGTCAGAGCAGGGTCCGTGTTTGAATAATGCAGAATGCAGGCAGAAGCACGGATTTAATGAACTTTGACAGTCATGAAAAGACAAACACTCCCTCAGCTCTGACCTTCTGCCCCCTTTACTCAGCCGCACCTGTCCGCCGACCGTTAATAACTTTATAAGCAGTCAAAGCTTAATTTAAAATGTCGGGGAATTTCGGGTTTGAATCTGTAATCAATGTTAATTCGTCAGGTCGGGTTTGAAAATGATGGCTACGGGCTGGGGCCGAGTCGGGTCAGATTTTTTTGATCCCAATTCAACTCTACATTGAACAGAGAATGAACCTAAATGTTTTTGGTGCAAGATATTCAAGTGGGGAGGAGTTACACTGTGGAGAAGAACAGAGGGAGTGACAAAACCGGGTGAGTGGAGGGAGCCATTTTATCCACTACCAGAGCAGAGCCAGGGGGTGGCCTAAGGTGGCTTTGACCAACATGGAATAACCTGCCATCGCAACCATTTGACAAAACAATACTTTAAAGCAATTTAAAAACTAGAAAGTGTAGTTTGCTCAAAAGATCTTGGTGGCTGGTTCACACACACACACACACACATATATATACACACAGGTAAATCTAAAAAAATTAGAATATCATGAAAAAGCTCTTGTAAGGTTTTTACTCAATATCCAGAAAAGTAGTGACCAAAAAGAGCAACTCCAAGACTGAGAACAATTAACAGTATTTATTTACCAAGAGTGAAAATCATCGTCTGCATCTCAGCTGCAAGGGATTAGAACCCTGGACATCAAGGACAAGGGTTATAATGAAGGCTTAGATCCTTGAGGATGATTCAAGATACTGTTTGAGGAAAAGGTCATCATAGGGATGAGGGTCCAGTAGTTCCAGTAATCATGAAGGAAAAAGTCCCAGAAAGAACTATGAAGGTAGACCAAAAAAAAAAAAAAAAAATCAAGCAGAGTCGACCTGTCCCAAAACAAATGTTATCTGGCCCCAGACATCTCTTTCCACAGCCACCTCTTCCAACACTTCTGGGGGGATTCCAAGGTGTTCCCAGGCCCACCGAGAGACATAGTCTCTCCAGCGTGTCCTGGGTCTTCCCCCAGGTCGCCTACCAGTTGGACATGCCCAAAGCACCTCCCAAGGGATACGCCCAGGGAGCATCCTTACCAGATGCCCGAACCTCCTCAACTGGCTCCTCTCTATGTGGAGGAGCTGTGGTTCTACTCTGAGTCTCTCCCATATAAATGAACTTCTCACCCTATCTTTAAGGGAAAGTCCAGCTACCCTGCGTAAGAAACTCAGTTCAACCCACTGTATCCGTGATTTCATTCTTTCAGTCACTACCCAGAGCTCATGACCATAGTGAGGGTAGGAACATAGACCGATCGTTAAACAGAGCTTTGCCTTATAGTTCAGCTCTCTCTTCATCGCAACAGACCGGTACAGAGTCCGCAGTACTGCAGATGCTGCACCAATCTGTCAGTCTCACGTTCCATTCTTCCCTCACTCATGAACAAAACCCTGAGATACTTGAACTCCTCCAATTGAGGCAGAACCTCACCCTCGACCTGGAGAGAGCAATCCACCCTTTTCCGGTTGAGGACCATGGCCTCAGATTTGGAGGTGCTGATCTTCATCCCAGCCACTTCACACTCGGCTGTGAACCGCTCCAATGAGAGCTGAAGATCACGACACGATGACACCAACATGACTACATCATCTGCAACGAGCAGAGACGGAATCCTGAGGCCACCGAACCGGAAACCCTCCGCCCACTTGCTGCACCAAGAAATTCTGTCCATAAAAGTTATGAACAGAAGCGGTGACAATGGGTAGCCCTGGCGGAGTCCAACTCCCACCTTGAAGGGGTCCGACTTACTACTGGCAATGCGAACCAAACTCTCGCACCGCTTGTATAGGGACTGAACAGCTCGTAACAACGGGCCCCCAATCCCAAAAATAATACTCAGCTTATAAATATGTTAAAGCATTCATAGCCTTCATATCAACTTATGGCCTATCATTCCTTGAGGAAATGCAGATTTCTGCCTTTCATGCTGGAGTTGGAAGCCTAAAAATTTATATAAAGAGAAATTATGAAATGCCATGAAAACTGACAATGTCCATTAGCTGTGGCAGCCACTTTGAAAAGGGTTGGGTCCAAATGTTAATCAGTTATAAAGGCATAGATCCAGTAAATCCATGAAAGTTTCAATAAAGTTTGCCCAGTGGGTTCTGGAATATTTTCCTAACAGAGATAAGTAAGCAGGTCCCAGCAGTCAGACTGAGGACTGATGAAGAGGCTCAGACCTGAATATAACCGATCAAAAAAAGATGTTTGTCACATGACAGCCTGCCTGGGAAATCCCATTCAAATGAAATATTTATGAAATCTCATATAGAACGCTTCTTCTAAGTTTAATATCAAACCTGCTGAGATGCTCTTGACCATTTTCTAATAATCCACACCTTCCCTCTTCATCTAACGCCTAATATTATCCCTCACACAAAGCTGCTGTGTGCTCTGGAGCTTAAGCAGGTAAAATGAATCTTTCCTCTTTATTCCTTTGTGTAACTGACCCTTTCAACATAAAAGCACAGGATAATCTGGAAATAGAGCTGGATAAGCTTTGACGATTTCCTGTTATCCTGCAGCTACTTTAGCAAAGCGCCACCCGTTTGCATCTGAAGCAAAACACACATTTATTGTGTCATTCCTTTTAATTCCTGATTACTAAAGTTGCACTGATTGTCAGGAGACCAAGCATCAGGCGGGGAAACATTATGAAAAACACAATTTTTTATTTAAAGGGCCAGAATTCATTGAAGGAATGCACATCGTTCATTCTGCACTTGGCTGAATCCACCAAAAACCACGAGGAAGCTGGAGTAAAGAGCTAAATCTACGTTAGGCTGGCTGGAGTCTGCGGTGTTCAATCTTGGTCCTTGCGGGCCACTATCCTTTTTTCTTTTTTTTCTTCTTCTTTCGGCTGCTCCCTGCTTTTTAGGGGTCGCCACAGCGAACTAAGTCGCACGAAGACAAGGCAGTTATTTTTACACCGGATGCCTTTCCTGACGCAACCACAGACCACCGAGTTACCACATCCCTCTGTGTGGAGCAGAGCGCTGCAATCTAGGACACCAGGAGGAGCAGATGGTGGGGGTTAAGGGCCTTGCTCAAGGGCCCAGAGTGGGACGAATGAGGGTGGGGGCAGGTGTGGGTGCTTCATTTACCCCATCCACATTTTTGATGTTGTTGGCACCGGGGCTTGAACTGGCGATCTTCCGATCACAGGCCCACCTTCTCTAACCTCTGCACCACCACTCCCCTCTTGAGGGCCACTATCCTGCATGTTTTATATCAGGGATCATAAACCATGGTCCTTGAGAGCCACTATCCTGCGAGGGCTATGTCCCTACATAGTTGAGTCAGGGGTGTCCACTCTTGGTCCTTGAGGGCCACTATTCTGCATGTTTTAAATCAGGGGTCTCCAATCCTGGTCCTTGAGGGCCACTATCCTGCATGTTTTAAATCAGGGGTCTCCAATCCTGGTCCTGGAGGGCCACTATTCTGCATGTTTAAGATCAGGGGTCATAAACCATGGTTCTTGAGGGCCACTATACTGCGAGGGCTATTATCCTACATAGTTTAGTTAGGGGTGTCCACTCTTGGTCCTTAAGGGCCACTATCCTACATGTTTTAAATCAGGGGTATCCAATCCTGGTTCTTGAGGGCCACAATCATTCATGTTTTGGATCAAGGGTCCCCAATACTGGTCCTGGAAGGCCACTATCATACATGTTTTAGATCAGGGGTTTCCAATCCTGGTCCTTGAGGGCCACTATCCTGTATGTTTTAGATCAGGGGTCTCCAATCCTGGTTCTTGAGGGCCACTATCATTCATGTTTTAGATCAAGGGTCCCCAATAATGGTCCTAGAGGGCCATTACTCTGCATGTTTAAGATCAGGGGTCATAAACCGTGGTCCTTCAGGGCCACTATCCTGCATGTTTTAGATCAGGTGTCTCCAATCTTGGTCCTTGAGGGCCACTATCATTCATGTTTTAGATCAAGGGTCCCCAATACTGGTCCTGGAGAGCCACTATTCTGCATGTTTTAGATCAGGGGTCACCAATACTGGTCCTGGAGGGCCACTCTCCTGCATATTTTAATTCAGGAGTGTCCAATTATGGTTCTTGAGGGCCACTATCATGTATGTTTTAGATCAGGGGTCTCTAATCTTGATTTATGAGGGCCACTAGCTTTTATATTTTGGTCAGGGGTTTCCAATCCTGTTCCTGGAGGGCCATTACCTTACATATTTTAGAGTTGGGGAGTTTGGTCCTTGAGGGCCACTATCCTAATAATTTAGCTGTAGTAGCCATCTTGAATCAGGTAAGACAGTTTTGGATGCACATCTAAGATTATTTTCTGAGGGTTTAAAATGAAATTTGTCATATGTTTCAGGAGATATTCTGTCAGAACAAAGTCACAAAGACAAAAACATTGTTGCCCACCTTTTGTCTTTTGGGGACAAGCAACAAAAATAAAAAGTCATTTTAGAAATAATTCAAATTGGCCAGAAAAGTTGGGCGCGTCCACTCAGTTCTCGACACATTTGCAACATTTATTCTTTTTGTGAAATTAAACAGCTTTTCTTTTTTTGTTTCGGAGAACTTGGTCAGTCGTTTCCTGCAAAGGTTGAACACCGACAGTTTCTTCTTTTGTGCATCGCAAAGACTTTTCCGAAAAATAGCTTTTATTGTGAAACTTATCTCACAGAGGATCTGGTTAAATCTGCCGTCAGATCCGAGGGATGCTTCAGAAATGTGTGCAGTGGCCCTCACGATGCTGCTAAGTGACGCCTGAAGTGCTCGTGATTGCTGTGAAAATCTCCCCGTGACTCAAACTCAGGGAGCGCTCGTTTGAGCCAGTGTGCTCGGGTCGTGTGGAGAAACCTCGGTCCTAGGGAGCGCACGTGTGAATGTAACAGTTGCTTGAAGCAGTGGTCGGCTCTTCTTTTTGCTTCCACATAATATATCGACAGACTTTCTCTGTCTCGAGTTTCTAATTTGGTTCTTTTCCCTTTCAGAGCCTCCCTGACGAGAAGCGCCGATAAAATCTGGACCAGGTTCGACGGAAACACAAAACAGTGACGTCACACGAAAACTTCCATTAAAAGTCCACATTTTTTTGATTTTCTCTAATAAACGACGGCTTAGTTCAAAATAACGTGAGGATCGTAGAAACTCATTTTCGTGTTACGGCCCAAAAGGAACGGAACATTCGAGCGAGCAACAATTTATCAAGTTTATGAAGACGTGCAATAATTCTGCTTTGATTTAAATATTTTGATGATTTATTATTTTATTTTATATTTAGTGCTTTTTCGGTCCCCCGCCACATGTTGTGAGCATAACTTGAAAAATAAGTGAGGTACCAACTTCCATTTTGGTGAGTGGCTACATCTAGGGTTAAAAAAGGTTCCCTTTAAAAATTGGGTTGCCGGGTCAAAATCCAAAATGGCTGCCACTGTTTACATGTACGTAAACCAGCCACCCCGACCATTTGAGGAAACTGTGCTTTCTAGTTTTTATGTTGCCTAAAAGTATAGTTTCCTCAAATGGTTGCGGTGGCCAAAGATAAATCTATGTCGGCCATGGCCACTGTCGGCCACCCGCTGGCTCCACCCCTGGTACTTGATAAAATGGCTCCCTCCACTCGCCAGGCTCCATCAGCTTCTCCACAGTGTAACTCCTTCTTACTTGAGTGTCTTGCAACAAAAACATTAAAGTTATTCAAAGCTATTTAACCCCCACCCACCAACACACGCCAAACTTCCTAAAGGGGCACCGTAAACACGATGTGTGGTTGACTTAACGACCTTCTAGAGAGACTTTTCAAACCTGAAGTGTCAGAGACGGGTGCCAAGTCCAAACGAGTAATTAAAGAGTGAAGACATCCCCATGGCAACCGGTGAAGGACCGAATCCAGCGTGATATATTGTCGGTTTTCTAACGCTCCTCTCCAACGTTCAGCGTCAATATCTTTCATCTTTCCTGCGATGCATTATCGGTTGCCTTGGCAACCCACAAAAACCTCTGCTGCCGGGCCGAACGGCGTTCTGATTGGTCGATGAATGTTCAGAATGGCGTTGAGCTGCACTTTACACAAATGTTTTGTCGTTTTTCTACTTTTCTAAGAACTAGAAGCTCCACTCGTCTGGTCACCAGTGATACTGAGTGTTTTTTTTTGTGAAGTGGTAAGTTAAGGTTGATGTCGTCAAACGTGAAAGGGTGAGGATGTCCCCACCGTTGCTGAGGGATTTAAATAGTGAATGTTTTTAGTTGTGGAGATGAGTGTTTTTCTGGAAACAGGGAATGAAGTAAACCTAAATGTTTTTGGTGCAAGTTGTAGGAGTTACATTGTGTTTTGTTGTCGTTGTTTTATTTTATTTGTTTTTTTGCTTGTCCGAGGTGGCGCAGAGCTAACGAGTGGATGGAGACATTTTATCCACCATCAGGAGTGGAGCCAGGGTGTGGCCGATGGCGCCCTCAATCAATTGAGGAAACCAGTGTTTCCCCTACCTTTATACGAGGAGGACGCCCCACCCTGTCAACAGGACCCTGCCTAGGCCTGTCACGATAACAAACTTTTCTGTATGATTAATTGTCTCAGAAATTATTGCGATAAATGATAATATTGTTTGAAAGTTAACAATAATTAGTCATTATTGTCAAATTTAAGAAAAAATGTTGGTTAGGTAATTTATTTTGAGTGTAGTACCTTTTTTGACCAGTATAAGACTGTTTGAACCGAAGGATAGATAGTGAGGGAGGTCCCTTGACGTGACATGGGCTTTCTCTCCTTCCTTTTTTTTTGGTTTTCAAAATGGCGGACGCTCGTTTTGGTGCGAGCTCTTTAGCGTAGCATTTTTCACACAAAGGTTTTAATTTTAAAAAAATCAGTAAACAAGTGGTAGTCGGCGAGTCTCATCTCCGACATTACTTCAAGCACTCGCAAGATCTGCCGACTTGCTTTTATTTTCACTAAACACTTTATGTTTTTTGTTCTCGTTAAACAGAAAACAGAGCTAGGTACGCTAAATTACTGACTGAACTGTACGAAAAATGTTTTTATAAATATCTGGATGTGATTTCAGAGCAGACAACAAACGAACCGTCACACGGTGTTAACCTTTCCAAGTGACTGACATCCGTCTGGTTTCCATGGGAATACGAAGCTATAACTGCGGGAAAATTTCCCTTTGGCTTCAATTAAAGAGCTCCACGGTAATCCGAGGATTGCAAGCGAGGCTGTGGAAAACAACACGGGGGTCACGTTGACGCGAGGCCCCGTCTTGTTGCATATTTGCTGACAGCTTGGAGATCCAAGGCGCTCTCATGACAGCAGCGGCGGGGGGACGCTGCAACTTGAAATGGCTGTGATTACGATGAAAACCATCCGTTGTGTGTGTGTGTGCGTGTGAAGCGCAGAGCCTGTTGTCTTTGATGATAATGAGGCAGCCAGAAACAGGCTCTCGAGTGAGCTCTCAGTGCCACCTCAAACACTCGGCGGCAACATGGCAAACTGCGCGAGCGTTGCTGAGAAGAGACCAGAACTCCCAGCTCAATACTGTTTTAATGAAATTAATCAAAAAGGCAGGAAATGGAAACATTTGGTGATAACAAAATGTCATTTTGCTGCTTTTTAACGATGGTGGCGTGGTTTTAGTGATTAGAGCAGTTCAGCTTTAGATAAATGTGACGTGTTGAGCCACAGAAATAACCTAAAAAACATCCAGTTTGGTCGCTGAGGTGTTCATGAACGGGCAGGCGAGTCCCTGAGGCGCGAGACAAAACGGCGTGAGCAGCTGATGTGGATAAATAACAACAATGTTGTGCTTCAAAATACTCAAGTGGAGCTTATTTTGCGTCTGTTGATGCCATTAGAAATGTGGACTAACATGGTAGAGTCAGGCTAATTATTCAAGGAATGGTGTAGCTTCAGTACAGAATGCGACACGTTATACACCCATCGACAAACTGTTGTACAGCAATCTATAGCAGTGGCCCAGACAATCAAAGACCATGCATAACCTTTGACCTTGATTTGTGACTTTGACCTTGAAGCTAAAATGATCAAAAGTGTATGTGACCAAGTGATGCAGTGTTTCTCCTGAAAAGAGGGCACCCTGCCTTGTCAACGGAACTAAGTGCCTTGCCTTCCAAATTGCCCCCCCCCCCCCCCCCCCGACATAGCGCTAAGCTAGTGGTGCGCAATACAGATGCGCTAACTACAGAGGTAGCGCTCCACCCCCTCACGCTGAACTGTTTCCAACACCCCGGACAACAAATAGCACTCGACATAGACGTGTCTCCATTTGACCTTGATTTTACTTTGACCTTGATTTGCGACCTTGAACTTGGAGATGGGTTGATGAAAAGATTATGCAACACACTGTCTCTTGGTGGTACAAACGTGTAAGAAGTTTTGTAAAATTATCTTGAGCAGATCAGAGCAGAAGTTATGCCTGGACAAGCAAAGGACTTGTATAACCGTTGACCTTGATTTGTGACCTTGATGCTAAAGTGATGAAAAGTGTATGTGATGCTTCATCAAGTGATGATGCATATATGTATGAAGTTTAATTTAATATTCTTGAGCGGATTAGGAGTTATTGGGCGGGGCAACTTTGACCTTGATGTGTGACCTTGACCTTGAAGCTGGGGTGATGAAAAGATTATGCAACACATTGTACTGTCTCTTGGTGGTACAAATGTGTAAAAAGTTCTGTAAAATTTTCTTAAGCAGACCAGAGCAGAAGTTATGCCTGGACAAGCAAATACTTTATATAACCTTTGACCTTGATTTGTAACCTTGACCTTGGGTGATAAAATGTATACTCAACACCTGTCTAGTGATGATGCATATTTGTATCAAATCTTAAATGATATAGAGCATATTAGAATTTTGGGGAGGGACAACGTTGGCCTTGATTTGTGACCTTGACCTTGGAGCTGGTGTGATGAAAATATTACACAACTCCTTCTCTTGAGCAGTTCAGAGCAGAAGTTATGGCACAAACAAACAAATACCTTGTATAACCTTTGACCTTGATTTGTGACCTTGAAGCTAAAGTGATGGAAAGTGTATGTGACAATTCAGTAAGTGATGATGCATACATGTATGAAGTTTCATTACATGATTTAAATTTGCCCTTGAATTGTGACCTTGACCTTGAAGCTGGGGTGATGCAGATATTATGCAACACACTATCTTGAGCAGATCACACCAGAATTATGGAAAGCAAAGACCTTGTATAACATTTGACCTTAATTTGTGATCTTGACTTTGGGAGATAAAAAGTATACTCAACACCCCATCTAATGATGATACATATTTGTATCAAGTGTCAAATTATCTTGAGCAGATCAGAATCAGGGCAGGGCAACTTTTACCTTGATTTATGACCTTGACCTTGGAGTTGGGGTGATGAAAAATGGACGTGACCGTCTATTGATAATCAAGTAAAATTAAAGTAAAGTAATAAAGTAGTAGTGGTAAAATATAGTAGTAAAATAAATTAAATTACCTTGAGAAGATCATAATTTTGGGGCGGGGCAAATTTGATCTTGATTTGTGACCTTGACCTTGGGGGTGGGGTGATAAAAAGTGGATGTGACACTCCTTCTATTGATCAAGTTTCATTAAATTTTCTTGAGCAGAGCAGAAGTTTTGAGCAGGACAAGAGAAAGCTTATATACGTACAAAGTCTATACAATAATACATCCACTTTTGATGGGCGTAAATTAAAATAATTTAAAATATAAACGTTTTGCACAAAAGCAGAAGATTCTCACAGCTCTGCCATCACCCTCCTCACTAATTAAATACTGTGGTGCTCTTCAGAGTACACTTAATTTATATTACATTTACATATGCAAATTAAGACTCACATCCACGTAATTACAGTATTTGCTGGTTCACCTGTCGTTCAGCGGAGGCCAGGCTCTGAGCGTGGGCGTGATGAGTGTTTCTTCCTGCCTGTCAGCCTGCCAATCTGTCTCTCCAGCAGCTCACGTCTGCCTGCCGGATCGTGGAGGTGTTTAATGGGACTTTTATTTGCAGACTGCCGGTGCTTCTCTCTTTTCGTCCTTGTCTCTGGACTCAGACTGAGGCAAAGGGGTGAAGAGCTTCAGTTTGTCACCCGTTTGTTTGCCGTAAATTGATTAAACACATATTTGTGGCATATTTACTGTACAACCTAGCGTACAGGGTTCTTTCCTTTGCCACGAATACGCAGACAATAAATTATTAAACGGGCTTCGTAGGTTTTTAAAAAAACGTACTGTTTGACAGGATCAAGTTCTATACATGCATCACTTCCTACTTTTCAGTGTCAGTCCAGTTCGGTCTTGAGGTTAGCCTGAAGCAGACAGAAGAACTCCACCAGCCTGCACCCATGCACAGTACCAAGCTTATCCACATTTCCATAAACCAGACCCAACTGAAGGAAGTGCACCATTCCTCTGTAGCCACAGCCCACAAGGAAATCGAGAACAGGCTGGCAAAAGCCAGTTCTGCTCTTGGCAAAACTCAGAACCTCAGGGCAGACTGAGATCAGTTTATAGAGCTATCATGCTGTCCACCCTCCTGTACGATTCTGAATCCTGGGTCACCTAAAGTCGCCACTTGAGCCGCCTTAAGAGTTTCCATCAGCGTTGCCTCTGCTCAGTCCTCAACATCCACTGGAGCGACAATGTCACTTACAGTGAGGTTCTCAGGCGTATACAGGCCACCAGCATCGAGGCCATGCTTTTGAAAGCCCACCCTCAATGGGCTGGGAACATCTCCAAGATGGAGGATCATGGTCTACCAAAAATTGTGTTCTACAGCGAGCACACCAAAACAAGGGAGTTTAACGGAAGAGATACAAGGACCTCTTCAAGATCTCACTCAATGCCTGCAACATGTACATGCACCAGCGGTCTGTCTCGGCTGCAGATCGTGAGTGATGGCGTGGCAGTGTACACAAAGCCATGGTGTCCTTTCAGAACGCCCACCATGCCAGCCTCAAGGAGAAGCGAAACGGGCAGAAGAACTGAGCCAGACTTTCCAGAGCAGGCAAGCCTGTCTGCCAAGGATAGGCATTAGTGGACCTGCAGTCATCGTGGATAAAATCCTTCCTGAATCTTCGCTCGCAAAGCCAAGTCAGAGATAGTCAAAATATCAGACATGTCAGAAAGTTATCTTCATGTAAGCACTAGGCCTGTCACGATAACAAATTTTGCTGGGCGATTAATTGTCTCAGAAATTATTGCGATAAACGATAATATTGTTTGAAATTTAATAACAATTAATTGTCAAATTTTAGAAGAAATGTTGATTTGTTTGGAGTGTAGTACATTTTTTTGACCACCAGATGGCATTATAAGACTGTTTGAACCCAGGATGGACAGTTGAGCAGCATGTCTCTTTAAGAAAAATGGGAGGGAGGGCCCTTGAAGTGACATGGGCTGACATGGGCTGACATGGCAGACACTCAGTGATGTGAGCTTTTTAGCATAGCCTTTTTCACACAAAGCTTTTAATAAAAAAAAATCATTAAACAAGTTCTCAGCTTCTTTTTGCAGAAAAAAAACAACTTTTTACACAAAGGCACAGGTTTCAACCGTGAATTTTGGAGCTCGACAAGACGGAGGTTTATTCCCCAGGTCAGCCGTTAGCTTAGCTCGTAGCCTAGCTTCTAACTGCTTTTAACAATCAAAAAACGCAATTTTGGACAGTTACAACAGATTTTAAAGAGAAAGGGAGGAGTCAGTGAAGAGCACCGGAGTTGAGCCGTTTCTTCATTAGAACGAGAGAGACACGAAGAAACGATAAAGCCGGTAAATGAAAATAAGGTCGATAATTTTCACTCATCATGCGATTAATTGATTTATTGTTTATCGCGACAGGCCTAGGAAGCACGATAAACGTCTGTAGAAAAAGATGATACGGGTAAAGTTATTTAGTTTAATAAATAAGTTGAGCAACTAGTGATGAATATTTATTTTCCTGTTTTACCTCATTAGTTTCGGTTCGGGGTTTAATTTAAACCAGAACAAAAAGCTAAAGGCTGGCTTGAGCAGAGCTGAGGCCGTATTAGATAGCTCACATCTTAAAACAACAACCAAAAATAGACTTCTGTCTGTATTTATTTTTTTTTTTCGTTGGATACAAACAGTGGCAGCAGCAGATAGCTGTAGCACAAATGGAGCAGAATTCGATAGAAACCTTCATAAAACAAAACGTTCACATGAACCGACAAGAACGACGACAACGCTTTATCCATCCGGTCAGAATGAATTCCAGTTTCTTAAAAAGCGCATCATCTACAACAGGGAAGATGGCTACAAACCAACAGATTGGACACAGAGATATTTATTGGAGAAATAAACAGGCCTGTATCAGCTCTGTGCTTCGTTTTTGTATCTGAAGGCAAACCAGCCAAACGTGGTCTACCGGGTGCACTCTGCATGATTAGCATTACAGACGAAAGATGCACAATAGGTTAGGAGAGGCAGCATTAGGGGGCTCAATTAAACCCCATTTCATCAACGTAACTACACCTCCACTGGGGTTGTTTGTTACCACTCAAGAAAATACACCTTGACATAAAAAGCAGCTCAGTTACCAACATCGTCACATCCTTTGTGATGCTGCATTTAATTAAACGCCTGAGCTGGTGTTAGTGCTCGAGCAGTTCAATAGTTATCCTTTCTTATAGCCTGACACTTGCTGGACACTTTTCCGCTGATTTATTACATAGTTCAACACAAAATAAAAATCCATTAAAGGAGGAATCAGATGCGTAGTTAGCAGAATACTTAGATTTAATTGTAATATTTACTATGTTCCTCTAAATATGAATATGAGACCAGTAATGGACAAATAAACAAACGAGGTTAGATAGGAATCCCCGTGGACTATGATGTTTGCAGATAACATTTTGAACAGGGAACAGGTGGAAGACAGCTCAGAGAGGTGCAGGTATGCACTGGAAAGAAGAGGAATGAAATCTGTAGTAAGACAGAGTACGTGTGTGTGTGAGAGAGAGACCAGGGGGAACAGTGAGGCTACAACGAGCAGAGGTCACAAAGGTGCAGGACTTAAAGGACTTGGACATGGAAAAGACAGTCCAGGCGGGATGGAGTGGATGGAGAAAAGTTTCAGGAGTGATTTGTGACAAAAGGGTGTCAGCAAAGGTCAAAGGAAAAGTTTACAAGCCAGTGGTGAGACCAGCTATGCTGTATGGTCTGGAGACAGAGACATGGACAAGAAGACAGAAATGGAAGTAGCAGAAATGAAGATGTTGAGGTTCTCCTTAGGAGTGACAAGGATGGATAAGATCAGGAATGATATCATCAGAGGTACAGCACAGGTTGAACAACTGGGAGATAAAGTTAGAGAGGCCAGACTGAGATGGTTTGGACATGTCCAGAGGAGGGACAGTGGTTTGGACATGTCCAAAGGAAGGACAGTGGTTTGGACATGTCCAGAGGACGGTGGGTATATTGGTAGAAGGACGTTAGAACTGCAGCTGCAAGGAAAAAGACAAAGAGGACATCTATGGTAAGGAGTTAGAATGAAGACAGAGGACATAGAGGAAAGAGATGGAGGAGGAGGACTCGCTGTGGAACAAAGTTCTTGCTCAATCATCCAGGTACCAAATCCAACAGGACGACCCCCAGAAACCATCTTAGCTCCAGCAAACTGGTTGGTCCACTTAAGTAGTTTACTGCTTGGTGGGGAAACAGTTTACTGGAACTCCTCAGACTGATGAAGCCCTCCAGGTAGAGGGTGAAACGTCTCTATAAAAAATAAACTGTCCAGATGACCTGACTGAGAATTACTGAACTCGCTGTGGAGACTCTGAAGAGGGAACAGCCAAAAGAAGAAGACTTGTACTATATACTATACTTAGCCAAGTCCCTACTGGGTGTCGAGTAAATTTATTGTATTATATTGTCTTTATTAAGCTTGAAGCCAATCGACTTCTGTTGATCCTCTGAACCGCTAAGGGAGGTAGTCACAGAGCTGAAGCAGTCAGTATGTGTACGGCTAAGCCAGTATCGCAACTTAAGGGTATAACTGTGATGACAAATAAATGAACCATTCCTTTCTTTGAAAGAAAATACAAAAAAGTCAAACGTGTACTTGCGAATAACCGGACAATTTTTACATCTTATTCTGCCTCCAGAAACATTGTTCCTCTGGAATATTAGCAAAAGAAAAAGGGTTGGATGGCCGAAAAGACAAAGAAGAAAATAACCCAGTCTTCCTTTCTATAAATCCTTTATTCAATATTGTTGTCTCCTGTGTGTATACAATAGATCGGACACAAACTGTACAGTGCAGACAAACTGTTTGCATAATATAAGTAAAGTTAACTGTACATGTACTGACAGAGGAATCTCCTTCTAGGTTGGCACCAGTCACGGTTGGCTTTTGGCTAATAGCTGATGTGGTTTGCACAGGGAGGAAACAACAACACCAGCAAGACCGCCATACCCTGTATCACATTTAAAACCCTGAATAAAGTTGGTGATAATTAAGTTACAGAGACAGGATTTAACCCTGACCAGGAAAGGGGGATTTTTTTTAACGCAACGCAACGATTCAGACAATGAGCGGAGACGACAGCTGAGCTGTTTTCGTGTTTAAGGTTTGTCTCAATCTGGCATGAGTCTAACACTAGTGCTCCTTTTCTTTGTTACTCAGTGACGGATTGTGTTTTCTGAAACAACACGAGCTCAGCTCGTCTTTGACGAGAACTACCTGCGCAAACCAACGGCAGATAAGAGTCAAAAAAGAAAGGTGCACTGGTCGTAGGCTGCGAAGCGTCGGTTCCTTTCATGCGCTTGCCAATCATTCCTGGTGTTCAAAACCATGCAACAAGTGGGAAAACCAGAGAGCGGCGGAGGAGTAGGAGGAGGTGGGAATACGTTCTCCGTCTGCGCGGTTACACAACAAGCAGGGAGCGAAAGCAAGCGTAGTCGTGAACAGAAGATTGGGGATCAAAGGACAATTGAAAAGTAAAACAGGATGTGTGTTTGTATCTGCTATGGGATGTGAGGAAAAAATACAACAGCTGGGCTGAAAACAGCAGTCCTCCGCTTCAGTAAGGCAGTCTTTTGAAAGAGGAATAAAGCCTAAAAAAAAAGAAAAGAAAGAAAAGAAAACCTGAGGGAGGTGGGCGACATTGAGTGCTAACCATTACATGTTCCTGTGGCTCTAAAGTGCTCCGGCGCCGCAGTGGTCAGGTCACAAAAGCTTTTCTTTTTTTTGTTCGTGTCCATTTTGTGCCTCCAGACTTCTGATTGCAGAGCCGGAGGCCACGCGGGGCAGACTTAGACGGCTACGCGCGCAACGCCGCAAGAGAACGAGCGGCCCTCGCGTTGCGGAAATTAAAAGTCGCCCAGGTCGTTGCGATTGCTCACGTCTAATTAATTAAATCAGCAGCTGAGATATTCCATAATTGTGGCTGTGGTACCTGGCTAACCACCAGTGGAAAAAAAGGAATCCATTGGGAGATGCAGTTGGTAATTGTTTGAGCTACCGGCCTGGAAACACTGTTGTCGAAGCGTCTTTGGTCAGTATCCAGGAAGCCGGATGCTTTTTTCTCTGCCCTCAAACATCATTAATCTGCGAGTGTATCCCACAGATCTCTACAAAATGCTCTCACATGATGGGAACCCTGGCGTGAACCTAACAAACAGCCAACAGATTAAAAAGGACTCGGTGACTTCAGTTTCATTCCATTTTTGTACAAAAACCTCACATGGGTTCTTAGACACATGTAGCTGAGACAACACAGGGTACATTGGAAATTAAACCTGATTGTCAGGGTTTATTTAATCTTTTTTTTCCTTTTTTTTGCCCCTAAATGCGACACAACAGTTAGTAAATAAATGTTACATCCACATTTCTTTTACGTGAGACGAGCACAACACCAGACTGGGTCCTCAATAACATTGTCCCATGTAACAGTAGACATAACAGAGCTGAAGTTGAACCGCTTTGAGGGGAGAGAAACAAACAAAAAATTGCTTGACACAGATCTACAGCCACTCTGAAGCTAAAAAGGATCTCCGACTAGTTGGAACAAAAGACCTTATTTAATTAATTCTTTCAGCTATAAATGAGGCCATAAAAATACTGTAGGCTGTTTAGTTTTTATAATTAGTTTAAAAATAGATGACACGCGGAAGTCGCCATTTTATTTATACTGCAGTGCATTCTGGGTACAGAACAACAGACAGGTTGCTTCGGTGCGAGCTCCGTTCAGCTTGAATGCTAATTTTGGACATTATCAGACGTTCAGCAGCCCTTTAATTTGAAATGAAGCGCGTTGACAGAGAGGAGAACGTTGAAATTACTTGGCTTTCACTTTAGCTTCAGAGCTAATATATATAATAATAGCTTTGGAGCTAATACCATTAGATCCAGAGTGAATATATACAATGTTAGCTCCGGAACTAATAGCATTAGCTTTAGAGCTAAGATACGACGTTAGCTTAGATCTACAGTAGATCTAATAGTGTTAGCTCAAGAGTTAAGGCGTCAGCTCAAGCGCTATTATATGATGTTAGATTCAGAGCTAACATGTAAAATGTTAACTTTGGGGCTAATACCGTATAGCTCCAGAGCTAATATGATGTTAGCTCCACAACTAATAGTATTAGCTTCAGAGTTAAGATATGATGAAGTGTTGTGTGTTGTCATCATTGTATGTTCCCATATAATGGCGAAATTGGCTCTCTGCATTTAACCCATTGCATCTGGGATACACTCAGGTGGAGCAGTGGACAGCTATTGAAGGCACCTGGGGAGAAATAGGGGATATGGTGTTCTGCTCTGAGATATCACGAGACATGCAATAACTGGGGATTGAGCCTGGGACTTTCGGGTCCCGAATCAGCTGCCCTACCTCTACACCATCTCGGCCCCCAATAGATATGACATTAGCTTAGCTCGAGAGCTAATAGCATTAGCTCAAGAGTTATGGCGTTAGCTCAAGAGCTATTATATGATGTTAGCTTCAGAGCTAACATATAAAATGCTAGCTTTGGGGCTAATAACGTTAGCTCCAGAGCTAATAAATACCATGTTAGCTCCGGAACTAACAGCATTTGTTTAAGAGCTAAGATATGACATTAGCTTAGCTCTAGAGCTAATAGCATTAGCTCAAGAATTATGGTGTTAGCTCCAGAGCTAATATAGGCCTATGATGCTAGCTTCAGAGCTAATATACTGTATATGACTTTATCTCTGGAGCTAATAGTGTTAGCTCAAGAGTTATGGCATTAATTCCAGAGCTAATATATGATATTAGCTTCAGATTGAATATACAGTATATATTATGTTAGGTTTGGAGACAATATTGTTAGCTCCTGAGCTAATATATACAATGCTAGCTCTGGAACTAATAGTATTAGCTTCAGAGCTAAGAAATTATGTTAGCTCTGGAGCTAATAGCGTTAGTTAAAGAGTTATGGTGTTAGCTCCAGAGCTAACATATACGACATAAGCGCTGTTAGCTATCAACTAATTGTATAAATGGCTAGAGAAGGCTGGACTGAAGGACAGGACGGAGGCCTTAATCATGGCAGCACATGAACAATAGACGTTGGGGTCTACCAAACCAGACAAGATCCAAGATGGACGCTGTGCCAAGACAATCCTGAGACAGTCCAACACATCATAGCAGGGTGTAAGATCCAGGCATAGATACATGGAAAACTGTAGTATGGACTGGAGGCCCAACAGTCAAAGTCGGAGACGCCACTAAGGGTGGTGGAGAATGGAAGGGCTGAGATACTGTGTGACTTCCAGATCTAGACGGACAAACAGGTGATGGTTAACTAAACTGACAGCGTAAGAACTTTTTATCCTTGACTCATGTTTTAGTCTCCACTACAACCGACGTACGTCATCGGCCCAGAATGCACTGCACTGATAAAACAATGGCCATGTCCTTAGGAGAAATATGTAATTACCATATTTAATTTTTTTTTAAGTAATTGAGTTTTCACGTGTCACAAACACAATTTAGTAGAATAGAGAAATAACATATTAAGGCCAACATGTGCATGTAGTCAGAGATCCCTTTAAATCTTGACCCAAACTGGGGATGAGAGGCACTCACATAAATTCATAATTTTTTTGTTCCCCTCATGATCCAACACTAAAAACACATTTCTTACACACCAAGTAAATCGTTATTTTCTTTAAAGGCCAAAAAAAAAAGCCATCTCTGGTGGCATCAGTCTGGATTAACTCATGAATGTAAGAAACGGCAAATGAGAGAAAGGAGTGAAAAATGTGGCAAAGTGTGAAAAATCTCAAAAATGTCAATCAGAAACACTGCGAGGTTTCTAACATCCTCCGTGCCGCTTAGAGATACAACACCGGTGTGCAGCAGCGTGGCGTTCCACCTGCCCGTTTGATGTGGCGGTTGCTCGCTGCTCGGTGCTCCTTTGTAGTTGCGACGACTCCGGCGGAGGTCATTAATCTTCAGTGAACAGGACAGTGTTTCAATCATCTGATTTAAATGCAAAGTGGGTTATTTTGGCCCCCAAATTGGGATTCAAAGCACGGCGTCTGTTTTCATCAATTAAAAGCAGACGCTCTGTTATCCTTAGTCTTATTTAACGTGCGCCTTGGCGCCACCGACGTCAACTCAAAGAGCGTGGGATCACAGTATTCACGTCTCCGTTGGACCGCTCGTGTATTTCTGGAGAGATTGGCGTCTTTCAGGCAAAGAAAGACGAGTAAACAGAACAAATTAGAGCCACGTTGGCTTTCACAGTGAGAGGGTGGTTTTAACGTTTTTAAATGTTCTATATTTATCTTGCGTTTAAGGTCTTTAGGTGTAAACAAACCCACGTTTTAAATGTGTTGATTAATACCGGAGTCTACGTGTGCCGTTAGGGTTCGGTGGTTTTATTCGTGCTCGTTAGAAACTACATCGATTAGAGATCGTATATGTGCAGGCTGATTTAAAGCCATTGTGTAATTGAGACAGTATTAGTGCCAGAACAATAAAAAAAGATTTTGAATGTTTATGAAGTTCACTGAACAGTCAATTGATAAATAGATCCAGATACGGAATCAGACCGAAACCTAAGATTGCACCTTTATGCACGGCCTGTAGGTAAATTGTTGAGCCACTTTTCTATTAAATACAACGGGGAATAATAAAAAACAGTGTACCACATACGGTACATTATACCCCCGTCGACAAACTATAACCTTGTTTGTGACCTTGACTGTAGAATCAGGGTGATTAGCAGCGTAGAGTGGATTAGAAGTTATGGGCGGGACAAGAGAAAGTTCTCGGACAGACGGAGACTAAATAATACGTCCGTCTTTCAATGAGCGTACAATAATAATAAAGGTATGAGAAATCGTTGGGTATACAATTTGTTTTTAACTTGGTTTTATTTAAAACGCACCATTTCTATTGGTTTACACAGCAGAACTACCTACACGAGTGATTGGCCATGTTACTACTAAAAAAAGGCACATAGAAGTTGTGAAATAATTTTCTTTTAAGACATTTAGGAACTGAAGTATTCACGCAACACAAGCACAAGCTAGGCAACGTGGATCCAGAAAATGTAAAATAAGCGTAAACGGTAGTTTGTCAAAACGTACAACAAAACGTTTTAATTTGCCTTTAAACTTCTCGGGGGCGACCGCCGGGTGGAATGATCCAACGCAACGTATAAAAGTGACTTGTGCCGCGAAACGTTTTTAACTTAAAAGAAGTTGAACCTAGCGTCCTTTTGAGAAATTACAAACAGTACCTGAAGTATCGACGTGGTGGTAACAGTCTAAAAATGTCATAAACAGGCAACTTTATCCGTAGTAGCTGATAATACCGTTGAACCTTTGGTTAACGATGGGAATATTGGAAAAATGTGAGAAGATTGCGTGAATAATTGTGAATTTTTAAAAGTCCCAATTACACAGGCTCTAACTCACAGCAACCGGTCGTCACTGGCGTTGACCTTCGCGCAATAATACCCTGATTCCTTCGTTAGTTTTCAAGTATAAAAGCTCCTCGTCTCATAAGGTCTGCTACTCTGTGAGAACACTGCTACCGTGCTGCTCAGACTCCGGGAACCCTCAGATGCTCTCCTCGTTGCTACAAGTTGGGAATATGTGGGAACTGCTCTTGTTGGCTGACCTCTAGGCTCGTGTTCGTGTTGTGAAAGTTGTGGGACTGCGGTTTATTTTTATGGGACGAACAGCGAGAGATAAATAATAATAACAATAATAAGGGAGAGGTGAGATTTCCCCGTGCACTTTGTTGTAATTTTCATGGAGAACATTCGGTTCCAAATGTTAATTGGTTGATGACTAAGCTTTCTCTGAATCATCAGTGTTTGGTATTTAGAACGCCCTGTTTGCTGATGCTTTTAATGTACTTAAAGATCGACTCCAAGCGGTCGATTTCGAGTGGAGTTGGTGTTAATGTGTGTCCGCGGCCTCCAGCCAGCGAGCGTACCTGGAAACGCTAGAAGACGGGGTGGAAAAAGAAAAGTGAGAATGGCGTTTTTTTTCAGGTTTGTGTTTGTCCTCCTGACTCGTGTGAGAACATACGCCAGTGTCCCAGTTCAGAAAGATATGTCTGGCAAATCGTTTCCTGTATTGCAGTCCCTCCGGTGCTGCTCCACAATACTGTCCAGGAGGGGGAGGCAAGGTGAGACTTTCAGCCCCACAACAGTCCAGTTAGAGCTCATCTCTGCTTTATTACCTTTTGTTGCAGTTCTTTTTTTTTTTTGTCTGTGGCTTTTCCTAGCCTCCAGTCGGCCAAAGGGTGGGACTGAAATGTCGTGTGAGGTTATGTCTCCTCCTTGCTGGGTTTACTGACGGGTTTTCCCCCATTCATGACCACGGGCTCACAGGTTGTGCTTTTGGAAGGCGGGCCCCCTGCGAGTTTAGGCACCGCCTCTCCTACATCATGTAACGATGGCTCTCGGTACATTGCAACTAGAAGGATCGAAAGAAGGAAAAACTTTGTTACGGAGCTTTTTTTTAAAATCTGAACCCAAACTGAAGTTGAACTCTTACCTTCTATGGGTTTAGGCAGGAAGTGAGCAGCTGGTTTGGTCTTCTTGACCCTGTTGCCTTTCATAATCTGTCCCTCTTTATTGAGGCCCAGAAACCAGGCCCGGCCTGACTCCTTCTGTCTGTAGAGCATCGAGCTGTAGATCACGTAGTAGTTCTCAAACACAGACTCTTTAAACTTGCACTCAGCTGTAAACAGTTCCTGAAAAGACATAAACACATTGATCATGTTATTTAACGGCTTTCACCAACTCTCCTTTTGTAGTTGCACCAAGTACCGTAGTGCTCTGCTCCGATAAAACTACAACCAAGAAGATTGTAGATGCTAATAAAACTCAGCTAGAGATGACACAGCTGCAGGCCGTCACAGACACTGTAAACCCTGATGTATTAATGAATATTTTTGTAACTGTTGACAGATTTGGTGGATGAATCTGTTGTTTTGTTGCCCACATTTTAAACATTTGTAAAGTTTTATAATGTTTTTATAGTCTATAATTTGCTTTGTTTGCTGTTAGTGACAGTTTTCGAAGCTTCCTGTCAGAAAGACAACAGGGTCCACATTAATCCATCTTGCTCCAATAAACTGAGCACAGGGGTTCCTCAGGGATGTGTGCTCAGTCCTCTACTTTTTTCACTGCTGGCACATGATGTTTGGTCAAAATCAGCACAAGTCTGCATTAATTATTAGTCCATTTCTTGTGTAAAAAACTAAAAACTTAATGATCACTACTTAAATATATTATTGCTGCTTTTCACTTTTAACTCCCTCACAAATCTATATGGTAAAACTTGGACGGATATCTTTGTGAATATTAAGCATGCTGACCAAGCACAGTGAAAACACGGCAAAGAAAGAGTGAAGTACTCCTGCAACTTGCATAATTACCCCGACGCATACAAACTAATCTCTGAAAAAATGCTCGATTTCCGTGACACAAAGCCCAAAGCATCTCACCTTCCCACCCGCATCTGCTCAGCTGTTATGTGTCAGAACTCTTTTCCATGGGTGCCGTCGCCTCCAGCAGAGCATGTTTCAGCACAGACAAGGTGTTATTCTAACTGAGAGAAAAATCCTCGCTTCCTTGTGCCTGCTTGTTCTACCCAGTCCCAGCAAGCATAAGAAGGCAGCTTCAGATAAAATATTCCTCTTTTGGGGTGAGGTCAGAGCTGAGGCAGTCTCAGATATCACCAAACTTTCAGAATGCATATCAGCAAGCTGCAAATGTGTTTTTTTAACAATACGTACAGTGCATCTGAAATCTGTTGACAGAGAATTTTAATTTCTAAAGAGAATTTCTATTTGTAGTTCACATTTGCAGCATTGATACAAGCTAACAAATTTATTAAGCTTGGTTTAGTTTTTATGTGTAAAAAGACCACAAGAGGTTTTTATACAAGGAGAGAATGACAAATATTAACAGTAATACATTTAGACAGAATAATATGTAAAAAGAAAACCTAAAAGCCTTTGCAAAGATGAGAGAACAAAACATATTTTGTAATTCTGTACAGCCAAATTAACAGATGTATAGCGCTTTGGACATTATGAATATTATTCAACCTTTTCATTTTATAGAAAAAATAGTGCTTTAAAATTAAACAAAACATCAACCGTGTTTATCAAACAGGGAATTATATTGTTTAACACATAAAAATGAACAAAATGAGACATCTGCTGAAGGAATAGGAGAAACAGAGTTAATATACAGGTCCTCGTATGATGAGAAGGTTCCTGCCAACCCAAACAATCGTTCCCGAGGTCCCTCGACCCCAGATAGGTAAGCGTTTGTCTAGACTGTCTCTTATTGGTTCCTGTAGGCCTCTTGCCAGAGCCACAGACACATTGTCATTCAGCTCAGGTCTGTCGGTCCGAGTCTCATAGCAACATGAGGAAGAGAGGCGACACTGTAGTCGTGGCAACCAACCAGCGCCGAGAGGGAGGGGTCGACGAGTGTGTCTATGAGAGGCTACGATTGTGACAAACACACACTTGCATTGGTAATTTACCAGCAATAATGTGCCGTATCTCCTGCTCCACCACAGCCACTCCAGCTAACGTAGAAGTGACACACTTATTAAAGGCAGCGCAATCAGACGGTGGTGCACGCACAAACACACACTTGTGGCTCCAGGGGACGAGTCGAGGGATGTGAAATGGGACCAAACCACTGGTTGGCAGCAGAACAAGACGGGTGATAATGAATGCTTTATTTATTGGCAATGTCATCTGCATACAAACGCAACCGTAGCCCGCCCTGACAAATCAAACGCTCGCATTCGGTTGCCACGGTTTTGGTTTGCTGCTCCCCGAGTTTGCTTCACTATGTTTTATTCTGGGATTAAATAACCTAATTATATATGTATTTAGTCAGGACCTGCAACCCTGGATTCATTATTCATCTGTTAAAAAGGATGGTCTTTGCTGGTGGGCAAGGAGCAGTGCCAGACACTTATTAATGTTGGTCAGTTAGGTCATTCATCATTTAATAGCGCTTTTAGAATAAAAGAAATCTGATGTCTAAAGCAGCAGCAACTATTCCAGAGAGAATAAGTGAGCTGTTAGAATGAGCTGAGGTGAAAACCTCCCAGCGTTACAGGTGAGTCATTTTCTCAGAAACTGCCCGCCTGAATGCGCTCCTGTCGTCATTTCTAAACAGCCATGTTCACGAGCTGCCCACGGACAGGAGACGGGGAGAAATGAATGAAAGGAATGGAGGGCGGGGTGTAAGGAGGGGTTGGAAATTGGGACGCGAAGGAGAGGAGAGAGAGAATAAATCACCAAGTGAGGAGGACGACGCCTCCTGATTGGAAAAACAGCAGGGGATTCTCTCTCCCACCCTCTTGTCTGCTCTCATCTTCGGATTTCTCTCGTCGCTTATCCCCCACCACTTCTCTGTGCCCCGCGGAGATTCAGAGCGCACGCCCATGCACATTGTTTTCTTCTGAGTTGCGGTCACACACGTGCACGCGCACCCGGCTGAACTGTTGATCAACCAGCCATGATGAGACCGAAGAGCCCATTAGCATGTTAGACATCCTGCGACGAAACAGCCTTAATTGGTACAGACAGCGTTTGGTCCCTCGTCAATTAAAGGCCCAAAAATAAGAATTTCAAAACGGGGGAGCTATTTCAAATCCTGGCACGGTGCACGGCAGCGCTAATACCAAAACTTGGCAAGTAGCTGGATCGTCCCGGTCGCAGCACACGCACGGCACAACAATAAAACTCTGTATTATTACCACTGCAGAGAACGCTCTGTGGCCTTTTTTTGTTCGTTACCAAAAGCTGCTAATCTGCATCAGGAACATGTGTTGTTGAGGAGAGACTAATGAGCTGCAAGTAGGGAAAGTTCAAGAGATGCTGAAAGACTGCATCCAATTCTCATGCCAAGATTTCGGCTGACTGATTCAGTCCCATTAGTTGTAACTTCCAGATAAATGTACTTAAAGTGGCTTCATAGCACAGCTAGACTGAATCTAAAGCCGGCTTTTAATCTAATCTTTTTGATCTACACCAACATCACCATATCTGCACAGGTAAAACCATAGGGCCTTCTGTGCCTTCAGAGAAGGCCCATAAATTCAGCACATATGAAATGCTATATTGAAATTTTCATTTATTTAGATTTAGAATTGCGCCGCTCAAGGTGGCTGCATGTTGGAGCAGCTCTGTTACTTTCATTCTGAGATTTTGCTCTTGGAAACTGTGATTCCTCTTTTTCTAGATGTGGGTCGTGTTTTTTGGATGGTGGTTTTCTCTGGTATCAGATGCTGTGCAGCTGGAAGGATTTTTGTTGAAACTTTTTTTAGTTTTGGACATTTGTTATGATGCGTAACCATGGCAACAAGGCATTTTTCTACAACCAACAGCAGCTGATTAACATCTCAAAAGCTCAAATAATATCTCAACTACAGCCCCAAATCTCAAATGAGTTGAAAAGGATGTTCTGTGGATGCATTCTCATCTACCTGCCAGTTGTGCTCAAGTGTCTGACCACTGAGATCCTGGAACTAGCAGGAAACACGGCTCATGACAGTGGAAGGACAGGATCATCCCTCGGCACCTACAGTTGGCTGTCCGCAGTGACGAGGAGCTCGGCAGACTGCTGGGAGGAATGGCCATCGCTCTGGGAGGAGTTCTGCCTGGCATTCGGGTGGTCCTACAGCCTGGGGGAACCGAGAGGCCAGCCGAGTCTGGGTGGACGGATCAGACGGCATCTGCAGCCAGTTTCTTAGGATCCACTGTGGGATGAACCTTTAGAGATCCTTCCAGTCTACAGCCATCAGTATCTTTTTTTTTTTTTTTTTAATTTTTATTTATCAGGAGAATATATAATTGACATTACATACATTATACAAAATTGACATGACTTCTCCAATTTTTTCTTTTTTTTCTTCCCCCTTTTCCCCCCTCCCTCCCCTCTTCCCCTCCCTCCCCTTCCCCCCTTAACCAAAAACAAGACAAAATAAGGAAAGAAAAAAAAAAAGGAGAGAGAAAAAAAAAAAAAAAAAAAAAAAGAGAGAGAGGGGGAGGAGGAACGAACAGGAGGGACCCAACAAACCAAAAGGAAAACAGTATTTCAGTCTTTCATTTATCCTCTAAAAACAAGTCACATGGTAATGTGATGAGTCAATCATATCAGTCTATACGCTATGAAGGTAAAGATTTTACATATGACACAAAGGGTGTCCACTTGTGGGTAAATTTTTCTGAACTACCTTTCACTGTTAGTAAAATTTTTTCCATCTTCAAGTATGATCTTACAGTATTAAGCCATTGTGATGTGGATGGTGGTGTGGGAGATTTCCAGGCGAGCAAAATACAACGTCTGGCAAGGAGAGAGCAAAAGGCCAAGACCTCCCCCTGCTGACGGGATAGATTAAGTGTGGTCCCAGGAACTCCAAAAATAGCAATAAGTGGATCACTTTGAAACTGAATCTTAAAAACTCCTGAGAGTATGGAGAAAAAATATTTCCAAAACCCTTGCAGTTTTGGGCAGAAAAAGAACATATGACTTAAGTTGCAAGGTGAAGTCTGACATCTATCACACTGGTCTGGTATTGAGGGGAACATTTTAGATAAACGTGTTTTTGAGAAGTGTACTCTATTTATTACTTTAAATTGTATTAACTGTAGTCTGGCACATGGTGTACTCTGACGTATGCTGAGAATAACTTTATCCCACCATGAATCTGATAGTTTAACACCCAGTTCACGTTCCCATGCAGTTCTAGTTTTACCCGATGAATCGGCCTCTATTGCCATAAGTTTTCCATAAATAATTGAAAGAGGAGATTTCAAATTGGGGCTCAAAACTAAGAGTTCAACCCATGGTGGGTCAGTAGGCAAAGTTAGAAAATTTTGAAACTGCGATGAAACGCAATGCCTAATTTGGAAGTAAAGAAACAAATGTGAAGTGGGTAGATTAAATTTAGAAGACAATTCTGAAAAACTAAGAAATAAACCATCTTCGTACAGGTCTCTCATTGTTCTAATACCTTTCTCATACCAAATTCTATAGGCAGCATTATTAGATGCTGGAGAAAAAATGTGATTCTTTAGTAACGGCATTTTATTAGAGGGTGATACAAATTTAAAGTGGGACCTAAATTGTGACCAGATCCTGAGTGTTGAGAGCACTATAGGATTTGTAGTAACTGAGGATAATTTAATTGGTAATGATGAATAAATAATTGAAGCGGGCGAAAAAGATGCAGAAATCGACTGAATTTCAAGTTTACACCAAATCAGATCAGGTGAATTTAACCAATAAGTCAGTTTATGGATATGTGAGGACCAGTAATACATTGTAAAATTAGGTAGAGAAAGACCCCCGTTTGTGGTGAACTGTTGTAATAAAGAAAGTCTCATTCTGGGGGCCTTTCCGTTCCATAAAAAAGATGAGACCATCTGATCCAGGGACCTGAAGAATTGTTTGGGCAAGAACAGAGGGATATTTTGATATAAAAACAAAAGTCTAGGTAGCACATTCATTTTGATAATATTAATCCTACCAATCAATGAAAGAGGGAGAGAGTTCCATCTCTGTAAATCTGATGCAATTTGGGAAACTAGTGAGGCATAATTCTGAGAAAACATTGAGGGCAAAGTACGTGTAATATTAATTCCTAAGTACCTAAATCCCGAGGGACTGAGCCTAAAAGGGATATCAGAAGGCTTAAGCTTTAAAGCTAATGAATTCACTGGATAGCATTCACTTTTAAGTGAGTTAATTTTATAGCCAGAATATGATCCAAATTTTTCTAGAATATTTAAAATTGGGGGAAGACTCCGTAAAGGGTCAGAGACATACAGGAGAAGGTCATCTGCATATAAGGACAATTTAAGCTCGACACCAGAGCGGACGATTCCATGAAAAGAAGAAAGGGATCTTAGAGCAACGGATAGGGGTTCAATGGCTAACGCAAACAAGAGGGGAGAAAGAGGGCAACCCTGTCTAGTACCACGTCCCACCGTAAAATAATCAGATTGGACGGAATTACTGAGAATACATGCTTGAGGGGATGTATAAAGTAGCTTGATCCAAGACACAAACCTCTCTCCAAAACCAAACCCATTAAGAACAGCAAAGAGATATTCCCATTCCACTCGATCAAAGGCTTTCTCGGCATCAAGAGAAATTATCACTTCAGGAGATTTAGAGGAATGAGTTGAAAAAATTGTATTCAACAGTGTACGAGTATTAAAAAACA
>NC_056520.1:8740159-8771551 GCF_014905685.2 Nematolebias whitei | reverse complement strand
ATAGTTTTTATTGTCTGAATGTTTATTAAGCATTCACTCTGTGATCCAGATTTCTTTCGTACGTTTTTCAGAGCGATTCTCCTCCCGCAGTTTTGAAGCTAATTCAACAAATCATAAAACGTTCAGCTCTTTCAAGACAATCCTGCTGTGACTTTTAGTATTGGTGCAACTTTAGCTTTTTGAAATATTTAGCCTTTTTTGCCATTTTTTTCCTCATAGAAAATGAACTGAGCTCATTTTACATCCTTCATATCTTTAGCTCTGTTTACAACCTTTTACTGCTCCTTTCACATTTTATTCTGCTTCAGCGTCTTTCAGCTTCCTTCTGCAAATTTAAACTTTTTTTAGCTGCTTTCAGCTAATATCAGCTATTCTGTGCTCTTTTCAGCTTCTTTCTGCCAACTACAATATTTATGTGCTTCTTCTAACTTCTTTCTGCTCATTTCAGCTTGTTCTGCTCCTTTCAGCTTATTTCTGCTAGTTTCAGCATTTTCTGCTATTTAAGCAACTATATAGCTGTTTTATGCTAATTTTAGCCTTTTCAACTAATTCCACAATTTTTACACTCAAACTTTTGCTACACCATTGTTAACAGTTAGATAGCTGGAAAGAAGTACTGTTGAACACAATTTTGGCTTCTTTCTGTTCTTTTAGCTATTTTTAAGCTGTTTTTGTTAATTTTAGCGTTTTCAGATAATTTACAATGTTTTGTGCTCATTTCTGCTTCTTTTATCCTAATTGGGCAAACATGAGTTTTTTTCTGCTTTCTTATGCTAATTTAAGCTAGTTATACATTTTCAAATACCTTTTTAACATTTTTAGCTAATTTCAATTGTTTGCAGATAAATTCAAATATTTCATGGTAATTTTTGCTACTTTCAGCCTAATTAACTTCTTTATGGTAATTTCAACTTGTTATGCTCCTGTCATCTTTTTAGCTACTTTAGTATTTCAGCTACTATTTAGCTATTTTTATGCTAATTTTAGGATTTTCGGTTAATTCCACATTGATTTTTTTTAGCTCATTTCAGTTCTTTCCACTTCCTTATGGTAGTTTAAACTTCTTTCTGCCTTTTTAGCTGCTTTTCAGCTATGTTTAGCTAATTTCAGCACTTCTTTTTTTTTTTTTTAGCTAATTTCCTAATTTTTGTGCTCATTTCTGCTATTTTTTGCCCACTTCAGCCAATATGTGTTCTTTTTGCTTTCTTCGGCTAATTAAGTCTTGTTCTTCCATTTCGGCTACATTTCAGCATGTTTTTTTTTAGCTCATTTTAGCTGTTTTCAGCAAAATTTTCAGTTATAAGAATTCACACAGCATTTTTGCAGAAAATGCAATTTCTCTAGTTACGTTTACCTTGTGAAATACATCTTACTGTCACTGCTTTTTAAATAAAAAATATAGAACGATAAGAATCAAACTTTCCCGTTAAATTATATTATTTTATAAAACGTTGAAATTACGATTTCATTGTTCAAAAACAAGGAAGCACTTCAACTAAAGCTGTGGTGGTGTTAAATGCGTGTGTTTGTGTGTTTGTGTGCGCTGTTCAGCGAGGAGGTGTGTTTGTTTCCAACACCAGTTATTATCACAGCACCAATTACCCAGGGGGATTGTGGGTAAACAAATCATTCTAAAGAAAAGAAGCCCAGAAAGAAAAGGGAGATGGAGGAGTGGAATAAAAACAAAAAAAAAGCGTTGGCACGAGAAAACACGGATGTGGAAGCGTATCCAGCGCAGGAATACTAGATTCACTCACAACGCCGGTTTTTGTTTGGCACGTACGAGCGCCGCGGTGCTCCGACTAGGATCGGATGTACCAAGGCAAAGAGAGTAGTGGCACAGAGGTTAGAGAAAGCAGGCCTGTGACTGGGAGATTGCAGGTTCAAAACCCCAGACTGGCACAAAAAAGCTGGGAGAAAAAGGGCATCAGCGTCAACACTGATTTGCCCCACTGTGGGCCCTTGAGCAAGGCTCTTAACCCTCCAGCTACTCTCAGTCATCTAAGATGGCAGCCCTTTGCCATCTTAGAAAGGTGGACATCTCTGTGTCCACATGTAAGCTGGGAAAAGGCAGAGATTTAATTTCTCCATGAAGGATTAAACCAGCTACTAGGGAACACCAGCCAGTGGCTCTCTGGTTCTGGTCCCAAGCCCTGGTAAATGGTGAGGATTGTGTCAGGAAGGGAATCTGACATAAAACACTTTTGCTAAAGCTAACATGCCAGTTCCTGTTGAAAAACAGGTTGCCGGCGGAAATTGTGCTACTGTTAGTCGAAGACCACAAGGAGGGAAATGTGTCAGGAGACAGGGGGAGAAGAGAATGTAGGACTGAGGGTTATAACTTTAAATGTGGAGACAATGACAGGCAAAGCTAGAGAGCTGGCTGATATGATGCTGAGAAGGAAGGTAGATATGCTTGGTGTCTTGGACACATAAAACTGTTTCACTATGGTGTGGCTAGAAAGAGAAATGGAGTAGGGATGGTCCTGAAGGAGGAGTTGGCAAAGAATGTAGTAGAGGTGAAAAGAGTGTCAGATAGGGTGATGTGTCTCAAGGTAGAAGTAGAAGGTCTGATGCTACAGTAAATGTTGTCAGTGGTGCTCCACAGGTTGGATGTGATGTGGAGGAGAAAGATACATTTTGGAAGGATCTGGAAGTGACAGAGAGTATTCCAAGGCAGGAGAGAGTGCTGATCGGAGCAGACCTGAATGGACATGTTGGTGAAGGAAACGGAGGGAATGAGGAAGTGATGTGGCTGCGCCACCGTACAGTCGCAAGCAACCTATAAGAAAGAAACAAATAACGGTAATTTATTTCTTTCCGTCTTGATTTATTTTTCATTAAACTTCTCTTTGGCTGCACGGTGGCTCAGTTGGTAGAGCTGTTGCCTCTCAGCGAGAAAGTTGTCAGATCAAATCCCAGCCGGGGACCTTTCTGGGTTGAGCTTACGTGTTATTACCGTGCATGTGTGGGTTTTCTCCGGGTACTCCGGTTTCCTCCCACAGACCAAAAACATGAATGTTAGACTGACTGGTAACTCTAAACTGCCCCTAGGTGGGAGTGAGGGAGTGAATGGTTGTTTGTCTTGTTTGTCTCTATGTGTCCATGTGATGGACTAGAGACCTGTCCAGGTGTCCCTGTGATGGACTGGAGACCTGTCCAGGGTGTACCTCGCCTCTCACACAGTGACTGCTGGACATAGGCACCAGTGAACCAATTCAATTCAAAAATACTTTATTGATCCCAAAGGAAAATTAAATGTTGTTGTAACGCTTTATCCTCGTTTCATTAAGAGATGTTATAGATACTGATGGCTGTAGGCAGGAAGGATCTCTTGTAAAGGTCTGTCCCACAGTGAATCCAAAGAAACTGGCCGCAGATGCCGTCTGATACATCCACCCAGGCTTGGCTGACCTCTCACTTCCCCCGGGCTGCAAAACTGCTCAAATGCCGGGCAGATCTCATCCCAGAGCGATGGCCACTCCTCCCAGCAGCCTTTCGAGCTTCTCGTCGCTGCAGACAGCCAGCTGCGGGTGTCAGGGACGATCCAGGTCCTTCTGCTGTCACGAGCCGTGTTTCCTGCTAGTTCCAGGATCTCAGTGGTCAGGCACATGAGCTCAGCTGGCAGGTAGATGGGAATGCAACCACAGTGCCTCCTTTTCAACTCATTTGAGATTTGGGGCTGTAGTTGCGATATTATTTGAGCTTTCGAGATGTTAATCAGCAGCTCCCAGTTGTAGAAAACCACCTTGTTGTTATGATTACGCGTCATAACAAATGATGACCCCCCCGCAACCCAACAAGAAGAAAGCATGTAAAGATAATAAAAAGGTACCAATTTGTTGGAGAAAGGCTGGAGAAAAGCTACATATGCATCAGCAGCAGGTATATCCTGAGTTTATCCAAATGTTCAGACCTCGTATTTAAATGTGGAGTCTGTCCTGTGGTACTTCAATGTCATGATTCACAGAGTGGTGCCTTTGAAGAGGCTCAACAGCTCCCAAGTAACTAATTTATTCTCTAGTTAGCAGAAAATGAGTGTGTGTGTGTCATGACTCACACGGTTAACGTCTATTCTCCCTGCCACTCGTCTCGTCTCTTTGGATTTAGACATTACAGGACTCGCTCCATCTGAGTGCTGTGCCGGCTGCGTTGTGAATGGAAACACACGCCTACATGCACAGACGTGTGGCAGACACACAAACAAGCGCGTTCGTATGGAGCACACACCTCTGCGTTTTGTCGAAAACATCCTGTTCTAGGAAAATATGTGGTGCCCCAGACAGATTGGAGTTGTGAGGGGAAGGAAAAAGGTTTGCAATGTCCAAAAGGTTGTAAGACCTTCGTGTTTGGCAAAGAACAACATCCTGAAAACTAAATAGACCCAAATAAGTCAAGCAGTTTAAAAACTACATTGTTCCTGTACTTTTTCATTGCACAAAATTCTTTAGTTTCTTTCTCACATGACTGGAAAGCAAATTTGGTTTTCAGATATTTAGTAATCAAACAATAAACACCTCAACATGCTGCAATTGTCTCTAGAAAATTGAACCAGTTTCCAGAATTTCATAAATATTTCACCAACAGAATGATCCTTTAAGGGTGGGGTCAGTTTAATCTTTTTGCTTGACACATCACAATGAGGACATGGACAACTCTGAACGCTGAAGAGCAGAAGTTCAGCGCTTGAACTGTTTATGGCGTAAACACAAGGGACATGTTAACAAGATGGCTGACTGAGACATAAATGGCACCTTCTGCATTGAAGGCCAGTGTTTGGAAGTATTTCTGCTTCTACGAAGTTAAGAGCAAGATGTTTCCACCCAGAGACAAAAGAAGAAAAAACAGCTGAGGGTACCTACAGTACTAGCTGCTTCTGCAACAGTAAACTTTCCGCAAAACTCGGAAAATGCAAAGTCCATTTTGACTTTCGTTGCAAAGAATTTCCATCCACAGTCAGTGGCTGAAAACCAGAGCTTGTGTGTTGTGGTTCTCAGAACATGATCGTCCCATGCTGAAGATACGAACACAGTCGTGGTGAAGAGGAAGCTGAGCTGCAAGAAGCTCTCTGTTTACTGGTAGGTCTACCCTCAACTGTGGTCATGAACTTTGGGTAGAGACCAAAAGAACGGGACTGTAGATACAGGTGGCCACAATGAGTTTTATCTGCAGGTAGCTGGACTCTCTCTCTGAGTCAAGGTGAGAAGTTCAATGCTACAGGAGAGACTCGGAGTAGAACCGCTGCTCTTCCACATCCAGAAGAGCCAGTTGAGGTAGTTAAGGCAGCCGGTAAGAAGAACTTCGAAATGTTTTCCTAGGTAGGTTTTCCAGGCATGCCCAACTGGGAGGAGACCCTGGGAAAGACCCTGGGGAAGACCCAGGACACACTGGAGAGACATTTTAATTGTCCAATCTCATCACGACTCACTCGGTTGTACACAGTCTAGGTAAATTTCCATGCAAGTATTCCCTGTGGGCAGGGTCGTCATGGCAAGGCTGCTCAACAACGGTGTTACCTTCAAAGTATTCAAGTTCAAGGAGAGCTTACCACTAATGGAAAAATAAGTAAAATAAATTCACAAAGCTCAATACAGTACACTCTTCCATGGTTTCCAAAGATGCCACGGCTGAGTTAAGGCCAACATCCTTCCAATAATTAGAGCCTACAAATAAAGTCAACTTGGTCTTGCTTCCTGTGAATTCTGCCATAACCCAACAAACACAGAAACCTCTACGCTTCCTCGCTTGGAACCTTGGCCGAGCAAGTCTTAAGAACTGAGCTGACGCAGGTGGGACAATCCAATGGAAAGATGTTGATGCAAGACTGAGCTGAGCTAGGCCAAGGCCATGGAAAAAGGCCATACGGGTGCATCTCAAAAAATTTGAATATTGTGAAAAAGTTCGGTTATTTTTGTCAATCGATTCAGAAAGTGAAACTCAAATTTTACATGGATGCATTACACAGGGTGAAATATAGGCATCACATGTAAGAGCTGTCTTAAAATAATTTGTTCAATGTTTCTATAATTTTGTTTTCCGTAATTTCGATGATTATGGCTTATGGTACCTTTGGCAGTGTGGGTTGCGGCACCGCTCTCTGGACTTCAAGCAACGATTCTGGGCTTCTCCACTCTTCTTCCAGACTCTGAGACACTGAGTTTTGTTTTTCATTATTTGTAACCCATAATCATCAAAATTACGGAAACACCGAACAAATTGTTTAAAGACAGCTCTTATGTGATGCCTATACATCCAGCATCTCAGAATCCTCATCATTTTGACTTCTTTTGTTGTTCATTTAGTCCCTAAAGTCTTGTATAGCAAAACACAATTTATTTTTAGTCTGAGAGCGTCTATTCTCAGGATTTTGTCTGAAATGTGCCCATCGAGAGGCATCCTTAATTGCTTCATAATCGCATCGCAAGATTCCCACCCCTGCCTCTGATGCTTAAAATTTTAGTTGAAGAAAGATAAAGACAGCCCCGTCTCCAAAGACAAGTCTGTTTTTACAGGCAGCTGCCTGACCCACACACAAGAGAACACAAATGCCACAACTCTCACAGAGGGAGAGATTGCAACAACCGTTGGAAAATATGAGCCATTTTGTCAAAACTGTGGGTATCAGTAGGACTGTCTGAAGCAATGCCCCAGGAGGAAACGAACGGCTAAGAGAATAAGCTGAGAAAACAGCAGTCGTTGAAATGTCGCCGACATGATTGGCAACGTTGTTGCTTTGTGGCGTTCACTGAAGTGGCTGTGTGCTGAGTCGAGTTTAGAGATGTTTGTGAGTTGTTTTATGAAGACTAGAAAAGATAAAAACACCGTAAGCCTTTTAAAATACAAAAAAATTAAGCTGAAGTAAGCTTCAAGGACAAGAATAAATTGCTACGGTACTTTGTTGACGTCACGGTTTGCTTGCACAACGACAAGTGCGTCAAGCCCAATCACAGCTTTTGTCAAACCAAGGTTTGGTGATTCAGCTGAGGGCATTTGTGCAAAGAACATTCTGGTGACACCAATCATGCAGATCTAAACACCAGATTTTCCAACATAAGGATCAAACCGTCGTATTGAAGGAATGCATCTTCAAAGTCAGAGTTTTACACGTTATTTTCTAAATTCAAAAAGCCGATGTCCCCCGTCGCTGAGGGATTTGAAAAGTGAATGTTTGTGATTTTCAAAATGAGCATTTTTCTGGACTGGAACTGAACAAGGAATGCAAGTAAACCTTAATGTTTTTGGTGCAACATATTCAAATTGGTAGGACTTACACTATGTAGAAAGACAGAGGTGATTTTTGTTTGTTTGTGCAATGGTGGCCTTGGCCACCAACTATCAAACTCTGGTCGCCCCAATCATTTGAGGCAATAGACCCTGTATATATATATATATATATATATATATATAGAGAGAGAGAGGTGGCCATCTTGAATTTAAACGTGGCAACCCAATTTTCAAAAGGAACCTTTCTCACGCCTAGATGCAGCCACACACCAAAATGGAAGTTGGTATCTCATTTAATTTTCAAGTTATCCAGCTCATAACATGGACAGAGGGTCTTTCCATGTCCTCTCTTTGCTCTGCGACGTGGGGCAAAAATGACATTATGCAATATTGTGAGATCTTGAGCGATCAGTGTGTTCAGCATGACTCTCAGCTACAACCACAGCAAATTTTAACTCAATATATTTAAATTTGTCTGAGTTGGAGGTATTTTTGAGTTAGCTGTAGATGATTAGCCGTGGCGGTCATCTAGAGTTGACTCAAAATGTTAGAATTGAAATACTTCTGCGTCCAAACATTATTTTCTGAGAGTTTCATTCAATCTGTTCAGTGCTTCTTGCGATGCTTTGTTAACAGATTCACTCCAACAGTTAATGCTGTAGTTTTCAATAAAGATCTTGCATGACCTGATAAATATCCTCCATCCAAGTCTTGCTCGCTTGCTCTGGAACAGTGAAAGAAGAGATGCTCATCGACTTTGCAGAGAAACTTCATTTCCACTTTCACTTCTCAGCTGGCATTGCTCACACCAACACCCACCCACGACCCCGACAAAACCTCCCGGTGTGCACAGGGACACGTTCCCGTCACTCGTTCACGCACACACACAATCCCCGACTCATCAGCACTTTTTTCCCACTTCCCCCAGCACGCTTCATAATTATCACATAGCAGCTCAGTGCACACTGAGCCATCTGCTGGGCCGGCGCATGCGCGCCCGAACACAACTAGTGAACTGCAACACTCCGCCAGATGCCGGGGAGCGGGGATTATAAAAACCCACTGTGTATAACGAAGTTTGGAAGGATATCATTAACAACTTCCAATAAAATGATCAAGAATTACTTGAACAGCAACAGTTCCACTGCAAAACAAACGTACAACACAAGTAAATGCTGTGTATTTCATATTGCAGCAAAGATACACCGAAAGTATCTTATTAGTGTTCTGATGCATGCTCAATAATCCAAGTAGAAAAATGACATCTGGACGGATTCTTCTTTGTTGATACGTTTCATCTTTTATCCAAAAGACTTCTTCAGTCTGAGACCCTGCAAGAAACTCTGGTTTATAAATAGCACCTTGTCATAATGGACTAATCAGTTTGCTGCTAACAGCCAGAAATAGCTGTTCATATGCAAAAGGAGGACCATCAGCCTAACAATAGATCGTTAGTGCCCCAACAATTGGTCGTTAGCACCCTGATGGCCGCTTGCTATTCACAAGGGGCTGAGTGATACTAGTAATAACAGCATTGTAAGAAGGTGGAAGTTGAACACGGAGACCCCCGCCCCGTTTAAAGATGGACGGTTTGAGAGAGGAGTAAAGGAAGCCATCTTTGTGAAGAGAACCCGTTCATCTTTAAGTGGGCGGGAGGTCTCCGTGTTCAACTTCCACCTGCTTACAATGTTGTTATTGCAAATATCACTCAACTCCTTGTGAATAGCAAGCAGCCATCAAGGCACTAACGACCAATTGCTGGAGCTCTAACGATCTATTGTTAGGCTGATGGTCCTTCTTTTGCATGTGAACAGCCATTTCTGGCTGTTGGCAGTTAACTGGTTGGTTCATTATGACAAGGTGCTATTTATAAGACTGAGTTTTCTAGCAGGGTCTCAGAATGAAGAAGTCTTTTGGATAAAAGACGAAACGTATCAACAAAGAAGAATCTGTCCAGAGAACCTGACTTAACCTTGTTAGATATGTTATTAGTACTGCTTCATGATGTTTTACAGTCTGAACAGAGACGGGGGAAAAAAATCATATCACGATGGAAATATTAAGCTGCAGCCTCAACATATTCTGTTTCATATCGTGTGTTATTTTGGAGATGATGAGGTTCGTTTGTACTCAGCGATGAGAAATATACCTAATCATATATCAGAATTGGAATGTACAAACCCAATTAACTCTTCACCTGGTTTTCTGACTGACATGCAGTTAGCCTGGGACGTGAAGGCGGAACAGAAACGGGGGATCCAAGGAGTGAAAACCAATTTCACTGAGCTACGTTCAAATATAATCGTAGACTTTCCAATTAGGATCTGCAAAAAAGTATTTAATGGTTTGAATATTATTAGAAAAATGAGCAACTGTGATATCAGTTGTGATTACTCATGATATGCAAGGATGGTGATTTCTCCTATAGCTTGTTTTACTTCAGGTTTTTTGGAAAAATCTAATGCTTCCCAGCTAATTAAAGTATGCAATATGGCCACCAAATTGGTCATGCTTGCACCCAAATTTTTGTCTTGTACAACTAAATTTTCTTCTTGGTTTCACTGGCGCAACTATTTCAACCTTTATCCCTAATCTTTTTTATTTTAGCTTAGCTTAGCGAGCTCGAGTGAGTTTTGTTGCGAGCACAGGTTGCGAGCACTGGTTGCGAGCTAGCAAGCGTGACTTGCGTAGTTACGTTAGTGCTATGTAAGTCCAGTCAATGGGAAATTATGCCATCTACCACGCCTGTACTAGCGGCGTGGAATACAAATGCGATAGCTAACAAGCTACAGAGGGCACTCCATTTCTCTCAAGGTGAGCCGCCACCCCTACCCCACTCGAAAACTGTCTGTACAAACAGCGTGCAACAGACGTGTCTCCGTCCCCCTCCATTGACAATATATATATTATATTAATATATATCCCAACTCCACGGCCTTTCATTGTCAGAAAACAGCACATCTAAGCCCGAACTGCCGTAGCTCAAGTTCAGGTGAACATAACGTATGCAACAAGGTAAAATGGTGACCATCAGTTGTGGCCCAAAGTGGTGGTAATTGTAGGCCTGTCACGATAACAAATTTTGCTGGGCGATTAATTGTCTCAGAAATTATTGTGATAAACGATAATATTGTTTGAAATATGACAATAATTAGTAATTATTGTCAAATTTAAGAAGAAATGTTGGTTAATTTGTTTTGAGTGTAGTATGTTTTTTTTTACCACTGGATGGCAGTATAAGACTGTTTGAACCAAAGGATGGAAAGTGAGGGAGTGAGCAGCGTGTCTCTTTAAGAAAAATGGGAGGGAGGCCCCTTGACATGACATGGGCTGTCTCTTTTTAGATGAAGGCACGGGTTTCAACCGTGAATTTTTGAGCTTCGACAAGTCGGAGGTTTTTCCCCGAGGTTGGCCTGTTAGCTTAGCTTGCAGTTTAGCTTCTCAGCTTAGCTGCTTTTAACACTTCAAAAACGCGATTTTGGACAGTTAAAATGGATTTTAAAGAGAAAAAAGAAAGGGAGGGGTCAGTGAACAACAAATAATTTCCCTTTGGGATTATTAAAGTATTTTTGGTTGGTTGGTTGAAGAGCACCGGAGTTGAGCTTTTTGTCATCCAGTGTCTTCAGTAGAAAGAGAGAGACACGAAGAAAGGATAAAGACGGTAAATGAAAATGAGGTCGATAATTTTTATTCATCATGCTATTAATTGATTTATTGTTTATTGCGACAGGCCTAGGTAATTGTACAAAATGAGTTGATGCACCAATTCACTGCAAGGGTTCAACTGAGTCCGAATAGGAGCTTCTCAGTCTGACAGCCTATTTATAATGATTGACACGGTCTGATGCACAACTTCAACCCTCCTCACTCTTACAGCCGTATATATTCCACTGGTTCTTCCTTGAGTGCTAATTAGGTGAAGATAAATTTATATTCTGTATTTTAACAATATATTTCTGCCTGCAGTACTTAAATTTGTACATTCAAGACGTCAAAAACATAAAAAGTCACAATTCTTTGTCAAAACTGTCATACATTTCTTTTAAATGTTCCTATTTCTAATAATTATGAACATTTATTTTGAACGTTACTTTTGAACTTCATTTGTTCTCATTTAAACAATCCTGCACAAGGATTTAAACTATTTAACTTAAAAGATTTAAGATCAGTTATCTCCGTTAATGTAAATATAGTAAAATAAACGCCATTTGCGTGTGAAAAAATTAACATTAATTAATATTGTCACAAAGGGAAATTACAAAAAAAGTGACCTTTACAGTGGTGGTCAAGAAGAATGTGAAAAATGTGGGTGCACCGAACAAAATAAGAGCATACGGCGCATTCTATACCTTCGACAAACGTGTACAGCAATCCAGTAATGGTCAGTCAGGTCATCTGGACAATTAATTTTTTGTGGAAAGACATTTCGCCCTCTATCCGGAGGGCTTCATCAGTGTGGACCAACTACTAAAGGAGTGTGCTGCTTAGTGGGGAAAACAGTTTACTTTGGACTCCTCAGACTGATGAAGCCCTCCGGATAGAGGGCGAAACGTCTTTCCACTGTTCAGATGACCTGACTATTACTGGATTTTGTACCTGGATGATTGAGCATGAACTTTGATGTATACAGCAATCTATAGCGAAAGAGCAAAGACCTCTTAAAGGCTTTGACCTTGATTTGTGACCTTGACCTAGGAGCTGGGGAGACGAAGGTGCAAGAGACACTCCGTCTAGTGGTGATGCATAAGTGTACGAAGTTTCGTTAAATTATCTTTAGAAGATTAGAAGTTACGGGCAGGACAAGAGAAAGTTTACGGGTGGATACCATAATACGTCGATCTTTCAATGGGAGTATAAGAACGAGAGCTATGTTAGTCTGGGGCCCTGAATAAAAACCTGCAGCTGGAAACACAAATAAAAAAAAGGGAGATATAGCAAGGAGATGCGCTGACGTTTGCTACTATCCACGTTGCTTTGTGTTTTTATTTTCCGAAAGGAGAAACGCGTCGTACCAGCAGTCTATCTCCGTCGTGTTCCAGAAAAGACTGCTGACAAGTGCACCGCGTTTCTCTGAAGTAAAAAAAAAAAAAAAAAGGCGCAGGAGTCTGATTTGTATCGACGTCCTGTCGGCTACACCCCACCGAGCTCGGGAGGAGAAAAAAAACAAACAAAAAAAACAACGTGTCCAGATCGTGTCGTGTAAACAAGCAGTTCAGTTACTGTGAGCGCAAGAAGACGAGAGCGCCAGGCTCAGACCAGGAGACGACGAAGTGGCGTAGCGTTTAATGAGCACCTCCACAGGCTGGCGACACAAGCCGTACCTGCCAGGACCTTTGCAGCAGCCAATTAAACATCAAGCAGAGCTGACATCGGGATACATTAGACCTGCTGTTGATGATTTATACATTGGTTATCGCGGAGCTGCCGGCACATCAGTCCTCGAGCTGGAGCGGGATCAAACGGCCTCACTTTCCTCTCCGCGCAGCTTTGGAGGGGATTTCGGCTGTGAGCGTAAGGGTGACTCCAGCTCCTAAATTATTTACAGGAAGCCCACATCTGTGACTTTCAGCAGGGCGCCGTTGTTCCTCCTTTTCCCCAATTAGGACTTTCTCTTCCTCTCATCGCCGTCACTTCCTGTTTCTTCCACCGCGCTTACGCTTCTTTATCGTTTCTGTCGATTGTCCAACTCTACCTCGTCTCACCTTTAGTTCGCTCCGTTAACCTCCTCTACCGTCTACCCTTTCCTCCCCCGTCCCTTCTCGTCATCGCCAGCCTGAAAAAAAGGAAGGGGGAGGAAGGAGGGTTGACGCAGGAAGAAGGGACATCGGCGGATGAGCGTGAACTCTCTCCGACGAGTCAGAATGGAAATAATTCATATTCTGCTCCGTCGTCTCAACAACACCCCTCCTCTTCCTCACCTTCCTTCTCTTCTCCTCTTCACCTCAAAGGTCCAGTCATTTGTTTCATGTCGCTCCCTCCCTCTCACTTCTTCTTCCACTCATGACTATGTTCGTTGCGACGGTCTTGCCTTTAATTTTAATCTTTTTTGTTGTCATTTTCACAGTTGTTTGTGCTTGGTGAGAAGACAGAGACAAAATATAAAAGTAAATAATAAAAGTATTCCCTCAGACTGAGTGTCTTACTTGTCACTTATTCACACGGACTTGTATAACCGGCATCTCTTTGAAGCAATTCATCTCTCTCATTCTATTTTTCATTTTGCGAACTATCGAATTCTCTAAAGAAAACTAAATGAAAAGGTGCTTTTTTTTAATTCGCAACAAAACAATGCTGCGCACTGCGTGCTCCGACTTCTATGGTTTTCTCAGTAAAAACAACAAAAGTACAACATACGCCCGTCCGCTATCTATTATAAGGCAATCTATAGCAATGATCCGGACAAGTAGAGTCCTTGTTTTGAATTTGACCTTGATTTGTGACCTTGACCTTGAAGCTGGGGAGACAAAATGTGTAGAAGACACACCGTCTAGTGATGACGCACTCGTGTTTGAAGCTTCGTTAAATTATCTCGAGCAGATCAGGAGTTATGACGGGATGTACTTACGTAGATTGTTATACGTATAAAATATTTACTGGGTATTTTAACTGGTTGTTAGGATTCATCAGCTGCAGCTTTGTCAATAAAACTAAATAATTTTTGCATATTAATACATAATACTTCAGTAACCATGGCAATCTGAACATAGAAAGTGATCGTTTGTCAGACCGTAAGTCTTAGGGACCTGGATTTGGTTCTTACAAGCTTATTCTTGCGATGTCATGAGGACATAGCTAAATATATATATATATATATATATCTGTTTCTCTTCAAGGAATGTTTTATTAAACTTTTAGTCAAATAATGTAACCTTTAGTTTTGATAATCAGTTAATTTAGCAGAATCGTAGTTATTCAGATTGAAACCACCGCGTCATGTCCGAGGCTTTACGCAGCACAAATCAAATAGAGGAAATATTAACACAACAGAAAAGTCTAAATGGAACAACCATTAGTCGACGACCTTCCTTGGAAACTTTACAAATTAGATGCTACTTGGAAGCAAAGCAAGTTTCAAAAAGTCCTTCCACGGCCTTAATCACAGCTGATGTATCCCTCCAAACCAACTGGGGATAAAGCCAGACTCCTACTTCCATTTGTCTCTAATAAAAGTCCCAAAAGGGACTACAGTGCATCACAAAGACCAGCAGCATCCAAACAAACCGTCCCATGGACGCCGTCTTTACCACCCTCTGATAAGTGTTTCTGCTCACCGAGGAGTAGAGATGACCCTCTCCGTTCATGGCGATGTAGAGGCCAGTCTTGACCGACTGGATGGCCACGACTCTCAGACCCACAGGAATTAGGTTAAACAGAGCTGAGGACAAAGAAGAAGACAGACCGAGATGATTTGTTTGGGTTCTTCCTGAAGAACGAAGCTCTGAAGGTTAAACTGTGAATCAAAAAGCCTTTGTGTCGTCCTTTAACTTTATGACCATTAGTGTTCCTTCCATCTTACGAAACAGCTTGGAACGACTGCTTTTTAATACTACTTTCCACAACCAGTCATTCTTTTAGAGCTATGCAAGCTTGAAATAAAAATACTGAACTTTAGTGAAAAAACATCTCTGTTTTATTAACAAGTGACAAAATATTTACTTAATGGCAATTTGAGAAAAGATAAAGGCATTTCCCCCCATTAGTACACTTTAACAAATACATTTTTACATTTTATTATTGGAAAGTCCAGTCCAGAGTTTTGTGAAAACCATCCGGCCCACAGGACACTTCAAACCAAGCAGCTGAAAATAACACTATCTCCCTTGAACCTTAAACGTGTGGCTCGATGGTCTGATATAGAGGGTTTAAAATAAATAAATATATATATATAATTATTCTAAAACTACTTCAGTTTCTACTTTGTTTCTGCCTGGTTATACTAGCTTGTGCATTTGCTATTAATGTCCTGATTTCAGTCGAGCCGACGGGAGTGGCCATTCTGAACTGTGGAGCATCCGATTCCGCAGCCTGCATGCATGCGGAACTGCTTTTTTTTGTACTTCATGTTTACGTGAGCAACACACATGTGCGTTTTTGCTCTTTACATCCAAACTAAAACGGTTTTGTCGCACGAGATGAGAGATGGACTCTGCAGCGACATCCAGCTGGAAAAGACGAACCTCTTTCAGGGTACGTTCAAGTCTGTCCCGGTAAATTTTAAGACACTATCAAGTGTAAAACGCAAAGCACCACAGAGTGAGCTAATTTAAAATTAAAAGTTTGGAGAGAGACGTAAAATAAAAAAATATATATATATATTAAAAGGAACACATTATTTTCTGATATGGTAATTATGGGATTAGAAAATGCATTTATAATGGGATTTCCCTATGGTCGGTTTTCCCCCCCTAAGGAACACTAGAGGGCAGTAATGCCACTATGACGTTAAAGAAGCATTTAAGAAATTCTGACAAAATTAAAAAGAAAATTGTTTAGACTTAATCAGGAACAATTGTTTACTGACATCATCAAAATAAATAAATAAAAACCGCAAACAAAAATGAATGTGTGGCTGATTTTCTCCCCATGACATCTTTTGTGAGTTCACTTCTAAAATCCCACTTAGAAAATATAACAAACAAACCACTGAAAATATATCAGACACAAACCTAATATACCACGTAAACAACGTAAAAGGTAGAGACAAAGTCCTGTTTGTAATAATAAAGTCAATCAAACTCCACAAATAGTCTGATTATAGCATCATGGGAGGTGGGTCAGCTCAGTAGGATGCAAAAAATGCTGGAAAATCAAAGATCTCATCGTGTTTGATTAACCAAAATGGGTAGTCTGTATGATTTCCTGCAAATCTCAGCTTTATGTTCATATTTCAATCTCTAAATCTGGTTTTAGAAATCTAAGCTTTCACTTCTAGGCTGATTTTACCCTGGAAATTTTTTTAAGATGGTTTGGACAAGTTTTTAACAATTAATTAATTAATTATACTATTTTTATGCACTGGGAATTGTATAAAAATCGTTTGTTTTTCCTACTAAATGACAATATTCTGGTATGAAAGTATTAGTCTTTAGATACATTAACCAAACGGGTAAATTGTGCAGAAGTTTGAGTGATAAGAACCAAAATCCTCGGATCAGAACCTTAAGAAAGGTTCAGCCGGACTGATCTTTAGACATTTAATTATCAGTCACTTCTCGTTTAGTTTTTAAAGATACAGTCGAGCTCTCAGCTCCACCGGGTCGGGTCTAAAGAGCAGAACAGTGACGGTAAAGGAACCGACAGCTGATGGACTTGAATCGTCCAGCAACCTTGGACTGGTATTTTCGAAAAAGGCCTCTTTTTGTGTTCACTATCTTGAAAGACCATTTTATATCTTATATACTGTATGTCCTTTATGTACAAATATAGTCAATGGCACAAGCTGCTGGTCCCCCCTAAAAATAGTCCAGTTTCTTAGTTTAGCCATTTGAAATGATTACTGTGAACAAAATATGAGTTCTTAAGACTTGAGATGTCCTAACTTTATTGAAATTGAGAGACACAGAACTCTCCGGAGGGACTCCATATAACGCCATGACCCGACCATCGATGGATGGATTGAACCAGAAGCCATTGTTGGACCAAATCCACATCATAAATTTTATTAGACAGACATATTTACAGACATTTTTTTGTCCAGAATGCCTGAGATACAGAAAAGATTACTGATAATTTAATCTATAAACGTGGTGGATCCTCAGTCCTATACTCCAACAAGTTGCTCAACAACGCAACTACAGAAGCCCAAAAGGAAAACAAAAGAAACCAATGAGTCTTGAGTTGGACGTTTGTGCTTTTATTGATTCTAATTCTGTTTGTTGCTTTGTATTCTAGTTGACTATGACCCTTAATTGACTCTCATGTGTAAGCAAACAGCATAAAAGCTTTAAAAAAAATTGTTGAGGTGACCTAAATGTCTTAATTATTGGTCTGAGCTTTGTGGTCTGTAAGGTAATCTACATCTAGAAAAGAAAGCTCTCTACTTGGTTTCCTCTATGAGACCTATTAAGTATTAAGACCTATTAAGAAACTAGCAAGTATCCAGGTGCAGATTAAGCTAGGTGAGAGGGGTCTACACCTCATTTCATGTGGTCTATCAGCGAAATGCACCACTCATGTTAATCTCTGTGAATTACGATGTTTGCAGATGACATTGTGATCTGTGGTAATAACAGGTAACATGTGAAAGAGAGCTCAGAGAGGTGGAGGTATGCACTTGAAAGAAGAGGAATGAAAGTCAGCTGTAGTAAGACAGAGTGCATGTGTGTGAATGAGAGGGCCGGTGGAACAATGAGGCTACAAGGAGCAGAGGTCACAAAGGTGCAGGACTTCAAGAATTTGAAGTCCACTGTCCAGGAAAGACAGTGGTGAGAGCAGCTATGTTGTATGGTTTGGAGACAGAGACATGGACAAAAAGACAGGAGACAGAACTGGAAGTGGCAGAAATGAAGATGTTGAGGTTCTCCTTAGGAGTGACAAGGATGGATAAGATTAGGAATGAGATCATCAGAAGTACAGCACAGGTTGAACAACTGGGATATAAAGTTAGAGAGGCTAGACTGAGATGGTTTGGACATGTCCAGAGGACAGTGTCACAATTGGCTGGTGCTGGTGAACCCAATGGTGCAGGCAGGCAGGCAAGGACTCAAGATAATATGAAATAAGGAATTTATTTTACAAAACAAAAGAGCTGATGGGGCAGCAGACTTGCATAAACCAGGAGATGAACACGAGGAGCAGACTAGGCATCACAAGGAACAGGACAGGGCATCACCAGTGGATAGATAACAATGCCAGGATAAGGACTAACACAGAGACACAGACTTATATACTGGAAACACCAATTAGACCAAGTGATGACATCTGTGAGTAATCACAGATGCCAAAGAAAGAGACAGAGGATGCAAGACAAACACGATACAAGATGGGGTAGATACTAAAGAAACACAAACCCTATAAAGTCAAGTCAAGTCATATTTATTTATAGAGCACAATTTAAAACAGATAGACTGTTATCAAAGTGCTTAAAGAGAAACAGAGGATCGGGGGAACACAGACATAAACATGACACCAGGGAAAAACCACAACTCCTACAGAGAGACAGTGGCTTGGACATGTTCAGAGGAGGGACAGTGGTCTGGACACATCCAGAGGAGAGACAGTGGACTGGACATGTCCAGAGGAGGGACAATGGATATATTGGTAGAAGGATGTTAGAAATGCAGCTGCCAGGAAAAAGACAAAGAGGAGATATATGGATGCAGTTAGAGAGAACATGGAGGTTGGAGTGAGGGCAGAGGATGCAGAGGACAGATGGAGGAGGATTTGCTTTGGAGACCCTGAACAGGGAACAGTCAAAAGAAAAAGAAGTGTTGTATCCTGTCGTGTAGCGTCATTTTCCTTACAGGAGTTGGTGCTGTCATCTTTGGTCCCATCCAGACTTCCATCCTGGCCCATCTGGAGATAAAAGCCCTGCCTGCAGAACAACCTGGTCACGATGCCCTTCAGCTGCGGTTCTACAAGAAAAAAAAAAAAATGAAGGAACAATTGAATAAAAAACACCTATTCATTTCAACAAGCGAGTCGTACCTAAACGGGACACAACTTGAAACGCATTCTGCTGGTTTCAACAGAAACTGGTAATTTATGCAGAATTTCCCGCCGTGAACTCGGCTCCCGAAGGGCACCTTTGTTCTGGAAGATAGTTTCAAAGAAGCATGGTGCGACCTCATGTAACCTCCAGCACCCTGAGGGATTTCCTTTGGAGAGTCTAGTCAAGCACATCCAATCCATTACAGGATTTCTGGACTAATCCGTCCTTCGTGGTCATTGTTCCACTTGAATAAGGTTGATAAATTATTCTGAAGCTTTGACGGTGAAGTGCAGCCTCCGTAGTGGCTTTATGTTTACTCTGACTCCACATGAAGGCACAATGTATTGATTTACAGGTACAGTACTGCAAACTCTTTATGAATATCTGATATGATTTATCCACATAAAAAAATGTGCTTTATTACCAGTTTCATGGTGTACTCTTGAACAAAAAATTCTAAATTGTATATACACATATATATATATATGCATATACTGAAACCCCAACTAAAATGCATCAATAAATAGTAAACAAAATACAACATTTCCAACACAAATTCCAAAAAAGGTTAAATCAGGTCATATGGACAGTTTCTTTATGGGTGAAAGATTTCGTCTTTCATCCGAAAAACTTCATGAGTCTGAGGCCTGCCACCAAGATCTGTCATATAAATAGCACCTCATTGATGTGTTTCAAGCCAACCTACTGTGGAATTCCCAGAAACTGGTAGGCCTGTCACGATAACAAATTTTGCTAGGCGATTAATTGCCTCAGAAATTATTGCGATAAATGATAATATTGTTTGAAATTTGACAATAATTACTAATTATTGTCAAATTAAAGAAGAAATGTTGGTACCTTTTTTTGACCACCAGATGGTAGTATAAGACCGTCTGACCCGAAGGATGGATAGTGAGGGAGCGAGCAGCGTCTCTTTAAGAAAATTGGGAGGGAGGCCCCTTGACGTCACATGGGCTGTCTCTCGTTTCTGTTTTTCAGCTCTCAAAATGGCGGCCGCTCGGTTTGATTTGAGCTCTTTAGCATAGCATTTTTCACATAAAGCTTTTAATTAAAAAAAATCTGAAAAACAAGTTCTCAGCTTCTTTTTGCAGAGGAAAAACAACTTTTTACACAAAGGCATGGGTTTCAACTGTGAATTTTGGAGCTTCGACAAGACAGAGGTTTTTTTTTCCTGAGGTCAGCCTGTTAGCTTAGCTTCTCAGCTTAGCTACATTTAATGATCCAAAAACGCAATTTTGGACGGTTAAAACAGATTTTAAAGAGAAAGGGAGGAGTCACTGTCGAGCACCAGAGTTGAACCATTTGTCATCCAGTGTCTTCAGTAGAAAGAGAGCGACACGAAGAAATGATAAAGCCGATAAATGAAAATGAGGTTGATACTTTTAATTTATCATGCGATTAATTGATTTATTATTTATAGCGACAGGCCTAGAAACTGGGAATTACACAGCGTGTTGGGGTCGATATGGGGTGGAGGTAGGGCATTCGACCTGGGATCAGAAAGCCTCGGTTCGACTGCTAGACATTCCCACATGTCGTGGTGTCTCTGAGCAAGACACCTAATCCCTAATTGCTCCCCGGGTGCTTACATAGCTGCCTAACCCTAGCCCTAACCTTAACCCAAGATTTAGAGTTAGGGAGATAATCCTAACTCTTTTTTGGGTTAGGGAGATACACCCATGTGGAAAGCTCCACTTGGGTGTATCTCAGGTGTGATGGGTTAAATGCAGAGAACCAATTTCACCATTTTATGGGAACATACATTGATGACAATCTCAGACTTCCCTTCCCTTGTGAGCATGGTAATGTGAAAAACAAGTGACGTACCGACTTGTGTTTTGGTGTGTGGCTGCATCTACGTTTAAAAACAAAGGCTACTGTCAAAAATTGGGTTGTCACGTCAAAATCCAAAATGGCCACCACCATACATATGTAAACTGGTTTCCCTAATCATTTGAGGAAACTATGCTTTCTAGTATTTATACTGCTTGAAAGTATAGTTTACACAAATGATTGGGGTGGCCCTTAAGGTGGCCAAAGGACTATGTGGGCCAAGGCCACCGTTGGTCACCCCCTGGGTTTGCCATTGCGCCTCACCAAGATTCGTCACTCTGCGCTGCCTCAGACAAGAAAAACAACAACAAACAAAAGACTAGATCTTCTGCACGGTGCAACTCCTACACACTTAAATATCTTCCACCAAAAACATTTAGATTTATTTGACCTACACAAGGTGAGGTCAGTGAACAAGGCCAGGCTGATTCTGGCAGATCCTGATCACCACTCCATGGTGAGTTCAGGTGTCTTCCATTTGGACGCAGGTGTCTGCTGCCCCGATGTCAGAGGAACAGACTGAAAAACTCATTCATCCCTGTAGAGGTCAGGCTTCTTGAACCGTGGTGACAAGTCTTAATGTTGTGTAGTATGGATGATTTATGCGTCTACTGACTGTGAAACAAATTGCCCCTTGGGGACAATAAACATTCACTTGTTTTACCTGTTTGATTAAAGGCCAGAAAAAACACTCATCTCCAAAACTACAAACATTCACTATTCAGATCCCTCAGCCATGGGGGACACCGGTGCACCGTTCGTTCCACCTAGTCCCATTTTCAACCAAACGTGAAAGTAGATCTGAACGATTCCGTGCTTTGCTACCCGCTACGAAAAATTTATGTTGTGCCAGTTGATTATATTTTCCAAACTGCCATTTTGTTTAAAAATAAAAAAAAAACAACAACTAGTGGCCTCAGGTCAGATTCAGTTGAGACTCCACCCAATATCTCCAGGAATGTCCGAGTGACAAATCTTCAAATTCTGCAACAGCCAGGTGGGTCAGCAGAAAGGGCACCTTGAGTGATATTTGGACAAAACAGCAACGTTTGGACGCCTCAGTGGGAGAAATTATTAATTGGGGACTGCCTAGTAAGGCAGCACCTATTATTATCCACCTGACAAAGGGTTTCTTAACTTTACATCTTACTCTTCCATCAACTTTAATGCGGCCCGAACCGTAATGTGTCCCCCAATAGATGTTATATCAAAACAACCAGCTCGGCACCATGATGTGGGTTTATTGGCATATCGAGTTACCATGGCGACGTAATTTGCAATAAAATATGCCATTTTTATTAGTAATTTTTCATAGACCCTGGTTGCAAATTAAATATCCAAGATGGCCACCTGAGCTAAAAAGGAAATATACTCTAAATCAGCCATTTTTAGAGATATTAGGTTGAAATTTGGTTTGGTGGTAGTTGAGATCAATGCCCAATAAATAATGAATTAAAAAAAATTCAAGACGGCCACCAAAGCTACATTTAAATGGCTTTAACGTGGCTATTTTTACACATGTAGAACGGAAATTTGATGTGGTGATAGCGGAGGACGTTCCCTATCACATACTAAATCCAAATCAAAAATTCAAGATGGACGTCTTAGCTTAAAAGAAAAAAATTAATAAAACTCATTAATATTTTGCCATTTTGAACTGAAATTTGGTGCGTACTGTCAAATCAAAAATTTAAAATGGCCGCCCCGTCAAAGTTTCTCCAGAAACTTTCTAGTTATTCTTTTACTTTCTCAAAGATCATGAAACAAACTCAGTAACTTGCTTAAAATAATAATATTATATATATAATAAAAAAAAAAAAAAAAAAAAACCAGACATTTTAATGTAGATCTAATTACGAGCATCCTTACAGTTCTAGTGTAAATCCAGTGCAGACTTTCATTGTATGACTTATCCAACGCTCTGCTTTGGACTATTTATGTTGCTAGAATTAATCCCTCCAGTTCTTGCTGTTCGGCTCTTACAACCCGCCGTAAAAAACAAAACGGCCGAAGCTGCAGCTGAGTGCAATAAAAAGGATGGAAAACAAAAGGCACGCCAATGTACCCCGTTGCTGAGGGATTCGAACAGCGCATATTTTTAGTCTTCAAAATGTTTTTTTTTCTTTGTAGACTGTAATTAAACAGGGAATGCAAGTAAACCTAAGTGTTTTTGTTGCAAGATGTTGAAGTTGTTAGGAGTTGCACTGTGGAGAAGAACAGAGGGAGTTTTTTTTTTTTTTCTTGTACGAGGCAGAGCAGAAAGACAGATCCAGGCAAGTGGAGGGAGATATTTCATCCACCGGGGCAATGGTGGAGCCAGGGGGTGGCCAATGGTGGCCTTGGCCACCATAGATTAACTTTTGGCCACCCCACCGGCAACCACAAATTGAGGGGTGTAGTATATTTTCCTCATTTGAGGAAAGTAGGGATGCACGATATTGGATTTTTGGCCGATATCCGATATCCATCCATTATCTTTACCCGCTTATTCCATTTTGGGTCACGGGGGTCGCCGGTGCCCATATCCTGCAATCACTGTGCGAGGGGCGGGGTACACCCTGGACAGGTCGCAAGTCCACAGTATATTCAGTAACAGCCATATGCATAGCACTTTGACTTAAATGAAAAGTGTTAAATGTTATTTATTAGCATTAGTCACCTGCGATGCTGTCTCACTTGTAGAGGATTGTTCCAGGTTCCTAGCTGCAGCGTGGGATCCTCTGCACTCTTGTGCCTTTTTAAGTTCAAAATTTTTGTCTATCCATTGTGCCGTAAGACTAATCATGCTAACGGGGCTAACACTTGACGTCCAAATGTCTGTGGTAAAACTCACCCAAGTGCTACCGGATAGTAGCTTCTCAAAGACGTCGGAAATGACGGATTGTAACTCGGGTAAGGTTACGTCGGAAAAATATCTCCGACTGGGGACGATGTAGCGAGGCTCAACGTAGTCCAAAAATCTTCGGAATCTGACGTCCTCACCAACGAAAAATAAAACTACCACACCGCCGACATTTTGACTTCTTCCTCGTCGCCGTGATCAGATCAGGTAGGTGCATGTGACGTCATGTTGTGCTGGCGCTGCAGGCATCCTTGTCACTGGGTTGTCGTACAAAAACAGCATCTTTTATATCGGTGACTTATTTTGATGGAATGGCCGATGTCCGATATTGACCGATACCATGCTGATAATATTGTGTATCCCTAGAGAAAAGTATACTTTTAAGCAGTATAAATACTAGAAAGAATTGTTCCCTAAAACGATCGGGGTGGCCAGTTTACATATCAGTGTTCCCACTACATTACCGGTACTTGCCTTGGCAGGGCACTGATCTCTTCATCTCTCCGTGATTTTTGTCGACGGGGGTTTGTGGTGCACATCTGTGTTGCGCACTGTTTGTACCAACAGTCTTCGAGTGGGGAAACTGCTCTGCTTGAGGGAAACGGAGTGCTATCAATGTAGCTTTTAAGCTAGCACGTCTGTATTGCACGCCACTAGCTTAGCACTACGTCAGTACTGGCAGTTGTCGAGGGGGAATGGGGGGATTGGCTCAGAATGCAGGGCGCTCGGTTCTGTTGACAGGACGGGGTGTCCTGTTTGTATAATGATAGGGGAAACACATTTATGGCAGTGGCCATCTTGGATTTTAATGTAGCAACTCAATTTTTGACCGTGACCTTTCTTACGCCCACATGCAGCAGTTGGTACCGCACTTGTTTTTCACGTTATCACGCTCACAACATGCACAGATGGACGCACGGTATTTCCAATTTCCTCCTCTTCGCTCTGCGGGGGGGGGGGGGGGGGGGGGTAAAAAGCGACGGCTGAAATAAAACCAATTTAAGGCTGAAGAAGGCCGGCCGTTTAGCACCATCTGTGTCGCACGCACACACCTACTTCGACGTGACCCCGCCCATTATCTCCCCATAAAGCTCACATCAGTGCCTCTTCGGCGATAATGAGTGTGGGAATCCCCTTTGAGTGTGTGAGAGGAAGAAGCATTGAAGGTGCGCCCTAATACGGGGAGAGAAAAAGCAGCCGAGGCTGACCCAGTTCTGAGTGTGTGACGGGTGTTTTCCATCTCTGTGAAGGATCCATCTTGTGCAGCGGGGGAGCCAAGAGGAGCCGTGAAGCTCCATACCCCGGCTCTTGAACGGCAATTCCCTGCACGCTGCTTAGCATGATGTGTGGCGCCGTCGATGAAAATTTATGACTCGGGCTGGACAGACGGAGAGCTAATCCATCCAGCCGTAATGCATAATAAAGAATACTGTGACGAGCAGAGCGATCAATAACCGCAGCTGCATTGTTGCCGTGCATCGGGTAAATATTTTTATGAGTGACGGGGTCATTCATGCTGCTTTATGATTTAAATTAATGCCCATCTTATGAATCTGAACACGCTGCCCTTTTATCCTTTTCTACCGAAAGACGTTGTTGCGCTGGTGTTAAGATGGAGATTAAAATGCATTTTTGTTGTAAAGTTAAAGCTGGGGTTTGTATTGTCAGCTAGGAAGCTCCTGTGGAACCATTTTGACGGTTAAGGTTTCGGCAGGACTTTCTAAGGCTGTTTGGGTTTAATAGGCTGGACATCTGGACTAAAATCCACATATGTGAGCGAAGTAAGGTTGTATAAAAGGCAAAGTTTAGAAGGCCGCAGAAGAAGGAAAATTAAATGAGAGACTTAAGGAAAAACCCAATCTGAGCCTGTGACTAATTTAAATAAACTCATAAAAAGACGATATGGGCCGCTATTAAAAAAAGGCATAAAACTGAGGTTAGAGCGAGGAGTAATTAACATAAATATACACATACACTTTAAAATCACCAAATTATTATCTTTTTTTTTCACTCTCAAATCAACAAATACATAAAAATGCTTATGACAATTTTGTGCCATGATTTATTAAATGAACATACGGGATTTATACACACACACATATACATATATATAAAATTTGGTACCGGGCCGCAAAGAAAAAAACATACTTTGACATTTGTTTTCCATTTCAGTTAGTCTGCGTGGTATTTTATTTTGAACATAATCACTTTTGCTCATGTAATTTTAGCACTTGCTTGACTCCATCGCAGTTTTTTTCATGTGCTGGTAAGCTCTAGAGACCGGGCGGAAGACTCTTTGACGGAGACCGGTTCTTGACGATCTGTTTGCTTCATACTCCAAGAGAGCTGTTAAATTTTGAACGACAGTGATGTCTTCACGCACGCCGTTATCGAAAGCCTTCCAGGTCCAATACAAGTGAAAACACGTACTTTACATGCTGTTTACGTGTTAACACGTACTTTACGCATTGTTATGTAATGTACATGTTAACATACTTTATGCAATGTTTACACATTAACATGTATTTTACGTGCTGTTTATTAGTCGCTAACACAAACTTTACCCGTTTTTAACATCTAATTAATGTGTTAGCACATTTTTATGTGTAGTATACATGTTGTTTACAAGTACTTTATGCATTGTTAACATGTACTTTACGCGTTGACGTACTTTACATGTTGTTTATATTTAAAACGTACTTTACGCATTATGTAATGTACATGTTAACATACTTAACACATTGTTTATATATTAACACGTACTTAACATATTGTTTACGCATTAACACATATTTTTCGTGTTGTTTATGAGTCGTTAACACATACTTTACGCGTTTGTTAACATCTAATTAATGTAACACATACTTATGTGTAGTTTACACGTAGCTTACACGTTGTTTACACATACTTTACAAATTGTTAACAAGTACTTTACACGTTAAGACATACTTTACATGTTGTTAACATGTACTTTACGTGTTAACAATGTACTTTACGTGTTAACATGTACTTTACATGTTAACAATGTACTTTATACGTTGTTTACGTTTCAAAGTCATTTAAAATTTTGATTTATATTTGGCCTGGAAGGCATTCCACAGCCGCATTTCATCAGGGCTGTACCACACATATTGTTAAGCGGGGAAGCCCCGCCTCCTGAGCTGCTGCACTCCTCCCCGTTGCCCATTCTCTTTCGTTTCAGTACGTGCAATACAGATTCGCTAACTAAGATGCTACAGACGTAGCGCTCTGCTTCTGTAACGCATCCTAAATCCCTGCACACATGCATACACACACACACCGGTCGACAACTGCCGGCACTTACGTAGAGCTAAGCTACCACTACACAAGTGTGCTAGCTAAGCGTTTACGCGCTAGCTAAATGCTTACAAGCTAGCTAAATGCTTACAAGCTAGCTAAGTGCTGATGCGCTAGCTAAGTGCTTACGAGCTAGCTAAGTGCTTACGAGCTAGTTAAGTGCTTATGCGCTATCTAAGTGCTTACAAGCTAGTTAAGTGCTTACGAGCTAGTTAAGTGCTTACGAGCTAGCTAAGTGCTTACGCGCTATCTAAGTGCTTACGAGCTAGTTAAGTGCTTACGAGCTAGCTAAGTGCTTACGAGATAGTTAAGTGCTTACGAGCTAGCTAAGTGCATACGAGCTAGCTAAGTGCTTACGAGCTAGCTAAGTGCTTACAAGCTAGCTAAGTGCTTACAGGCTAGCTAAGTGCTTACACGCTAGTTAAGTGCTTACGAGCTAGCTAAGTGCTTACGAGCTAGCTAAGTGCTTACGAACTAGCACCCCCAGAAAAAAACTCTTCAGATCTACAAATTATTCACGTAAATGACGTATTTTTGATTGAAATCAGCGAATTTCGCCAAAAAGCGACAAGTTAGCAGGTATGTTTACTGCCTGCAACGTGGTTCTGATCGTGGCTTGTAAAGAGCGGTTCAAACAATCCGTCTCGTTTGCCACATCTCTAGAAAAAGCCAAGAGATGAGACTGCAGAAGGCTCCACAACTACCACCAAACACAAAGCTGCACGTAAAAGAAATACCAAGAGTTGAATTGTGGGTTCATCGCCGCTGTGCACGTCACATGGAGTCAAAACACTCGTTAAAAGACGAGCCTTTAGAGTTTAAAAGAAAAAAAATTTGAGCTATGCTCCACAGCAGCGGTTCTCAAACCGGAGTCCCCAGACCCCCGGGGGTCCGCGAGCCGGAGCTTGGAGTTCCATAGATGTTTAACAACCTGTTAAAATGCACCAAAATGCAGGAAATCACATCTACTTTATTCAAAATGTTCTGGAGGAGGACCCCCTCCCCCACGGGCACGCCCATTATTTGCGTTCCGGCATCGAACAGTTTACGAATGAAGCCGTCACTTGGTCTGAGGTCTGACTCCTGCTGTGACGATTCTGTTCAGTTTATTGTCAAGAGTTTTCTGTAATAATCTGAACAGGTGTCAATACATTGATTATGTTCATTGTGTGAGTAGGTAAAGTTTTAAAGTGTTTTTTGATTCTGTTAATTTTCTCAAAACTGTCATTTTTGGAAGTTGAAATTAAACATGTTGTTAATTAAGTGTGTCTTGAATGAAAAACGTTTAAAAGTATTTTTGTATTAACACTATTAAAGAACAGGTCTTAGTTTTTATGTTACACAAATATTTCCATTGCATTAAAGAGACAAATTGAAGACAATTATTTAATAAACATGAGGGTTATGAGGGGGCCCCTGAAATGTTTTCTCCCCTGTAAGGGGTCCCTGAACCCGAAAAGGTTGAGCTCGACAGGATCGCCCTCTTCATCAACGATCAATGCTTTGATTTGTTTTGAATTAAATCCATCCACATCCAGCAGCCGCCTCGTATCCAGGTCGTATTCCCAGTCTCCTTTTTTTTTTTTTTTTTCCTTTGTTACCAGGGAAATTCCCATTCTCACGTTGCCATAGCAACAGCCTCCTGATTCCAGACTGTTCCAGAGGAAGGGTATTCCCCCATCCATCCACACACGTTGCCATGTTTTCCAGACGGCGCCATCCGGTTCGGCCGATCGGGACGCCACGAGGGGTTCTGGACGCGTGGAATCGGCTCAGGGAAACGGCGACGGGAGGCGCCGAGGATCTTTGTTTTCGCACACACACCAGATAAAATAAAATTTTAAATAAGCAGCACGAGCACAAAGTTCCTGCTGCTGAACGCAACCGTTGGAACCTGATTTACCTCCACTTGACAAGCGATTAAAGACGTTAGAGACGCTCCATTTATGCGTCAGACTTACAAGAAAATAAACGACTCGATGAAGTGATTTTCAGACGCGTCTCCGATGCTCATCGATCGTTTGCTACACGAGGCATCAGCTCGGGAACAGCGTGTACAGACGCTCAGAACCCTCCGGGTCACGTCAATCAGTCCAGTTCGTACCCGGGGTCGGCAGCAGGACTGCGCCTCGGGTGAGCCGAGGTCAGCCGGGACGAACTCCAAGTTACAATTTACTGAGAAGAAGCCAGAGCTTCAAATGAAATGAAACATTTTTTAAATTCTGCGAGCGTTTCTGAATCGTTCTCATTATCGATCCGTAGGTTTTTCATGACGCAACTCCTTCCTCGATTTTTGTTCTTTTTCAACAGTTCATGTCTCAAAACGTTCGGCTCGTTCAGGACATTCCAGCTGCGGCTTTTGGTGTTTGTGACATATTTTCTTTTTGAAATATTTAGCTTTGTCGGCCATGTTTGTCTCATTCTATTCATGGCTTTCAAAATCTTTTAGCTGTTTACCACCTTTACTGATTATTTCAGCTTTTTTTCTGCCAATTTAAGCTTTTTTCCCCCCCTGCAATTATTTTTGTTAATTTCCGCCCTTTGTGATACGTTCAAATAATTTAAACTTTTGATATTTTTTCAGCTACTTCAGCTAATTTTAGCTTTTTTAAACTGCTCAGAAATGCTCATTTCTGCTCTAGTCAGTCTATTCTACATGTTCCTGAATTTTTTCGGCTGCTGTCAGCTTCTATTTTCTGGTTTACATCAAATTTTAGTTTTTTTAAATGTAGACATTTTTGATGTAACTTTTTTTGGCCGTTTCAGCTGCTTTTTCTGCTCATTTTAGCTTTTTTCTGCTATGTTTTTTCTAATTCTGGCCTTCTGTAATTGTTTCTAATAATTTCATCTTTTAAGCACTTTTCAGCCTCTTTCTGCAAATTTCAGATTCTTTTTTTAACTTTTTCAGCTACATTTTTTTCCTCATTTCTGCTTTTCGTGTGATCTATTCAGCCTCTCTGCTTAGTTCAGCTTATTCGGCTGATGTCATCTTTTATTTTCCTGCTTTCAGCAAATTTCAGCTTTTTTATTTAGATTTGTCTACTTTTTTTTATTTAAACTGGGTTTTTTTTCAGTGTTTTCAGCTACTTTATATGTATTTTCGGCTCATTTTAATGCTCCGTTCAGCCTCTTTCTGCCAATTTCAGCAAAAAAATTTTTTTTAGCTTTTTCAGCTACTTTTTTGTGCTAATTTCTGCTTTTGTCATCAAGTCGCCTCTCTGCTTATTTCAGCAGCTTTCGGCTTTTATTTTCCTACTTTCAGCAAATTTCAGCTTTTTTTATTTAGATTTGTCTACTTTTTTATTTAAACTGGGTTTTTTTTCAGTGTTTTCAGCTACTTTATATGTATTTTCGGCTCATTCATTCAGCCTCTTTCTGCCAATTTCAACAATTTTTTTTTTTTTTAGCCTTTTCAGCTACCTTTTTTTGTGTGCTAATTTCCGCTTTTGTCATCAATTAGGCCTCTGCTTATTTCAGCTGCTTTCAGCTTTTATTTTCCTGCTTTCAGCAAATTTCAGCTTTTTTATTTAGATTTGTCTACTTTTTTAATTCAAACTGTTTTTTCAGCGTTTTCAGCTACTTTATATGTATTTTCAGCTCGTTTTAATGCTCCTTTCAGCCTCTTTCTGCTAATTTCAGCTTTTTCAAATGTCAGTTGATTAGATTTGGCTCTTTGTTCAGAGATGAGGCCTTTTCAGCTGATTGTTCAGCAACAAATGCTCACGCTGCGACATTTCTACGACAAACTTGCTAAAATAACTTCGGCTTGTTGCGTATCGCCCTTTAATCCCAGATTAGACTCTTTCCAAACTGGAAACATTTTGTGTTCTGAATGACTTGGCATCCGTAAAACTGATCAGCTGTGGCGGCCATCTTGAATTGGACTGACTCCAAAAGGATGTCCACTGTTATTTCAGGGGGGCTCCCGTGATATTTTGCTAACAGGCATATTTGCACAACAGTTTTACAGATTAAACGGCACAATCTCTTATAAAAAATGTATCAATTTAAAGTAAGTGGGTGTTTTAGTTGGTCCAGGTGGGTCAGAGCAGGAAACACTGCCCGAGGTCGTTGATGACTTCTTTCACTGCGTCACGTCTGGATTAAAAACGACAGATTAAGATTTAAAAATCTGTCGGCGAGGCCGGCGCGGCTCAGCTACCAGGATTTATTTGTTTGTTTTTAAATGTGCAGATTTTTTTAATTGTTTCATTAAAGTTACAGAAAGGAGCGGCTTGATCTGAAGTCTGAAGAATAAAAGCTGCGACGGACTGAAGATCAAGGTCAAGATCAGTAAAATGTCTTCTTCACTAAACCTCTGGAGGATGGGGGGGGGGGAGGGGGGCCAGGCTTTCACAGCTGAGAGGAGAAGTCAAACAAATATGAGAGAAGAAGTGATGGACAGGAGGAGGGAGGAAGAGGAGAAGGAGGTAAATATTCTGGAACACCCGTGTCACCTGCTGGTTCCTCCATCATTTGATTAGAGCCCCCCCCCCCCCCCCCC
>NC_056520.1:8733895-8737159 GCF_014905685.2 Nematolebias whitei | reverse complement strand
TTGTGTATGCTGTTCAGTGTCAGGAGGGTGATCAGTCTTACATCGGGGAAACTAAACAGCCACTGGCCAAAAGGATGGCCCAGCACAGAAGATCAACATCATCAGGCCAGGACTCTGCGCTCTACACTGTTTTGTTTTGTGTTTTTTTTTTAAATGTCCAAAGGACCAGATTGAACTTTTTTAGATTTTTCTACCTGGATTATTGAGCATGCATCAGGATACCTTGCGTGTTAATTATTATTATCAAGAACCCTTACAACAATTTCACTTGCGAAGTAGGAAACGGAAACCACAGTTTCCAAGTGAAGACTGGAATGAGCTCTCCGGTTCAGTGTCGCCATTGATCGGGGGGTACAACCAACAACAGCAGATTGGGTGAGAGGCATATGGTGGACCCTCTCAACAGTATTTTGAAGATTTGGATTTTGCTGATGACCTTGTTCTAGTCTCCCATACCCAGCAACACGTTCAGGAGAAGACATCCTACCTTAACAAATATGCTCAGCAGATAGACCTAAAGATGAGCTTGAAGAAAACAGAGTAGATGAGTCTGTACATCCCACACGTCACACAAACAAAGGTGAAGATCTACCAATAACTAAGAAGCACACCTACTTAGGCAGTACTGTTCCATTTGATCTTAACAAGCTTTCCGTTTGTCACATTAAGGAGCCTGCGAAGAATACCGAGAGTCTTCCTGCCCGGCAACATCTCAAATGAACAACTGCTTGCTCGTTGTTGTCAAAACAGCATGGAGACCATCATCGCGAGAAGGAGGAGGTGGATTGGACGTGCTTACGAAAGAATCTGGTAACTTTACCCACACAACCTCACTCTGGACACCAGAAGGCACGAGAAGACCGAAGAACAGCTGGCGACAGGCCTAAAAGGGCAATTTGTTGAGTAAAACCAGCAGAGAATTTAAATGTATACAATCTTGACCTTTACTAGAGAACGATTTCTTGAGGTGGACCTCACTGAATTTAAATAAAAAACCACTGATGTAGGTCCTCACCTGAATGTTGAGACTGTGTTAAAGGGACAATGGTTTTTATTACTAATAAATGACATACACTCGAATAAAGAATCTGTCTGTTTTTACACCCCCCGACAAAGGAACAGCTGCGACAGCAAGAAACGACCGACGCAATCAGCAGCATTTTCATCACAAGGCAGCAAAACATGGAAGCGTCCTGTATCACAGCACTTACATAACTGCTCCACATCCTTTTCCCCAAAAATCTCAGGGATACAGGGTGAGAAATGCTGAAAGCTCTGGGACTAAAGATGAGCTGAAAAGACTGAAGGAAGAACCCGCGAGGGTGCCACGAGCCCAAACCGAACTTGGAAGAGTAAAGATCTTAAAACGGGGAGAAAGAAAGGAACGCAGATGAGTTTCGTGACCTTTCTGCGTGTACATTTGTGTTGAAGCTCTTTCAATGGGTCGGAGACGGAAGGAAGCCAAAATCTGTCAAAATGTTAAAACGCCACATAATGTTTCTCTTTATTTCACTGTATTTATAAGGAGTGCGGCCATTTGCGTGGTCTATACCATCCCGACATACTTCTTGTGCACATCACTGACTTTAACAGCTGAAGACAGAGTCAGATGGAGGAGAACTGGCTGTGGAGATCCCTGAAGAAACACATCAGAGCTTGGGGCGGGTCCACAACTGACCAAAGCGACACCCTCATTACCGAGAATGAGGTCTTGTTCTGTCGATCCATCTCACGCGCCACGCTACCATCAATCAGGAACAAGACCTTGCCCAGATACTTAAACTCATCCACCTGAGGAGGAATTCCACCTGTTTCCCACTGAGACCCATGACCTCAGACTTTCAGGAGCTGACTCTCATTCCAGCCGCTTCACACTCGGCTGTGACCCGCCCTAATACACGCTGAAGGTTTCGGCCTGAAGACGCCAACAGAACCACATCATCTGCATAAAGCAGAGATGAGAGCCTGAGGTTCCCAAACCAGACCCCCTACTGTCCATGACTGCGCCTTGAGATCCTGTCCATGAACGCCACAAACGGGATCAGCCCTGATGGAGTCCGACCACCATCATGCTCCTGATTTAGATCTACAGGGACCGGATAGCTCTTAAAATCAACCGCGGCACCCCCCACAGAAAGTCTCCTCCTGGTCCACAAAACACATGAAGACTGGGGAGTCAAACTCCCAAGACCCTCTTAACAACTCTGCAAGAGGAAGATCTAGTCCACTGGTCGACGACCAGGGCGGAAGCCCCACTGCTTCTCCTGAATCCGAGGTTTGACAATCGGTCGGAGCCTCCCGTCCAACACCCTGGACTAAAGCTTCCCAGGGAGGGCGAGTACTGGATAGTTGTAACAAACTCTCCAGTCCCCTTTTTTCTAAAGGGGGTATTGTGAAATACAATAAAGTAAAAAATACAGCAGTTTAGTGCAGAAGTAAAGATGGTGGCTGCACAGTTTATGGGAAGAAAATACGTCTGTCGTTGTCTTTTCGTTTCCTCCCTCCCCTGTTGTGATTGTGTTGCTGTGATGCGGGTCAGGAATGAAACTTTCCATCGATTACTCCTCCAATCTCAGCTAAAACCACAGCCGGCCCACAGCGCCACCTCTTTAGTGAGTTATGACTCTGAGACGCTCACGTCACCGCGACCTCCCGACCTCGCCGTAATGACTCGCGTCCTCTCGGGCAGCTCGTGGTTTTATTGCAGACGTGTCCTTGTAAGCAATGCCGTGGTTATGGTGGCCTCGGCAAAGCTCAGCAGCAAAACCGAAAAGGAAGCACGACAAAATGAAAACTCTAACATTTAACTAAACTCATTTATTACAACTGTTAATGAGATGCCGTTGATTAAATCGAGTTTTGTTTGTGATGTACGGTCTCCGTTTTTCTGCGTCTTAAAAAGTATTTTGTACTATATGTTTAAACTTGACTTCTGTTCTGTTCTATGTTGTAAAATTATGTGTTTTTCACATTTATCGTAATGTTTTTGCCAATAAATATGAGCAATAATCGTTAAGCTTTAGTTTTTTTTATATTGATGTTGCTTTAATTTGTAATGGAAACACAAAATAATAATTCATTCATCCAACCTTTATTTATACAGGTTAATCCCACTGAGCCTCGGGAACTCATTTACAATAGAGACCTGAATTTTTATTAATAGTTATAGTAATAGTAGTAGTAGTAGTAGTAATAGTAGTAGTAGTAGTAATAATAATAGTAGTAGTAGTAACAGTAGTAGTAGTAGTAGTAGTAGTAGTAATA
>NC_056520.1:8729154-8733885 GCF_014905685.2 Nematolebias whitei | reverse complement strand
GTAGTAGTAATAGTAGTAGTAGTAGTAATAGTAGTAGTAGTAGTAGTAATTGTAGTAGTTATAGTAGTAATAGTAGTAGTAGTAATAGTAGTAGTAGTAATAGTAGTAGTAGTAGTAGCAATAGTAGTAGTAATAGTAGTGGTAGTAATAATAGTAATAGTAGTAGTAATAATAGTAATAGTAGTAATAATATTAATATTAGTGGTAGTAATAATGGTAATAGTATCATTATTATGAAAATTATTATTAAAAATTATTATTATAAATTATTATCCATCCATCCATTATCTTCCACTTATTCTAAAGTCGGAATGTTTATTATAATAATATATATATTTTTAATATTATTATTTATTTTATTTATTAATAATAATAATTTTAAATAATAATAAGACATTTGTGAAGATTTTTGAGAATACAAGAAACATTTGGCACATTATCCGCCCGTCGACACACTATTATACATCAATCTATAGCAACGGTCCAGACAGGCTAAGAACTTGTTGTAACTTTGACCTTGATTTGTGACCTTGACATTAAAGCCAGTGGACACCACACTCCATTTAGTGATGATGCATATGCGTACGAAGTTCCGTTAAATTATCTTGAGCGGATCAGGAGTTATGGGCGGGCCAAGAGTACGTTGACGGACAGAGACGATATCGTCGTACGTCCGCCTTCGATGGGCGCGTGATAAAAACAGGAAAAAAACGTTAAATCAAGCTTTCCACACATGGTTCACTTAGATGTTTTTAAGAAAGACGCCACATTTTTCTCAAGTGACAGCGCTGTAAAAAGTTACTGTATATAGTTTGATGTGAATAGCGGCTGTGAGAGGCGTAGGCCGATTGTGTGCCGAGAGAAAGAACTTCGTTAAAGCTGAACAAAGGAGCGCCACCCACAAACGTGCACATGCTGGGCGAACCGATCCCTAATTTCAGCTGCCGACACATATGAACGTTCTTACAGCTTTTGATTGAGGCAAGTTCACGGCCGATTAACGACATTTATCTTGTTGTTTTAACTCTTCTCTATAGCTGGATTTAATCTGACTAATATGACATGAGTCTATTTAAGCCCACAACTGAGGTCAAACTTAGCCCTCCTGCTGCCCTTAGGTCAAAATGAGCCATGAAGCCTCAGTTTAAACACGAGGCCTCTAAGGTGCTTTTGACCCAAGGGCAGCAGGAGGTTTAATCTGCGAGTAGAGCCGATATGAGCAGACTGAATGTAAAACCAACACGGTGCACGCCTTAGATAGCAGTAATCTGATTTATCCACGGTGTGTGTGAACAGCGATACCTCTCACAAGAAGAAGAGATTAGCAGCATGGCGAATTAAGAAATCCCATTCAGCCGGTGAAACCAACACCGGACTCAAACTTCAACACAATACAGATGGAAAAAGCTACGCTACTCTAAAATATACAAAGTTTACAATAATGTTTTTTTTCTCAGGAGCTCAGCAGGATTGACACATGGAGGTGATGGAGGCAACTAAAAACTGATGGCACGGTGAAGCCATGAAACATGTTCTATCAACACCGTACAGCGGAACAAAAATATGGAAAATGAAGCGAGAAAATAATCAAACACATAACAAAACCCTTCCATCCATCCATTCATCCATCCATCCATCCATCCATCCATTATCTTCTTCTTGTTCCAAAGTCGGGTCTCGGGGGCAGCAGCTTGAGCAGGGTGGTCCAGCTCTTCTGGGAGGACTCCAAGGCGTTCCCACACCAGCCAAGAGACATAGTCTCTCCAGCGTGTCCTGGGTCTTCCCCGGGGTCTCCTCTCAGTCGGACATGCCCGAAGCACCTCCCTACGGAGGCGCCCAGGAAGCATCCTTACTAGATGCCCGAATAACCTCAACTGTCTCCTCTGGATGTGGAGGAGCAGCGGTTCTACTACGAGCCTCTCCTGATAACTGAACTTCTCACCCTGTCTCTAAGGGAGAGACCAGCTACCCTGCGGAGGAAACTCATTTCAACCTCCTGTATCCACGATCTCATTCTTTCGGTCACTACTCAGAGTTCATGACCATAAGTGAGGGTAGGAATGTAGACTGACTGGTAAACAGAGATCTTTGCCTTACAGCTCAGCTCCCTCTACACCACAACGGACCAGCACAGACTCCACAATACTGCAGACGCTGCACCAATTCATCTGTCACGCTCCATTCTTCCCTCACTCGTGAACAAAACCCAGAGATAACTGAACTCCTCCACTTGAGGCAGAACCTCACCCTCGACCCAAAGAGAGCAATCCACCCTTTTTCTGACTGAGGACCATGGCCTCAGATTTGTAGGTGCAGATTCTCATCCCACCCGCTTCACTCGACTGCGAACCGCTCCAGTGAGAGCTGAAGATCACGGCACGACGGCGCCAACAGGACCACATCATCTGCAAAGAGCAGAGATGGAATCCTGAGGCCACCGAACCGGACTCCCTCCACCCCCTGGCTGCACCAAGATTATTTCCATAAAAGTTATGAAACCTGTACTTTATCATAACAAAATAAAAACAGCATAACGTTACACGTTCTTTTAGGTTATTGTAATAAAACTTGACGTCGACCTTGTCTGTTTGGGGTTCATTATAGGAGCTTTAACAACCGACTGAAACACCGGTACACCCTTGTAAATTTTAATTTTTACTGACTTATAGCTTAGAGTCCTTGGAGAACCTTTCTGCTATGAGAGCATTAAACTACAGTAAAGATGCTTTAACCCTCAGAAGGCCTTACGAGAAAAAGCTCAGGTACGCATTTATTTAGTTTGATTTTATTTACTTATTTATTGTTGGTGTTGTCAATAAACACGATTGTTCCTGACAAAAACGTATAAATCCTTCTGATGTTCATTTTTTTGGTCAGAATTGTTTTAAACGCTTCCGTAACCTCTGAGTAGCGATACTGCCCTCTAGTGTTCATTAGGGGAAAATAACCATATTTAAATCCCATTATAAATGCCTTTATCATGTAAAATGAGTTCCTTTAAGCAACATTTCCTTTTCTTTTACCGGCTTCTTTTGATTTTTCGAATTAGCCCTCTCGTTAATGCTCCACCTTTACATTTGAAGGACTTTGTAAAGATCACCGACAGGGGACTGAACTTTCCCCGAGGCATTGCGTCCATCGCGGCTGGACGTTCCCGTGGAGTTCCGTCCCTCGTTTCGTCCAACAAACTGTTGTATTTAGGACGTAAAGGGCAAAAACATACTTGCTTTGTGCATGAGTAAAGTATTAAGTACAAAAAGCAGAGCCACGTGCACGTAGGCCGAAGAACCGGCCGGTCCGGGACAGAACGGCTGACTCCCGATGGCTCGACCATAAAGATGGCGCCATAGTAAGACGGACTGCACCGCAGCAGCTCGGTGGTCAACCAGATCAGCAAAAGTAGAAACTACTACATGTGGCGTTGGGCAAGGGTAGTTTTAGAAAAAAAAAAAATCAAATATACAAAAAAATTAATAAATAATACAATTTTCATCCGACCTGACTCGTTTACCGTAGACAAAAACACTTTTTTTCTTCTTTTGGCTGCTCCCTTCTTCAGGGATCACCACAGCGAACTAACTCACACGAAGACTTGGTGACTGTTTTAACGCCAGATGCCCTTCAAGACGCAACCATAGACCACTGCGCTACCACAGCCCCTCTGTGTGGAGCAGAGAGCTGCCATCTAGGGCGCCTGGGGGGTTAAGGGCCTTGCTCAAGGGCCCAGAGCGGGGCAAACGAGGGTGGAGGCAGGTGCGGGTGCTTCACCTTTCCTACCATATTTTGACGTTGTTGATACGGAGAGTTGAACCGGCGACCTTCCGATCACAGGCCCACCTTCTCTAACCTCTGCGCCACCACTCCCTTCCAACAAAACACTTAAAAAAACATAATTTTAGGAGGAAGGAAAGCTTATTTTCATCAAATCAAAAGCTCACGGCTCTTATACATTAGTTTACAGATGACAACGAGATATTTTAGCGTGAGCTCATGATCCAAACCGACGCTGAGACGATGCTGCTGACTGAGGAAGCCACAGGTCTGACCTCGTGTGCTTGCCATGCGCACACAAACCCTGACAGTTGCAGAGCAGCCTTCAGACAGATGCTAGAGAGCGACGCCTGTCTTATCAAACACTACAAGAGGCTCTTCGTGTGCCCTGACGGACTACGTGCATCCACTGTCCACGTTTATGAGCAGCGTCAGAAGTAAAGATGGCTGCCGTTGGGCTTCTGCTGTTTTTACACAATAGAGGTTTAATGTGAATGAATGAATGAATGACATCTACAATTGTCTTTAAATGAGTTCGAGAAGATGGAGAGGTCTGAGCCCATCCATTCATCCATCATCCATAATCCATCATCCATTCATCCATCCATCCAACCATCATCCATCAAACATCATCCATCCATCATCTATACATCCATCATCCATTCGTCCATCATCCATCCATCCAAACATTATCCATCAATCATCATCCATCCATCCAAACATCATCCATTTATCACCATCTATCATCCATACATCCATCTATAATCCATCATCCATCCATCCATCATCCATCATCCCATCATCCATCCATCCAAACATCATCCATTTATCACCATCTATCATCCATACATCCATCATACATCCATCTATAATCCATCATCCATCCATCCATCATCCATAATCCATCATCCATTCATCCATCCGTCAACCATCAGTCATCCATTCATCCATCATCCATCC
>NC_056520.1:8724835-8726154 GCF_014905685.2 Nematolebias whitei | reverse complement strand
ATCATCCATCCAACTATCATCCATTCATCATCCATTCATACATACATCATCTGTCATCATCCAGCATCATCCTTCCATCATCCATCCATCCATTCATCCATCATCTATCTATCCATCAATTCATCTATCTATCCATCAATCCATTTGTCCATCATCATTCATCCTTCCATCCAACCAATCATCTATCATCCATCATCCATCCATCATTCATCCATCATCCATCCATCCATCATCTGTCAGCCATCCATCATCCATCCATCCATCCCAACATAAAGCCCAACTTGGTTCCACATGGACCACACAGCAGTGTACAATGACTTATAGCACACAGTCACCACCATTAATCACTGGGAGGGCACGCGTTTCAGCTTTAGCCTGTTAGCGTTCCTGTTAGCTTCAGAGCTAACATTTTAAACATCACAAGGGGATCATGTTTGATTGTTTTGACCCATATTTCCTGCATAATGGCATAAAGACTAATGCAAAATATAATTTAATTGTCACACCTGAAGACTTTTGTTGCCTTGACTCCTTGTGTTTAGTCTCAACTGTGACCCAAAAAGGAAGAAGCAGGTAAAGATAATGGACGGATGAAACCTAAAAGGCATTGCAATGGTAAAATAACGACGCCGTCAAGTGAAAAATGTAATAAACGCGTACACCGTTTTAAGTTTTTAGGTGTTCTCGTGTCACAAACAACAACTTTTAGTAGAACAGAGAAAAAAGAACATATTAAGGCCAACAAGTGCATGTAGTCAGAGCTCCCTTTAATCATTTGAGAAGACTCTCAACTACTTCCACAACAAATTTTAGCTCAATACTCATAAAAACGGACGTACTTAAAGTTCATTTTTTGTCCAAGAAGGTCAGTAGTTTATTTTCTTGATTCCAGTTGACGCCACTGCATCCATGGTCCAGTGAGTTTCTTTGAAATCCATCCAGTGGCTCGCAGAATATTTTACTAACACGCACTCCCGACGTGGGATTTGTTGTCGTGGCAGAACTTTATAAAAGTGATGTATCATTGTTAAAACACATCAACGCAGTTAAGAAGACTAAACAAATGTGATGTTATTTGCTTCTGTTAAACCTTAAAACCCTAAAAACGTGTCTCGGGCTGACGTCACCTAAACTGCAAGAATGATCAGGGAGGAGTTTTAACCCTGTTGCTGGAAGAAAAGCATCTTACCTGCTTCAGCTTTACCCAGAGCAACCTTTATTCTCCTCTCTGCTACCTTCAACAACAACTCAAAGTCCATGGCTCAGACAAACACACATGGAAACCCAGTTCCTTTCCTTTAAGTCGGGGGGGGGGGGGG
>NC_056520.1:8723338-8724735 GCF_014905685.2 Nematolebias whitei | reverse complement strand
GGGGGGGGGGGCTCAGACATGTACAGCAACACTCACCACGGGTCGGACTGATACGGCGATTGTGTCATGCAGAGCTGTCATCGGGCTAAAGGTTAACGCCGACGACTAAAAGTCAGCTCAAGTGTATGTGAGGGAGAGGAAGAACAAAGGGATGAAGAGGAGGGGGGGACACCAGGAACTGACGCCTTATAACCGTTAAAGGTGACGTTTGAAAGGATTAAGACGTGTTTTTATGCGGGCCGTCTAAAAGAATCCGAGCGCTCCTCTGCTTCTTATCATTCAGTCGGTGAAGATTCTTATCGGCGTCTTCCATGTGGCGCTAGGTTCTAAGAGGCCTCGAAAAGAAAAGAATAAAAAAAACACTCCGCCTTTCATGGCAAGTACCCTGCACATAACCCCAACCACCTCCACGACACACGTCGTTTCCGGTTCACTGCATCATTTGAAAAAAAAACCTTGATTTGTGACCTTGACCTCAAAGCTGGGGTGATACAAAGGTTACGTGACATGCCGTGTAATTGTGGCAGCGATTTGCAGCAAGTTTTGTTCAATTATCTTGAGTGGATTTGAAGTTAAGCTCCATATAACAAAAGACTTGGTTTTAACTTTGACCTTGATTTGTGACCTTGACCTTTGAGCTGGGGTGATAAGATTATGTGACATGCTGTCTAACTGTGATAGCGAGTTGTAGCAAGTTTTGTTACATTACCTTGAGTGGATCAGAAGTTAAATTGTGGAAAAGCAAAGACCTGCTTTTAACTTTAACCTTGATTTGTGACCTTGACCTTAGAGCTGGAGCCGTCTAATTGTGGTAGTGATTTGAAGCAAGTTTTGTTAAATTTTCTTGAGGGGATCAGAAGTTAAGTTCTGGATAAGCAAAGACCTGGTTTTAATTTTGACCTTGATTTGTGACTTTGACCTTGGAGCTGGAGTGATAAAAGGTTACGTAGCATGCTGTCTAATCTAGCGATTTGTAGCAAGTTTTGTTAAATTATCTTGAGTGGATCAAACTTTAAGTTCTGAACAAGCAAATACCTGGTTTTACTTTTGACCTTGATTTGTGACCTTGATCTTGGAGCTGAGGTGATAAGAAGATTACAAGACGTGCCATCTAATTGTGGTAGCGATTTGAAGCAAGTTTTGTTCAATTATCTTGAGTGGATTTGAAGTTAAGCTCCATATAACAAAAGACTTGGTTTTAACTTTGACCTTGATTTGTGACCTTGACCTTTGAGCTGGGGTGATAAGATTATGTGACATGCTGTCTAACTGTGATAGCAATTTGTAGCAAGTTTTGTTACATTACCTTGAGTGGATCAGAAGTTAAATTGTGGAAAAGCAAAGACCTGTTTTTAACTTTAACCTTGATTTGTGACCTTGACCTTAGAGCTGGAGCC
>NC_056520.1:8720981-8723328 GCF_014905685.2 Nematolebias whitei | reverse complement strand
GGAGCCGTCTAATTGTGGTAGTGATTTGTAGCAAGTTTTGTTAAATTATCTTGAGTGGATCAAACTTTAAGTTCTGAACAAGCAAATACCTGGTTTTAATTTTGACCTTTATTTGTGACCTTGATCTTAGAGCTGGGGTGATAAGATTAAAAGACATGCCATCTAATTGTGGTAGCGATTTGTAGCAAGTTTTGTTAAATTATCTTGAGTGGATTTGAAGTTAAGTTCCAGATAAGTAAAGACCTGGTTTTGAGTTTGACCTTGATTTATGATCTTGACATCAGAGCTGGGCTGATAAAATGATTACATGACATGCCATCTAATTGTGGTAGTAACTTGTAGAAAGTTTTGTTAAATTATCTTGAGTGGATCAGATGTTAAGTTCCGGAAAAGCAAAAACCTAGTTTTAACTTTGACCTTGATTTGTGACCTTGACCTTGGAGCTGGGGCAATGAGATTTGTATGCAACACTGTCTGTTTATGATGCATATGTAGATGAAGTATCTTGAGTGGACTGGGCGGGACAAGAATAAGTTTATGGACGGACGGAGACTTTACCATAAATATGTTACGACTTTGGACGGGCGTATAAAAACTCATTTTCTCTCAAAACAATAAAAAGTTATCAACAAGTTTAACATAAACACCAGAGGTATTTTTTTAATTTCTTGTTATTTCCAACTACAAATCCAAGTCGGGACAAGCAAAGCATTTCTCCAAGAGCCCCAGACACAGGGCTTCAACTACTTCCTACCAGAGTGAAAATTATTAAATACATATCACCTGTGACTAAATTTACCATTTTGCATTCCAGTCAAGGAAAAAAGCAAAAAATGTCCCTTTTCTGACAATAGAAGCTTAATGTAGCAGTATTTTCACAAACTCTTTAACAAGTTTTCAGTTGATCTAAAATGCTGAGTTCTGATGAGAGATAGAAAGAGATCAGAGATCGGGATGGACCGAATCATCTTGTTGAGCAGCGATATCTTGCAGATTTTCTTGTTTCTTGTGGATCATGCTCTTCGTGAAGAGCAGAAAATCCGGCCTCAGTGGCTCAGTGGTTGAACATGATGAACTTTACTGTACATTTAGGTTGGAACGAAACAGCTCTTAAGAGCACTATTGTTCACTTTACTGGCTCTCAGACTGTAGGTTTACATGTGGTTCCTAGAGTTTCCAAAAGTAGAATAACAGGCAAGCTCCTCTCTTGTGGAACCAACTTCCAGTTTTTGTCTGGCTGACAATTTGTCTACTTTAAGACCAGACTAAAGACTTTCCTTTTTGATAAATCCTAAAGTTAGGATCAGACTGGGTTTTCTGAGCTATCCTTTACTTCTACTGCTATAGGTTTACACGGCTGGATGACAAACTGACTACATTTCCTCACTCTACTGCCATCTTTACTTGCTCTACTCTACCTGTTTGTATTTGTACATAACTATTTATATTATTAACATGTTTTCTTTGTCTTTTTTTCCCATAGAACCTACACCTTGATCATAGAAACTACACCTGGGCCACAGAAACTACACTTGGACCATAGAAATGACACCAGGACCATAGAAACTACACCTGGACCGTATAAACCACAACTGGACCATAGGAAATACACCTGGACCATACAAACCACACCGGGACCATAGAAACTACACATGGACCATAGAAACTCTACCTACAATATAGAAACAACACCTGGACCATAGAAACTATATCAGGGCTATAGAAACCACACCTGGACTATAGGAACTACTCCTGGAAAGTAGGAACAATACTTGGACCAAATAAACTACATCTGGACCATAGGAACTACATATGGACCATAAAAACCATGCTTGGCCCATAGAAAACATATCTGGACCATAGAAACTACACCTGGGCCATGAAAACTACACCTGGACAATGGAAAGTACACCAGGACCATGGGAACTACACCTGGACCATAGGAACTTCACCTGAACAATATAAGGCACAACTGGACCATAGAAACCATACCATAAACATAGAGACTACACTTGCACCATAGAAACTACACCTGGACCATAGAAACCACACATGGACCATAAGAACCACACCTGAACCATATAAATTACACCTGGACCATAGAAACCACACATGGACCATAAGAACCACATCTGAACCATATAAATGACACCTGGACCATATAAACTATATCTGAACTATAGAAACATCATCTAGACCATAGAAACTACATCTGAGCCATATAAACCACACCTGGACTAGGAACTACACCTGGACTGTAGGAACAAAACTTGGACCATAGAAACTATGCCTGGGCCATATAAACTACACCTGGCCCATAGGAACTACACCAAGACCACATAAACTA
>NC_056520.1:8720529-8720971 GCF_014905685.2 Nematolebias whitei | reverse complement strand
GCCCATAGGAACTACACCAAGACCACATAAACTATACCTGGCCCATAAAAACTACACCTGCCCATATAAACTACACTTGGACCATAGGAACTACATCTGGACCATATGAACTACACCTTGCCCAAATATACTACACCTAGCCCATATAAGCTACACATAGACCATAAAAACTACACCTGGCCCATAGAAACTACAATTGGACCATAAAAACTACACCTAGACTAAATAAACTACACCTGGCCCATAGGAACTACACCTGGACCATAGGAATCGCACCTAGATTCTCTTTAGTGTGGAAAAGCAGTGTGTCCGTGACAGCCTTTGAAATGCTGGTTTACTAGTGTATGATAAGCCAAAACATTACGACCGTCACCACTCAGCTTTTCATACTCATTTTAAACTTCTAAACTTCATGTTTTCCACAAGTTTTCACTTTAACCTT
>NC_056520.1:8713650-8720429 GCF_014905685.2 Nematolebias whitei | reverse complement strand
TATATATCAGAGTGAGCTCTGTTTCTCCATCGCCACTTTGGAACGTCTTCAAATGTTATTAGCCTTTCAACTTGCAAACCTCCACATGTGCCTCTTAGAACAACGTTTATGAAACACCACACGGCTTTTGGCCCGTTCCAGCAAAGTCAATGTACAGTTTTTTAGAGTTCTGTTTATATAAGATGACCTTCGTGACGTTACAGTTTGTTCGTGTGACATCCGTGATGAGTTCAGGCGAAAAAATGCAAAGTCGTCCTTCTGCAGACTCAGTGTGTTTGGACAACGAGGCCATGAGCTAATGAGCGCACGCACTTCTAAGCCAAACCCCCCCAAGGGTGGCTTTGGAGGACACATGTCACCGTGACTGTCGCGGTTCTGTCCACTCATCATCTCTGAACAACAAACAGCACACAACTCAAAACGGGAAAATGCAAACCGAGGGAGGAACAGCCACCGAGTCACTTCCCTGCAGGTCGTTCTGACCCGGTCCAACTCGTAGAATTAAACCTGAAACTAGAAATACAATCTAAATACAGTAGGTTTGAATGACTTGTGTGTGCGGTTTTTACTTCCTGGAACAGATGTGAGCTGGCACAACCCCCCACTGCTCTACTCCAGGGTTTAAATAAAACATAAAGCCTTAATGGCAACGCTCCAAAGGAGGGTTCCATCAAGAAGAAGTGCGTGCGTCCAGAAAAACAAGCAGCATTCGGCTTCAGCTCCCAACTCGAACAAGCCCATGTCCCTCGTCTCTGAGGGATTTGAACAGTGAGCGTTTGTATTTTTGGAGATGAGTGGGTTTTTTTTTTTTTTTCTGGACTGGAACTAAACAGAGAATGAATTAAACTGAAATGTTTGTGATGCAAGATATTCAAGTGGGGAGGAGTTTCACTGAAGAACAGAAGGAGGCGTTTGTTTCTCTTGTCAGAGGCAGAGCAGAGTGATGGACCACAGAGAGTAGAGGGGGCAATTTTATCCATCACCAGGGGTGGAGCCAGGGGGTGGCCATTGGTGGTCTTGGCCAGTGTAGCTTATGCTTTGATCTGACAATTACTTGAGGAAACTAAAAGTTTAAGCTATATAAAAACTAGAAATAAGTTTCTTCAGATGATCAGGGTGGTTGGTTTACACACACACACGTTCTTGTAAACATGCTTTTTGGGGACTCTGCATTGACCCATTCCTTTTCTTTAGCCTATCTCTGACCTTTACGCTAAATCTAATCATTACTAGTACATGCCTAACCCTAACCCATGTGCAATTCACACCTTAGTCCTAAACCTAACCTCTAACCCCCCCAACGAGACTTCTCCTTATGGGGACTTGGCTTTGGTCCCATAAAGAGCAGTTGGTTCCCACAAAGCATGATTTTTTTTGTCAAATCTGTCCCTACAAGGTAAACTGAAACAAAAACACTTGTATCTTCCGTGGGTGGGGTGGAGACGGCGACACGTCTGTGCAGGGCGACAGGTCTGTGCAGGGCGACAGGTTTTTTTGGGGGAGGGGGGGGCAACCATGGGAGAAACAGCTGAGAGAAACGGGGCGCTAACTGTAGGTTTTTAGCTAGCGCATCTGTAATGCACACTGCTAGCTTAGCGCTATTATTATTATTCCATCCATCCATCCATTCCTCTATGGATCTATCTGTGGATCCATTAAACCATCCAGCTATCTTTGGATCCATCCATCCATCTATGAATCTAGCCATGAATCGATCCATTCATCCATCCATCCATGCATCAATCCAGCCATCTATCCTTGGATCCATCCATCCATTTATGGATCCATTTGTGGATCCATCCATCCGTCCATCTATAGATCTATTCGTGGATCCATCCATTCATCCATGGATTTATCCATCTGTGGATCCATCCATCCATCCATCCATCCATCTGTGGATTCATCCATCTATGTATGGATCTATTTGTGGATTCATCCATCCATCCATCTATGGATCTATCCGTGGATCCATCCATCCATCCATGGATCCATATATGGATCTATCTGTAGATCCATCCATCCATCCATCTGTAGATCCAGCCATCCATCCATCCATCTGTGGATCTATCCATTCATCCATCTAGCCATCTATCCTTGGATCCATCCATCCATCTATGTATCTATACATGGATCAATCCATCCATCCAGCCATCTATCCTTGGATCCATCCATCCATCTATGGATCTATTTGTGGATCCATCCATTCATCCATCCATCTATGGATCTATCTGTGGATCCATCCATCTATCCTTGGATCCATCCATCCATCCATCCATCCATCCATCAATCTATGGATCTATCTGTATCCATCCATCTGTGGATCCATTCATCCATCCATCCATCCATCCATCTGTAGATCCATCCATCCATCCATTCATCTGTATTTAGGTGTCAAACTGATACTCCCGACTGTTTAAGCCTTTATTTTCGGGCATTTGAAGCAGAAATAAATCCTGTTTCACTGTTTTATATCGGCAGACTAAGCTGGCTGAAATGAAGAGTGTTCTGGAAGATTGTTTGATGGTTTGTGGCTGAGCGGCAGCTCTCCAAGGTGCTGAACTCAATCTCCAAACTCCAAGGAACAACTCCATCCATCCATCCATCCATTTTCTTTACCCGCTTATTCCATTTTGGGTCACGGGGGTCGCTGGTGCCCATGTCCAGCAATCACTGTGTGAGGGGCGGGGTACACCCTGGACGGGTCGCAAGTCCATCACAGGGCCACATAGAAACAAACGAGACAAACAACCATTCACTCTCTCACTCACACCTAGGGACAATTTAGAGTTACCAATCAGCCTAACATGCATGTTTTTGGACTGTGGGAGGAAACCGGAGTACCCGGAGAAAACCCACGCATGCACGGAGAGAACATGCAAACTCCACCCAGAAAGGCCCCTGGACCGGGGTTTGAACCAAGGACCTGCTCACTGAGAGGCAGCAGCTCTACCAGTTGCGCCACCGTGCTGCCCAAGGAACAACTCATCGTAGCCAAAAACTTTGCTGCCACTTCAAAACCAAGTTTGGGTTTCTGCAGCTGCTAACAGCAGGCGAGCTCTGTCCAGCATCACCGTGATGATAAGGGATGCAGAGAACATCTGGTGGAGCACCAAGCGGACCTCTCGGTTTGGTCTTGGTCTGTTCGAGGACCAAGCGGAGGAGACGAGCAGCTTGGATGAAGGAGGAAAAGTTGCGGCAGACTGAGGTGAGGTCATGCAGGGCTGCATCCTGCCTCTGGAAAGTCTGATAATAAGTTTGCAACCCCCCCCCCCCCCTCCTCCACCCCCATCACCTCCCTGTAGACAAGTGACTGCAGAGAACTCACCAGTTGGGTTCTTGTTCTTCTTGAGGCTCCTGCCACAAAGACACTGCAGCATATGCGATCCTTTGCAGAAAAGCTTGTTCCAAATAAACCGCATGGATGTGGCCGAGGAGGAGGAGGAGGAGGAGGAGGAGAAGGAGGAGGAGGTGGGGGTAGAGAGGAGCTCCGGATGCGGCAGCCTAATAAAGCTCACCCACCGCATGGGGGCTGGGACGCCCCCCTGTTTGCATGCCAGCAGAGCCGGACAGCCGTCGGGCTCAGTCCGGAGGAGCTGCGCCCCCCCGATGTGCACCATAGACAGGAGCACGAGCAGGAAGCCCGGCTCCTCGCCCGCGCGCAGCCCAGAGACCACCAACCGCACGCACGCCGCGTCGACGTCGCCCCCGCGCGGCTGGAAAAGCGCGGCCGCTGCGGCGGCTCTCTCCTCCTCGGCTGCGGAGGAGCGGGGGCTGCCTCCGCACGCCCGCCGCGACTTCAAGAACCCGCGAGCGCACCTCCTCTCCGACTGGCGTGGGGAGCCGCGCGGAGCGGGGCGCGGAGCGGAGGACGCGCATGCGGCGGCGCTAGCGCGAAGTCGGCGGGACGCGGCAGCGGTGGGCTTGTGCACAAAAAACCATTGCATATTAGTGAGGGAGGGGGGCGGGAGTCCAGTCAGTCAGGAGGGGGGGACCTGCCGGGTGTCAGTCAGCAAGTCAGAGAGTACCGCAGCAGGGGCGGGGGTGGGGGCTCCTCTCCAAACACACGCTGGACCAGCGCTGCTTCTGTTCTTTGTCCGTGCGTGTGCGCGCGCGCGACACTGGAGCGGCCAGACTGCGCTCTTCAAAAAAGTCCCGCAGATTTTTGGAGCCTTTCTCTCCTCACTTCTCAAGAATCCCGAAGCTCCGATGCGCCACGACGCTGCCTCCTCCTCCTCCTCTCCTCCTCCTCCTCCTCCTCTCCTCCTCCTCCTCCTCCTCCTCCTCCTGAGGAGGAACCTCCAGGGATGAGGCCCGGTCCACTTCAGGAACTTGCTGGGAGGCGCTCCGGTTCCGACCCTCGGGCCTCGCAGTCTCCGGCGGGTCTCAGAACCGACCTGCGGACCCGTGAGGCGCGAGGAGCTCCCAGTTCCATCGAACACCTGTTCCGGTTCGAAACTTCACAATAAAAGACAGATAGAGAGATCCTCCTTGTCAGGGGCGGAGCAAGAGAGGGGTGGACGTGGTGCCCGGAAACTGATTGGCCACCCCATTTGATTGACAGTCAAGAGCCTTCAGCTGGAATATAATACAAAGTGACGTTGAAAATAATTATTTGATATAAAATGCACATTAAATAAAATGTCAAATGTAAATGTGCTGAATTCTTAGGCCTTCTCTGCAGGACTAGAAGGCCCTGAGGTGTTTTATAACATGCATTTTGGTTAAATACAATCTCCAGAGTATTTCAGGAATAAGTCTCCTGTGTGCTTGAGTTTGTGGGTCATAACTTTAAAGTAGAGGGGGGGACCCATGCCTTGGTGATGACTACAGTGATGTAGTGTGGGGGGAGGGGGTTGCTATAAAAAGAGAAATGCATGGGTTATGAAAATGGTCAAAAATGTACGATCTTTAGGTAACAGGAGGGCGAAACAAAATTATTTTCTTTATTTCAGGTGCAAAAGATGCAACAAAAAGGGCCTTATCCCCCCTTACATAGAAGTCTAGCTCCGTCACTGCTTCTCACGCAGATGGATTTATTTTGTCTGGCTCAAATAAAGAGAGTTTTTGTTTTGAGCATTTAAAATAAAGCAGCGTTGTTATAAAAACGTCCTTGTTTTTTGGTTAAAATAGGCCAGAAAGTAAACTTCAGATAAATTAATTACTTTTATTTAACTATGTGCCAAAACTTTAAAAAGTGAATAATGATAATAAAAAAAACTGTATCTTGTTAAAAAAAAAGAAACTGGTGTTTTAAGAAATCATCCATGCAAGCAATCTTGAGTGCTGGGTCTGCTCTTATTTTGAAGTCATAAAGCCACTTCCGGCATTCTTGTGCATCTTTGCTGCAGAGAGAAGCGCTCCCAGTTAGTGTAGACACGTGGTTCCCACACTTGATACAATCACACAGCCAACATTTTTTGTGGGGTGGGAGGACACCAGCAGGTGGAGGTAAACAAAAACAAACATGTTTGTTTGTTTGTTTTCCTGCCCCTGAAGAGCTGATTTGACCCGAAAACCGAATGATGCTCCTGTTAATCCACCTGTTGCTGCTCCACATCTAGTCTGATTAAAGCTGGTTTTGCTTGGTGTTGAGGGTCCAGATGAACCAGGAAGTGGGTCTCCATGCGGTTTCTGGACTCCTCAAGGTCTTGTCTCGGTGGTGGACTGCAGGGTTTGAAGCTGAGGGCTGCTGCGGCTGAATCGGCACACTGCAACACACAGGGGCGCCACTAAAGGGGGGTCAGAGTGGACAATGGCCACCTCTAAAAAACTGGTGGACCCCCCTATAGTCAGACAGTTTTATCTTTTTGAGGCTCAAGCTTTTGCTTGGTGTGCGTTTAAAGTTTCCTCGAGGTCAGATTGGAAAAAACAACAACGTATAAACTTTTTTTTAATTGTTTTTGTTTTGTTTTTTTGGGGGGGAGGCATTACCAATTAAACATTAAACACATTATTATCATTAAACATTTTCATTAGAGTCTACTCTACTTTGTAAGAACATAGTTCCCGTAAAACTCATAAAAGTAACTTGATTGTCATAAAAGTTTTATTCAAATTAAAGTTTGAGATTTGGCTTTTTATGGAAGACAAAACAAATGTAAGGACAGTTTATGTGTTTGTTGTTAAATTCTAGATGAAATAAGCATCTCGATGCAGATTACTGTAACTAATATTACATATTATGAATATTATCATCATCGTGTATCATACAAAACTGTCCAGTATTAAAGCTCGCAGGTAGTTTTATGTATGTGTGTTTGCTAATAAAATATATTGGATGAATTTTGGTCAACCTAATCAATATTTGCTTGTTATACCTTGAGAGGTAAAGTTGATGGAGGCTAAAACAAAAGGCAGAGTTGCTGATGCTCAGACCGACAGGAAGAAGAAAAATAACTTCAGGAGTCGTTTTGTCCTCCTGAGGAGCTAAAAAAAAAAAGTTCTGATCAACTAAAATCTCTTTCTTGTAGGTTTATTTTAAAGTGTGGATGCACAACAAGGAATTTGATTTTTTTTGTGTGTCTTTAGTTGAATTTAGTGTAGCGGTGTCATATTCTGAGATGTTTCTCCATCACATCTAACTTGAACTGGATCAGTGATTGATGGCTTCTGCAGAACAAGACGAGGTGATTCAAGCATTGAATCGTGTGATGGAGCAGAAAAACAAGTCAAATATGCAGGATAGTGGTCCTCCAGGATCGGACACCAGTGCTCTAAAACCTCCAGGATAGAGGTCCTCCAGGATCGGACACCAGTGCTCTAAAACCTCCAGGATAGTG
>NC_056520.1:8708501-8713250 GCF_014905685.2 Nematolebias whitei | reverse complement strand
ATGCCAGCATGCGCAATTAAATATGTCAATATTGTACATACTGTTAATAATTTTAAAGTATTAATTCAGAAAAAAAGTGCATTTAGTTAAAACGATATGTACACGAATATATAAACAAATACAATTCAGAACTTCATCCACTTTCCCTGATCTTCAATCTTATTTCAAACTGAAGCAACATGGATAAAATCTTTGCAGGAGAAATAGACTTTTCAGACAATTAATTAAATGTGACCACCACAGGGGGCAGTGTCGCTCTGACCGGCTGCGATTTTAGGAAACGAAGAAGAAGAACTAGTCCAGTTCGACGCATGCGCAGTTTAATGTCCGGCTGCCGTTAACACCGGGTAATCGACTTTATTAACTAAAGTAATAATGCTGTTTTAATAATTAAAATAGTAGCTTTTGTTCTTTTTGTATTTTGATGTTTATCCCTTTTAAATTGTGTTATTGTCTGTATGTTTGTTCGCAGTTTGTTCTTTGTTATGGAGAGATGCTGTAGGTAGGAAGAACTAAACGGCTACTACTACTAGCAACTTTTTTATTTATTTTTTGCCTGAAACTTGACGTAGTGCCTTACAAAAATGACTTAAATGCATATATGTTTAACTTTAAGGTAAAAGTAAAGCCTTTGTTATGAATGACGCAGTTTTATTTCGCTGATAATGCTCACTCATCGTGTGTGCCTTGATTCAAATTTCCGCCAAACTCCATTCAAATATTGCCCAATTTAAGAAATCCCTGCTTGTTTGACCAGGACATCAAGCAATTCCAACAAATCTTTTTGACAGAGATCTTTTTCAAGTATTCGGTTTTAAGTTAGAAGTAAAACAACGAGTTTTAATGTAAATTTTAAACTCTTAAGCACGTGGCGTATATGCATTTGCATGTGCTTCTTTGACGGCGTGGCTCTTTTCTGTTTTCACTTTTATTCAGGAGAATCTTATGCACCCTTTAAATAGATTATAAGCTCCATTGCTTATGCAGACACGTAGAACTGTTCCAAGTGCCATTTCTGGTCATATCTCAAGAAACTGAGAAGAAAAAAAACGTGTTTCTCACTGAAAACTTGTGTTCTTACGTTTCATTCAAAGCGTCAGCAGGGATGGTTCTGGTCCTTGCTCCTCGCCTCCACCAGCCTCACCTCCTCCTCCTAACGTCCTTCCTTCCCCTCACCATCCAGTGTCTCCTTCCCAGACTCCCCCTCCTCCTCCTCCTCGTCACCACCTACAACAGCTGGGCTCTGCAGGAGCCATGGTAGACGTCAGCAAGTGGCCCCTGTTCACGGTGCTGAGCAGCGAGGAGCGAGCCGCGGTCCGACAGGCCTGCGTCTTCGGGACGTCGGCCAACGAAGCCATCTACGTCACTCGTGCGAACGAGGTGTGTGAAACGCTCGCCGTCCGGTAATCCTTTTGTGTTGATAGGAGTTTTCATTGGACGTTTTGTGTCGTCAGATGTTTGCGTTCGGCTTGAACTGCAGCGGCTGCCTTGGAACTGGAGACGGCGCGAGCGCCATTGTGCCCAAGAGACTGGACTTCCTGAGGAGAAAGAAGGTGGTCAGTTTCAGCTACGGCAGCGGACCTCATGTGTTGTTAGCCACAGAAGGCAAGCTATTCTCCCGTACCGCCAGCTAGTTGAAGCAGCTGGTTTATAACTTCTAATGGCGGGCAGGCGTCTTTGTGCAGGCGGTCATCTGTTCGCCTGGGGGCACAACGGTTACAGCCAGCTGGGGAACGGCTCCACCAACTCCAGCCTCTCCCCGGTGTCCATCACGGCCAACCTGCAGAACCTGAAAGTGACCGAGGTGGCATGCGGCTCGCACCATTCTCTAGCTCTCACTCTGGAGGGAGACGTAAGTGTTTAATTTGATCTTTTTGCATTTCGTTTACTGGTTTAGAAACTGTATTATTGCATTTTTTTTCTCTCTGTAATCTATGTAAACTTTAGCTAAAGGAGAGTTTAAAGTGTTTTCTTTTAAGTCTTTCAGCACATGACAGGTGTGTAACTGGTTCCTACATCCCGGTAGGTTTTTGCGTGGGGGTATAATAACTGTGGCCAGGTGGGCTGCGGCTCCACAGCCAACCAGCCGTACCCCAGGAAGGTCACCGGCTGCCTGCAGGGGAAGACCGCAGTGGGCGTCTCGTGTGGACAGACCTCCTCCATCGCTCTGGTGGACAACGGCGAGGTAAAGGAGGTTTTTATTTGGTCATCTTAAGGAATCTGAACTCCACGACAGGTTGTTTTGTCTTGTTAGGTTTACAGCTGGGGCTCCAACGGGAATGGGCAGCTAGGTATTGGGACTAATGGAAACCAGCTGTGTCCTTGCCGCCTTGCTGAGCTCCAAGGGAAGTGCATTCAGCAGGTGAGACACCAAATGGCCTCACTCGATTTTATTCAATTCAGTTTATTTATATATCACCAAATCACAACAAAGTTGTCTCAGGGCACTTTACAGAAACATTCACATACAGAAAAGCCAATTAGTAGTTCTCTATCTAAGGATTATCTGTTAGATCACGGTCTGGATGTTTATGAAGCATTTACTCTATTGCAATCCATTTTTCTGTGATCCATTTTTCTGTGATCCATTTTTCTGTGATCCATTTTTCTTCTATACGTTTTTCTGCGCGACTCTTGTCCCCCAGTTTTTTGTGCTATTTCAACAAATCATAAATTAAAACGTTCGGCTCTTCCAGGACAATCCTGCTGTGACTTTTGGTATTGGTGCAGCTTTAGCTTTTTGAAATATTTAGCCTGTTTTGCCATTTTTTTTCCCTTAAAGAAAATGAATTGAGCTCATTTTACATCCTTCAAATCTTTAGATGTGTTTACAACCTTTAACTGCTCCTTTCACATTTTGTTCTGCTTCAGCTTCTTTCTGCAAATTTAAACTGTTTTTCAGCTACTTTCAGCTAATTTCTGCTGTTTTGCTCCTTTCAAGATTATTTCTGCTAACTACATTTTTATCCTTCTAACTTCTTTCTGCTAATTTCAGTTTATTATGTTCCTTTCAGCTTATTTCTGCAAGCTTCAACATTTTCTGCTGTTTCAGCTACTATTTAGCTGTTTGTATGCTAATTTTAGCTTTTTCAGGTAATTCCATGTGTTTTGCACTCCTTTCAACTTTTTTCAGCCTATTTCAGCTTTCTTCTGCTAATTTAAGCTTTTTCTACATTTTCAGCTACTTTTTAGCTGTTTTTTGCTAAACTTAGTTTTTTCAGCTAATTCCACATTTTTTAGCTCATTTCAACTCCTTCCACCTCTTTCTGGTAATTTAAGCTTCTTTCTGCCGTTTCAGCTAGCTTTTTAGCTGTTTTTGTTGTAAACTAAACTTTTTCAGCTAATTCCACATTTTTAGCTCATTTCAGCTCCTTCCACCTCTTTCTGGTAGTTTAAGCTTTTTTCTGCTTTTCAGCTACTTTTCAGCAGTTTTGTGCTAAACTTAGCTTTTTCAGCTAATTCCACTTTTTTTAGCTCATTTCAGCTCCTTCCACCTCCTGGTAGTTTAAGCTTCTTTTTGCCTTTTCAGCTACTTTCAGTTACTTTTGAGCTGTTTTGTGCTAAACTTAGCTTTTTCAGACAATTCCACTTTTTTTTTTTAGCTCATTTCAGCTCCTTCCACCTCCTTCTGGTAGCTTAAGCTTCTTTCTGCCCTTTCAGCTACTTTTCAGCTATTTTCTTTTGCTAAATTCCTAATTTTTGCGCTCATTTCTGCTTATTTAAACCTAATTCAGCAAACTTTTTTTTCTTTCTGCTTTCTTCTGCTAATTTAGGCTTGTTCTTCCATTGTTTTTAGCTAATTTTAGCTGTTTTTCCGCAAGCTCTTCAACAATAAGCAAGCATTCACACAGCATTTTCGCAGGAAATGTAATTCCTCTAGTTATTTATTTATTTTACTGCAAAGCTGTGCAACACAGTCAGCTCTTGTCTGTTTTCCAGGTCGTCGCGGGCTACGCACACTGCCTGGCGCTGACGGATGAAGGGCTGCTGTACGCCTGGGGAGCAAACGCTTATGGGCAACTGGGAACCGGCAGCAAGAGCAACCACCTGAGTCCTGTGCAGATCATGGCCGACAAGGAGAGGTGTGGTGAAGACTGACCCTTCCTGCTTCCTGTCTTTGTTCCGTCACCGCAGTTCAACCCTAAACGGGCATTTCTTGTTTCGGTGTGTGAATGCGTGACCGCGCCTCTTCTTCTGCAGGGTCGTGGAAGCTGCAGCCTGCCACTCTGCGCACACTTCTGCAGCCAAGACGCAGAGCGGAAAGGTACGCAGCTTTGCATTGTTGGCAATTTGATCCTACGTTAGCTCATTTTGAAACGGACAGTTTTTTTTAAAGGATTTTTGATCAGAAAAAGTTTTTTTTTTGTTTGTTTTTAAGTGGATTGTCAAATTTTTAGGAAAGACGGATGTGTTTTGTTTTTATCCCTTCGTAAACTTTCTCTCATCCCGCCCATAACTTCATCCGTTCGAGATAATTTAACAAAGCATAACACACCAGCAACGCACGGCCTGCTGTGTAATTTTTTTCATCACCCCAGCTCTAAGGTCAAGGTCACAAATCAACAGGACCATGCTGCTAGTTGGACCATGCTGCTAAAGGGACCACGCCGCTAGCAGGACCATGCTGCTAATGGGACCACACCGCTAGCAGGACCATGCTGCTGAAAACCTCACTGCTAACATTACCATGCTGCTGGTGGTGCCACGCTGCAAACAGGACCACGCTGCAAACAGGACCACGCTGCAAAC
>NC_056520.1:8703051-8708491 GCF_014905685.2 Nematolebias whitei | reverse complement strand
CCACGCTGCAAACAGGACCACGCTGCAAACAGGACCACGCTGCAAACAGGACCACGCTGCTAACGGGACCATGCCGCTAATGGGACCATGCTGCTGAAAACCTCACTGCTAACATTACCATGCTGCTGGTGGTGCCACACTGTAAACAGGACCACGCTGCTAATGGGAAGACGCCGCTAATGGGACCACACTGCTAGCGGGACCACACCGCTAGCGGGACCACGCCGCTAATGGGACCATGCTGCTGAAAACCTCACTGCTAACATTACCATGCTGCTGGTGGTGCCACACTGTAAACAGGACCACACTGCAAACAGGACCACGCTGCAAACAGGACCACGCTACAAACAGTACCATGCCGCTAACGGGACCACGCTGCTAACGGGACCGTGCTGCTAATGGGACCATTCCAACCTCACTGCTAACAGGACCACGCTGTTAACTGTAACAGTGTTTTTATAACCGTTTTTTATTTTAATTGCTTTTTATTGTTTATATGTTTGTTTAAAATGGGTCTCTCTTGTAAATGAGTCCTGGTGACTCAGCGAGACTAACCCGTACAAATCAAGGTTGAATAAATAAATAAATGTTGTGAATCCTTTGGCAGGTGTACATGTGGGGTCATTGTCGGGGCCAGCCCGTCGCCCTGCCCCACCTGACGCACTTCAGCACCACCGACGACGTCTTCGCCTGCTTCGCCACGCCCTCTGTGATGTGGCGCCTCCTGTCCGTGGGTATGACCACAGCAAAGTTTCCCAGGGATTTTGGTTTTACTGATATTTTGTCGTCCAAGCGGCGGAGGGACGAGCGGTGAAGCGTCTCATTTTATTTCAGAGCACGATGACTTCGTGACGGTGTCCAGGGCTCTCAGGAAGGAGTTCGACAGCCCAGATACGGCGGATTTGACATTCAGCGTCGATGGAAAATGCATTCACGTTCACAAAGCCGTGCTGAAAATAAGGCATGCTTTGATTATTTTTATGAACGTGTTGCTTTTATAGGACGCACAAACGTTTCTAATTTATTATAAAATACATAAATTTATCCAAAAACTGAAATAAACATTTAAGCGTTCCAAACGATAAACGGTCTAACTTGAATGAAACACCCTTTCCTTACATTCGTGTGAGCAGGTGCGAGCACTTTCGCTCGATGTTCCGCTCCCAGTGGAGCGAGGATCAGCAGACCGTGATCGAGATCGTCCAGTTCTCGTACCCCGTCTACAGATCCTTCCTGCAGTTCCTCTACACCGACGCCGTCGACCTGCCGCCCGAGGACGCCATTGGTACGTTTGCCCACAGGTATGCGTTTCCGTGACTGACGGGCGTGATTTTAATGAATTGATCTTTTCTGTTTGCTGCAGGCTTGTTGGATCTGGCCACGTCTTACTGTGAGACCCGCCTGAAGCGTCTGTGTCAGCAGATCATCAAGAGGGGCATCACCGTAGAAAACGCCTTCACCTTGCTGTCCGCAGCCATACGATACGATGCAGAGGTGCCCTACTTAATGTCTTTAATGTTTATAGGAATTAGGGATGCACGATATTATCGGTATCGGCTGTTAGCATTGAAGTTGAATATCGGACATCGGCCATTCCATCAAAATAACGCACCGATATAAAAAGCGCTGTTTTTGTATGACAGCCCAGCGACAAGGATGCCTGCAGCGGCAGCGCAACGTGATGACGTCATGCGCGGCGGAGAGGAAGAAGTCAAAATGTCGGCGGTGTGGAAGGTTTTTTTTTTTTCCGTTGATGTCGTATTCCGAAGAATTTTGGACTACGTTGAGCCTCGCTACATCGTCCCCAGTCTGAGATATTTTTCCGACGTAGTCTTACCCGCGTTACAAGCCGTCATTTCCGACGTCATTGAGAAGCTAATAGCGCATAGCACTTGGGTGAGTTTTGTCGTGTTAGCCCCGTTAGCATGATTAGTCTCACGGCACAATGGATAGACACAAACTTTGATCTTAAAAAAGGCACAGGAGTGCAGAGGATCTCACACTGCAGCTAGGAACCTGGAACAAGCCTCCACAAGTGACTAATGCTAATAAATAACATTTAACACTTTTCATTTAATATAAGTTAAAGTGCTATGCATATCAAATGACTGTTACTGAATATATGTCACCAGCTCTTACAGCTGTTACACAGTTTTTGTAGCAAATAAGCCAAAATAAGAGGGTTAAGTTCTGACAAAGGCAAGTATATAAAAATATTGGTTATCAGCCAAATAAGTTTTAACATATTGGCATATCAGATCGGCTAAAAATCCAATATCGTTAACTCACCGGCAACAGACACAGTTCATGCCCGCGGCAACGGTTAACTTATGGAGCGAATGAAGCTTTTCTGAAGCTTGTTTCGATGAGGGGTTCGCCACTCGCTCTTCAACAACGTCCTCTTTGGCGCCATCTTTTGGCCACAAGTATGAACGGCAGCTTGAAACCACCCTGTTGTTTCAGCTGTTCTTTGATATCCCGACTGCTTTGAACTTTCGCTTTTTGTGGGTAAAAGATTAAAGTTAAGGTTATTTGACAAAATCAATCACGATAAGAGTTTGTTTACTACAAGCTCGTGTTATAATTGCGGTGGTTTTCTAAAGTCTTTATACTTTCTTGGGGGTGAAAGTGCTTTTGATTCGGTAAACAAAGCTCATAAAACATCAGGCTGGCTTCATGTCTCGCTACGCGTCGCTCGCTGTTTTTTTTTGTTTTTTTTTGTGCACCAGAACAAATACGTTCAACGATTTACGTCCTCGTAAACCGTCGAGTCGGGCACCAAAGCGGCGGTGACGTAACTTCAGCACTTTCGAAGCTTTGGATGTCCTTGATCACCTGACGGACCAAGCTCCGACACCGAGCTTCAGCTTCAAACGTCCGTTAGAGCTAACGTTGGTTGTGTCTGAGCAGCATGAGATTATAGAGACACCTGGTGTTCATACGGTGAATTGCACCTGCTTAATTTTAATGTTTTTGCAGCATGAGATTATAGTGACACCTGGTGTTCATACGGTGAACTGCACCTGCTTAATTTTAATGTTTTTGCAGCATGAGATTATAGTGACACCTGGTGTTCATACGGTAAACTTCACTTGCTTTATTATTTATTTTTTTTCTGCAGGACCTTGAGGAGTTCTGCTTTAGGTTTTGTGTGAACCATCTGACTCAGGTGACCCAGACCGCCGCTTTCTGGCAGGTCGACGGAGCTCTGCTGAAGGAGTTCATCGGCAGGGCCAGCCGCTGCGGCGCCTTCAAGAACTGAACCGGACCAGCTGGACTGGGTGGACGGACGCAGCTCGTTTAGTTTGTTTCTTGAGACACCTGACAGGTTGAACTGAACGTTGATCTTCTATCTGTGGTTTGGTTTCAGCACTTTGGCCATTTCCTGTGGAGTCGGATGATTATTTAAACATTTTAGTTTTTCTTGGCCAGTTTTTACCTTCCTCTATGCAGATGATGCAGTCTTTTATTTTTACTGAAAGAGATCTTTTATGTAAAGCGTGGAAAATACCACGGCGCTCAAACTCATCTCCATGATGCGTTTATGTGTTGAACCAGAAAGTTTGTGGATTTAAAAACGTATATTTAAGTTCACAGATTGTTCTGCGGGCCGTTTGACACCTAGTTTGGTGGAGTTTTATCTGATTTGGGACTTTTATTTTAGCTTTCAGTCCAGTTGTTAGATAAAAAATTTAAATAATTTTGCACTGCGGTCTTTCCAAAAAGTTAACACTCGTGGCACTGTTACATCATTTTGTAAATATTTTGTATTTTCTGAAGGTTGGAGCTCCAAATTTAACTTATTATTATTGTTTTTTTGTATTTGTTGATGCGTTATTTCAGTTGTAGTTGTCTGGGCAAAGCCAAAGAAGCTAACGGGTCCGCAGACTTGGAACAAGAAGTATTTAACGTTTTTGTTCGTTTTATTGCCGATTTGGTGAAAATGGAGCAGATTCAAACTTAAGTTTCAGCAGAATGAACACGTTTGTTTACTTTGACTCATCCTGACCAAAGACTTTGGAAATCTTAAGTTTTGCTTTCTGCTCGTCTTATTGGAAAAAGTCGGCGTAAGTTTCTGTTCCTTAGGTTTCTTTTTCTTGGTGCTCTGAATACTGGAGAAACAATCCTTTTAGTTAATTTTATTGTTTTATTACTAATTGGATCCAACGTGTAATAGATTTCCTTACTGTACTGAGGGAGAAATGTATTTTTATGCTTTTAAACAGTTTTTTTGCGCCTTGCTGCTTTTTATAAATAATTTTCAACTTTAAGATATTCATTGCTGTTATTTGATTGTTGTCTTTTTTATATTTAAATTTGATGCTGTTTATGTGAATAAATAAAAACTTTAAACTATATATTTGTTGACGTAAATTAAAATCTTATTTGATTGGGCGTTCAGGCAGTGGGTGGAGAGCTTACTGACGACCCCGCCTATTTAGTGACGTAGGCACTATTTGCGGAAGTAACCCGGAACTGTCAAGCTAATTTAATTTTTTGCAGAAAACTGCAAAATATTTTATTAATCAAAATTTTGGTAACGCACGAGCTGGGTAGTAAATTTTAAAATGTATATATTTACCATAGTGTTACTCTTTTAGCTGCTGTGTTACATTAATTTTGCTAAATTTATATAACATTTTCTAGTAACAGCCGAGCTGAAGCGTTTATTGTGAAAGTACAAACCGGAAGTTGCGCTTCTCCATTTTTAAAACTACGTTTCGAACCGGGTTAATGTTTACTCCCCTTGAACTCTTAATCTATTTCTGGTTATATCGGCGGACGGTACCAAATATATAGATCGGATATTCTTGTGACTGAATGGAAGCGGAGCAGGAATGGATCCGAGCCGAACCGGGTCAGTCCACGTCACGTCGAGAAACGAGAGACAGCAGCAGCCAGACGGACAGCAGGCTCCACGGTGAGCTCCGTTTTAGCTAGTTTGTGCCATAAACCATCAGCTGATGTGACTGATAGCTAAAGGGGTATTTAAAAGTGTACTTTATAAATTTATATTGGCACATACAGATTTAGATTTTGTTACTAGTACAGTTAAATATTTGTTAAAAATGTTGTCATGCACAGAGTATCCATCCCTTGAGATCAACCCTTTAAGCTGTTTACAATCTTTTACAGCTCATTTCTGCTTTTGTTTTGGTTCAACTTCTTTCTGCTTTTTTTTTTTTCCAGATTCTGTTTTGGTTCAGCTGTTTGCAGCTTCTTCTGCTCATTAAGCATTTTTATGATTCAGCTGTTTTCAGCTTATTTCTGCTCATTTCAGTTTTTGTTCTGCTTTAGCTGTTTCAGCTTGTTCTGCTCATTTTAGCTTTTGTTCTGCTTTAGCTGTTTGAAGCTTGTTCTGCTCATTTTAGCTTTTGTTTTGGTTCAGATGTTTTCAGCTTGTTCTGCTCATTTTAGCTTTTGTTCTGCTTTAGCTGTT
>NC_056520.1:8697905-8703041 GCF_014905685.2 Nematolebias whitei | reverse complement strand
TTCAGCTTGTTCTGCTCATTTTAGCTTTTGTTCTGCTTTAGCTGTTTTCAGCTTGTTCTGCTCATTTTAGCTTTAGTTCTGCTGTAGCTGTTTTCAGATTGTTCTGCTCATTTTAGCTTTTGTTATCTAAAAAAAAATCTGGTCCTCTGGACATTCAAAAAAACAAAACAAATCAAAACAACAAAAAATTCTAGAAACGTTTTGTCTCTCATCCAAGAGACTTCTTCAGTCTGAGGTGCTGTTTTCAGCTCAGTCTCTTAAATAGCACCGTCTCAGAGTGGATCAACCAGTTTGCTGCTGACAACCAAAACCAACTGATCACATGATCAAGAAGGACCATCAGCCTAACAATGGATCATTAGCACACTGATGGCTGTTTACTACTCACAGAGGGCTGAGTGATACTAGCAATCACAGCATTGTAAGAGGGGGACAATTGAACCCGGAGGCCTCCACCCCTGTTTAATGATGGACGGTTTCTTTTCACAAAGATGGCCTCCTTTACTCCTCTCTCAAACAATCGTTCCTCTCTGTCCAGGATGTGAACATCTTCATCCCTGAAAGAGTGACCGCTGGCCTGTAGATGAGTGTAGACTGCAGAGTCCTGGCCTGATGATGTTGATCTTCTGTGCTGGTCCATCCTTTTGGCCAGTGGCTGTTTAGTTTCCCTGATGTAAGACTGATCACCCTCCTGACACTGAACAGCATACACAACATTACTCTGGATCTTTGGGATGAACCAGTCTTTGCCGTAATGTATTTTGGGGTTTAAAAGCCACTGGGACGTTATGTTTAGAAAATAAACGTCTCAGTTTCTCTGATACTCCCTCATCATATGGAATGACCACTGGTCTGGGTCTGATAGAGGACATTTGCAAACTGAGGTGTACCGCAAACCCACCCACACAGACCAGTATTTGCAGTTTGACTCCCATCACCCTTTGGAGCACAAGTTAGGAGTCATCAGGACTCTGTATCACAGAGCAGACAGTGTCCCCACTAGCTCAGGAGCCAGGCAGAAGGAGAAATCCCACACAAAACAGGCTCTAGAGCAATGTGGATATCCTAACTGGGCCTTCCTGAAAGCAGAGAAGAAACCCAAACAGGACTCCAGTCAGCCATCAGGTGAAAAGGAGGAACCCAGACCCAGACCAGTGGTCATTCCGTATGTTGAGGGAGTATCAGAGAAACTGAGACGTTTATTTTCTAAACATAACATCCCAGAGGCTTTTAAACCCCAAAATACATTACGGCAAAGACTGGTTTATCCCAAAGATCCAGTCCCCCGGCACAAACAGAGTAATGTTGTGTATGCTGTTCAGTGTCAGGAGGGTGATCAGTCTTACATCGGGGAAACTAAACAGCCACTGGCCAAAAGGATGGACCAGCACAGAAGATCAACATCATCAGGCCAGGACTCTGCAGTCTACACTCATCTCCAGGCCAGCAGTCACTCTTTCAGGGATGAAGATGTTCACATCCTGGATAGAGAGGAACGATGGTTTGAGAGAGGAGTAAAGGAGGCCATCTTTGTGAAAAGAAATCGTCCATCATTAAACAGGGGTGGAGGCCTCCGGGTTCAACTGTCCCCCTCTTACAATGCTGTGATTGCTAGTATCACTCAGCCCTCTGTGAATAGTAAACAGCCATCAGTGTGCTAATGATCCATTGTTAGGCTGATGGTCCTTCTTGAGCATGTGATCAGCTGGTTTTGGTTGTCAGCAGCAAAACTGGTTGATCCACCCTGAGAAGGTGCTATTTAAGGGACTGAGCTGAAAACAGCACCTCAGACTGAAGAAGTCTCTCGGATGAGAGACGAAACGTTTCTACATTTTTTTGTTGATTTGCTTTGTTTTGGGGTTTTTTGAATGTCCAGAGGACCAGATTTAACTTTTTAAGATTTTTCTACCTGGATTATTGAGCATGCATCAGGATATTTTGAGCTTTTGTTATGCTTTAGCTGTTTTCAGCTTGTTCTGCTCATTTCAGCTTTTGTTCTGGTTTTTGCAGCTTGTTTATGCTCCTTTTAGGGGTTTTTTACTCCTAACTTCAGCCTTTTTTGTTATTTATTCAGCCTCTTTCTGCTCATTTTAGTTACTTTTTTCTTATTTCAGATTTTATGAAATTTATTCACCTTCTCTCTGCTGTTTCAAATTTTTCCGCCTCATTTCTGCAACATTTTCTTTCGCCATTCAGCTTTTTCAACACATTTCGGCCATTTTTCTTCTGCTTTCCACACGTCAGCTGGTCAAATTCAATCCACATTAACAGTTAGCGTTAAAAAAAAAAAACATTTCAGCTGGTTTCAGCTTCTTAGGCAGCTTTCAGCAGAAGTCATCAGCGATAAGCATTCACCCCGAGTTTTCACTGGAAATGAAATTTCTGTAGTTGGTTATATGCAGGGAGGGCACAGCTAACCAAAAAGTTAGCATCGGTAACACTAAACCACTAAACAGGTAAAAAAAAAAAATTACGGAAACAAACGCTAACCGCTAAGATAACTTGTCACTCTGCATTGCTCTTCTTTGTCTCCTTCCAGTTGAAGCTGCGTCAACCAATCACGTCGTGTCACGTGGACACGTAGTCAGCCAATAGTGACTCTTTAAGACACGCCCACTTACAAAAACACGCTTACAAAATCTGTTACTGGACTTGAAGATGACAAAACCTGATTTAATGGAAGCTAATTCCGCTAATGGTTTCCAAAGCTAGCGAAAAGGCTACTCCGCTAAACGAAATGTTAGTTCCGCTATTAGCCATTAGCGGATTAAAGGAACTGTGCCCACCGCTGGTAATATGTTAAAGTAGCTGAAATAATTTAATTGCTGTCAGTGTTTCCCTTAGCTTGCTTGCCTTGGCAGGGTGCTCATATCTTCTGGGGGGAGACGGATCAGCGTGAGGGCAACGGGACGATTCTTAGCTAATGCGTCTATTGCGCACCGCTAGTTTAGCACTACGTCAGCGCTTGCAGTTGTTGATGGGTGTCGGGGTTCAGTTCTGTTGACAGGGCGAGGCGCCCTGCTTGTATAATGGTAGGGGAAACACTGTTTGAACCTTTGGGCATCACTTCATTAATTTTTCCCATTTTTATTCATTCAATCTTTATTTAAACAGGTTAGTCCGGTGGCTGAGAAATGTTTAATCCATTGTTCTCTCAGGGCACGGCCCCAGGTTGTCAAAGGTGAACCTGTTCACCTTGTTGAGCTTGTGGATGGAGTTGTTCCCTCAGGAGCAACAAGAGGAAGCTGAAAACAGCCAAGTAAGTTTCCCCGGTCACCTTTCATTCACGACAGTGAGCAGTGGCAGAACTCTGACCAGACCCCATTTCAGATCCGTAGGATTGGTCTGGTGGTGGTGCAGGGAGGGAAGGTGGTGGGACTCCACTGTTCGGAAGCTGAGCTCCATGCGGGACAAGTGGCCATCATCCAGCACGGAGCCGGCCTGGCCGGCTGCCAGCTGCACTTCTCCCGGAGGCCTTGCGCTACTTGTCTCAAGATGATCATCAATGGTGAGTAGGGAAGAACGTTTGGAATTGTCCCTTTTCATCTTAACAATGTTCTCTCCTTCAGCTGGAGTCAGTCAGGTCTCCTTCTGGCCTGGAGATCCAGAGATCAGCATGCTGAGGTCTGCCCCCCCAAAACACACAGACCCCCACGGCCCCGCGTCTCCCTACATGACGGAAGAAGCGGCGCTGGACGCCGTCGCCGTGGAGAAGCTGAAGTCCAACAGCCGTCCTCACATCGGCGTTGTACTGCAGCCGCCGGCGCCGGGCCTTCTGCAGTTTGTCAAGGAGACGTCTCAAGGGAGTGACTTCGTGGAGAGGATGGCGGATGATGACCCGGAGCTGAACGTGGAGGAGCTCTTCGACAGGTCATCTCTTCATTACATTGTTTTTATTCTATATTTAGACTTGGAGCAAAACATATCCACCTTATTCCTAGCCCCCATGCTGCCTTGAATGAATTATGGGCGCAACTTTTGCTCGGACCAGAACCGGCATTAGTTTCTGTGCGAAAAGTACAAGCTAATGTAGTTCCTCCAATCATTGTGGATTTAATTTAAACTTGTAGGAACACCACCCGTCAGAGCTCAAGCAGGACAATATAATCATACCGCTGCCTGCTGATGAGCTGAAGAAGTGGCTGCAGACTACATCTACTAGCATATTTATCTATATCTACTAGCATATTTAGCTACTTCTACTAGCATATTTAGCTACATCCACTAGCGTATTTAACTACTTATACTAGCATATTTATAGCATATGGGGGAATGGTAGCGCAGAGTTTAGAAGATGGGCCTGTGATCGGAAAGTCGCAGGTTCACCTCCCGGTACCGTCAACATCAAAATGTGGGTGGAAAAGGTGAAACACCCACACCTCCCTCCACCCTCATTCGCCCCACTTTGGGCCCATGAGCAAGGCCCTTAACCCCCATCATCTGCTCCCTAAACAGGTCTCTCTTGAAAATGAGTTCTCGTGGCTCAATGAGACTACCTGGATAAATAAAGGGTAAATGGAAAAAATATATATTTAGCTATATCTACTAGCATATTTAGCTACTTCTACTAGCATATTTATCTACATCTAATAAAATTTAGTTACTTCTACTAGCATATTTAGCTACTTCTACTAGCATATTTATCTACATCTAATAAAATTTAGTTACTTCTACTAGCATATTTAGCTACTTATACTAGCATATTTAAGTAGCTTTACTAGCATATTTAGCTACATCTACTAGCATATTTAGCTACATCTACTAGCATATTTAGCTACTTATGCTAGCATATTTAGCTACTTATGCTAGCATATTTAGCTACTTATGCTAGCATATTTAGCTATATCTACTAACATATTTAGCTACATCTACTAGCATATTTAGCTACTTATACTAACACACTTAGCTACATCTACTAGCATTTTTAGCTACATCTACTAAAATATTTAGCTACATCTACTAGCATATTTAGCTACTTATACTAACATACTTAGATACATCTACTAGCATATTTAGCTACTTGGACTAACATACTTAGCTACATCTACTAGCATATTTAGCTACATCTACTAGCATATTTAACTACTTGTACTAACATACTTAGCTACATCTACTAGCATATTTAGCTACTTATAC
>NC_056520.1:8667093-8697895 GCF_014905685.2 Nematolebias whitei | reverse complement strand
CATACTTAGCTACATCTACTAGCATATTTAGCTACTTATACTAACATGCTTAGCTACATCTACTAGCATATGTAGTAACATACTTAGCTACATCTACTAGCATATTTAGCTACATCTACTAGCATACTTAGCTACATCTACTAGCATATTTAGCTACTCATACTAGCATATTTAGCTACATCTACTAGCATACTTAGCTACATCTACTAGCATTTTTAGCTACTCATACTAGCATATTTAGCTACATCTACTAGCATATTTAGCTACATCTACTAGCATATTTAGCTACATCTACTAGCATATTTAGCTACATCTACTAGCACATTTAACTACTTGTACTAACATACTTAGCTACATCTACTAGCATATTTAGCTACTTCTACTAATATACTTAGCTACATCTACTAGCATATTTAGCTACATCTACTAGCATATTTAGCTTCATTGGTTCCTCTGACGGTGAAGCGATGAACAACCTGAACAGCTCTGAGGTGTGTCAGTATCTACACAGTAACGACACACAGGTGGTGTTTTGTTAAAAGAGGTGGGACACAATCTTATTGACCTTAAAGCCGACAGAGTCCAGTCAAAGCCTTAAAGTCCTCCATCACTGAGTTTGAGTTAATTACAGAGAAAATCATAAAACTGAAGATGAACACATACCATAAAGCTGTGACCTCCATACACTTGAACTCAGACCTGATGTTCTCGTCACTGTTTTCAATCCTTCTGAGGGTCCGGCGTCTCTTCTCCGGTGTTTTATTGTAGTCCAGACACAAAGCAGGATGCAGATTTTTCTCCGTCGGCTGTTTGTCAACAAAGTGAAATGAGCACACATACTGCGTTTTGGATGGTCTCTTCAAGTTCACATTTTTCAGCCACATTCTTCTTAATTCCTCATCTGTAGGCAGGAGATGGAAACTGTATCGCTTTCACAGGAACACTCTTTTTGTTTTGGGTCCATGTCCAAAACTCTGTTGTTGTAGCCACCAATTTAGTTTTGTCTGGTTGTTCTGCAGCTCTGAACGTGAACACAACAGGTACCTGAACGCAGCACGGCTATTTTAGTAAACTTTACGGTTGTTAAATAAATGCGAACAAAACAAAAACAGAGTTTTATCTGCTAAACTGAATGTAAATTGCTTTCAAATAAACCGCGGGCCATTCTGCACTACCATAGTTAACCAATGCTTACTGCTACTTCCTGTCTGACAGGAAGTAGTACCCAGAATCATTTATACAGTAGAGCCCACATGAATAAGTGGATACATGGATGTTGTAGTTTTACTGCTTGTTTTAGTTTCTTCTCCACAGATCATTAAAGAATGTGAGATCAGTGATTTTTATTGTGGATGCAATTCACAAGTTGACCACTAGATGTCACTAAAGTCCACACAGTTCTCCTTTAGGTGTTTTTTTTTTTTTTTTGGGGGGTGTAATGTTTGGTCAAATTCCCCCTGTTAGTGAAGCTCTTTGAAGCCGCCTGATTGGTTTATTCTCGTCACTGAGATGTAACGATAATAATAATAATTTAGAAATTTTATTTTTAACTGGAGTTGTTATGCTCCTCAGAGAACGCTTAAGAAACTTCAGAGATTTCTCCGAACGGTTCCTGGGGGAAACGTCTCAGCAGCACAAGCAGATTCTGATCCGGATGGGCCTGGAGAACTTCTGTGTGGAACCCTACTTCTCCAGCCTGAGGAACAACATGACGGAGCTGGTGGAGGTCCTAGCTGCGACGGCTGCTGGGTTGCCGCGGCAACACTACGGCTTCTACAGGTCGGAGACGCTCGCTCACCGTTTTGCATTTAGCTGAATCTAAACCCGAACTGATGGTGTCGTCTGTCGGATGCAGGGAGCCGTCCGCGGCCTCGCCGACCCCCCAGCACGGACCCGTGTCCCAAGAGGTGTCTCGCCATTGCATCATCCTGGCCAGGTTGCTGGCCTACAGGACGGGTCAGAACGTTCCCCAGAGTTTAACTGCTCAGACGACACGTTTGGAAACTTGAGCTGTTTTAACTGAAAAAATGTAATTTTGATTCCAGAGGATCCAAAGGTGGGAGTGGGTGCCGTTATCTGGGCTAAAGGGCGGTCGGTAAGGTCTTCTTTTTATTCACTTACTACCGTATTTTCCGCCGTACACGTCGCACCGCCCTATAAGTTGCATCTGTTATACGTCACCGTTGACAACCTGGAAATGTGGGCGTTGCTAAATGGCGGCTGCGGGAGTGTGCACGGGAGGACTTTAACAAGACTTTAACAAGATTAACACTTAAAAACAATTATTTGTTTGCTTGACATTATGTATGTATGTATGTATGTTTTATTTATTCATTTCATTTCATCCAAACAACAAATATAATACAATTTAAAGAAAAGAAAAAAGATATACAATCACCAAAATAAAATGAAAGGCAGCAGAAGAAGAATGAATTCTTATAATATCTGCCCCTTGTCCCCAAAATATATTCCAAACAAAATTACTATACAAAAGCAAGATGAATTTATATTAAAAAAAAAAGTAAAAAATAATAAAAATAAAAAAAAATTATAGTAAAGGTGTGTCTCAGTCTAACTTGCATTTCTCCGGGGCGGCGCAGCAAACTGAAACTGGTTTAACAGTTGCACCAGGTGAGCTGGACGTAGGTGACAGGCTATGGCAAGCCAACTGTGTCATTAATAGCCATTTTTACCCATTACATGATACACTGCCTGGCCAAAAAAAAAAGTTGCCACCTGAATTTAACTAAGCAAACAGGTACGAGCCTCCTATTGGATAATTACTGCATCTTTCAGCTGCAACAAGTTATTTAACCCCAACTGGTGCAATGAGTTGCTTCTCATTTCTTAAACAACCGTGTGGAAAGACACATCACGTGGTCGTGGAAAAGATGTCAGTCTGTTTGAGAAGGTTCAAATTATTGGCATCAAGCAGAGAAAACATCTAAGGAGATTGTAGAAACTACTAAAACTGGGTTAAGAACTTTCCAATACATTAATAAAAACTGGAAGGATAGTGGGGACCCATCGTCTTCAAGGAAGAAATATGGCCAGAAAAAAATCCTGAATGATCGTGATCGGCGATCACTTAAACATTTGGTGAAATCAAATTGAAGAAAAAAACAGTAGCACTCAGGACCATGTTTAATAGTGAAAGTATGAACATTTCCACACGCACAATGTGAAGGGAACTGAAGGGATTGGGACTGAACAGCTGTGTAGCCTTAAGAAAACCATAATCAGGCTACCCGGAAAAAAAGGCTTCAATTTTCTAGGGAGCATAAAGATTGGACTCTGGAGCAATGGAAGAAGGTCATGTGGTCTGATGAGTCCAGATTGACCCTGTTCCAGAGTGATGGGCGCACCAGGGTAAGAAGAGAGGAAGGTGAAGTGATGCACCCATCATGCCTAGTGCCTGGTCATCGATTCAAGATCTTGGTGAAAAATTAATGCACCACTGGATGGATATAGATCTTGCCACGTTGCAGAAGTTTATCGAAACGATACAGTGAATGCATGATGTAATCAAAGATAAAGGCGATCCAACGAAATATTAGTGAGACTTTTTTTTTTTTTTGGTGGCGACTTTGTTTGGCCGGGCAGTGCACAACGGCATGCCATGCTACTCGAGTGCCATCTAGTGGCTGAAAATGGTAGTGTTCAATATTTTCTGTCGGAAAGAATGAAAACGTCATATCTCAGACAAAAATTGGTTTGAAAATGTGGGGAAAAATCCATAAATATGTCGCTTTGGCGTATAAGTCGCAGGGCATGCAAATTATGCACAAAAAAAAAATAAAAACCCCGCAAAATACGGTAGTTAAAATAATATTTGATCACTTGTACGTTAACGATGATTCAACGTTCTCATTCGCAGGCTGGCTGCTGCGGAACCGGACGCCTGTTCTTGGTCGGCTGCGGGTACAACGCCTACCCCGCAGGCTCGAAGTACGCCGAGTACCCCCAAATGGACGACAAGCAGGAGGACCGTCAGAGACGCAAGTACAGATACATCGTCCACGCCGAGCAGAACGCCCTCAGCTTCAGGTCAGCTTCAACGCTCGGCGGTGAAAACGTTCGGCGGGTCTCGTCTCGTCTGACAGAACCGGTGCGTTTCAGGGTGCGGGACATCAAACCGGACGAGGACACCGTGCTGTTCGTGACCAAGTGTCCGTGCGACGAGTGCGTCCCTCTGATCAGCGGGGCGGGCGTCTCGCACATCTACACCTCCGATCAGGACCGGGACAAAGACAAGGGCGACATTTCCTACCTGAGATTCAGCGGTCTGAAGGACATCGGCAAGTTCATAGTGAGTTTGTGCTCCTTTTACTTTTTAATTAGAAGAATTTACCGTACAGGCTTTAAATCTTTTCTTTTTTGTCCCAGTGGCAAAAGACTCCTTCAGCTCACCTCACCAGTAAGTTGCATCCTGCACCTCCGATTACGTTTTTTTTTTTCAAAAGAAAATCAATCCGTATTCTCAGATTCTGTTGTCGTTTCAGACGGTTGTGTTGGGAAGCACAGCAGGCCGGCTGAGCAGGAGAGTCCCAGAAACAAGAAGCTGTGCACCAGAGAGGCGCGCTGATTCATCTACAGCCACTCGTCCTCCGGGAAACCGCTAAAACCACGTTATCGGCACAGATTTCTGCAGAAACATGTCGGGTGGGGTGGGTGGGGTGTAATAATAATAGCTTCCGTTTGTCAAATTGGCTTAATTTATAAATTTGTTCGTGACAACTTTAACAGCATGAAGGTACCGTAATTTCCGTACTATAGAGCGCACCCGAATATAAATTTTTTTTAAATTGATGTACTGGCAACATACACAAATACGTACAGTAAATGTTAATTTTTTTTTTTTCATAACAACGCCTTTAACACGGCTGGTAAAAAAAAAAAAAAAAAAAAAAACTACAACACAGTAGCCTACCAGGAAGAGTCACTGAGCGCCATCTTCATATTCCTCCTGCTGCAAGCTTGTGCTCTGCGGAGGCATGCGGGGACCCCCCCCCCTCCCGGTTTAATTGGTTCGACTGAGAGCTGTTCTGCAATTTCATTGGTCAGATTTTTTTTTTTTACCTTATTTATACAGGTAGTCTCTTAGTTTATATCTTAAATTCATATTTACTGTTTATTTTTACACTATATTTTTGCTATCGTTTGGCGAAACTGGGACCGTGTACACAATTTCGTTCCACCTCATGTGCCACGTGATGCGAATGACAATAAACCTTGACCTCATTGAGTCACGAGGACCCACTCCCCGAGAGAGACATGTATCTGGCAGCTATGTGAGCGTCCGGGTGAGATGAAGCTAAATGGTTTTGGCTGTAGGAAGCTCGTTAGCCCGTCAAAAAAATAAAATAAATTAGCTGCAGCATTTTATAAACCACGGGAAGCATGTGCAAAAAGTAGCGGCTTATACACCGGAAATTACGGTACTTCTGAAAAGGATGAACGGCTCGTAACGTGGGAAAGCTTACTACCCCAAACAGGATAAAATCTGGATTACAAACTTGCACACCATTAGTCAATTTTTAAATAATTTCTTAAATTCTTCATATATTTTTAGACTGTAGCGCCATCTGCTCCTACGGTTTCCTCGTCCAACAGACAGAAAGGCTTCGGATCGTTTCAAACAGCGGTGGGCACAGCTAACCAAAATGTTAGCTTTGCTACTGTCCAACCAGTAAAAAAAAAAATAGCGAAAGCTAATGCTAAACCGCTAACGGGGTTGCCACTCCGCGTCGCAAGTCTTCGACTCCTTCCTGTAGAAGCTGTGTTGACTAATCACATCGTGTTGTGTGTAGTACGAGCGTACCCCCGCAGGGCATGTTCGCGCAAAGCTCAATTTTTACGACCGCGTACGCGGTGTCGCACAATAAACTGCCCGGCGACACCATTGTATTAAATTCCCCTTCTTCCCTGATCTGGCCTTTTCTTTTGTTTTTCCAAGAGGCAGTGATCTCTTCCTCCTCCGTTGATGCCATGACTGAAATGGTGAGAAATGAAGGAATTTGTCACGAGCAAATTAAACTCAGGTCCAGCATGGCTGCGGGAGGGTCTGGAGATTTCCTGGTGGGCTGGTCTGATGTGTGGGCTGCAGGGCCAGCGCTCCCCGATTTTTTTTTTTTTTTTAGATCTTTTTATTAACAACATATAAACACAGAACATCGCTGAGGCTGCCAGCGCTAGTTTTTTTTTCCCGACCCGTCAATCAATCCAGAAGACGTGTCAGCAAACGACCAATCAGCAACCTCAATTTGTCCCGAAGGTAAACGCCCCTTGTCTGTGGAACTGACTGCAGCTGCTCGGGGTGTACGCTCGAGTATGAAGTCTGAACTCTCTGCGTACAGTACGCACGTACGTTCGCGGGAGTATACTGGGAACTTAAGACACGCCCACAACAGACGAGAACAAGCTTGAGAATTCAGTTACCGGACTTTTAAGTTGGTGAATCATGATTCAAAGTTAGCAAAAAAATTGCTAAATGAAAAAAAATTAGTCCCGCTATTAGCCGTTAGCGGATAGGGGAACTGTGCCCACAATTAATTTTAAACAAACGGAACGAGTGAATAGAAAATAAAGAAACACCACAGTATATTTAAGGGTTCTTTTAACTGTTCAATGTAAATCTGTTTTATTTTTCTATAAAATTTAGGTTGTAAAGAATAAATTTATTAAAAGATTAAAACTATTTGCTACGGCACTTTACGCTGCGGCCTCGCGCCGTAGTTTGTTAGCGGCTTGTTGCTGCGTGAAATTATTTCTGAACCGAACCATTTTATTCTCGGTACGAAGACATTGTCGCCTTGTGGAGGTGGAAAAACATCTGTAAAACCGAAGAACCAAACCGGTAGATTTAGAAAAGAAGTGGTTTTCAGACAGTTTTCTTGGTGTCACTGTTATAATTTATTTATCTACAAAGTTTAGGATTTAATTTCCATCATGTGGTCGTTTTGTCTCTGTCAGTGCAACAGTTTTTATTCCCAAACAGATCTGTAAACAATTTAACAATAAAAGCACTATTTTATTTTGAAAACCTATAATAAAAACACAGAGACGGTGCGTTCCCATCGTTTTATTTGCAGTGACTGTGGCATCGTGTGAATGATTGAAGTTACCAATTCGGCTTTAAAGACACAAAGCTGGTTGGTTTACGTTTGCATTTCATTTTATCCAAAGTAACTTGTTTTAAACCAAAAATACTAAAAGAAAAGTTTTTATTTTTTTTACCATCAAGAGAAAAGAAGCCCAATGGCAATTTACAGCTTTTGATTCTGTTCCCGTTTTCTAAATTTAGGCAGGAAAAAAAGTGGAAAACCAGTTGATGTCCATTGTTTTGCATGAGAGCCATGCAATAAATGCACAGTGAATAATTAAATGTATTAAAAAATAATAATCTTGAAAATGACATTTAATTATTTAATATCATTTAAAAAGTACATTTATTTATTTAATGTGACATTTAATTAACTGTGTGTTTAATTAATGATGTATTAAATAAATTACAAAGGTACATTTATATATTTAATGGGACATTTGTTTATTTAATAATTTATTGGTATATTGAATGTATTAAATAATTAAATTATACATATTTAATACTATTAAATTACTAAACAATTAAGTGTCCCATTAAATAAATAAATACCATTAAATAATTAAATTATACATTTACTTATTTAATGGGACATTTAATTAATATTTAATGTATTAAATGGGGCATTTATTGGAACATTTATTTATTTAAAGGGGCATTTAATCGTTTAATAATTTAATGGTATATTCAATGATGTATTAAATTATACATTTAATTAATGGAACATTTTTTTATTTTACGGTACATTTATTTTATGATGTATTTATTTAATTTTGTCACATTCCACCCTCCATACACATTAACCTTGCTTTATCTTAATTTATTTTTTGGCTTTTGCAATTCTTACATCACTTTTATTTTATTCTGGCAGAAAAACTACAGCCGTGGAAAGTAAAACTACAAAAAAAATATTTAAAAATTAACAGCGTAACTCAAATATAGTGAGTCAAGAGGTTCATTGCTTAATCAAAACAAATATGTTCTGTCCAGAGCATATTTTTAATCAAAATAATTAAGCTCCCCCAAGAAAGAGACGGTAAATATGAACAAAAGTGGGGAAAACCAAAGAAGGCACCACTGAATCATTTCCTTCCTTTTAAACCAACGATCGGACAAAACATTTTTTTTTACAGTACAGATCGAAAAAAGGAGCTAAACAAAATAAAAACACTTAAGCAGACTTTGTTTTCAGCTTTTCTACCTTCAGGTTCAACGTTGTCACAGAGCACACACTGTACATATCAAGAAATTATAAATATATAAAAGCATTGATGTTAGGATTTTTATTTTACAGAAAGTGCTGTCAGAGATCGGCGGAGGGAACCGGTAATTAGCATGATCGAAGCTTAACGTACCGACATCACAAAATAAAGGCTCTATTGTTAAAATAATGGTTTAGTTGGTGATTTTTTTTAATATTTGGCCAACACTTAAAGGCTTATTAAAATGGCACAGGTTGATGCTGAAGCCTTTCTCCTCCTTGTTGAGCTGATTGTTTGTAGGAAGTCTTTTAAGTTTAAGAAAGAGGAAAAAAAAAAAAAGAATAAATCACTGGCTATGGCCGTACATCACATATTTACCTCCCCTGAACAAAGGGACAAAATTACAATTTTCATGATTTGTATCAACTTCATTTAAACATTAATGTTGATTAAAACTTCAAATCCCATCAGCCACTGGGACAGTTTGGCCAAAGCTTTCTAAAGAGATCGTTCAGGTCTTTTGAAGTGGACGGATTATGAGCAATTATTAATTTAAATGTTGTAGATAGCTCTTTGAGCAGGTTCAGTTGGAGAAATTGAGTTTACGTTTGGCCAGACTGACGAGCTAATGGCTAGTCTGAGCAGAGACCAAACCAAAACGGACGGCTGGCGGCTCAATTTAACTCTAGTGTTTCGTGCAAATGCTACTTTATAAACTTAAATCAACGAAACACTGACAGCAGAGTAAACGTTAATAAAATAGTGTTAGCATGAATTGCTATGAATCGTCGATCCGATCCCGAGTTGCGTTTTTTTTCCCTCCAAAAAATTTAATTTCCATAAACACCCTTGTAAACACGGCTCAGTTTCCAGATAAATTGTTATCCACACGGAAACACAGAAAACAATCCAAAACACTGTATGTGGGCGCCACAACACTGCGAAGAGAACGTGTCGAAAAACAGGGAACAAGGCGTAAATGTAAACAGGAAACGGAAGACGGCTAGGTTAGGGGTGGGGCTATGACATCACAGTTTTCAAAAGGTCGTGTTTAGGCCGTCGCATGACGACATTTCCAAGTGAACGCAAAGCTGGAATGATAAATTGTTTGCGCTTTCACGAGCTGAGGCTGTTCAAAGCGCTATCTACAACAGGTAAGACGTTAATTGTTTTTATGCTTTCCGCAGCAATCCACTTCAAAATATCCAAACTGTCCCTTTAATGACCGCTGGTTTCTTCAAACAAATCAAATCAGCTGCGAGCTGTGGCACTAAATGCTACAGATGAAGGGGAAAAAAAAAGGATTTATGTAAACAATTCACAAAATAAAGGTCGATGATTAGGAGCTACTCTCGCAAGAGTTCTTAAACCAACAGAGAAAAAAAGATTTCTTAAATAACCATAATTTTTAATGTGTTTTTTTTCCTAACAATAAAAAGATGTAGAGAAAAGAAAAATTTTAGTTTTATTTTTTTAGGATGTGGGTTTTTTCATTTCCCTGATCTGTTTGATGAGGTAGGTCTTCTCATCGTTGAACTGCTCGTCGTCCGTGCGATCCTTCTGGAAGTTGCTCAGGAAGTCGATTAGTTTGGTCTGGTTCTTGAGCAGGATGTCGGTGATGGGCTGCGTCTTGTTGGGGTTCGCTACGAACACCTGAGCACAAGAACAAGAGTTGCGCTGTCACCAAGTACTCCTCTACGTTAAAGCAATGGTTGACATGGATGATGACGGAAGTGGGACGAGACACTCCGTCTAGTGGCGATGCTTGTGTCTACACGGTTTCATTCATCTCGAGTGGATCAGACGTTACGGGCTGGACAACAAAGTTCCGTAGAACGTCCACCTTTCCACGGTCGTATAATCCATTCAACCTTTATTTAGACAGATTAATCCCAATGAGCCTCGGGGACTCATTTACAAGAGAGACACTGAATTTTAACAAATAGCGATGACAACAGTGGACAACAACGACGATCATAAAGGACGTGTACAATTTTTTTTTAATAAGTGAAAATAAAATGGTATTTAAAAGGATAATTAAAAGGAAAAGTAGCAAAAAAAAAAACCTGCTAGGTTATAAAGGCGGTGTCGAAAACTAAAAACAGGAACACGTCTGCGTTGGTTTTCCCAGGAACTTTGCAGATGTTTTGAAGCCACTTAGAGAGGTCAAGGTCGAGAGCTTCAGACCTTTTTGTAAGATATTCCAGGAAACGGGAGCGGAGTAGGAGAAGGTCCTTTTGTCTAGTTCAGTTGAGGGAACACTGCAGGTAATGATGTCCTGAGAGCGCACGCTGTAGCCGCACTCACGCCGAGACATGTAGGAGGAGATGTATGAAGGCAGCAGACCAAGAAGTGATTTAAAGATGAAAATGTACCAGTGAGAGAGTCTGCGTGAAGTTAATGGTGTCCAGTTAACCAGTGAATACTGGGTGCAGTGGTGGGTACGGTAGTTACAGCCAGTTATGAATCTTAGTGCACTACGATAGACAGCATCCAACATCTGCAGGGTGCTTGCATGAGCGTTCATGTAAATAATGTCACCGTAATCAATGGAGGGAAGGAAAGTCACAGATACAAGGTGTTTCCTAGCATTCAGGGTTAGACAGGATCTGTTTCTGAAAAAAGAAACCCAGTTTAACTTTCAGTTTCTTTACCAAGTTTTCCACATGAAGCTTAAAAGAGAGATGTGAGTCGACCAAGATACCCAAATATTTGTAGGAATTGACAAACTCTATAGGGACACCATTTCAGGATAAAATCAGAGGAAGAACTGCTGGGACCGACTTCCTTTTTGAAAAAAGCATCCCTTTGGTTTTGTCAGCGTTTAGGACAAGTTTGAGACGGAACAAATCTGACTGGATGTCGAAAGCGGACTGCAAAAGCTGGAAAAACAGTAACTGTTTTAGCTTGACAATAAATGTGTCATCAGCATAGAAATGTAAGGACTTCACACTACCTATGTAGATTGTAAAGAGGGTGGGTCCTAAGACAGAGCCTTGTGGTACACCATTGTTGACTTTTACATAACTGGAGGAAATACCATTATTTTGAACACATTGCCTCTGATCTGAAAGATAGAGAACCAACCAATGATACGTTCAGAGAAACCATACCATTGGTATAATAATAAAAAGGTTGCGCACCTTGAAGACGTGGAAGGCCTCGAACTGGATGTTGGAGCTTTTGTCTCGCAGCAGATTCATCATCAGCTTGAGGTTTTCGGGCTTGCTGATGTAACGCGTCATCACCGTGAAGTTGTGTCGGTCCAACAGCAACTCGCCCAAGAGCTGAAGAGACATTTGTTTTGGCTTTATCAGACTGAACGTTGTTTTTAACTCGAGTCGACGCGGGAGGCGGAGGCTAACCTTGAGAGACTGTCGCTTCGTGACGTAGTTCTCGGAGTGCAGCAGCTTCTCGTAGTCGGCAAACACCTGCAATCAAATAAAACCCATTAGAGTTTACCAACAGCTTCTTTTATTAAAGTTTGTAAAAGGACTGTTGACTTCAACTCGTGTCTAATTTCAACCGGAGCAGCGTTTGGCTTCGGTATTGATCCCATGGTGGCGTCTCTTGACAGTCTTCTCAGAGACGCCTGTCAACAAAGACGCCAGTTCTGTGGAGTTGAGTCCCCCCGACCCCCTACGCGTGAAACGGTCCCTCTGCTTTGGGAAACAGACGGCATGAGTGCAGCTTTGTATCAGTGAGACAGGAGAAGGCTTTTCATTGGTTCAGATTTCCTGGAAATCCAAGCGTACTTGTCAAGAACTTGTCAAAACCTCGACGACTTGAAGTTTCTCTTTGGAGCTTTCTGAAAGTGCCCCTGTGACACGACCGATACCCGATCTCTGCGTTTGCATTTCCAAATCAACAACAAGGTGATAATCTATGGGTTTGTGGTGTTAGGCTTCCCTTCAGAGTCATGGTTAGCACATGGACTAACTCTTGAAAGGATCTCTGGTTTGTTGGAACAATAGACAACAGTTGATAAACAATTGTTTCAGCTATAAAAACAAGACAGTAAAAATATTGTGGGCCGTTTAGGTTTTGTAATTTTCAAAAATCAGTGATGCACAGACGTCCCCATTGTATTTACGCTGCAATACATGCTGGGTAAATTACATCCACAAGTTGCTCTGACGTGAGCTCCATTCAGCTTGAACGAAAATTTTAGACGTCTGATGCTCACTCTTTTAAATTGAATCAGAGGGCTACAGTATAGTGTTAGATTATATCTATATATATCTATATATACATCTATATATATCATATCTATATATATCATATCTATATATATATATTATATACAGTGTTTTAAGAAGAGCAGTGGTGCAGATCACTCACAGAGTCGTAGTTTTGGTCGAGGTACTCAGCCACAAGCACTTTGTGTCTCGTTAGGAGATCCTGGGAACAAAAACAGTCTTGGTTAAAAAAAAAAAAAAACAGGTTAAACTTTAATAATGCTTAAAAAAAAAAAAACAATACCCTTATTTACCTTAAAAGTAGCGAAGGCGTCAGAGGCGATGTCGAAAGTAGACATCTCAACATAGCTGAAGAAGTTGTGGAAGTCTTCGGAGTGCAGAACGATCCTGGCGAGCTGCTCGTGGCGGATGCATTCCCTCAGCATGATCCCGCAGTTCAGCGCCACCTGGGGTGTCTCGTACCTTTAAAGACGCACAGAAGAAACGGATCAGCCACCTGGTGGTACCGAAGCAAGCAACCTGTCGGGTAAAATCTTACTCCTTACATACATAGCTCTCAACAACCCAACACTTCACTCTCAGACTTTAGGTTTACGTGTGGTTCCTAGAGTTTCCAAAAGTAAAATGGGAGGAAGATCTTTCAGTTATCAGGCTCCTCTCTTGTGGAACCAACATCCAGTTTCTGTCCATAGGGCTGACACATTATCCAGTTTAAAGACTCAACCTTTAGATAAATCACATTGAGCCTCGAAGACTCATTTACAAGTGAGATCTGTTTAAGTCTTTCCTTTTTGATAAATCCTATCGTTAGGGCCAGCTTGGGTTTCCTGAAATATCCATTAATTACACTGCTGCAGGACAAACTGACTACAATTCTATTGCCATCATTAACATGTTTTTGTCTTCAAAAACGACACCTGTACCATAGGAACTACACCTGAACCATGAAATACACTTGGACCATAGGAACTAGACCTGTAACATAGGAACTACACCTGGTCCAGACATTCTGTGTTTGTTTCCAGTTGAGGCAGATGGCTGCCCATCCTGAGCCTGGTTTTAGTCCCACTGGAGGTTTCTTCCTGTTAAAAGGGAGTGGTTTCCTCCCACCATCTCCAGTGAGCTGCTTAAAGATGACAGAGTAAAGTTTGGACTCCATCTTCTGCTTTCCTTAGATAAATTTAACGAACTGGTGTTCATAATGTACCGTATGTGAAAACACTGAACTATAACAGAAAGTTAGATTTGCACCTGGACCTGAACGGGACTTGTGATCTGGACTTGGGTTTTCTCATGGACCGTGCCCTGAGATGACTTATTGGTGCTTTATGGATAAACTGAACTGAACCCGACCCACCCTTTGAGCAGAATGAAGAGAACCTCTTGGTGGGAGCAGAAGTATTCGACGGTGGGGCTCCTCGTCCCGAGCTGCCTCCTCAGGATGTTGTTGAAGATCTGACACACGTCTTTCTTGCCCTATAAACACAGAATTGAACCTTCAACCTCCTCCTGTTTCATTATCCTCTGTGATTTGTCTGAACGAGCAGATCTCGTTACGTTTCCCTCACCTCGAAGTCTATGACTTGCAGGTTTTCTACAAGAGAAATGAGCAGGCCGCTATTGTACAGCTCCTGGGCTAACTGGGCCACCGTCTCAGTCTGGGGCTCCTTATCGTGGCTCCCATACAGGATCTCCTTCATGGACACCAAGCACTTGGACACCTCCTCAGAGGCCTGCAGAACAAAAACCACAAGGTGAATAAGAAGTAGGGAGATAACGAAGAGAGTCCGTTTTCATTTAAAGATGAAGAAGCGCCTCGGAGGGAGTGAACTTTGTTGATGGTGAAGTGGCGCCGTCACCGTCGAGCCCCCGGAGGTCCAGGGGTTTACAGGGGAACGCTCGGCCTCACCTACCTTATCCGTCTTCTTATCGTGTTTGACCAGGATGGCCAGGTTCTCCTTCAGGATCTTGACGATGTCTGCGGGACTCTTGTGGGATTTACCGAACAGCGGCATGACGGACGAACACACAAACGCCTTGAAATCTGCGAAACACACACAACCACGGAGCGTTAAGATGGTCAATGGACAGTACTTACATAGCACCTTTCTATCTTATCAGACACTCGAAGCTCTTTACAACACAATCTGTGCCTCATTTACTCGTTCATACAGCACTTTTATTTTATTTTTTCTCTCTGCACTCGTTCAAGGCGGACACATTTTCCTCTCCCTCCCCTGTTCTCCTCTTCCTCCTGCTTTTTTGCTCTCTCTCTGTGTCTCGGAGCTCCTGCTGCACATCTTCTGAACGAAAAATACTATTATGGATCTGGTCAGCTGGACATTCAACGCAATTAACAAAATATTTTCAAAAAAAACGACAAGGTCCTGGAGAGCCCTCATGTCCCACTGAGACTCACGCTGCAGGATATGTCATGGACCCGTTGGGGGTGTGGGAGCTGATGTGATTCAGTTCTGTCTCAGGAGGACGCTGAAGACATTTATATAATTGGATTCATGATAGCAGGCAGGGTTCCTGCTTTTTGGCATTGGCGGGTTCCTATGTTATCAACTTTTGAGGAAGACATCGGAAGCAGTTTCGTCCATGACAAAACTGCCAAGTCTGTGTGAAAGTTTGGTTCGTGCTACGAGTACTCAAAATCAGCTGATTTACGAGTTAAACCGTAAGATGGAAGTGATTTTTGATAATTGCAGGCCACCTGCGGCTTCTAGGATTCGCCAGCATGTTGGAGTCGACCTTGAAAGAGGCTCATAGCACGGATCAGCGGAATGCCCATAAATTTGACCATTTTGGATCTTCAAAGTTCCAGCAGGACTCAAAGCTGACAGGGAAGAAACTGTCTGCCTGAAGAAAATCAACAATTGTGACTTATCTGAATCTGACCCCCTGGTTTGGCCTTGAAAGCAGGCCGACTATCAAATTTCTCCTGGGACATGGGTAAACTAAGGGAAAAGCTTTGTCTATTGCACAAATCAGAGGCAATGAGGGGTCCAGTGTCTTGCCCAGGGACACTTCAGCATGTGACTACTGGGGGAATCAAACTAACTCTCCCATTGGAGGGCGACTACTCTAACCACTCAGCCACAGCTGCCCTGACGATGGCCGCAAGATAAAAATTAAACCCCCGGCATCCCCGATGCTGAGAAGGAATGTAGCTACAGCAGTTTCGATCGTTCCTTGAAAATATTAATATTAGAACCAACGTTCCCGCGTCGACTTGTAAAAATAAAAACTGTACCGATTTCACTCCTATCAAACGTGAATTACACTCTTCCAGTTTTAAAGGTCTCTTTTTGTTGTCGTTGTTCTTCATCTAATCGGACCCGACCGTTTTACTGAACCGCCTCACACCCACACCTGATGTTAAAGAGAAAAGCGACGAGTTTACGTCTTTGTGAGAAAACGACACCGTTCTACTCTGAGGTAGAACTTCCACAGAAGTCTCGCTCCGAGCCGTACGGACGAGTCTGGATCAGCTTAAAAGCATTTGTATTAATTACAGTCTAGAGAAGTCTGCAGCCAGGGGGTGGCCAATGGTGGCCTTGGCCCCCATAGATTATACTTTTAAGCAGTATATAAAAACTAGAAGGCATAGTTTAATGTGTCCTCATACAGAAATCAGTGTTTCCCCCAGTTTACTTGCCTTGACAGGGCGCTCATATCTTCCATGATTTTTTGTCAACGGCATTTCCTTCAAACCCATTAAAGTTGTAAACATTTTTAACACAGCTGATGTGAGTGGCTGAGAGGAAGAAAAACAAAAAGTTATGATAAAAAAAATTTAAGCTGAAGTTAAAAAATCCATATGAAAGAAGCCACTAAAGTATGAATAAGTATTCACTTTAGTAATTTTTAATAGGATGGAAGTATAGCTTTGTTTTTGTGTGAACGCTGTTATTAAGCATTCACACTATTGTTTTCCTGTTTATATTATTCCTGACTGTTACTATCCGTACCTTTTCAGCATCTTTCTCGTCCCGCAGTTTTCAGCTAATTCAACAAATCGTATCAAAACGTTCGGCTCTTTCAGGACAATCCTGCTATGACTTTTGGTATTGGTGCAACTTTAGCTTTTTGAAATATTTACCGATAACCTTTTCTGACATTTCTATCTCGTAGAAAATGAACTGAGCTCATTTTCCCTCCTTCACATCTTTAGATCTGTTTACAACCTTTTACTGCTCCTTTCACATTTTGTTCTGCTTCAGCTGCTTTCCTTCTGCAAATCTAAACTTTTTTTTAGCTAATTTCAGCAGTTTTTTCAGCTGTTTTGTGCTCCTTTCAGATTCTTTCTGCTAACTGCAACATGTTTGTACTTCTTCTAACTTCTTTCTGCTAATTTCAGCTCGTTTTGATCCTTTCAGCTTATTTCTGCAAGTTTCAGCTTTTTCAGTTGTTTCAGCTACTATTTAGCTGTTTTGATGTTAATTTTAGCCTTTTCAGCTAATTCCATGTTTTTTTGCACACTTTTCAACTCTTTTCAGCCTAATTCAGCAAAAATGTGCCCTCTCCACTTTTTTCTTGTAACTTCAGCTTCTTTCTGCTTTTTAGCTGCTTTTCAGCTGTTTATTCTTTTGCCAACTTCATCTTTTTCAGATAATTTACACTTCTTTGCACTCATTTCTGCTTCTTTCAGCCTAATTGGACAAACACATGTTCTTTCTGCTTTCATATGCTAATTTAAGCTTGTTCTATCGTTTTAGCTACTTTTTTTTTTTTTTTTTTTAGCATTTTTTAGCCAATTTCAGCTGTTTTCCTAGTTTTTGTAGTAATTTCTGCTACTTTCAGCCTAATTAGCTTCTTTCTGCTAATTTCAGCTTATGTTCCTTTCAGCTTTTGTCTGCTAGTTTGTTTTTTTCTGATATTTCAGCTACTTTTCAGCAATTTTTTTGGGCTAATTTTCTAATTTTTGTGCACATGTCTGCATTTTTAAACCTAATTCCGCAAAAATATGTGCTCTTTATGCTTTCTTCTGCTAATTTAAGCTTGTTCTTCCATTTCAGCAGGATTTTAGCTAATTTCAGCAGTTTTTCAGCAATAAACATTCACACTGCATTTCCACAGGAATTGTAATTCCTCTAGTTTAATGTGGGATACTTAAATGAGTAATTATATCTAGTTCAGGCAACATATTTCATTGTTTACATTTTCTACATGTGGAATAAACTGAATGTTTTATTTCCCCTCTTTATAAAAAAGGTCTTAACTTGTTAAAAGTGCAACAATTTGTTGAAAAACTTTGAATATCATAAGGTTAGTTTTTATTTGTAGTATTTATACTGCGTTTTGCCACCTTTACTTCAAGCTTCGAGTACATTTTCAGGCACTCGCTTTGTCGAGTTCTCGAAGAAATCGAAAGATTCAGGAGGAAGTTTCTCAATCCAGGTCAGCTCAGGAACAACTTGTGACCGCTAATCCTCATGTGACGGAGCTTTAACCTCCTCTACCTTCACTCCTCCTCCTCCTCACTCTTCATCTTTTAGACCCAGTTTATTCCATCCGATGCTCAGAAAGTTACAAAGTAGTTGACGAACAAAGACAAGTTTTAAGGCTGCAGTTATTTATTTCAGGAAACAGGAAGAGGAAAAGCCAGAGCCACTAAACGCTCAAATCGAAGCAGAAAAAAAAAAAAAAAAAAACGTTTCTTTCCTTTTCTGTGAGTTTCCTTTAAGGATAAATCACCTCCTTATTACTTGTTTGCTCCAACTGTTAAAAATCTTATCGTGTTCAGACCTTTATGGATCAATAAAGAACATTTTTGAGATACTACAGTTTAAAAAAAAAGGAAAAGAAACGAGGCTGCTCCTGTCATGACATCACAACAAAACAATTTCGACTTGAAGTGTCGAAGGACGAAACGAACAAGGAAGAGTTTGAAACAGAAGGAACACCTCAGCTTTCATCTTTTTTAATCTGATCGTGCGTTTCCTGCCTTCTCGCTCTCACGGTGACGAAAAGAGAGTAATTATTAAAGGACTAGGTCCAAAAGGTCGACTTTAATGGCCGAGTAACGGCGCTTTAAATCCTTGAAAGCACAAACAGCTGGTTACTGCGAAACCTTGGCTCTCTCCCTCTCAGTCTGGTTAAAAGTGACCAAATGTTACGTAATGAGATTAACTGCCTGCCGGACCTGAACACACACGTGTGCGCTCTGTTTTAACGGAAAGAGGCGACGACGGACCCAAGATTTGGCTTTTAAGCTGCAAACTGGAGAGACGATGGGAGCTTTAAATGCAGGCGCACAACAAAACGAGAAGGAACTAAAACACACGATAAACTGATCCTTCTGGCTCCACTGAAGCTCACAGGAAGTATTCCACTGGAAGGAGCTCCAGATCTACAATTTTCATAGTAAAATGTACTTTATCTCATTTACCAGATGTATAAACATACAAATACACACGAGTGTCTATTTGAGTACTCGCGTTTCTTTCCAACAGCTGCCAACAACATCCTGCTTTGACTTCCTTTACGTTTGTCTGGACACAAAACAGGAATTGAGGGTTTGAAATCAGTCGATTTCACCCAAACCTTAGAGTAAAGGTCAAACACACGAAATAAAATGACGACGGCTACAACAAAACCAAAAGATGAGAAAAGTATGTAAACAGTTAGACATGAGGTACATTTTGAATATTGATAATGTTGGGAGGAAATGCCAGTTCTTCAGGGCGTTGGTTTGTTACAGTGGTGGGTACGGTTCGTTATAGTGGTGGGTACGGTTCGTTATAGTGGTGGGTACGGTTCGTTATAGTGGTGGGTACGGTTCGTTATAGTGGTGGGTAGGGTTCGTTATAGTGGTGGGTACGGTTCGTCCAGTGGTGGGTACGGTTCGTTATAGTGGTGGGTACGGTTCGTTCAGTGGTCTGTACGGTTCGTTCAGTGGTGGGTACGGTTCGTTCAGTGGTCGGTACGGTTCATTCAGTGGTCTGTACGGTTCGTTCAGTGGTCGGTACGGTTCGTCCAGTGGTCTGTACGGTTCGTCCAGTGGTCGGTCCGGTTCGTCCATTGGTCGGTACGGTTCGTCCAGTGGTGGGTACGGTTCGTTCAGTGGTCTGTACGGTTCGTTCAGTGGTCTGTACGGTTCGTTCAGTGGTCGGTATGGTTCGTTCAGTGGTCTGTACGGTTCGTTCAGTGGTGGGTACGGTTCGTCCAGTGGTGGGTACGGTTCGTCCAGTGGTGGGTACGGTTCGTCCATTGGTCGGTACGGTTCGTCCAGTGGTCGGTACGGCTTGTCCACTGGTCGGTACAGCTCATTCTGTGGTAAGTACTGTACTCGCATCTCTCTTTTAAGCTCCACATGAAAAACCTAGTAAGGAAACTGAAAGTTAAACTGGGTTTCTTTTTCAGAAATAGATCCTGTCTAACTCTGAACGCTAGGAAACGCCTCGTAACTGTGACTTTCCCTCCCTCCATTGATTACAGTGATATTATTTACATGAACGTTCCTACAAGCACCCTGCAGATGTTGGATACTGTCTATCACGGTGCACTAAGATTCATAACTGGCTGTGATTATCGTACCCACCACTGCACCCTGTATTCACTGGTTAACTGGACATCATTAACTTCACGCAGACTCCCACTGGTACATTTTCATCATTAAATCACTTCTCGGTCTGTTGCCTTCATACATCTCCTCCTACATGTCTCTGCGTGAGTGCAGCTACAGCGTGCGCTCTCAGGACATCATTACCTGCAGTGTTCCCTCAGTGAGGACTGAACTAGGCAAAAGGGCCTTCTCCTACTCCGCTCCTGTTTCCTGGAATATCTTACAAAAATATCTGAAGCTCTTAATTTTGACCTCTCTAAGTGGCTTCAAACATCTGCTAAGTTCATGGGAAAAACTAAAGCAGACGTGTTCTGGATTTTAGTTTTAGGTTCATTCCGTGGTCGGTGCAGTTCATATTCTGGTAAGAATTGGTTAATTTGATGAAGCAGTGCTAAACGAGACTATCCAGACTGGCTCTGGAAGGCCACTGAATCCAATTCTGGTCGTCTGTCAAACAAAGTTAACAAATTATCCACAGGAACACAGCCTGTAGAAGAGCACTGCTTTCACAATAAAAGCAGAGCGCAGCAAGCTAGCGCAAAGATTTGGAAAACACGTTTGCACACGAAGATGCTCTTTGTGACGCCACTACAGACCATCGAGCTACCACAGCATACATGTGTGAAGCAGAGGGCTGCCATCTAGGGTGCCCGGGGGGAACAGATGTGGGGGCTCAAAGGTTCAAGGTTCTTTATTGTTAGTCACATCACATGTGGTACATGAGGTGGAACAAAACTGTGTACACAGGCTCCCAGTTCACCCAACAATAACAAAAATATACTGTACATTGTAAATGAAACAGTACTAAGGGTATAAAATATAAACTGAAATACGCTAAACACTTCACAGTGCAAAACGATACGTCGAACAACAGCAGCACGAACATGAGTCTGTGTGAGTAGAGGAGTACGAATGAACACGGCAGCATGAAAGAAATTGCAAAGACCCAGCAAGTGGATCCAGGGTGCGGCTGAGTGGTTAGAGCAGTCGTCCTCCAACGCAAGAGTTGGGAGTTCAAATCCACCGGCAGTCACACGCCGAAATGTCCCTGGGCAAGACACCGAACCCCTCGTTGCCTCAGATGTGCGTCCCATCGGTGTATGAATGTGATAAAGCTCTGATTAGTCTCTTTAGAATAATTTGTTCAATTAGCTCTGTAGAGATCTAGTATAGAGCTGTATGAATGGGTAAATGAGGCACAGATTGTAAAGTGCTTCGAGTATCTTGATTAGATAGAAAGGTGCTATATAAATACAGTCCATTTACAATTTACCAGGTGTGGGCTTCACCTTTCCCACCCGCATTTAGATGTTACAGTCAGGATTTAAACTGGTGACCTCCCGATCACTGAGGTGCCACCACTCTCCTAAAATAAAACCACCGCACACAGTTTAACCACAAATACTTTTTTTAAATGGTATGGTATGGTATGAAGTTTATTCATTTTAAAAAAAGTACAAAACAATTCCATAACAATATATAAAAAAGATACAAAAGATTTAAAATGAAAGGCAGCAGAAAGAAGAAAAAATCTTATTATATCTGCCCCTTTTTTCAAACAATTATTTCAGACATATTAATTTTCAAGTAACAGAACAAAATGAATAACTTTCTAATTTTTCTAATTCTAATAAAAAACACACACTAAGCTACTTCATATATACTTTTTTAACAATCTAGATTTGATCTTTTTCTTAAATGTACACATTGACTTGACATTTTTAACATCACTCTCTAGACCATTCCACAATCCAACTCCTTGGATTGAGGTAGACCTTCCCTTCAGACTAGTTCTGAATTTTGGTTTGACAAATATCTCTATCCCCTTAAGATTGTAACAACTTTGTCTTTTAACAAAATTTCTTTGGATATTTAATGGTAATGTGTTATTTTGAGCCCTATACATAACTGATAAAATACTATAATCTACCAAATCATGGAACTTCAATAACTTCAGTTGATAAAATAATGTGCTTGATGGGTGACAGTAATGCTTTCTGGTGATGATTCTTACAGCTCTTTTCTGTAAAATAAAAATAGGTTTTGTAAATGTTTTACACGCTTTCCCCCAAACATCAATGCAATAGATTAAATGTGGAACAATGATTGTGTTATACAACATGTACAGAGCTTTATCATTTAATAATTCCCTGACTTTGTATAGTACTGCAATAGATTTAGATATTTTTATTCTTACAGAATTTATGTGATTTTTCCATGTTAGCTGTTCATCAATGATTACACCCAAAAATTTCATCTCATTAACTCTACAAATCTCAACACCCTCAATTTTAAATGGATCATCAACAGTTTTCTTTTTGTTACTAAATATCATGTATTTAGTTTTATCTAAATTTAATGATAATTTATTAATTTTAAACCAAGTTTGTATTTTATCAAATTCTGTCTTCATCAGTTCCAACATCCGTTTTACATCTTTACCCAAACAAAAAAATGTGGTGTCATCTGCAAAAAGGACACATTTGAGGAGTCCTGATACATTCACTAAGTCATTCACATATAAAATAAATAACTTTGGTCCAAGTACAGAGCCTTGAGGAACTCCACAAGTGATATTGCACAAGTCAGATCTTACACCATTTATTTGTACAAACTGTTTCCTATCTTTTAAATAGCTAGATACCCAGTGTAATGCTGGTCCTCTTATACCATATTTATTTAATTTTTCAAGGAGAATAGTGTGGTCAATAGTATCGAATGCTTTTTTTAAATCAACAAAAATACTAACACAATACTGTTTTTGATCGACAGCAGTAGTTATTTGTTCCATTATTTCCATGAGAGCCATTGATGTAGAGTTTTTTGCTCTAAACCCATACTGACTGTTACTTAGAATGTTTTGTTTAGTAATAAATTTATCTAATCTGGTCACAAACAGTTTTTCTAGAATTTTTGAGAATTGTGGTAATAAGGATATTGGTCTATAATTATTGAACACACATTTATCACCATTTTTAAAGAGAGGAACTACCTTAGCTACTTTCATATTGTCTGGAAATATTCCTTTTGAAAATGATAAATTACAAATATATGTAAACGGCTCGATAACATAACTCATTATGTCCTTTACAAACATCATATCCATGTCCACCCAGTCTTTTGATCTCTTATCTGTAAGATTTTTTACAACATTCATTATTTCTTCTTTGTCAGTTCCATTAAGAAAAATACTGTTGTCACAACCTTTAACTGAATGGTTCACATTATTGTCTACTTTTGGTATTTTAGCTGCAAGGCTTGATCCAATGTTCACAAAATGACGATTAAATCCATTTACAATTTCATTTTCATCATGGATTTCATTGTCATCCTTCAAAAAATATTGTGAAATACCTGTTTTTGCTTTATGACTTTTCAGAACACTATTTATTACTCGCCATGTAGCTTTTTGTAAATTTGCATGGTGGTCTTGCTCTGAATGCTCCTCAGCCACCTGCTTGAGGATGCAGGATGAGTGGAGTCCTTCGTGATGCGGAACACCCTCCCCCTGCATGTTAAGTGTAGCGGTCCGAGGTGGTGGGAAGGCTGCTCCCCACAGTCTTACGTGCATTTAATTAACTCGTTCCTTATTTTTGCAAACAACTCCTCAGTTTTCATAAGGTTAGCGAAGAGAGAGAAAAGGCTGCTTTTTATTTTAACACCCTTAAAGCTAAATCTCACGCCTCAAACAAGAGGTCCATTATTGCTGCTTATAGTTTTATTTTGAAATGTTGCTACCGGAAGTAGCCGCTCTTCCTCGAGGCTAGCTTGACGTCACTCGCTCAAAAGTAGAAGAAATGACAACAAAAACCGCACAACACGCTCATTTAATGAGCAGCTAACGAGCCACAGATCCCGCCGCGGTTGGAGGAAGAGTTGGTGATAAAGTAACCGGAAGTGAATAACGCAGAACAGCTCGAGACGTTGTGATTTAACACGGCTACTCCCCTACAAACTGCCTTTTTTTTTTTTTTTTTTTGCTTGACAGATTAAAGCTAACCACAGCTGTCCGCATCATCGCAGAAACAGCTGCAGAGAGGAAGGGAGGGGTGGGGGGGCCGTTACACACATTTCAACCCTTAAAGTTACAAACCCTGTCAGCGGCAGTAACGTCGTAGGTTAACCGACATTAGCTTGTTACTTACAGCGAGGAGATGTTTGGCGTCTTTAAACGTCTCGGACGCTTCTGTCCCGAGTCGTAGCGCAGCCGAGCCTCCCAGTTAGGCGTCAGAGTTCCCGCCGGGGGTGTTTGTTGGCACCGAACTAAAAACGTGAGCGATACAATTTAAAATGTGAGGAATCTGTCGAGAAGGGAGTGTAGAATTCCATCTGTTCGCTCCGAGACGGAACGACAAGCTCACGCGATGAGGATCTAACGCGGCTTCCGGTAAGGATTTTCACAGCAAATTTCATGAAGGCCTTTTCTTGGCGAGAGAAAAGGAGCAACGATGTCGATTGAACAAAAACTTACTTGCAATTAAAATAAAATTGAAGTTGTAATTTAATATGAATTTTATTACCGCTTGTGCTTTATTCGACTGTTACCTGTAAGCTTTTAATTTACAAAGCGAATTGTGCAACTTCCGGTTATGGTTGCTCTCGTTCTCGCTAACTTGACAAATCTGTATCTTTCCAGCAGCGGTCGATTCCTCGTTCGCATTCTGTCACTTTCAACCTTCCTCATCGCCTTCGCCGGTCCATTACCGATGTGTGTGCACTAAACAGGCATACATATAACACATTTTGCTGCGCTTGTGTCTAGTACGAGTCCGTCGAAACGTCTTTTGGGTTATTTTGGATGTTCAGAGGAAAATAAAATCGGGAAAAAGACGTGAAGGTCCGTTGCGAAACAAATTGGAACGCAGCCTAGGCCAACTTGTTTGAACTAAAAATACAGTACTAAAATTACAAAAAATATACAAACATCAAACTGGACACATTTTGAATGTTTTTTTATGGGTGCCAATGCACTACTGCAGAAAATTAATGCTTTGTAAAAAAAATAAATTTAGAAAAGAAAGGTTAAGGGCAGTGACTCATAGCGGTCACCATGGTAACCACACAGTGTCTGTCACTCCCTGACTGCTAAGTTATTGATTAAAATGTAGGAGATAAGACAAATTAAGAAGACCCTCCACTTGGAAAGGAATATTTAGAGATAAAATATAATCAGAGTCTATGGGTGTTCGCTCTGCACTCTGAAGGGATTCGACAGAAAACTGGAAGTCCTACAGCAGTGGGACATGCGCCATGCGAAAGAAGACAAAAACGCCTACATTTTGACGTATGACTTGTGCACTTGACTCTCATACCTCACAGTTTCTTCCGGTTGTCAGGTGTACCCCAAGGCTCCTGTCTTGGTGCAACTCTTTTGTCCATATTTACAAACGATATCTCACATTCTGTTAGTGAGGCCTCCATCCATTTATATGCCAATGACACTATATTATATACTTTTGGTCCTACTCTGGATGAGGTCCCTTGCATGTGGTTTTCTTGAAATCCAGCAGGCCTTTTCTGACTTAAAATTGTCCTTACGTGCCAACAAAACTAAATTTATGTGGTTCAGTCATGGAGGAGGAATCATACCCATCTCGGTGGACTTCACAACTGTAAACGGTGGTATTATAGAAGGTAACGGTGTATAAATATTTGGGAATTTGGATTGATGGTGCTCTGTCCTTTTCGCATCATTTTAATGCTTTACAATCTAATGTGAGACTTGGTTATGTATATAGAAATCGATCTTTGTTTACACCGGCTACAAAATACACCATCGTTGAAAAAACAACATTCTACCTCTGTTGGATTATGGAGATCTAATTTACAGACATGCTTGTCAATCGTAAGCTGGACACAACTTATCCGTCTGCTATAGTTACAAACGCTCCTTACAGATCACATGGTGGTCACCTCTACTCTCTTGTTAAATGGCCTTTTCTACATACGTGTCATGAAGCTGTAAAATTGATTGATTGCTTTGGACATTTCCACCGTCAGCTGAACAGTCCATAGAAAAATCTAAGAAATCCTTAAACTGCGATCGCGAAGTCCAACTTTCTGCGCCGCATTTAAACTTTATGTGAAAGCTACGCGACAAAATACGGGACAAAAACTTTGAACAAGAAAAGGTACAACCCCATAGAGGAACCGTTTTTATTAAAGCTGCTTTCATTTTACATACAAGTCAGAATACATATTTACAAATGTACAGATATGTCTCGTAACATTATTTGTATTTCGCCATCATACTCGGTAGATAAGACAATAAGGAGAGGTCGCTGCAATGTGCTGCATAAACAGAAACTTTAAAAAATATATATAACCCTTTTCACGACCCTCCAGCCTTAAAGTCAGAAGTACAAACTCAAGATATCGAGCCCTTCGGGATCGAACGTGGACAAGTTTAGTGCCCGTGTCAGCCGTTTTTTTTTGTTGTTTTTTTTAGGGCAGAAAATAAACTCTCATCATTTTATAACAGCGCCAAGTTAAAAAATATATAATTAGGGATGCACGAGAAAAACGGCATGAGGTATAGAGGTGTTACAGCTAGTTCCCACGTTTTTCTTTTACTTCCACGGACCGAGCGAGGTCCGACTGAAGCGGCCGACGATGATTTGTTGAGCACCTTCTGTGTAATAAACAGGCGGGGTCGGTTCTGGTTCAGAGAGCCGGACAGTGTAGGGAACCCCGGCTATGAAAGAACGGCGCAGGTTCCTCGCTGCGTCCGAGGTGTTCTCTCCATCGTTCGCACCAACAATTGAAAACAAATTAAAATAAAGACACGTGGATTGTGATCAGCTACAGGTGTGGCTCGCAGGGCGCAAACACACAGAGCAGGTCCGGGGGCCTGACGGCAATAAAAGGTGGCTGCTGTCACATGCCTGAACGGGGCTGGGAGCGGAGGACAATGCTGCCTTTTGTGCAAACACAGGTGGAGACCATGACACGAAAACAAACAAAACAGAAAGGGTAATGGGGGCTTGTGAGGCCGTCGGACCGAGTTGGAAGAGTCGCCGTCGCGTAGAAGCCGGTTTTTAAGACGGCCACTGAATCAATTTGTGTAACGAAGCGCACAGGCAGGAGTGTCGACACGTACAGGTATGCGGTCACACCTGCCTGCCTGCAACTTCTGGGACTTCCTGAGAGGTTACTGCAGTTCAGAGGCAAGCCCCTTTTCAAACAACAACTAAAACTGGAATTCCAAGAGACGTTCAAACCGCTGGTTTTCTTGTTTAAACTGACGTCAGAGCTTAATATTTTCTTTAAACCAACGCGATGCGACGGGCCTGCAGCGCGCTCTGCTCCGTACGCGTCCCCAAAAACGAGAGGTCACGACCTTCGCTTTGCTCCGAGACGGCACCCCCCCCCCCCCCCTTTCCCCGTGTACCCTCAGCGTCTGACGCTACAGCCATCAAATCGTGTGAAATCCCCGTTTGATGGCGTCTGTGCAAGATCCAAAGAGGACGCTATTGCGGTGCTGCCGTGTCCTGGAGGCGACACCGGCGTTTTGAGTGCAGGCAGTCTTGGAATTGTCTGTATTAGACGCTACATATTCACAACATGGCACCAAAGTCGTGCTCAGAAAGCCTTTTTCTTTTAAAGCGGGTCCGAGAGGCGTACGACTCCCACGACCCCGCCGTGGAAACGGAGACGGGGCGGCGATCTCAGGTCAGGGTTTGATGTCCGAGAAGCTGGTGTAGGTCTCGCTGCAGCTGGAGGACGTGCTGAGGTTCCCGGAGACGCTGCCATCTGCAGGACAAACACGCGAACCACCGCAGAGATGAGTCGGTGAAAGACGACGGCAGACTCGAGGGTGCTATGGAACTACTTCCTGTCAATTCAACCAACCTGAGCTGCTGAGCGACTGCGAGGACTTGGACTCTGAGATCAGGCTGAGGAGGTTCGCCGCCGACACCCAGCCATCTTTACCGCTGCGAAGGTTCTTCACAAACCTGTAAAGGACAAAAACAAGGCATGACTGATAATTATTAGGTCTGAAGATACTCCAGCGTTGAGAATGCCACGCTACGAAAAGTGTTTCCGGCGTTAAGCTGTCCCGTTTGTAAGGGAACAAAGTTGTTGCTGTATTTTCTGCTTCGTAAGTCTCCATACATTCACAAGACAAGTCGGGCTTGGAATCAGGTCCAGTACCTCGTTTTTTTCTGGAGAGGAACGGAGAGTTCTGAATCCGTCCAGAGGACCTGACTTAACCGTAGACATCTCAAAGGGGGTTCATTCATCCAGGAAAGGTCTGGGACTGTAATACATGTTCCCAGATCAAACCAGGGAAACGTAGGGAACGTATATGGTGTTCAGACAAGGTCCAGTGTCTGATTTTTGAAAATTATGTGGCTCTTTTGGCAGCTTCAAACCGACAGCGGTTCACAGATGAGACGAGATCTCGACCGGAAAAGGGTGGAACGCTCCCTTTGGGTTTCTGCCTGAGCGAATGGAGTTCTGGGAGTCTTGTTCATGAGTGATGATGGGATGAAGCAGGACATTGGGACTCGTCCGCAGCGATTAAGGTGTTGCTCCGGTCTGTTATAGTGAAGAAGGAGCTGAGACGAAAGGTGAGCCCAGGACAGAACCGGACCATGCTGAAGGGATTTTAAACTCTTTCTGGCCTTGGAGTCTCTTTGACCTGTTAACTCTAAAACCCAACCACAAAAAGAAGGATGAACAACAGCTGACCATCTACACCTTCAGAGAAGGCCCAACAATTCAGCACTTATTAAAAGTTTAGTTTACATTTTTATTTAATATTTATTTCATATAAAATATTCATCTTCAATGTAGTTTTTCTTTTTTGCTAATTTGTCTTAGTTTATGTAAATTACTTTGCAGTTACATAAGAAACTGATTTAACTGATAAAAATAAGGTTATCCAATCAGATTCTTTTAAATTTGTGTGTCCAGGTGGAAACGCGTCTGAAGGTTCTTCGTCATTGGTCAGAACTCAGCAGAGAAGGCGGAGCTCAGTCCCTGCAGGAGGAGTTTGTTCAATTACCGAGTGGAAAATTAACCAATCACAGTGCTGATGTAGAGTGGGCGGGGCCAAAACATGACGCTCAGAGCCTTCAGGAATCCACTATTTCTGGACATCAAGATTTGTGATGCATTCAAAAACCCACACTGAAATTATAGCTTGCTCTAAAACACGAAGGTTAAATCTCAGTAATTATCATATTTAAGTTGTACTTTGGTTTCTTTACAATAACATTTTAGAGAAACAGTAAAGTTCTGTTCATTATTGTTAAAGTTCAGTGTGAATCATTGAAATTACATGTTGTCCTTGAATACAAAAGGCTGGGAGAGCTGCAGGGGCTGCTGGGTAATGAAGCGACTCAGAGGTCTGCGATTGAAGCTGAAGGCCTGGATTTCATTTGTTTTGTGTGAAAGGAGGAAGATATTTTTTACCATTGTCCCTCCTCTCCTTCTCGGATCAGCTGGACCACGTCTCCACTCTTGACGGACAGCTCCTGAGGACCCGCCTTCTCGCAGTCTGCCACCACGGTGTACCGTCCTGGAGCCTGGACGGTCAGAAACAGTATTTACATCCAAACCGTACACGACTACAAACAACAGCAAAACATTCTACATATCCAGCAGCTCACCAGCTTCCTCACGACTTCGTCCTCCGTGTCAGAGTTCATGGGGTCCTCGCCGCTGGAGTAGCCGTCGTTGTCCTCCGACGCGTCCACCGAGAGCGACGCCTTGTTCCAGCCTGAAGAAGAGAACGTGGGAGAGAAATGAAAAGACAAACGACCTGAACAGAAGCGAACGAATGAGACGAAAGCAAAGACACCAAGGTCGAACCAACTCCCAAAGACAATGAATGGAGATCAAACAGGAAGTGCATGGATCCACCGCCGCCTGCTTCGGAACAGATTAGAGGTTCTCGTCCAGCGGAGGAGACGACCGGCAGCCAGTCAGTGAGCGCGAGCCGAAAGCTGCTCAGTCTGTAAAGTTACGGCTTCAGGGGGGTTCTGTGCTGCTCGTGTGGACGTGGATCGAGATTAAACCGTAAATCACCGTTTCGGGTGAGGTCTTTGAAAAAATGTGAGATGAGATGATCGACCACAACTGATGGCCTGACGTCCACAAACCCAGCGCTGGAAAGGTCGAGATGATGTGTGGCGTAAATAAAACTGAATTCATAGACATGTAAAGATGGAGGCTTGGAGGACCTGAGGAGACCAGCTGTTGGAGGTTTTGGAGGACCCAAGACTAACTGTTGGAGGTTTTGGAGGACCCAAGAAGACCAGCTGCTGGAGGTTTTGGAGGAACTGAGAAGACCAGCTGTTGGAGGTTTAGGAGGACCCAAAGACCCGAGAAGACCAGTTGTTGGAAGTTTTGGAGGAACCAAGACTAACTGTTGGAGGTTTTGGAGGAACCGAGAAGACCAGCTGTTGGAGGTTTTGGAGGACCCAAGACTAACTGTTGGAAGTTTTGGAGGACCTGAGGAGACCAGCTGCTGGAGGTTTTGGAGGACCCGAGAAGACCAGCTGCTGGAGGTTTTGGAGGACCCGAGAAGACCAGCTGTTGGAGGTTTTGGAGGACCCGAGAAGACCAGCTGCTGGAGGTTTTGGAGGACCCGAGAAGACCAGCTGTTGGAGGTTTTGGAGGACCCAAGACTAACTGTTGGAAGTTTTGGAGGACCTGAGGAGACCAGCTGCTGGAGGTTTTGGAGGAACCGAGAAGACCAGCTGTTGGAGGTTTTGGA
>NC_056520.1:8658458-8667083 GCF_014905685.2 Nematolebias whitei | reverse complement strand
GAGGTTTTGGAGGACCCAAGACTAACTGTTGGAGGTTTTGGAGGACCTGAGGAGACCAGCTGCTGGAGGTTTTGGAGGACATGCTGTCCCATTGCTCTCATTGAGGATTGATGGAGCTGTTCTACATTCCTGGATCTTCTCTAGACGGGACCAGATGTTCTAAATCCTGTAGATACTTTTCTACATTGATGGAGTTTTTCCAGATGTTCAAGCTGCTCATATCAGAGGCACTAATGCACCCCCATACCATCAGAGAGGCAGTCATTTTACATGTAAGCTGCTAACAGGCTGGATGGTCCTTGTTTAGTCCAGAGGATGTGATGTCCGTGTTTTCCAAACAGAACATTTGGTCCCGTCTGACCTCAGAACAGTTCTGGACCTTATTTATGGATAAATGAGCTCTGGTCCAGAGAAGACGGCAGCGGTTCTGTGAGACACGTTACCTCCAAACTCAGAATGAGTTCATCAATTTATGAAACTGGTCCAATTTCTTAAATGGATTAACTGAATTTGCAAATATTTACGTTTTGTTTTAATTTACGTTCCACACAACATCTCAGCTTTTTCCTCGCCGAGGTTTCATCAGACGCCGGTGGAATTTTATGGCACAAAACTCGAACAAGGAACTAAGTGAACGACGGCCTCTAAAAATAAAAATATCCCACTGAGACGGGATAAAAAAAAAAAAAAAGAAATGTACCTTTGAAGCCAAAGGGGGTGGGGTCACTTTTGACCGAGTGGCGTTTGGAGGCGTGCTCCGGGCTCAGAGCTGAGCCGTCAGGAGGAGGAGGAGGAGAAGGAGGAGGAGGAGGAGGAGGAGAGAGAAGTCAGGGAGGAAAGAAAGTTTTTTTTTTAATTAGACACAAAGAAATATGAATATTTGTTTAAAAAAACTTTAACTTTATGTTGACGGAACCCTGAAACAGAAGCCATGCTTCACTTTGAGCACCAGGTGGCAGCATTTCTCCAAAATGGACTCAAATCAAACCTGAAACTTCCAGGTTTTATGACTTAAAGGGACAGTTCAGCTCTCTGTGAACAATAAACATCATACCTGCAGCAGATAGCTTTCTGAACCGCCTAAATTAGGATTAAAAAAACGAAAGGAAATCTGCTGTAAACCTCGTAAGCTTGCTGAGGTTTCCTCACGTTACCTTTGGGACTCTTCAGATTGCTGAAACCCTGCAAAGTAAAACGCTTTTTAGCCACCGAGGACCTGTCGGTGGTCGGGCTGGTCACGGCGTCGTCTAGAGGAAAAAAATGGTTTGAAATGAGAAGCGGGAGGGGAGGAAACAGGAACCGGAGCCGTGGAGGTGAAGGTGATGGAGACAAGAGAAGTTTGGGTTATGAAGGGTCGACGGCGGCGGCAGGAACCAAAGAGGAGCGTTTGTTTTATTCACCTTTGTGTTTGGGTGAAGAACAGGACGTGGGGTCAGATGGCTCCGCCTTCTTCTCCTCCTGCTTCTTCTGGTTCTTCTGATTGTTGCCGCGGAAGGGGCTGGAGGAGACCAGAGCGGGAGAACTTTAAGTTTTATTCCTACACTTTCGTCCGCCTCGCGCGAGAAGCGACACCGACCTGAGGGAGGCGGAGCCGCCGTTGCTGGCGGGATTCGAAGAGTCCGAGCTTTTCTGCTGGCTGGCGTCTGAAACAGGAAGTGGTGACGAGCTGCTATGCCGAACAAAAAGACGAGAAGAATAAATAAATAAAAAGCAAGCCTACCTCTGTACGCTTTGAGCTGCTGCGTCAGGACTTTGCGGATCTCCTTCACCCACTCGGTTTTAATCTCCGACGTCGGAGCCTAGAAGGAAAAGGCCGTTTTAGCTGATTTTTAAAAAATAAACTTTAGTTTTTAAAAGAAATGAAGCTACCTGCACTATAAACACTTCTTCTCTGGAGTTGCACCAGATCTCGAACTTCTTGTTGTCTCCCTTGGCGTTCTCCGTGATGCCGACGGCGCTCATCTGAACCAACGAGAACGTTTGTTTGTTAGGAGCGCGGGAAAACGTCACGCTGCCGCCTTCGAACTTTGACCTTGAGCTCACGTTCAGGGAGTGCTTGAAGCTGTAGGACGGCGCCTTCTCGTAGCCCTCGCCGTTCTCCTCCCTCCTCTTGCAGAACAGCAGCGCCTTCTCGTGCAGGAACAGGTGCCTCTGCATGGGCTTGAAGCGGGCCAGGTCCTTCACCTTGGCGTGGCCCTTCTTGTGCTCCGTCCACACGCTGAAGGAGCCCTGCATCAGCAGGCGGCCGAGGTCCGACAGGTTCCCCTGCTCAGGAAACAACACGGCTGATAACCTTCACCTACTTCTGCGATCGTTGTGCTCCTTCAGAATAAAGGTGCAACGACTTCTGTTTAAAGTTTAATATTTTTCATCCGTCTAGAAACACACGAATAATCCATTCAAACTTTAATCTCTTTAAAACACTTTCATTCTTTTATTTCTGTCAGGTTTTAGCTAGCCTATGATACTTTGAGCTAGCGATTTACTAATCAATAGCTAGAATTTAGCTATTTTACTTTTAGCTGGACTTTTGAAATATTTAGCTAGCTTTTTGCTACTTTTAGCTAGCCTTTCACTACTTTGAACTGGCATTTTTATACGTTAGCTTATAGCAGAAATGTAGAAAAATTAGGTTTTTAGCTAGCGTTTTGCTTCTTTTAGTTTTTAGCTGGCATTTTGAAACATTTAGTTAACTTTTAGCTCCTTTAAGCTAGTTTTTGATACTTTGAGTTAGTGTTTTGCTAATAAATAGCTAGATATTAACTATTTTACTTTAAGCTGGCCTTTTCAAATATTTAGTTAGCTTTTAGCTACTTTTAGCTGGCATTTTGAAACATTTATTTAACTTTTAGCTCATTTAAGCTAGTTTTTTGATACTTTGAGTTAGTGATACTTTGAGTTAGTGTTTTGCTAATAAATAGCTAGATCTTAACTATTTTACTTTAAGATGGCCTTTTCAAATATTTAATTAGCTTTTAGCTACTTTTAGCTAGCCTTTTAATATGGTGAGTTAGTGTTTTGCTACTTTGAACTAGCATTTTGATATTCTAGCTTTTATCTAGAATTTAGCTAATTGTCTTTTAGCTAGCATTTTAGCTTTTAGTTGACCTTTTGAAACATTTAACTATGCTTCCGATACTTTTAGCTTCAAGCTAGTTTTTTACGTTTAGTTCAAATTAGCATGTTTTAGCTTTTAGTTAACCTTTTAGCTAGCCTTCTGATACTCTAAGCTAATGCTTTACTACTTTAAGTAGCATTTTCATATTCTAGCTTTTAGCAGAAATGTAGAAAACTTTGGCTTTTAGCTATCATTTTGCTTCTTGTAGCTTGTAATTGAGTTTTTGAAACACTTAACTATCCTTTTGCTATTTTTAGCTTCAAGCTAAAGCTTGTCTTAGCTTTTAGTTAGCCTTTTGCTACCCCGAGTTAGCGTTTTTCTACTTTGAACTAGCATTTTGCTATTCTAGCTTTTAGCAAAAATGTATTTAAGACTTTATTCATCCCACAATTGGGATTTTGCTTTATTATTTAATTTAGCTAACTTTTGTATTTAGTTAGCTACTTTTAGCTAGCCTTTTGCTATTCTGAGTAAATGTTTAAATATATGTTGTTGCTAGGGTTTAGCTATTTTGAGGTTTTTAATAAAAACTTTAGTTAATTTGAGTTTTTAGTTAGCACTTTGCTTCTTTCAGCTTTTGCTTTTTTGAGCATTTTAGCTAGCATTTAGCTTCTGTTAACTTTGCTAGCTCAGTTTCTTATTTTACATCTAACTTCGGTTGTTCAGCTCTCAGCATTCACATCTTGAGATTTTCTTGCGTTTTGGCAGTTGAATGTCATGAAACCTTCGATGTTGGAGGTTGAATCGCCGTTTCGTTCCGTACTTTGACCAACCTCATATCCTGTGATGGCGATGAGGTGCATGGAGTCGTTGACGGCCTTCAGGATGCCCAGGATGGAGGAGAGCGCCTCCTGGAGGTCTTCACAGCCGTCGCAGCCCTTACTGTACTTCAACAGCTCCTGCAACGAGGAGAAAGGAGCCGTAAAAGTTTCTTTAAGCTCGTTTTTTAAAATAACTGGGTAAAGGAGTTTAAAAAAAACAAACGAACAACGACCGACTTTAAGCAGCAGCTGGTATTTGGTGATTCTCTGGACGGGTTTAAGGAGGTAGGAGTCCAAACCAAGTTTATGTTCCAGCTTCTTCTGGCACTCCTGGGTTTGATAAACAAAAAACAGCTAAGATCCCTGAAAGTGGCCGAAGCTTCTTAGGTGTGAAACTGATGCTGACCTGAAAGAAGGCGCAGTCGGAGCACTGCCGCCACAAACTCTCGGAGCGAGGTTTATTCTGGCAGTACGCCTCGTAGATCTGCAGGTCCTCCATCTGCAGAGAAACGAGCAAAGGTCATTTCAGTCGGAGACATCTCGTGGAGGTGACTGTTCGTTTTGTTGCGAGCATACCCGCTCTAAAAAGCAGCGGCCCACGAGTTCTGGGCAGTCGGTGTATTCCTCGAGCTCCTTTAGGAACGTCCTAAAACAGGAGAAAACAAAACTCCACTCAAAAACTCCAGAAAACAACAAAACTGAACAGAACTAGAGAAACATCAGTTCCTGTGAGAACGCAGCATGCTGAACGATTTCAGCTGACATCAGCTGAAGAAGCTGACACCAGCTGAAAGCGTTTCACATCCAGACTGTTAATGTGAGCTGAATTTGAACAGCTGACATTTGCTGAAAGCTGGACAATAAAAGCTGAAATCAGCAGAAATGACTAGAATAAGCTTAAATAGACAAAGAGAAGCTGACTAGATCACAAAAATATGAATAAATAAAAGAAATTGAAAAGAACAGAAAAAGCTGTAATTAGCAAAAAAAAAAAAAATGTAGCTGAAAAAGCTGAAATTAGCAGATAAACTGCCGAAATTAACAGAATGAGCTGAAATAGGCAAAGAGAGGCTGAATAGGCAACAAAAACCTGAAATTAGTAAAAAAGAAATTGAAAAGAGCAGAAAAAAGCTGAAATTGGCACCAAAAAAGTAGCCAAAAAATCTGAAATCAGCAGAAAACAACTGCAGATATGAACAGAATAAGCTGAAATAGGAAAAGAGAAGCAGAATAGATATCAAAAATCTGAAAACAGTATAAAAAAAACTGAATAGAGCAGAAAAAAACTGAAATTATATGAAAAAAGTAGCCAAAAAAGCTGAAATCAGCAGAAATATGCTGAGGAGATAAACAAGTTTAAATTATTTGAGAGAATTACAAAAAGCTAAAATTAGCAACAAAAAAAAAAGCTAAAATGTCTAAAACTTGCACAAAAACTAGCTGAAAAAAGCAGATTTTTTTACTTTATTAGAAGAAAGAAGCAAAAAGTAGATGAAAAATGCTGAAAGGAACATAAAATAGCTAAAAGTAAATGAAATAAACTTAACAGCACAAAACAGATAAAATATGCTGAAAATCAGGTGAAAGTAGCTGAAAATGCACAAAAAGCTGAAAAGTTCACATAAAAGCTTAAATTAACTGAAAAGTAGCCAAAAGGATGAAATTAGTAGTAGCTGAGAAATCAAAAAAGCTGAACTTAGCCAAAATAAGCTGAAAGAAGCACAAAAAAGTTGAAATGAGCAGTAAAAGTTTGCAAACAGCTAAAGGGTTTGAAGGATGTGAAGACAGCTCCATTCATTTTCAATGAGAAAAACATGGCTAAATATTTCTACAAATAAAAATTGTACAAAAACCAAAATTCACAGGAAAGTCCTGAATGAGCTCAACGTTTTGAGACATGATTTTTAAAAATAAAACAAAAACTGTGGAACGAGGTACGAGCTGAAAAACATACGTTAAAAAAAAAAAGGATCTGAATAATAGGAATGATTGAGAAACGTTCAGACAATAAACAGACCAAATGAAGGAAGTGCACCTTTTATGAAACTGGTAGATCTCAAACATGTTTCCAAACAGGATGTCCTTCTTGCTGAGCAGGGTGCTGGGGATGAGGTGAGCCATGGCGGGGTTGTCCATCTCTGCCGCGTAGCCCTGAAGTTCAACGGCAACATCAGCAATTGAACAAAACCAACAACCTGTTGAGGAATGGACCGGAAGCAGCCCCACCTCCAGAACGCACAGAAGCTCCTCCACGTACGCTCTCTCCGTCTCCAGCAGCTCGTTCATCACATGACTGGAAACCAGACAAAGACCTCACTTTAACGGACCCGTTGATCCGGCAGAAGATCCTTCAGAGCATTAGCGTTCTGATCCGCGGTTCTCAGGAGGAACACTTACCGCCGAAGGACTGCCAGGTTCTCCTCCTCTTCTGACAGAGAGGCGTGTCTCGTGCCACCGTTGTGGATGGGGAACTCCAACTGGAAACATCTCAACAATTGTTAATCTCATCCAACGTTATACAGACAGAAAGAAGAACAACTGTATCGTGTGCGTCGCATCGTACGCCCACAATACGAATCAGAGGTTATGGCCCGAACAAGCAAAGGCCTTGTCTTGAATTTGACCTTCATTAATGACCTTGACTTTGGGGTGATGAGAAAGGCATGCGACGCTTCCATCTAGTCGTGATGCATACGTATCAGGTTTCATTAAATTATATTTAGCCGATCAGAAATAATGGTGCCGGTTAAGAGAAAGTTTATGGAAGTACATACGGAGACTATACCGTAATATGACGGTAATACGTAACGCCTTTTTGATGGGCGTACGAAAATAAAATTAAAATCTGGATTTTACCTTTCTGCAGAGGGCACTGTCCGCCGAGTGTCTCCTCTCTTTTCTCTCTGGATCTAGAGTCAAAACGATCACCTTTAGTCTTCCCCGTCTTAAAATTCGTGATGCGCGTATTTTGAACTCAGACGTTGATGGATTGAGTCTTACTCGGAGAGGAAAGCGGAGACTTGACCTCCGGCCTCGGCGCTACCGGCTGGACCGGTCTCGTCTGTTTGGCGGCGAGCTTCTTCAGGCTGACTCGCCTTTTCTCGAACATCTCCTGGACGGAGCTTTGCTTCTGGAAAACTTTGTCCATCAGGTCCTGGTGGAGGATGGAGGACACATGTCGTTGGAAACGTGTACCAAAAGCAGATTTAATTAAGTCTGTTGAAAGTTTGGCGTCTGACCCTGAGCTGAGGATTGAGCACCGCCTCGTACTGACAGCAGATGGCGCTGTGGTCCGCGAGGGTGTGGAGAGCTGCGGTGTCCAGGTATCGCTCCAGCTCCTGCAGGGCTGCTTCGGCTCCATCCTGAGACTGACAACGGTCCACTGGTTGGTTCGCCAACAGGAAGATACCGTCCTCGCACCACTGGGACACCTGCAGAGAAAACATTTCTCAATACTCGAGGCTCTAAAAGGGACCTCCTTCCTGGATGGGACTCCTACCTTCTCCAAAGCGTGGTGGAGTTCCATGGCTCTGAGCAGGAGGCTCTTCTTGCTCGTCAGAGTGGAGCTGATCTCCTCACACACACCTCTCAGCTCGCTGCACTTCGGCCTGATGGAGTCCTCGGCGTAGTGGGAGTTTTCTATGAGCATGTCACCTTCACTGGCCAAGGTCAGGGCACGGTCTACCAAGTCCTGTCCAAACACAAAAGACATATCTGATCTTTAGACCAGAGTATCAAACAACCTGAAGTCATGAGCCGACCAAGTACTGGCTAAAAACACTAAATGAACTCGTTCTTTTTTGTGGCAATCATAACTATGAAAACATGCTTTCTAGTGTTCAGTGTAGGAAAATGCCAGTACACACAATAGATACTATTTTTTCCAGGTCTTATTGGATCAGATCTTACGCAGGCTTTGTCCTCGTGGCTGCTGAGCTCTCGGAGGACGTGCTCCGCGTGGGCGGGGCTTATGCTGACTTCAGAGAACTCCGATAACCGCTCGAACGTCACGTCGAGCTGGCCGCGCACCTGGAGAGCACAAAGATGTTGAGCGTCTGATTATTGGACGCAGGACGAACACAGTCATTGATTTCCTCAGCTCGAGCCAACTAACTTCACGGAAGTGCTTTTCAAAATGTCTCAGCTGCAGACACTGCTCCAGCTTGGTGCGGTGACGTTCCCAGAAGTCGTCAAATGCCGTCTCCGTTTCATCCAGCTGACCTAGGAGTCTGAGAGGGGGGTGAAGAGGTTTATTTGTTTTATTTTTTATCAAGGGGTTTGTTTTTGTCTCGTTTTGTACCTCTGCACAGTAGACAAGTTCTCCAGTTCATCTTGCGTCATGTTGTACATAGGATCCGTCTCCAGAGGCTCGTTTATGTATGCTAACAGGCGTTTTCCTTGGGACAGCGCCACCTGCAGGTCCTCCTGAAGATTTAATAAATCAGTTTAGCTTCTTTAAAGGGATCTCCGATTATGTGCAGACATTGGCCTTAATATGTTATTTCTTTGTTCCACTAAAAGTTGTTGTTTGTGATGTGAAAAATAATAATTACTTGAAAACTTGTTAAAATTTTCAACTAGCGACGTCACCATTATTTTACTGGCCCAATGCATTCTGGGGCGATGATGTACATCGGTTGCACTGGAGACTAAATTACAAGGAGTTAAGCCTAAAAAGTTCAACTTGTGATATTTATTTAGCTCTGGAGCTAACAACATATATAATTAGCTCTGGAGCTAACAACA
>NC_056520.1:8657897-8658448 GCF_014905685.2 Nematolebias whitei | reverse complement strand
TAATTAGCTCTGGAGCTAACAACATATATAATTAGCTCTGGAGCTAAGAACATATATAATTAGCTCTGGAGCTAACAACATATATCTTAGCTCTGGAGCTAACAACATATATAATTAGCTCTGAGCTAACAACATATATAATTAGCTCTGGAGCTAACAACATATATAATTAGCTCTGAAGCTAACAACATATATCTTAGCTCTGGAGCTAACAACATATATAATTAGCTCTGGAGCTAACAACATATATAATTAGCTCTGGAGCTAACAACATATATCTTAGCTCTGGAGCTAACAACATATATCTTAGCTCTGGAGCTAACAACATATATTTTAGCTCTGGAGCTAACAACATATATTTTAGCTCTGGAGCTAACAACGTATATATTAGCTATGGAGCTAACGACATCTATATTAGCGCTGGAGCTAACGACATATATTTTAGCTCTGGCGCTAATGTCATCTATATAAGCTTTGGAGCTAACAACATATTTTAGCTCTGGAGCTAATGTCATCTATATAAGCTTTGGAGCTAACAACATATTTTAGCT
>NC_056520.1:8655114-8657887 GCF_014905685.2 Nematolebias whitei | reverse complement strand
TTTTAGCTCTGGAGCTAACAACATATATTTTAGCTCTGGAGCTAACGTCATCTATTTTAGCTCTGGAGCTAATGACATATATATTAGCTCTGGAGCTAACAACATCTATATTAGCTCTGGAGCTAACAACATATTTTAGCTCTGGAGCTAACAACATATTTTAGCTCTGGAGCTAACAGAAAGCCAAGTCATTCTACCTTCTCCTCTCTGTCAACATTAAAAAAAAAAAATCTTTCAGCTGCTCCCTTCCTCAGGGGTCGCCACAGCGAACAAAGTCGCCCCTCCATCTGCAACTGGGTACTAGACTTCTTAACAAACAGACCACAGTTAGTGAGGATCCACAACCTCTCCTCCTCCACCATAACCCTCAGCACTGGCTCTCCTCAGGGATGTGTGTTGAGCCCCCTTCTGTTTACTCTGCTCACATATGATTGTGCAGCTACCCATCCAGGCTGTCACATTGTAAAGTTTGCAGATGATACAGCGGTGGTAGGATGCATCACAAACAATGATGAGTCCAGCTACAGGCAAGAGGTGGAACACCTGGAGAGCTGGTGCAGAGAGAATAACCTTCACATCAATGTGAAGAAGACAAAGGAGATGCTTGTGGACTTCAGAAGGAACAAAAACACCTACACCCCCCTGAACATAAGAGGATCTGCGGTGGAAGTGGTCTCCAGCTACAAGTACTTGGGTGTACACATGAATGACAACCTCAGCTGGAGCAACAACACCACCAGCCTGATCAAGAAAGCTCATCAGAGACTCTACTTCCTCAGACGGCTGAGGCGAGCTGGTCTGGGAAGCTCAGTCCTCACCTCCTTCTACAGGTGTGCAGTGGAGAGCATCCTGTGCTCCAGCATCAATGTGTGGCATGGAGGCTGCACAGCTGCAGAAAGAAAAGCTTTGCAGAGAGTGGTGAAGGCTGCACAGAAATCTGTTGGAATCAGTCTCCCCACCATCACAGACATCTACACCTCCAGATGCAGGAAGAGGGCCACCTGCATCATGAAGGACCCCACCCACCCAGCACACACACTTTTTGCCCCACTCCCCTCAGGAAGGAGGTTAAGGAGCATTAAGTGTAGAACCACTAGACTGAGGAACAGCTTCTACCCTGAGGCTGTTAGACTCATGAATCTCTAACTAGAATAATCACTGTGAAAAACCATATCATGTTGCTGCTGATCTGTTTCATGTTGCTGCTGATCTGTTTCAATGTTGATGTGTTCATGCGTGCACATCTGCTCACAGACTCATGTTCATGTTTGTGCTGATGTTCAATGTTTTATGTTATGAGTGCTTAGTGTATATTTAGTTGATGTTTTTCTTAGTTCATATCTTAGATGTTATTACTGTTTTTCTTATACATTTTATTGTTGGATGTAACTGGGACCCTGTGTACATAATTTCGCTCCACCACATGTACCACATGAGGTGCGAATGACAATAAAGAAACTCTGACTCTGACTCTGAAAACTTGGCCATTGTTTTTATGCTGGATGTTCTTCATGACGCAACCACAGACCACCGAGCTACCACAGCCCCTCTGTGTGGAGCAGAGAGTTGCCATCTAGGGCACCCAGAGGAACAGGTGGTGGGGGTTAAGGGCCTTGTTGAAGGGCCTAGAGTGGGGCAAAGGAGGGGTGAAGCAGGTGTGGGTGCTTCACCTTTCCTACCCACATTTTGATGTTGTTGGTCTGTGGGGGTCGAACCTGCGACCTTCCGATCACAGTTCCACCTTAGATCATGTTTTTATAACTATAGTGATCGTTTATCGAAGGTCTATTATTCCAGCTAGTCAGAGATCCTTTTGTCATTTTTAAGTCTTTGTCAAACAAATGTATAAAACAAAACCGAGCCTCTTCACCTTCATTTTGTTTTTCTTTAACGTGTGCCCTTGCAGCAGGTTGGTGGTGGCCTCGGCGTCGTTGGGCAGCTCCGTCTCGGCGAGTTCAGTTCCGAACACTTGCAGGGTCTGAGCTGTGGATTTCACCATGAGGGCGAACGCCTCAATGGCCTGTGGAAGACATCCAGAATTTTATTTTTTTTAAAAGTTTGAATGCAACAATAAGCTAAACGGTCAGTGTATCAACGTACGGTGCGGTGCGAGATCCAGCTGTCGTGGCAGTACTCCTGAGTGCCGCCCAGCTCCGTGGTCAGCTGTCCGGGGTCGATGTAAGCATGGAGCTCAGTTACCGAACTCAGCATCACCACCTGACAGACACACACACCGCTGGTCACATGACTGAATCCATTCAGAATAACAAGATGTCCGCCGTCAGAGGGATTTGAGTAGTGAACGTTTTGTAGTTTTGGAGACGGAAATGAAACTGAACAAGGAATGCAAGTAAACCTTAATGTTTTTTGGTGGTAGACGACTGATCCTGACAAACAGAGGGAGCAATTTAATCCACCACCGGGGTGGAGCTAGTGGGTGGCCAATGGTGGCCTTGACCTCCATACATTAATCTTGTGCCACCCCAATCGTTTGAGGAAACTATACTTTTGAGAAATATAAAAACTAGAAAGCGCCGTTACCTCAAATGAAAGGGGTGTTTGGTTGATTATATATATGTATATATATATATATATATATATATATATATATAGATGGTGGTAGCCATCTTGGATTTTGACGCGTCAACCCAATTTTTATCCAGCTCCTAAGACAGACAGACTTCACTCTGCGACGGAGGTCAATAAACGCAAGAAGTACAAATAGTTTTAAAATGTTAAATATCTGTATCTACGGGGGGGGGGGGGGGGGGGG
>NC_056520.1:8647415-8655014 GCF_014905685.2 Nematolebias whitei | reverse complement strand
GGGGGGCATATGACTCATGCATTATTTACGTAGGTCCTACCTTCATTTTGAACTCATCCTTGTTGAACTTGAACAGGAAGTCTGACAGGGTCCGCTGGAACAACGTGGAGGGACGCAACACCAGAACCAAGTGCAAGATCCCCGGAAACGATCCCTGAGAAAGAAACAAAACAAAGGGAGGGTGAAAGTGTTAAAAAAAAAAAAAAAAGCAAAAGGTGCGCCACACAGTCCCTATCTGCCTTTATGATTGTTTTAAAGTTAAATTTTGAATACGTTTGTGGTGGTCTTTAATTCTTTGAGGCCGTTATACAAATTCTAACAATTGCTTTTTGTTTAAGTTTGGAAATTTGAGATGTTTTTCAATACCAGAAGTACTGTGCACCTCTTTGCGTCTCATTTCTTTTGTGTCATGCCATCAGATCATCTACCAAAAGCAATAATAGGCTGTCCATCTCAAGACGACCGCCCCAATTAATCGACCTCAGCTACAAGAATAAAAAATGACTCTGCGAATTTCAGAAAGAGCGACGGCATCATCCTACTCTCCTGCGCTACATCAGCATACTTTATAGCAAGACGTCTGACGGTCACAATAAATGTTTAAAAACACACAGCGGCGCTTTTCTAATTGAAACAGCCCAAGAGGCCACTCAGCTCGAAGACTTCATCGGTTAAGGCTTCCTCCGAACCCCTCGGTGGATTGCGCAGGCTTGTTAGATGTGATAAATCAATGTGGGTTGACATGTGCACAAAGGACCGGCTCTAAGATGCTCCAACATATTCGTGCAGCTCCTCCTGTTTAAACCATCATACTCTGATGCGTGAGGCTTCGTTAAATAAGTCGGGACAAGTTTTTTTTATTTGCTACATTAAATATTTTACCTTTTTCCGTGAACACTTAAAGATTCAGTCACTGTCGCTCTACAGCTATATTCCTAAAACGACCCAAAATAGAAAGAACAACCGGTACTTTGATGAACAAGTCATTGTTAACTAAAGTACCGGATACGGTATTTTTCGGACTATAATGCGCACCGGATTATAAAGCGCAATATCAATGAACGGGTCTGTTTTCATACATAAGGTGCACTGGATTATAAGGCGCATTAAGCCAGGTCTCTCTTGTAAATGAGTCCCTGAAGCTCAATGGGATTAACCTGTCTAAATAAAGGTTGAATGAAAAATTTAACAAAACAAAACAGTCAAACTTTATTCAACTCATTCACAATAAGACAGTTCAAGTATCTTTATTCTCCCCGAGGGGAAATTAGTTCCACAGTCAGTAGGTATAAAACATCCGTAACAATACGGAAGTCATCAGTGTTCATTGAGAAGCCTGATCACTACAGGGATGAATGAGTTTTCAGGTCTGTTCATTCCACATCTGGGCAGCAGATACCTGCGTCCAGATGGAAGCAACCTGAACTCACCATGGAGTGGGTGATCAGGATCTGCCAGAATCAGCCTGGCCTTGTTCACTGATCTCGCCTTGTGTAGGTCAGTGAGGTCCTGTCGGGCTATGCCAGCAGTTTTGTTGCACATCCTGACAATCCCCGAAAGATTGTTATGTATAAGTAAGAGGTATAAGAGTTTGTTAGGCAATAACTCTCAACATTGTTCAGTTGTACCACATAAAATCGGTTTGAGGTCAGTAAGCACACTGGATTATAAGGCTCACTGTCGATTTTTGAGAAAATTAAAGGATTTTAAGTGCGCCTTATAGTCCAAAAATATGGTATATTAAACAATCGTCGGCAAACTGTTTGACAGCAATCTATAGCAACGGTCTGGACAAACAAAGACCTGGTTTAAACTTTGACCTTGTAGCAGGGGATGATGAAAAGATTACCGACACGCTGTCTAGTGGTGGTACAAATTCATATCAAGTTTCGTTAAATTTCTCCAAGCGGTTTAGAAGTTATGGGCGGGACTAGAGACTGTACAGCCACATTAATAGTGACGATAATCCGTCTGCCTTTTGACGGGCGTACCGTGACACAATTTTTTTTTTTTTGTCTTACACACGCATCCTGTTTAAAGAAATCAGAAAATTCAACACAGCTCAAACAATCCAACAGAAAACATCATTTTCTTTGTCATTTTTCTGCATTCATCACCCTCCACCCAGGACATACTGAGCTAACATGATTGGATGCCATCAAATTCAATAAACCCTGAGAGGTCCCGGTTTAATTTGTTGCCTTGCATTACCATGACAAAGCACACTCTGCTCTGCGGCCGCCTGCCTCGCAGATGAAAAGCACACATTAATAAATGATAAGGATTAGGAGGCTGACCGGGATGATTTGTATTTTCTCAGAAAGGAGGCAAGGAGGAACACCTCTCCTGGCATGTCCTTTAACGACCTCCACATTGTCCTCCTGTGGCGTTTTCCAACCACCCCCACCTCTTTAAGGCAAGGAGCACCGCCATTTACGAGGAGTTGCAGCTTTAATCCTATTCCACCTGTCTTTCAAAGTTGCTAGCATTTGTTGCAGCAGACTCGTCTTCCTGTTTGCGCCTGCTGACAGAGCCATCTGCCTCTCCTCCCTGCAGCGATGCTCCTGCAAGGCTCCATATTTATCACTCTGAATCCCAAAGGTGGGCTTGCAACAAGGACAAGCGTCCCATTATCCATTCGGACCGGAGGGCCTGCAGGTTCTCCTCCTGAGAGCTATTCCAGTGTTTCACTTTAGACGGTCGGTGGACTTGTTGGGGCAGAATGATGAAAAGCACGTTTTGACGTGTTTTAATTTGGTGCATCTCCACATGAATCAAGGATGGTGCATCTCTAAACGAGGATCCAGCAGAGTCTGTTGAATGTTTCGGAGGGTTTGGATTGTTTCGTTAACCCTCGTGTTGCCCTTTAACCTTACGACCGTTCGTGTTCGTTAGGGGGAAAATCGACCACCTTGTTTCTTCTTAAAAATACTATTTTTAAATACCGTATTTTTCGGACTATAAGGCGCATTAAGCGAAACAGAACAGTCAGATAAGTTAAACTTTATTCAACTTATTCACAATAACCACATAAAATCGGTTCGAGATCAGTCAGCACAACCAGAATTCATACATAAGGCGCACCTGATTATAAAACTCACTGTCGATATTTGAGGAAATTAAAGTTTAAGTGCGCCTTTAAGTCAGAAAAATATGGTAGTTTTTTCCACAATAAACTAGTCAGTCTTTTAGAGCCATCTTAGCTGGAGCACAATGCCTCCGGTAATGACGTCCTGCTTTGGGAGAAACCAACGGGAGTCGCCAATCTGAGCCGTGGAGAATCCGATTACGCAGCCTGCATGCATGCGAAGCTTTTTCTTTTTTTTTTAAATAAATGGTTACTTGTGCACATTACAAGTGAGGTTTTGCTCTTTACATCCAAACTAAAACTATTTTGTTGCACAAGATGAGAGGCGGGACTCTACAGAGACGTTTAGCCGAAAGAACATTCTGCCTCGATAAGTCGATTCGTGTCTGTAAATTTTTAAAGAGGCTCCTAAATATAAAAGCAGCACCCCATCTAGTGGGCTAATATAAGAATCAAAAGTAAAAGGATAGAGGTAAAAATAAAAATATTACTGAGAGGAATGCATTGTTCAACACTGTATTTATGGTGTATTTTAATGAAGCACATTTTTCCCTTCAGGAACTCGAGTCTGTCGTAAAGTTACTGTGAGGTTATGATAGCTTTTGAAAATGAAAGATTACATTTATAACCTGTGTTCTAATGAGCTGAAGCAGACTCGCGGAGGCAACAGTTCCATCTTAAAAAGGTTTACTTTAAGTTTACACATTTAACGTACAAAATCACCAGCCCTGGGTCATTTTGGAAACGCCACACGGACTCCGCAAAATGGCCCCAAGCATCGGTTAACGCACACCTTTCTTCAGAGCTTGGCCACACCTCCAGGAAGTAGTCGCCACCGTTGACAAATGGGAAACCCTATCCTACATCATGTGACCAGTTCTCCACCAATGATAGCTCGCCATCTTGTGTTCAAAATGGAGGCTGCGTGGCTGTTGGGATTTGTTGGCGTGTAACTAGAACTACATTTTCTACCGGAAAAAAAAAAAACAAACAAAAAAAATCGGATCTGCCTTGTTTTAACACGCGATATCATACTATAAACAACTTTTAGTACAAATAATTACACATTTCGGTAAGATAATATATAATTCTGATAAAAAATACACTTAAAATTCTGACAAAATAAAAAAAGAAGGGTATTTTAGGATTTGTCAGCAAAATATCTCATGAACAAAATGTAATAAAACTCACAGATTGGACGATTAAGTTTTGGAGACGAATTAAAAATGGTTGTCGCCGCTAATAAACCTTAATTCAGTCCGTTTTACAGATATTCTAGAAAAAAAAATGAACGTTTTAATTAAATTTGACTTTTTATTTTTCATGTTGATGAGTCATGACATCAGGAGGAAAGGAACGTTTGGTCAAACATAAAAACGTGTCTTCAGAAGCTAAAAAAAGACAAAAGCTGGTCGTTTCCCTCCATCAAACAGCTGCTCGCGTCCTTGAAAGCTCCTCGACGGAGACAACCTTCACCCTCCAGTGAGTCATTGGCTGGTGGACAAAGCAGGCGCGTCCTCCGGGGACGTCCGCCTGCTCCTCGTGCCTTCAGGTTCGGTCAGAACGCTGTGGAGGTTTAACTCGGCTGTCTTTGAATAAAACATGAACGAGCTTCTGAGCAGAGCTGGAGCGAACAGCGCTTTAGATGTTTATACATTTTCCTACTCTGCTCTGCTTTTCATGCTACGACTCAGTCAGTTTTACAGCTTCTGAGCTAAAATCTTGTGTGGTAGTAGCTGAGAGTCGTCCCAACACGGACTCAGACGAACATTAAGTAAACCTTAATGGTTTTGGCACAAGATATTGAAGAGGGTAGGAGTTACACCGTGAAGAACAGAGGGAAGTGTTTTTTGTTTTTGCTTGTGGATGGCGGGAGCAGTTTTATCCACCACCAGGGGCTGTGCCATGGGGTGACCAATGGTGGCCTTGGCCACCATAGATTCATCTTCGACCACCCCACAGGCCACCATGATCATTTCAAGAACCTATATTTTACAGTAAAATCTAAAAAGCGTGACCAGTTTTACATAAATATATGGAGTGGCCATCTTGGATTTAAATGTGGCAACCCCATTTTTGACAGTGACCTTTCTACACCTAGATTCAGCCACACTCCACAATGGAAGTTGGTACGTGTTTTTAATTATTTTATTTATCTTAGGAATAAGAGGCATTATTGTTTATTTATTTTCAGATTGAGTACAAGTACTTCAGTTTGAGTACCGGTACTTGCCGAAACTGAGTAGTTAAGTCAGTATTTAAATATTACACAATGACTTTAGGAACATATTTATTTTATTAAGAACACAAGAACAAGTGTTTTGTCTTAACATCACGAGTTTTCTTTAAAATATTTTTAAACTACCATATTTTTCGCCCCATAAGTCGCGTTGCTTTGCATAATTTGCATGCCCTGTGACTTATAGGCCGAAGCGACATATTTATGGATTTTTTCCCATATTTATAAACCATTTTTTGGCTGAGATATGACCGTTTTCATTAATTCTGACAGAAAATAATGAACACTACCATTTTCAGCCACTAGATGGCACTGGAGTAGTAAGGCCGTACCATGTAATAGGTCAAAGTGGCTATTAATGACAAATTCAAAAAAGTTAAATACAAAAACAACTGGACTTTATTTATTATACTTTATACTTTACTGTTTTCGTCTTAAACTTTTTTGAATTTACCATGTCCTGGATGACTGATAATTTTCACCAGCTATTAATGACACAATCGGCCTGCCATAAAAAAAAAAATGGAAGTTGGTTCTGGGCTCCACGGCGGGGGACATAAAACAAGGGGATGGGAAGGAGGAGGAATGGAGGAGATCCTGCTGATAAACTCGAGTGAAACATAAATCACCCCAGCTGCATCATTACCATCTTTATCCGTTAATTTCATTTAAAGAGAACAAAGACGGAGGGAAAAAATGAATAAGCGCCCCAACCTGCAGACCACAAAAGTTTCATCTGAATAATTAACAAAAGCCAAACCAATTGTGTGAAACTGTGCTGCTTGTTTTAATAACTGAGTGTATTAATTATTTCTCTTTATACTTTTATAATTCATATTAGCATTAAATGGTCTCTGATACAAACATCACATGTTCTACGGACGGTTCATTTCATCCATGTACCAGCTGTGGTGGTATTTTCTGTGTGCAGATGTGCGTGCACTTCAACAAGGCATCTCATCTTGCCTTATTGCCTCTGTGGGAATAGCTTCTTTGAAATAATATGGACCAGAACAATTAGACTGGATGGCAATTATCCCTTGTTAGCATCCATTTGCATATATTTGCACGAACTGGGCGTGTTATACAGGAGGAGCATCCAGACACCAGATGTGTGAAAGGTGTGCCGAAGCGTTATCTGCAAACAAGTCCACTGAGGATGCACCGGGGACATCGTTTGAAGAAGCTGGAACTGAAATATTTAGATTAAATGCAAGCTTAAATTAGGACTGGTGGTTATTTAGTTAAATCTTCAGGATTTTAGAGCACTCGGGTGATGTTTTAAGAATTGGTCTGAGCTTCTGACACTAAACTTTAACTAAATGTGTAAGTTAATTCAGACGTTTTTGTGCACTGCTGCCTTTTTTATGCGCTCATTAGAACAAAGGTATAAAAGTGTCCCGCAGTCTGGTAACACATCTCTGTAGGCCTTAATGTGATCTCTGACTACTTGTACATATTAGCTTTAATATGTTAGTTCTCTATTCTACTAAAAGTTGTTCTTTGTGGCACGTGAAACTCCTAATAATAAAAAATATAAATATATATATGTTTGTTACATATTTCATCTAGGATGTCATCATTATTTTACTTCCACAAAACATTCTGGGGCGATGATGTCCATCAGTTGTAGTGGAGGTTAAAACACAAGGAGTGAAGGCTAAAAAGTTACATGTCAATAAAGTTAATATTTTCTATTAGTCCTTAAGCAAGCACAATACAGTAGTCCCTCATTACTTTGAGGCTCGTTTATCGCAGACTCGCTCTATCTCGGTTTTTCAAAATAAGACTGGACATGACGCACAACCGGCTGATTGACGGATGAGCCGCACAATCGGCGTGGAATTTTTATTTAAAGTAAACTATTTTAAATTATTTAACACCTGCTGCACCTTTGTGCAGCCCATACTGCAGGGTAAGCTGCCTGCTGCAGCTGATCAGCTGATCTCTTTGCAGAGCAGGGGAAGTGGGCGTGGCCAAGAGCACTTGCAGTTGGCTGGGAGCAGCGGAGGCAGGGAGCTGAAATCATGACATTCTGTGCTCTTTTAGAACTTTAGAGTTTAGAAACATTGCTTAGAATTTTGCAAGAGTGTGGGAAGGGTTTAAAATACCTTAATATATATAAATAATAAAATAAACTACTACGTACTACTTGTACTACTATTCCTAATTTGCAGTTTTTCACTTATCGGGGCTTCAGGGTACAGATCCCCCCACGATAAACTAGGGACTACTATATATGGGTTGAAACAATCAGACGTGATCAACTTGT
>NC_056520.1:8645698-8647015 GCF_014905685.2 Nematolebias whitei | reverse complement strand
TATATATATATATATATATATATATATATAAGCTCTAGAGCTAACGTAATATATATTAGCTCGGTTCAAAATAAAGACAAATGGTCTTCTATTCTGTAGCTGAAGATGTTCAGTGTGGTGTATGCAGTTCAGTGCAGCGAGGAATGTCCAGATCTCTATTTTGGAGAAACCAAACAGCTTCTCCACAGATGCATGCCTCAAGGGGAGCCAGCTCTTCAGGAGTACACGCAGCAGTTCACCTGCACCTCAAGGATAAGGGACAGTCATCTGAGGACCAAAATGTTCACATTTTGGACCGAGAGGACATATGGCTTGAGAGGGGGGTGAAGGAAGTCTTCTATGTAAAAAGAGAGAAACCATCTTTGGGGGGCCGAGATGGTAGAGGTAGGGTAGCAGACTTGGGACCAGAAATTCGTGGTTCGACTCCTTGCCATGCACACATATGGTGTCTCTGAGCAAGACACCTACCGGTAATCCCTATTTGCTCCCCGGGTGCTTACATAGCTGCCCACTGCTCCACCTGGGTGTGTCTCAGGTGTGATGGGTTAAATGCAGAAAACGAATTTCATCATCATATGGAAACATACAATGATGACAACACATAGCACTTGTTACTTATAAACAGAGGAGGAGGTCTCAGATTTTAACTTTCAAAAACCTACAGTGAAGATTTAGGCCTGACACCCAGTCAGTTTCACTCCAATCAAGAACTTCATTCATGAGAGCACAGTGACCCATCTATGAGTCAGACTACCCAAGACCCTAACGAACCTCTATTGTGAGGAGTGAGAGGGCAATCTGCATGTGAATCTAGCTCAAAGAACACCTCAACTAATTGCGAACTTCACACTGGTTTTTTTTGTTTGTTGTTGTTTTGTTTTTTAATGAGAAAGCTTTTCAGAAGAGAGGCAGAATATATTTGGTCTAGAGCTAACACAATATATATTAGCTCTAAAGCTAACGCTATTAGCTCCAGAGCTAATGTCAAATTGCTAATAGAATTCGGAGCAAATGTCAAATATATTAGCTCCAGAGCTAATGTCAAATTGCGAATAGCTTCGGAATAAATGTCAAATATATTAGCTCTAGAGCTAACACTATTAGCTTCAAAATGAACATCACATATATTAGCTCTAGAGCTAACACAATATATATTAGCTCTGGAGCTAATATATATTGTGTTAGCTCTAGAGCTAACACTATATATATTAGATCTAGAGCTATTAGCTTCAAAGTTAACATCACATATATTAGCTCTAGAGCTAACACTATATATATTAGCTCTGGAGCTAACGCTATTAGCTCCAGAGCTAATGT
>NC_056520.1:8623945-8645688 GCF_014905685.2 Nematolebias whitei | reverse complement strand
ATATATATTAGCTCTGGAGCTAACGCTATTAGCTCCAGAGCTAATGTCAACTATATTAGCCCTAGAGCTAACACGATTAGCTTCAAAGCTAACAACACATATTTTAGCTCAGGAGCTAACGTGAGAGTCATTTCAACACACTTTGGTTCAATTTAAAGGGCTGAAAGTCAGATAACGTCCAAAATTAACATTTAAGCTGAACTGGAGTAACTTATATCTTTTACCCAAAATGCATTGCGGCGTAAATAAACTGGCAGTTCATGTAGTCGCTATGGACTTTCAATTTTCCAATCTTATTTTTTTGAAAAACATGCCCTTGAACAATAGCCTAGAAACAAAACAAACTTGTTTTAACTGGCCATGAGGTAGCGCTCTGACATATAAAGGAAGTTCAGACAATTGTTAAAACAAACAAAAAAAAAAGGTAAAATCGGTTTGTCATGCAAGTTTCGTCCGATTTCCGAAAATTAAGGAAATCGGGGCCGATTTATCGGTGCACCCCTAAAAACAAGTTATAAAAACTAAACAGCCCACAGTATTTTTACGGTCTCGTTTTGATAATTGAAGTCATTGTTTATCAAATGAAGCCTTTCAAGCTCTTTTCTTTCTTGTGAACAAAGTAGGCTAACTCGTCAAACAAAAGACGACGGTTCAAAACCGTTACAGGATTTTCCACCTCCCACTCCAGCGTATAACTCTATTTTTAACTCCCCTCTGACATCCCAACTCTCCATGCACGGCCTTTCAACATGCAGCTCAGGAATAAGAACAATAAACACGAAAACATTTATTATCCTCAGCGATGACACACCAAATTATACCCACAGAGAGCTGACACGCACAGATCTGTGTTCGAACAACTCATGCAGACTAATAGCTGCGCTTCAAAACACTCATTTGTGGTGCCGAGAGGCATGTCGTTCCACTTGCTCAACACTTTCTCCTCCGACCGTACACGGACATGGCAACGGGACAAGATCTTACTGCGATGCGAAGCAGGGTGGCTCTGACGGCGGCCCATCGGTCCAGCCGTCTGTCGACGATCAGGATGAAACCCAGTCCTGATGCTGCGGCGCTGCGGGAGAAAAACACGCAGCGTTATCGCCACAAAAAGCTGCATTTCTGTGTCCGTGAGATAAGAAGGTGCGATCTGTTGGGGTGGTGCAAGTCTGCACAGCAGCTCAAACCATGTTCTCCATCCTGCATGTCTCTGTGTGTGGGTGCAGCAGATTGCATAACAGACCTATAAAATGATATTCTATCTTTTAATGTGGCCATTAAATTGATGCTGTTGGGTAATTTTAAGATTGTCTTTGTTCAGTACAACCAAATGAGGTTTTGCGTAATTATTAAGCATTTTATTTTTTAAATAACACATTAAACGAGTAAGTCAGAGTGTTATAAAGTGGGGTTCTGTGAAGACATCATGAACAGGCAGTATCTTACCTGTTGTTGATGGCTCTTTTGGTGAAAAGCTAATGGTTGTTACAGCTGGGCCAAAACCAAAGTGGATTGCTGCAGCCTTAAAAAAATGTCATAGCAGTTCCTCCAAACCATATATATTTTTTATTCTTTACATAAATCTCACTTTCACTTTATTCGATATTCCGGCAGAAATTATATGAATTCCTTCCAGAAGTGCACCCAGGCTGCACCAGAAATGCTACAGTTAGCTATGGTTAACACTATACACACTTGCAAATAGTCTTAGAAGTCCACGAAAGTAGCTGTTAATTAGCATAATACATATTTTACATTTTTAATTATATGCAATTTATTTATTTGTTCATTTATATATTATATTCCTACTAGAAGTGTTTCAGAATGAAAGGCTACAGCTAACTACTGCCAAAACCGTTAGGGCATGCTAATAACAGGCTTCTTTGTAAATATTTGCAAGATAATAGACTGTCATTTTTATACCATGTATAATATATTTATATATAACTGTGTATATATTATTATTTAAAGATTATATTTTTGATTAAAGTGATCTAGGATGCACAAGACATGCTACAGCTAGCTAGCGCCATTTGCGCTTGCTAATAATCATTGAACTCTATGCAAATGATTTTTAACAATATATTACGTTTTAAATGGTTTGAAATATATAAAACTTATTTAATTTATTATTTAACACAAGTTATAGTCCTATTGAAAATGCTTCTGGTGGACATCCTACAGCTAACGACTATTAACAACATTTGCACAGCTATTAACTATAGCATTCTATGGAAATATTTGTTCATTAATATGACTCATAAAATCTTTAACATTATGTTTTATTCTTTTATTTATTATAATAGATTGTATTCCTGCTTAAAGTGCTCCCGGATGCACCACAAATGCTACAGCTAGCTGCTGCTAACAACAAATGTGCTTGATACTTACCACAATCCAATGTCAAAACTTGTTAATTAATATATTACATATTTATAATATTACATATTTAAGTTGTTTATATATATATTATATATATATATTATTTATATATTATATTCCTACTGGAAGAGCTTTAGGCTGAAATGCTACAGCTAGCTACTGCTAACAATATACGCACTTGCTAATAACCACAGAATATTGTGTAAATATTGGCTTATGATTTAAAAAAATTATATATATATATATATATATATATATATATATATTTTTTTTTTTTTTTTTTTTTTTTAATTAATTAATTTTAAATAGATTATGTTCCTGCTTAAAGTGCTCCAGTATGCACCAGAAATGCTACAGCTAACTGCTAGGAGCAGCTACTTGAACTTGCTAATACCCGTAGCATTATGCAATTAATAGCAGCTGAAGTTGACAGCAGTGTAAATGTTTGTAAATTAGCATAAACTGATATGATTTTTTTAAACTAACAGCATCAATCCACTTTAGGCTCCGAGTAGCCGTTAGCTCACCAGCTGGGACACAATTACACTTTACTTCTTCAAAAATGTAATTACTTTTTATTTTATTTTATTAACTCACATTAGTTATTGTCAGGATCTTTTACTGGCCTTAAAAACTGGACCTATTAAGAAACCCAGCAGCTAGAAAAGGTCCAAACTGTGTGAACGCAGCTGTCATCTATCATCGCCGATGATTATGAGACCCTTCTGATTACCATGGCAACCTTGGCAGTGCATTAATACATGTGTGTGTGTTTGTGTCCAATCCACAGGCAGAGCCATATGTAGTCGCCTCATTAAGCTAATGTTTGTGTGTGTGTGAATGTATGTATGTGTGTGTGAATGCAGCATTTTAGCAAAGGTCCTTTAGAACAAGATGACATACATCTCAACATTTTGACACACGAATTATGAGTTTGGACATTCAAGCAAAACACACAAGAACACACACATTGCAACACCAGCATGCAAACAGTGATGATCCGAACTATCAGGGTGTCATCACACAGATATTAACATGATGTACCGATAAAGGCTGCCTCAGTCCATCTTTACTGACAAAAATATCCAAACCAGAAAAAAGAAGAATGAAGGGAAATCTTGGTATTCCAGAATAAAAGCCTTCAATAATCCATTGTTAGCACCCAGTCTTCTATAAATCCGGTTTATTCTGAGTTGTCGGCTCGGAGAGGGATGACCGTTCCCATCCTTGCACAGCATCTCCCTCCTCCTTTTCTCCTCCTCTCCTCTGCTCCTCCACCAGCCTCCTGCCACCCCACCTCAGCCAATCGCAGCCGAGCCTCGCGGCTTGTTGCTCCCCCTCAGCCAACCGGAGCTCAAAAACCAGCCCATTGGCATCGTGGTGCAAGACGGTGACACGGAGGGAGGGGACTCAAAAGGCGAGAGGAGGTGTAGGAACAGACACAAAAAGGATGCTGACAGCGTCTAAAACACGCGCAGGTTGATGAGCAGATGCGTGCTCCTCCCTTTAATTGTGCACTGACGAATGTGTTGTAACACAAATACAGTGTAGTGCTGAGAAAAATGGGAAAATTCAAAGAAATTTAAGATTGGGAGGTAGAAAGGAATCATGATTTTTTTTTTAAAACATTCATTTGCAGAAATTTATGTTGGAAAAAAAATCCTTGTAAATTTTCCTAATGTCTAAAAAAACATTTCAGCTTTTTATTTAAGCTTTATGTTCCCTTCCAATCTCTACATTTTAACCTTTTAGTTCCTTTCTTGGGCCGGGCTTTTAGTCTAATGCCGGCATCTATTGGCAGCGCATGGTATTACAGCCCAGACTAAGCCAAAGCGGGCGGGTCGCTCACCTGGGGATGCTCGTCAGGTAGCGGAGCACATCCTGTACCTCCTCCTCCCCTAGCTCGCCGAAAGCTGGGAACTCTGGGAGGACGACGACGGGGTTGCCGTTCATCCCGCGGCCGCCTGCAGAGTTCAGGAGGACGAGTCAGAGGTATGATCAAACTGCTGAGGCCGGGATTCTTAACCCGTTAACCTAACAAGAATCACCAACTTTGTCTGAGAAGCAGCATGTATACGTAGACGACAATGTACAAACAATGCAAAAATATATATAATATACATGTATATATATCAATATATATATATATATATATATAAATAAAAGATTTAAAAACCTCATTTTGAGCTGTTACATGGTGGAAGGGTGATGATTGTATTTAAAGATTTGTTGAAACATTAGGGCGTTAAATAAGATATTAATGTTCAATTCTGCTCTAAATAAGAAACCAATTTTTATAAAGTAAGAAGGTTTAATTATAAGTAGAATTAAACTTTTATTGTGTCAATGGATACCTGAGAAAGGGGTAGGAAAATATCTATTTTACTACAAGCTACTTGTTTTTAAACAAGTTGGTCAAAATGTTTTTGTGACTTACTTTTATAAAATGCAACAACAATGCAGCCATGTTTAACAGTTTTGATTTTTTTGTTGTTGTTAATTTTCTGCAACCAGCTTTTAAGGTTAATGCCATGATAAATCACCTACAATATCATTAACAAACATGATTTAAACCCATGCAGCTGTAATGTTAGGATGAAGCCATTTCTAAACAAAAGTACCGCATAACATTATACGCCGATGACAAACTAATATACAATTATCTATAGCAATGGTCTGGAAAAGCAAATACTTTGTATAACGTTTGACATTAATTTATAACCTTGACCTTAGAGCTGGGGTGATTATCATTTGTGTGTAAAGATTTGTTAAATTATCTTGAGCGGATAAGAAGTCATGGGCGTGACAAGAGAAAGTTTACGGACGAACAAACTGTACCACAATACGTCCGTCTTTAGACAGATGTATAAAAAGGCAAATAAAGATGAAGCTTTTCCAAAAAGTCTAGAAGCTTTTCCAAAAAGTCTAGAAGATTTTCCAAAAGTCTAGAAGCTTTCCCAAAAGTCTAGAAGATTTCCCAAAAGTCTGGAAGTGTTTTCAAAAGTCTATAAGCTTTTCAAGTCTAGAAGCTTTTCTTATGGACGAACAAACTGTACCACAATACGTCCATCTTAAGACAGATGTATAAAAAGGCAAATAAAGATGAAGCTTTCCAAAAAGTCTAGAAGCTTTTCCAAAAGTATAGATTTTCCAAAAGTCTAGAAACTTTCCCAAAGGTCTAGAAGCTTTTCTAAAAGTCTAGAAACTTTCCCAAAAGTCTAGAAAATTTCCCAAAAGTCTCGAAGCTTTTCCAAAAGTCTAGAAACTTTCCCAAAGGTCTGGAAATTTTTCTAAAGTCTAGAAGCTTTTCTAAAAGTCTAGAAACTTTCCCAAAGGTCTAGAAGCTTTTCCAAAACATTTAAGAACTTTCCCAAAGGTCTAGAAGCTTTTCTAAAAGTCTAGAAACTTTCCCAAAAGTCTAGAAGCTTTTCCAAAAGTCTACAAGCTTTTCCAAAACTAGAAAATTCCCCAAAGGTCTAGAATATTTTCTAAAAGTCTAGAAGCTTTCCCAAAAGTCTTGAAGCTTTCGAGCGGCGCCTTTTAAGTCACTTAAAAGTGGAGCTATTATTAGAAAGAGGAAGACAAATCTGTGTTTTTTATTTTAATTCATGGACAGTTTTTAAAATCCAAAGCTTTCAGCAGATCAGTCCTGATGTCTGGTAGAGGCTACAAACACAAGATTTGCTGATTATATGTCATACATTTCAGTTTGAACACTTCTTGGCTCAATTCTTAGCCGTTCAGTCCGTTTGTTGTCCAACTTCATCTTGAGGGAGACAGATCAAACCCACCTGGGAGGATGGCAAACTGTTTCTGGAGTTCAGAGCCAATTTCAGCTGCACACAGCGGACCGTCCTCCTTCTGCACGATGTCATCTAGACAGAACAAACAATGACAGATACGGTTATTTAAAAGTCTCTACTCCACCAGAAAAAAATGTTTAACTTATTTAACTTTTATCTGGAGATTGACGATGCTCAGGAAGTGGGGAAATATGAAGAAATAACAAGTGTACAAGTGGTACGCTAATGTCCAGCCATCTCTGAGGGGACTGAAGAGTGAATGTTTGTAGTTTTAGAGAGGAGTGTTTTTCTGGACTAGAACTGAACAGAGAATGAAGTAAACCTTAATGTTTTTGGTGCAAGATATTCAAGTGGGTAGGAGATGTATGTAGAAGAAAAGAGATAGATGACGAATCCTGCCGAGTAGAGGGAGCTATTTTATCCACCACTATGTGCAAGGGCACAGACAAGACATGGGGTGATCAATGGTGGCCTTGACCCCCACAGATTAATCTTTGGCCACCTCAAGCATTACCCTGATCATTTGAATAAAGTATACTTTTAGGCAACATAAAAACTACAAATAATAGTTTGCTTACATGATTGGGGTGGTCTTTGGGGTGCCCAATTTACATACATATTTGGTGGCAGCCAGCTTGGTTAGACTTGGCAACCTTTCAACCACACACCAAAATGAAAGTAGGCATGCTGCTTATTTTATGTTATTTAGTTTTCAAGATGGACATAATAACATGGTAGCCATCTTGGATTTTGACGTGGCAATCTAATTTACAAAATTAATCTTTCTTTCACCTTGATGTAGCCACACACTAAGATGGACGTTGGTATCTCACTAATTATTCAAGTTATCCAGCTGACAACATGCATGGACATGGAAAAAGTGCACAGAGGGATTGGTTGTAAATATTAAAAGTTGAAGTTGAATAAAGCCACAACTTTACCTGACAATAAAGAGATCTAGTTTGTCAAAAGCACAAGTGTTGTCTCCTGTCACTGACGGGTTTGAACAGTGAGCGTTTGTAGTTTTGGGGATGAGTGTTTTTCTGGACTGGAATTGAACAGAGAATGAAGTAAACCTGAATGTAGGAGTTACAGTGTGTAGAAGAAGAGTGGGGGGTCTTTTGTTGCTTGTCTGAGACAGTGTAGAGTGACGGATCCTGGTGAGGCGCAATGTTGGACCAGTGGGGGAGGAGGAGTAATGGGACTTGGCCCCCATAGATTAAGCCACAAAGGACACCCCAGTCATTTGAGGAAAATGTACGTTTTAGCCATATAACAACTAGAAAGCATAGTTTCCTCAAATGATTGGGGTGTCCTGTTTAAACACACACTTTATATACCATATTTTCTGCCGAACTTGTCGCACCGCCCTATAAATCTCATCAGTCCAAATTTGTCTAATAAAGTGGAAAAATCCATAAATATGTCTCTTCGCCATATACGTTGCATCTATTATGCGTCACCGCTGACAACTCAGAAATGTGGGTCAGTGTTGTGCCAAAAATCGATTGGCTGCCAAATGGCGGCCAGGGGAGCGTGCACGGGAGGACTTTAGCAAGAATTTAACAAGATTAACACTTAAAAACAATTATATGTTTGCTCGAAATTACAGCAAAGGTGTGTCTCAGTGGAGCTTTTCCTTAATAAATACACTTTGATGGTCAAATCAGCTGCATTTCGCAGGAGCGGTGCTGCGAAATGAAGCTGATTTGACAGTTGCTTCAAGCAGCGAGCAGAATGAAGGTGGCAGACTATGGCAAGCTGATTGTGTCATTAATAGCTGGTGAAGATTCTCAGTGGTGTGGTCGCTGATGCGGAAAGGCCCGGGAGGGGTGAGCATCCGCTCGGCCCCTCCCGTTCCAACACTACGCTCTCCGGGAGGGAATGAGCAGTGGGGCTGCTGCTGACGTCGCCTGTCCCGGAGGAACCATCCGATTCGTTCCGAGACCCGGCGTAAAAAAAAATCAATGGCATCGTCCAACGAGCAGTCCCCCGCCACGGAGAGGCACTCCTCCATGTTAGCCTTAAACAAGGCTGCTCGCCTCTGCCTCTCCTCAGGGGGGAGGAGATCACAGAGGCGGCAGGAGGAGGCAAGGTCGGCGTGGCGGGGACCTAGGCATCCTTCGCAGGTGTCGTGCCGGTCGAAGCTCAGCATGTAGCCGGTCTTGCAGGACGGGTACAAGCAGATGGTGTTGGTGCTGGACATCATGTTGTTGGAAGATCAGAGCTAGTTGCTTGCTGAAGAAAAATGGGAGCCGATTACCCGCTCTCAACGTAATTTATACGGACCGGGTAGGGCCTACACGACAGGTGGGCGTGGCCTAAATTTTTCAGTGCGACGCTTTGCGTGACGGGATAAACCCCACAAGCGACAGCCTTAAAGGGTGAAGCCTATACGAAATAGAACCATAAATACGTCGCTGCGGCCTATAAGTCGCAGGGAATGCAAATTATGCAAAAAAACGTGACTTATAGGCTGAAAAATACAGTATATATATGATGGCAGCCATCTTGGATTTTGACGTGACAACGCAATATTCAATGGTGACCTTTCTTACACCTAGATGCAGCCACACACCAAAATAGAAGTTGCTTATTTTTCAAGTTATCCAGCTCACAAGATGGATGGACAGGCAACTGTATGCATGTATTTTTCAAATAAAATGATCTACGGTTGCCATTTTATGTTGTCAGTGATGACGTTTGAAGCAGCAGTTAAGAGTTTTCAATATTAAAGTCAAAACATTTTTCTTGATAGATATGACATGTTCGTCTAAAAGGATAGAATAATATTCCAATTAGCCTCTTTTGGCGCGGGTGTTGTGCCAAAAAAAAGCACCCAGCTCATGACACGATTCTCCACAGACATGCCTGTGTGGATGTGTGTAGATTATTTTAAAAAAGGAAATAATCAGCCGACCTATCAGCCATTCTACCTAATTGTCTACAAGAGCGAAACATTTCAGGCGATGACCCAATTTTGCAGCTCTTCCGAAGGAAAAGATCCACCGTATTTCTTTATTTCACCTTCAAAACTTAAATGCTGAAGAATCAGCATCTCTGGAGCTCCTCGTGATGAAGAAACCTGTCGGATTAGGAGTTTAGACCTTCCGTAATCCCACATACGTTGTGTCAGCACACAGTCGGCTAGACGGTGACTCAGACGACGCACCGTAAATCTGATGTGGGATGCACATCTGCTCCGAGTCGAGGATGGAGGGGGGAATGTGAGCAGCTGTTTACGAGAGGTTTTGGGTAAACACGCCGATGTTAAACCCAACAAGCAAGTTGGATTACAACAGATTTGGAGTAAATGCCAATAAATCATTAGATTAGAACTCTTAGATTATGTTACAATGTTAGATCAGTGGCTCGACAATATTTTATAACATTACAATGGGAGCAATTTTATACACCACTAGTAGATAGGAGTAGCACTGGCGGAGTCAGAGGGTGGCCAATGGTGGCCTTGGCCGCCACAGAATTACCTTTAGCCACCCCAACCATTTGAGGAAACTGTAATTTTAAGCAACAAATTTTTATTGGGGTCTGCCTAGAAAGACAGCCACCTATTATTATCCACCTGAAAAGGGTCGTACTCTTCTATCAACTTTAATGCGGCCTAACCCGTAACATGTCCCCCCCATACAAATGTTATATCAAAACGACTGGCTCGGCACCATCATGTGTGCCATTACTTTTATTGGCATTTTGAGTTACCATGGTGATATAATTTGCAAACACAGACACCATTTTTCCATTGAAAAACACAGACAGGACTCTTTAACAGCCTCTAACTGCCACAGTAAGGTCATGTGGAGCCATTTTGGTTCAAGATGGATGCCACAGCTACCTCTGAAAACTCAAAATTGACTACAACTCCGTCATTCTTTGAGATATTGAGCTGAAATTTGGTCCGGTCGTAGCCGAGAGCGAGCTGTTATACACTCCTAATGCAACTTAAAAATCAAAGATGGCCGCCTTAGTTAAAAGGGGAAAAATATGATAACTCTGCTATTTTAAAAGATATTAAGCTGAAATTTGGCGAACTGGTAGCTGAGAACAATCTCTAATAGACAATGACTGCAAATCAAAAATCTAAGATGGCCGCCTGAGCTAAATAGGAAAAATACTATAAATCAGCCATTTTTTTTTAGATATTTAGCTGAAAATCGGTGTGGTGGTAGCTGAGAGCAATGGCTGATAATTACTGAATTCAAATAAAAAATCCAAGATGGCCACCACAGCTTTAAAGAAAAAAAAAAACCTATAACTTGTTTGTTTATTTTTGCCATGTTGAGCTGAAATTTGGTATGGTGGTAGCTGAGATCGAACCCCAACACATAGTACTGTCAAATCTAAATTTTAAAATGGTCGTCTCCGTCAAAGTTTCTTGAGTAACTTTCTAGTTGTTTTATGTCTATTTTTCTTAGGGACCCTTAATGCAGCTAAATGGAAGTTGGTGCCTCGCTTACGTTTCAAGTTACGCTCACAACATGCACGGACGGACGGTTTTTCCATCTCCCCCTCTTCCCACTTCGATGGCGGACAATCAAAGAGTTTAGAGGCAGCTCAGCTGAACATTTAGCCGCTAAGAATTTACGCACCAAACAGTTCCACTCAACTTCTTTCACACCAGAACCGATTCATTAAGCATCCCCCATTAATCTTTATCTGGATTATGTCATGGGCCGAGAAACAAACAAACAAAAACAGATTTGCTTTTAGGTTTGTTTACAAAGACGTTTTATAAAGTGGTGCGGTCAAACGAGCCCGAAGGAAAAGCTTGTAAAAGATCCTCATGTTCGGCATTAGTGATATCTGATCCACACGAGGCAGCCTGTGTGAGCAAATGTGTTGACACGTGCACAAAGTGTGCGTGTGTGTGTTGTTGGATAGTTGCAGCAGCTGTCAGATCACAGAGCTGACTAACTCTGAGTCATGGCCAGACGTGCACATTACGACGTGGGCTAATCCATTCATCTGCTGCACCTTCAGCAGTCGGCTCCAGCTGATCGCTCCGTTAAATGCCGACGCTGTTCTACAAGCGCCAAAATAACGTTTAAGCGTGACTAAAAGAGCACGCAAACATCCCCCGAACCACAGAGCAAATTTTAACGGAACCCTCGGGAAGCAATCAGAGGTTGACGTCAACATGTATGTAGCAATTAGTGAGCGAGGTAGGCCTCGTCTAACCTTTGACCTTGATTTGTGACCTTGAATTTAAAGCTGGGGTGATGAAAAGTGAACACAACACTCCGTTTAGCGACGACGCACAAGCAAATGACGTTTCGTTAAATTTTCGTGAGCGGATCAGAACTTACGGTCCTGACAAGCAAAGCCCTCGTTTTAACTTTGACCTTCGTTTGTGACCTTCAAGTAATTTATTAGTAGTTTTGGTTTGGTTTTCTTCTTTCGGCTGCTCCCTTCCTCAAAGGTCGCCACAGCGAACTAACTCGCACGAAGACGTGGCGATTGTTTTAACGCCAGATGTCCTTACTGACACAACCACAGACCACTGAGGCCTCTGTGTGGAGCAGAGAGCGGCCATCTAGGGAACCGGGGGGTCAGATGGTGGTGGTTAAGAGCCTTGCTCAAGGGTCCGTACACATCCACCTTGCAACAGGCGAACACTTAAAAGGCTCAGTTTTAATATTTAAGGGATAATGTTGACGAAGCACTAAGAATGATATTTAAAGATAACTAAAAGAAAAAAAAATTACTAATCATTTTTAAACACTTTTACCATTAATCCAAGTGACTTTTTCCACTTCTAATAAATATGCAGTTTTATTTAGGTTTGTCAAATCTTTATCTTTGACTAATTTTGCTTTTTGCAGAACGATAATACTCATTTTCACTCATCAAGTTTCTCCGCAAAACCAAATAAGGGATAAATCAAGCCAACTTTTTTAAAATTAAAACCAAAAAACAGAGTAATCAGTTGGACCAAAGAGAGAAGTTAAAGCATAGAATATAAATCCAAAGCGGCCCACCAGAACAACCTACCTGTCATTTAAGGACAGTTAGGAGAATACTCAAACCACTAAAAGTCCACTCCAGGTTTTCCTGGTTACCTTCAACAACTCCACACCTCATGCAGTGTTTCCCCGAGGTCATCTGCCTTGGCAGGGCGCTCACAAAGGAAGGAGGGGGAGACACCTCTGTTTTGCGCGCTAGCTTAGCGCCACATTAGTGCTGGCAGTTATTGATGGAGGATTAGGATGTGTGAGAGAAATGAAGCACTACCTCGGTAGCATCTTCTCTAATGCGACTCTGTTGCATACCACTATCTTAGCACTATATTAGCTCTGGCAGTTTTCGACGCAGGGGTGGGGGGGATGCTTGAGAGAAGCGGAGTGTGCTTTATTCACACAAGAAGAGCTGTTGGTCAGGTTACTCTCTAAAATAGTTATTGAATCAAGTGTTTACTTATGTAGGTAAACGTAGATGTTTAATAACCCATTAAAATACACCAGAATGAAAGAAATGACATCCACTTTATTCAAAATTTTCTGAGCGAAGACCCCCCCCACCACCACCAGTGTGTCCTCCCGCCCACCCATGACAAATGCTTCTGAAGCCAATGCACAACAAATCAGAAGCTGCTGGAGTGAACGGTGCGAGTTGGAGACTTTTTAAGGTATTTTTACTGCCACTAGGTGGCACCAGAGACAAACAATTAACGTTAACGTATGGCCATGTTCAGGACTGGAAGCGAAGCTTTACTGTAAATCTTCACATCATTTGGATGAAGTGGATTGGGGTCACCCCCAGCATCTTGTTTGAAGGCAAAACGGTCCCCGTCAGGATTCTGGGAAAACTGTTTTTATCTTTTGTGCACAGTCTTGTCAAGGTCCAAGTTGCCGATACACTCAAATTTGAAGAGGAAAAAGCGTTTGGCGCTAGTTCTACGTGTGCGCCAAGTTTCATGATGCTCGGCGCTCCAGAACGTGGAGAAAATGCCCTCCGGTTGGGGGAATAATAATAATAATAATCTGGTCAAGTACAGCAGGGCTTTCCACTGCTTCACATGATTATTATTATTATTAATTTTATTTTGAAGGTGGCTTTTAATGGTACAATGCTACATAAGGACATTATACTGTTCAATACAACATAAATGTTTTTCTACTTAACCCTCCTGCTGGCATTGGGTCAAAACAACCCACGAGTATTAAGTTCAGGGATTGTTTTGACCCAAGGGAAGCAGGAGGGTAAAAAGCAAAAACTTGACACGCCAGATTAAATAAAAATGTTCTAAACTGTCATTAAAAAAAATCATTATCATCAAGAGATTATTGTTCTAAGAAATAATTCACGCAGTTAAAAAAAAACTATTTAAATCAATAAAACGTTCTAATTTATGGTATGTTTTACGCATTTAAAAGGAGTCGTCCCGCTACAAAACAACGTAAACAAAATGTAGAGACTACGAAATAAATAACCATTTTATACCAGTTTTTGTGTAAATAAACGTATTATTTTACTAAAATATATATTCTGCTGTGTTCTGTTGACCTTTTCTTGACAACTTTCGGGGATAACAAGAATATTTTTGGTTGTTTTGTGAAGAAAAAGTGGACAAAAACATATTCTATGCAAACACAAATGTTGTATAAATTCAAACTTATAGGTAGAAAAAAAAACCCATCAGTGCGTTAAAGAGCAGAAAACTTTGTTTTTGAGGCTGACGCGAGCGGCGGGGTGGTGGTTTGTGCGTTACGGGACTGAATGGAGTGGATTTATCAGACATTCAGGCGTCGAGCAGCTTTTCACGGCTGCTCCGGCTCAAACTGAGTGAATGAAACTAAACTGCCGGCTGCGAGGGAACCCTTTTACCCACAACACACACACAAGAAGTGGGCCAACGCTGCCAAACACCAGCAGTGTTTATGGGGGGACTAAAAGAAAGAATGTCCCCCTTCCCCCCAGGCTGCGCCACCCCACTTCATTCATCCTTTTGCTCGGGGGATTAGCCCAACAATCTTCATATTGCAGCTAAAAAACATTTTATCTTCGGCTCTGATCAATTCTGTCTGATGTCCTGGGAGGTAGACGCTTCCGCTCTCGGGATCACAACAAAATACAGTTGAAATGTGAGAAGATAGATTTAAATGCAGTGTTGGAGAGATTACCAACCTTGGATTTGAGGGGGGGGGGGGGGGGGGCAGTCGGAAAAAAGAGAAAGAGGAGAGGCGCTCCGGTCTCATTAAGAAGAAGTGGAGGGCAGGGTTTCTTTGACTAGGCCTACATGTTTAATGCCTGGTGGTAGCTGATACTGTGGATGTGGATCCTCGGTGGCGGTGATGGAGTGGGGTGGGGTGGGGGGTGTCAGGAGAAACAAAACACCTTCCAAAACATCCACCTCCTGCAGCGTTTACACCTCAGGCTGGAAACTTGGGTATTACAGTATTACAGTACTCTAAAACGGTTTGGACGAGCGGAAATATTTTGTGATTATTGTACAGATCACATGGATTTGACATGCGGGGTTCCTCAAGGGTCAATTCTAGGACCGCTTTTTGTTGTTCCCCTCCCGTTACAGAGCAAAGAGGGGGAACTGGAAATGCCCTCCATCCATCAGAGTCGTGAGCATGATAATTTGAAAAATAAGTGACGTACCAACTTTAGTTTTGGTGTTTGGCTGCATCGAGGCGTACGAAAGCTTCCTGTCAAGAACGGGGTGGCCACATCAAAATCCAAGATGGCCACCACCACATGTAAATTGACCACCATAACCGTGTGAGGAAACTAATCGTTCTAGTTTATATATTGGTTAAAAGTATAGTTTTGTTCAAATGACTGGGGCGGCTTTTGAGGTGGTCATGGCCACCAATGACAACCCCCTGGCTCCGCCACTGCGGCTGGCTTCAGAAGAGAAATAGAAAAAAAAAATCCTCCCTCTGTTCTTCTCCACAGTGCAACTCCTAAAACAGCTCTTCCAACAGATGTCCAAATGCAGTTTTTAAAACAAAAATACACAAACTTTTGTGTTTGCTGACGATACTCTAGACTATATGTGTAAAATCCGTCAGTATGTTTTGGTTTTCTGCCTTGTGCGATTGCAGGTGTACCTGCTGCTGCCTGAAACTGAAGTGTGTGCACATCTGTATGACCTCACGCTGCGTTGTAATTACTTTCTTCTTCAGATCCCACCTGGACTGTATGTCTGTGCACGCCTGCATTCCCTTTCAACAAACACCTCTTTGCAAATGAAAATCCTGTTTGTGAAGCAAAACAAACTTCCACGTCAGTTTTCAACGGTGGAAGGAAGTAAGTCTTAAAACAGGCAGACATTAGAGCCTCCTCTTTTGTGCCGGAGTCATGTTCCTACAGGTTTTAGCTGCTAAATGTTGTCGGCTCAAAAACGGCAGCCGGCTGGTCCCTGCTTGTTCATGGCCGGTGGCGATGGCGGCCGGTCAAAGTTCACCACCGCAGGAAGTCAGAGAGATGGCTGACTTTCGAGCGAATCATGACTGGACATGGAGGTGCACGAGACGCCGAAATTACCCCGACGTTTGGCGCAATGTAAGAGAAAGGAGGCGACAAAAAGCTGCTCTGCAGGCATCAAATGGCAGCAGAGACATGGACAGCTGTGTGTTTTGCGAGCAACAACCCGTCGTTTAGTGTGCAGGCAAATGTGTGTGTGTGTCTCTTGTGTGAGGGAATCCGAGCACTATTATCTGGCATTATAGTCGGGGTTTACCGGAGCTCCATCTGTCGCAGCAGGACAGAGGCTGAAATGCACTCACACAGGCCAAACAACAACTGGGTCACAGGGTTAACAGAGGTCTAGAATGTGTGTGTGTGCGTGTGTGTGAGTAGCATGCCCATCCCCGCTCTGAAAACTTGAATTATCATTGATGAAAACATGTCAGCAACCAGGCATACACTGAAATATTACTGAGACATGGGGCCGAGATGGTGTAGAGGTAGGGCAGCCGACGTGGGACCAGAAAGTCACGGTTCAACTCCCCGCCACGCCCACATGTTGTGGTGTCCTTGAGCAAGACACCTATACCCTAATTGCTCCCCAGGCGCAGACATAGCCACCCACTGCTCCATCCGGGTGTATCCAGGTGTGATGGGTTGAATGCAGAGAACTAGTAATGACATCACTGTATGGGAACAGACAATAATGTCATCGACATACAATGATGACAACACATAGCTCTTATACTTACTGTATTTTCCAGCGTATAAGTCACAGTTTGTTTTGCATAGATTTGTCAGTCCTGCGACTTATATACATTTTTTCCCATATTCATAACGCAATTTTTGTTCTGGGCTCAGGAACTCTTCCACAGATCACGTCTGTAAACACAGTTCATCCACAGACGCTGCTCTATCAGAAGAAGCCAGATGTGAACACCATCCAGAACAGCTACCACCTGTTCTGGACCAGAGCTTGTTTCAAATGGACTGAGGTGAAGTCCAGAATAGTTCTGAGGTCAGACCGGTCAAAATCTGAGGTTCTGTTTGGAAACCATAAATGCCACATTCACCGCACTAAAGAGGAGAGGAACCATCTGGCCTGTTATCAGCTCACAGTTCTAAAGCTGGCCTCTCTGATGGTATGGGGGTGCATTAATGCCTCTGGCATGAGCAGCTCAAAGATCTTGAAAGACACCATCAATACAGAAAAGTATCTACAGGCTTTAAAACAACATCTGCTTCCATCCAGCAGAGAAGATCCAGGATTGTAGAACAGCTGGAACATCAACTACGTCAGTCCTAAAAAGGACATGTCTTCTAAAAGCTCCAACAACTGGTCTCCTCAGGTCCTCCAAAACTCCAACAACTGGTCTCCTCAAATCCTCCAAAACTCCAACAACTGGTCTCAGGTCCTCCAAAACTCCAACAACTGGTCTCCCCAGGTCCTCCAAAACTCCAACAACTGGTCTCATCAGGTCCTCAAAAACCTCCAACAACTGGTCTCCTCAGGTCCTCCAAAACCTCCAACAACTGGTCTCCTCGGGTCCTCTAAAATTCCAAAAACTGGTCCCCTCAGGTCCTCCAAAAGCACCAACAACTGGTCTCCTCAGGTCCTCAAACTCCAAACACTGGTCTCCTCAGGCCCTCCCAAACCACCAACAGCTGGTCTCATCAGGTCCTGAATGTTTACAGATGGTTTAAAGAACAGGAGCTGCTTCACAGAGGAAACATAGATCTGGAACATCTTTCTTCTTTGAAATGTGCTTGTACCATACAATTAAAAAAAATCTGTATCTCTCCAAATAAATGTCACTTTTTCTCAATATAATTTTTTGATTTGCTAACCATGCTTGATTGTGACTAAAATACGATTCACAAGTTTTATAAATCGATGCTTTCTGTTTTTATTCACATTAAAGCACGACTCTACAACTTTTTGCAGAACTGGCATTATATATACAAATTTTAAAAAGCCCAAGACGCACGGCGTGACGCTCTCTCCTTATGGTAAGAAAGAGAAAACAATGACTTCAGGCTTGACGGTTCCTGGCTCCAAGCCCTGATTTACTGAATAGATGACGGCATCATGATCTTGGTGAAACAACGCACCACTGTTCCTCCGTCTACGGTCTGCGCTGCCGTCACAACAAACGTTTCCAGCAACTGAGGCAAACCGTTTTTAGACCATTTGCAGAGACAGCCAATTACTTTAAATGACCTGCATTTAAACAAGTACTTTTTCAGTAATTAAGAGGAGTTCACCAACAAATGAGTGTTTTATGGTTCACTAGTGTTGCTATTTGAACGAAGACGCCCATCAACAAGGTGCTATATGATAATGAGCACTTTCTGTCCTTCAGTTCAGTCTCATTAGCCTGAATCAAGCTTGAATTATTTATAGACAACTTGACTCTGTGACGTCCAAAGGTGGACCCAGTTTTTAGGGCAGATCAGAGTGAGGCTTATGCAGTGGCCTTGGTGGTGGAGTTTGTACTCTAACTTCCAACCACAGACTCCTTTAACAACTACCGCCTGGCTTTAAAATAAAAATAAAGTGAATCTAAAATACACTGAGGAGTTAAAACCAAAGTACCACACTTGGGCTAAAGGTTTCCGTATAACTGAGTGCAAGCAAATGCAAAACCACCACCAGATACTTTACAATCCACTCTGCCTGGACGGCCGAGTTAACAGCTCGTCAAGACTAAAGTAGATGGCTGTCACCTTAATATAACTCCCATCCCTGAAATTTCTTTGCGGTTCATCTCCATTTTCTATAGCTTAGTCGTGGTTTGGAGGAGAAACCCAGACTTCCCTCTCCCCAGAGACACTCTCCTGCTCCTTTTGGACAACAAGGTGTTCCCAGGCCAGAAACAATATACAAGCCCTCCAATAAGTTCTAGGTCTTGGCCAGGCTCTCTTCCCAAAGAGAAGTGACTGGAAAACCTACAAAGAGACGCATCCAGGAGGCATCCTGATAAGATGAACCTCCTCAGCTGACTCATTTTGATGAGGAGCAGCAGCAGCTCTACTCTGAACTCCTTCCAGATGATGGAGCTCCTCACTCTGTCACTAAATCTGAGCCCGAAGGAAGCTTATCTCATTTGCATGTACCTGGAACCTTGTTCTTTCAGTACTGATCCAAAGTTCAAGTTCAAGAATCTTTATTATCCCCACGGGGCCATTTGTTTGATAGTCAGTAGGTACACAAAACATCCATACTAGACAAGACATTGAGACGTTAAAATAACCGTACAGAAATCATCATTGTTCATTGAGAAGGGATGAATGGGTTTTTCAGTCTGTTCAATCTACATCTGGGCCACTGATACCCGTTTCCAGATGAAGCAACCTGAACTCACCATGGAGTGGGTGATCAGGATCTGCCAGAATCAGCCTGGCCTTACCCCTTATCCTAACCCTAACCCTAAATCTCATGACCAAAGATGAGGATTAAAACATAGACAGCCCAGTAAATCCAGAGCTTTGCTTTTCAACTCTTTCTTTACCACTACCGACCAAAGCAAAGCCCTCATTACTGAGGACAAGGGTTAGACCCCTTTTCCTAAACCTAACTCGACACCCATTTTCCTAAACCTAACCCCCTGACCCTTGACCTTTAACCTAACCAGATACCCCTTTTCTTAAATCTAACCCAAGACCCCTTTTCCTAAACCTAACCCCCGACCCTTGATCTTACCCAAGATCTCTTTTCCTAAACCTAACCTCCTAACCTCTGACCCTAAACCAAACCCTATACCTGACCACCAACCCTAAACTTAACCTGGGACCCCCCCTCGCTCTAAACTTAGCCCTCTGACTGTCTTTAATTCATTCCCTAACCATAACCCCAACATTTGACCCTGTACCTAGCCCTGACTGCCAAGCCTAACCCAGACCCTAACAAGAATCCTGGGCCCATCGCCCACATAATGCTCTCCCTACTCAAAACTCTCAGTGGCAGGAGGACATACTGTAGCTGGAGGCTTGGGTGCGGGGTAGGATTTGTGCAGGGGACCTGGTGCAGTGATGGACTGTGCACGAATTCTGTCACTGTTTCTAATCCTAACCCTAAACCTCATGACCAAAAACGTGGATTAAAACAGACAGCCCAGTAAATCCAGAGCTTTGCTTTTCAACTCAATTCTTTCTTCACCACGACCAACCAAAGCAATGCCCTCATTACTGAGGACAAGGCCAGACACCTAAACTCCCCCACCTGAGGCAAAGAGTCCCCACCACAAACCAGTAAGAACATTCCAGCAGTTTCTGGTTGAGAACCATGGCATTGGACTTGGTGACGGAATGTCATGGCCCTAAAACGCCATGGGGTAAAAACAAACAACAACAACAAAAAAGCAAGTTAAATGTTAATTGCTCATAACCTTTCTGAATTATATTTTTAAGTAGTCATTTGTAAAAGGGCTGATACTTTCTGTGAACCTTCTCCGCCAAAGGCCACAAGCCTTGGCACCTTTCAAACTCTACCTGCCCTGCAGGCAAATCTATGATCTCTCGTGGTAATTTATAGCTCCAGGAACTCCCTGCTCATTGGACTACAAAGCAAATGCTTACAATTCTGTGGTTTTAAAAACAGGTCCGCCTCTTTTCCTCTTTCTCTATCATTACAGTGGGAAAAAAAAAAAGAAACACAGATGGTAATAGGTCAGCTCAGAGGAAAACCAGCCTTTTCTTTTATAGCTGCCTCTGGCTAAAGCTACCAGTTATTACACTGCCCAGAACAAAGATCATGAATGAAGAGGGGAGGGTTTAAAAAAATGAAAATGACATACAAAGGAGGAACGAAAGGGAGTCAGGCAGTAAGCAAATATCCCAACAAGGCTGTGTTTCCACTTGTCCAACAGAAAACCAACATCTGCAAGAAAAATAACTACGTATACCACTAACTCTACGTTTATCTTTACACCGTGACATCCCGCTCTAGAAATTATGTCCTTAGATATTTTTGAATGCCCACGATGTTATTACACCGACAGCGGATTAGTTTTTAACATTACACGAGAAGTTCCTCGATTCATTCATGTGGCTCTGCTGGTGATGACAGGATTCTTGAACTTTAAAAAGATTTTGGGCATCTCGGCGATAACACACATTTCCATAAGTTTTGTTCCAGACAAACAAATTCCCAACTGAACGCTAATCAAAAATTCAAGATGGCTGCCAAAGAAAACTTAAAAAGGGCTATAACTTGACCATTTATATTATACATATTGAACTTATCTTTGGTATGGTGGTAGAGAGTGATCCCCAACGCATTCTGACTGCTAATCACAAATTCAAGCTAACCGCTAACTTTCGAGAGGGCTATCCAGCTATTTTTAGACATTTAAAGATGAAAATTGGTATAATAGTAACCAAGAAGAATCTTCAACAAAGTTTGAATGCTAATCAAAAATTCAAAATGGCATCCAATGCTAAATTGTAATGATAATTACTTAAGACATTATAGATATATACTCTCACTGAGTCACGAGGAGACATTTTCAAGAGAGACCTGTTTTAGACAGACAACATGTAGAATACAAAACAATCAAAATAAGGGTGTTATAAAACACTGTTACTGTTAGCAGCATAGTCCTGTTAGCAGAGGTTCTGCTAGCAGTGAGGTTCGCTTGGCATCATGGTCCTGTTAGCAATGTGGTCCTGTTAGCAGTGTGGTACTGTTAGCAATGTAGTTCTGTTAGCAGTGTGGTACTGTTAGCAGTGTGGATCTGTTAGCACCATGGTCCTGTTAGCAGTGAGGTTCTCTTGGCAGCATGATCCTGTTAGCAATGTGGTCCTGTTAGCGATGCAGTCCTGTTAGCAATGTGGTCCTGTTAGCAGTGAGGTTCTTTTGGCAGCATGGTCCTGTTAGCATCATGGTCCTGTTAGCGATGCAGTCCTGGTAGCATTGTGGTCCTGTTAGCAACGTTGTCCTGTTGGCAGTGTGGCTCTGTTAGCAACATGGCCCTGTTAGTAGCATGGTCATGTTAGCAGAATGGTACAGTTAGCGGTGTGGTCCTGTTAGCAAAGTGGTTTTGTTAGCAGTGTGGTGGTGTTAGCAAAGTGGTTTTGTTAGCAGTGTGGTGGTGTTAGCAAAGTGGTTCTGTTAGCAGTGTG
>NC_056520.1:8620548-8623935 GCF_014905685.2 Nematolebias whitei | reverse complement strand
GGTGGTGTTAGCAAAGTGGTTCTGTTAGCAGTGTGGTGGTGTTAGCAGTGTTGTCCTGTTAGCAGCATGATCCTTATGTCTGTACGGTGGCAGAGTGACATCCTGCAGCGTTTCGGTCCCATATTGAGCTGAAATTTGGTTTGATGGTAGCTGAGAACAATCCCCAACATACTATGCATACGAATCATAAATTTAAGATGGCTGCCAAAGCTAGAAAGAAAAACAAAAGACTATAATTCATCAATTTTTAGATGTATGGAGCTAAAACCTGGTATGATTGTTGCTGAGAATGATTCCCAAGTCACACTGAATGCTAATCAAAAATCCAAGATGGCCACCAGAGCTCAATAGTAAAAATAAATGTATTTATGTCATTTTTATACATACTGAGCTGAAATAGGTATGGAAGTAGCAAAGCGAAATCCTCAATACGAGGTAAATGCAAATCAAAAACATTTAAAACTGGCATGCCCTGTCAACATTTCTCCACGAACTATTCTAGTTTGTTTAATTCAACTTGACAAAACAACAACAAAAACAAGTAGTTTCTTCTTTTTGCCAATAGTATCTTGTGGCTTGCTGTAGTTCTGCTGCTAAATGCAAAACAGGCAGATAATTTTAATGTCAAATTAGCTTCTCCTGTTCTCCTGACTTGATAAACCACACGGGCTCGCAGGAGTCAACTTCTAATTCTGACTTTACAAAAACAGAACGGGGTGAAGTCGTCGCCGTAATTCCCGTTGTCGTGTTCTCAGCCTGTAAGACGACAAACGCCATCCCACCTGCCAGCACAGCAAACATACACCGAACCAACATACCTGGCTGTACGCGCACCTTTTAAAGCCTCCCCCCCAAGGCCAAGAAAAGTAGAGCAAAATCTCTTTGGATACATAAAACAACAACAAAGCACTACGGCTCACGGGATTGTTGGTGTTTCTTAGCAGAGCAAACAAACTCAAACAAAAGCAGGATAGCCTCAAACAGGGAGGATAGACCAAGGTGTTGACATTCAAACCCTGAACGGGGGTTGTGTCCCAACTGACAGCCGGAAGCATGGCGTCAACAGGCTGAACTTGATTAAAATGCCGTTAGCGTCTCTGAAGGATGATCGTCGGACGCTGCGCTTCGACGCTGAGAATAAAACTTTGATTCTTTTCTGGTGGATAGTGACGCCTTGTGTGGGAAAACAACGTTGCATCACGCAAATCTTCCGAGGACCGCTCAGGTCTGATAAGGTTTTCATTAACAAACGTCACTAACACAACAAAGCCTAAAGTTCATCCCATTGGCATCAGAAGCATTTGTAATGTGTGTGTGTGTGGGGGGGGGGGGGGGGGGGGGAGACAGATGGGTGTGCATGTGTGTATGGGGGGTGTTTGGCGGTACTACCCCAGAAATTTTGGAATAAAGTAGATGCCATTTCCTGCACTCTGGTGTATTTTAACAGGTTGTTAAACATCTACGTTTACCTACATTAGTAAACACTTGATTCAGTAACTATTTTAGAGAGCACAAAACAAGAAGTAGCCTGACCAACAGTTCCCCTTGTGTGAACAGAACACACTCCGCTTCTCTCAAGCATCCTTGCACCCCCCGCCCCCACGTCAAAAACTCCCGAAACTAGCGTAGCGCTAAGCTAGCGGCGCACAATATTGACGCGTTAGCTGTGATGCTACAGATAGGCTATTAAGCTAGAGCTCCCCTTCTCTCATACATCGTCAACAACTGCCAGCAATAATGTGGCGCTAAGCTAGCGCACAAAACAGAGGCATCTCCCCACTAGCTTCGTGAGCGCCCTGCAAAGGCAGGTGGTCTCAGAGAAACACTGCATGCCGTGTGGAATTGTTGTAGGTAACCAAGAAAATCCGGAGTGGATTTTTAGCCCTTTGAGTATTCTCCTATTAATCAAGTGGAATGGATTTGTTCACGAAGAAATAGAAACAGCATTGAGTGAACTAACATTTCATGGTAAATGTGTGTGTGAGGAGGGGGCACGTCCCCTTCACATGTAATTGTTGCGACGCTTATGGTTCATCCTTATTCTTTCACAATCTTTCTCTGTTGAAATTAAATGTCTTAGAGGAGTGGTAGACGTGAACGATTCATAGTTTTGAGAAGAAAAACAGCAAATTTAAAAGGTAAAGTGATTTGTGATCAAATGTGAACGTTTAACATTTTGAACGTCCAAGCCTGTTTTTGTCTTCTTTAGAGGAGGAGAAACAAGACGTTCTGGTGGGTAAAAACTCTGAAAGTCCCTGAAGTTTCAAAACAAAGTGCGTAAATGTGAACGGGCGAGGATGCTTCCGATCCGGCTCCAGTTTTTAAGTTAAATCTGGGTTAAACTCGGTCCCGGCAAGGGAACCAACAGAAAGCACCTGCTGGATTCTCAAAGTCTTATCGGTCTGCCTACCTGTTCGCATCTTCAGCTGCAGCCACAGCCTGGTGATATCGTGGCACAGCTGAGACATTCGGTTTAAAGCCATGGTTTTGCCGCTGCATGCATGCCTCCCCCGTCTCCCCTTCTTCACACAAACACACACCCCTCCACACACTGGATCTGCTACAACCGACTCATGGAAAAGCCACTTTCTGTCAGAAAACGTCCCGGTGGAAGGTGAGGCAGTCCATTCCGGCGCAGCCGAGCACTTCAGCTGCTCACTGAGCTGTCACTGCGCCGCTCAGCCACCTCCCCCCTCCATCACCCTCCCCTCCCAGTGTACACCAGCCGGCAGGGGGAGGAGGATCGGAGGGTTCGCCTCCAGTTTCACATATCACCCTTTTACCAACAACAGAGAGAAACGGGAGTCATGTGCAAAGATGGATTAGCCTCAAAATTAAACACGTCTCCTCTTTGTCTTTTAATATTTTTATAACAATAAACTTTTCCAAAATGCAGCAAAAAGACAGAAGCAAATATTTAATGTCATAATGCATTAATAAACTAATACACTAATACATTAATCCATTAATGTATTAATGGATTAATGTTCCAGTAATCCTGAAATCATCTAAAAAATAAAAGAAAATTCAAATTCTGCACTTTGTGCAACGGTTAGAGCTCGAGTTAGAACTTTGTTTTCTTCAGCTTCTCTCTCTCTCACACACACAAACACACACACAAACATACACACACACACAATAACACACACGCACAAACACACACACATAAACACACACACACAATAACACACACACACACAAACACACACACACACACACGCAAACACACACACAATAACACACACACACAAACACACACACACACACGCAAACACACACACACGCAAACACACACACACACAATAACACACACACACAAAACAAACACACAATAACACACACACACAAACACACACACACACATAAACACACACACAATAACACACA
>NC_056520.1:8618170-8620448 GCF_014905685.2 Nematolebias whitei | reverse complement strand
ACACACACACACACACACACACACACACACACGTAAACACACACAAACTAAAAACAAACACAAACATACCAACAAGAACACACACAAAAAACAGACACAAACACACACACTAAAACAAACACAGACAGACACATACACGCACGCAAATACAAAAACAAACACACAAACACATACAAACAAACACACACACAAATACACAAACACAAAATGATTCTGATCCTCTGAAGTGGAGTTCTGTGGTAAGGTTATAACTATCTTACCTGTCACAGATAGCTCTTTGAACAACAAATTCTTACCAGACTGACGAGCTAACGGCTGGTCTGAACGTCTCAACACTAGCTACTGTAGTTGCTGCTAGCATTAGCACGTGTCGCTAGTCCTACAGATATATTAAAATATTCCTGCTGAAAGTGCTACAGATGCTGCTAATGCTAAGCCAATAACCACATAAATCAATGTAAGTTACTATTTAATCCAAAACTTATGGTTTATAAAACATTTTACATGAAACATGGCAACATTTTTTGAGATTAGAGCTGTTTTAAAGTGGCTACAACATCATGTTTTTGAAATAAAAATCACTGTATTTTTGGAAATAGCATTATTATTATTATTTAGTTTTTAAAAAATCACTCCACTGTGATGAACAGTTAAGGAGATATTTGCATATGCAGTAACAGGAAGTGATGTCAGTAACAAGAAATAGTTTTAAAGGAGAACGCCTGCATGTGCACAGAGCATTGCTACAATGGCTCCAATGTTGAGTCACTATCAGAGAGTCAGAGTTCAAATAATAAAGTTTCAATAAATAAGAGTTCACCTTTGATGTCACTTCTTGTTTCACTTTGGCTGCCCAAGTTAAAAAATATAACAGTTATGTAAAATAAAATGGGCATAAATCACGTGTATAATTATAATTATTTAATCTAAACAGAGTTTAACCCATTTTTTCCTAATTAAAGCCATTTAAAAAGTTATCTGCGACAGGTAAGATATTATCTGTTCATAGCCTTTTTCCTGAAGCCTATGTTAAACGTTCTGATGTCACGTTAGGAAGCTGTGGAGCACTTTCTTTTAAAACCTGCTGTTTCTGAAAAAGATCCACACACACTCTTCTGATCAGCTAAAACAGAACATTAAAGAGGAGGAATAACGTTAATTTTTGTTGCTTTAGCGGTTAAAAAAACTTATTTTTCTTCATTTCATTTTATTCTAAGAGCTTGTCGTTCTTCTGTGCCTGGCTTTGTTTCTGTCCAGAAATAGCAGGAGAATTTGATCAGGCTCAAAGAAGTAATAATCTATGTGAGATTAAGACTTTGGTTTGGCCTAAATTTAAGGAGAAATCTCATGTCTGAGATCAGATTATCAAGAAATAAACAGTTTCAGAGGAATTTAAACCAACGAGGCTTCTTAGGGCACGCTTTATATAAGGGATTTACAACTTGTTGGATTTTAATTCATAAACATTTAAATGTTTAACGTCGTAAACAGGTCCCTCTGGTGCGAGCTCCGTCCGACGCTCAGTCCTTTAATTTGAGCCGGAGCGTTGTACAGAGAGGAGGATGGAGGAATGATGCAGCCTGCAGCTGAAAATGACGAAGACTGAACGATGAAGAGGAGAGTCGGGCTCATGAGAGAGCTTCTGCTGCAGAGAGCTCCGCTTTCAACCGCAAACTGTTCACGACAAGCAACGGATCAGAACATAATCCCATGTTTGTTTGTTTTTTTTTCCTCAAGTATATTAGAATAATTTCACGTTATATATTAATAATGATTTAAAGACACTTCATTGTCACTTTACACATGCATGCGTACATTCATTCTTTATTATTAGTAAAGCCAGACTTTGTTCCACCCGATCCACAGAGCAACACACAACCACACGTTAACCAGCAAACAACAGTCCAGTGCTGCTCCATGGATGGAGGACAGTAGAACTGGGTTGTGGAGGGCGGAACTCAGCATTAGCCTTTTAGCTTTCGTGTTAGCTCCAGAGCTAATAAATATGGTGTTAGCTCCAGAGCTTATAAATAATATGGTATTAGCTTCAGAGCTAATAGCATTATCTCCAGAGCTAAAAAAAAAAAAAAAAAATGTTGTTAGCTCCAGAGCTAGGTAATTAATATGGTGTTAGCTCCGGAATTAGCTCCAGAGCTTATAAATAATATGGCATTAGCTTCAGAGCTAATAGCATTAGCTCCAGAGCTAAAAAAAAAAATAAAAATGGTTAGCTCCAGAGCTAATAAATATGGTGTTAGCTCCAGAGCTTATAAATAAT
>NC_056520.1:8598959-8618160 GCF_014905685.2 Nematolebias whitei | reverse complement strand
CTCCAGAGCTAATAAATATGGTGTTAGCTCCAGAGCTTATAAATAATATGGTATTAGCTTCAGAGCTAATAGCATTAGCTCCAGAGCTAAAAAAAAAAAAAAGTTGTTAGCCCTAGAGCTAGGTAATATGGCATTAGCTCCAGAGCTAATAAATATAGTGTTAAGTCCAGAGCTAATAAATATCCATCCATCCATCCATTATCTTTTACCTGCTTTTTCCATTTTGGGTCACGGGGGTCGCCGGTGCCCATGTCCAGCAATCACTGTGCGAGGGGCGGGGTACACCCTGGACAGGTCGCAAGTCCATCACAGGGCCACATAGAGACAAACGAGACAAACAACCATTCACTCTCTCACTCACATCTAGGGACAATTTAGAGTTACCAATCAGCCTAACATGCATGTTTTTGGTCTGTGGGAGGAAACCGGAGTACCCGTAGAAAACCCACACATGCACGGAGAGAACATGCAAACTCCACCCAGAAAGGCCCTCAGACCAGGATTTGAACCAGGGACCTGCTCGCTGAGAGGCAGCAGTTCTACCAGTTGCGTCACCGTGCTGCCTGCTAATAAATATATAATATATATATGTTTATTAGCTCTGGATCTAACACCTTGTTTGCTCGTTAGGTCCAGAGGTAATAAATATGATGATAGCTATAGAGCTCAAAGCATTAGCTCTGGAGCTAATAACTAAACATCACAGTTGATCACATTTAATCGCTTTGACCCATATATTCTACATAATGACATAAGAACTAATACAAAATATAAATTTATTGTTACAGATTATAATGTTTTATCCTCGACTCTTCAGGTTTAATTCCTTCTGCAACGATGTACGTCATCACCCAGCATGTGAACAGCAATGTCCTAAATGTAATAAACATAGGCCCTATATAACTTTTAAAGTAATTATGTATTTTTAAGTGCCACAAACAACAAGTTTTAGTAGAACACGGAAATAACATTAAGGTGAACATGTGCACATAGTCAGAGATTCCTTTAAAGAAATTAAAAGCAGTTTCAGACCAAAGGTTTGTGTGAACTTAAGAGCTGGCGTCAGATTTGGATGACAGAGCTCACTGGCTGTGGGGCAGGAAAAGAATAAGTTTTTTTTTAAATGGCTCATTTCCTTTTTTCTTTACTCCAGTGATTTATCTTTCAGCAGCAACAGCTGCTTCACCCAAATTTACACTAAAAACTCACTCTTTTTTTGTCTCATTTTGTCACTTTTGTAAACAAACTTTGGCCCATAACATTTAATAAATACGAGGCCTCGTGGGTCATTTTGACCCAAGGGCAGCTGGAGGGTTGAAAAACTGACCGATTAGAGCTGCTAGAAATGACTTGTCAACTTGTTTTGTTTTTGTTGTTTTTTTATTTTTATTTCAGGTAACAAGTTCACAAGTTTAGCTAAAAAAAAAAAAAAATTGAAATTATAGTTTGTAATCCGTAATCTAAAACAGGGGTGTTCAAAGTGTGGCTCGTGGACCATTTGCGGCCCTTAAAGTGACTTTGTGCGGCCCAAAGCTGCAATTTAAGAATGATATACGGGGGTTTGGGGGACCACACCCCCCGTGATAAGCTAAAAACCGTGAGATACAGTATTCCAATTTTCACTCCCAATCTCCCACCTTCTGTGTAAATAAACAATTTAAATACTGTAACATTTTAAATTTAAATTGTAGAGGAGAGAAGCGCAGCAGGACAGCAAAGGGTTAAAGCACAGAGGTGAAATGTGGGCGTGGCCGAGAGCCGCAGGCGGCAGAGAGCGGAGATCGTGACAGGCTGCAGAGGGAGCTTCTCCCTGCACCTAATGATTTAGCAGGTGCTAAATCATTTTAAATTATTTTTTTAATAAACAATCCATGCCGATCGTGCGGCTCATCCTCTTACTCATTCTCTTACTTTGAAAAACCGCAAAAGAGTCCACGAAAGTCGAACCGCAAAGTAGCGAGGGACTACTGTAATTTTAGCCTGCACGCTTAAGAGGATGATGAAGATGTAGATCACCTATAATTTTAACGAAGATAGTATTTTTAATATGGTTTTTATTTAAGACCAAATCCACATTGTATTTTTTGTTTTTTTGTTAAAGTGCCGTAATTTCAGCTAATTTCATCAGTTGGTAAAACAACTAGTGGCGGGTAAATTCCTTCCATCAAACTAAAAAGCCTTGCACTAATAAGTTTTTTCCAAATATATTAGAAATATGAGCTTAAATCAATTTTCTTGGGCAGTTATTTTTAAACTAAGAGTAAAAAAATGAACATTTATGTTAAAAAGCACACAGAAAATACAATAAAAACCTAAAACGGCTGCTTGTTTAGGGATTTCAAAGTATATATTTTTAGCGCAGAAGCTTTAATTTTTTTGTGTTTATTCGGGATGTGAAGCAGACGTTTGCGCGTCGATACAGAAACCTGATTTGGTGCTGCAGACCGCAGGTCGAACCTGCAGCTGGAGTTTGAGAACGTTAGCGAAAAAAGCAACGCAGCCGACTCCTTCCGCTCTGCGATCGAACACTACCGGCGTGAACAGGAAGACGCTCGCTGAGAGATGACTCACGGCCTAAAACAGGACTTGGAGACTAAAATAAGGTGTCAGCATGAAAGAACTTTAACTCAGCAGTCATTATCGGTCAAAACATTTTAATTTTTTTTATAGTTTCATGTCAAAAATAAGTTGTATAAAAGCAATTGCACCTTTGGAAAGATTACAGATTGTAAAGCAGGTCATTGTATTTTATTTTAGTTTATCGCTGACCAACCGAAGCGGGCTCCCTCGCCCACTTCCTATAATCAAAACCCAAAGATGAAGCGATACGGCAGCAGGAAGTCATTATGGGTCATTTTTCTGTTTCCTTTTCAGCCCGTTTGACAGAACGACGCCTCGAATTTCACATGGACTTGACAGAAAGAGGCCCAACCGTCTGCTGGTGAAGAAGTTAATGTCGTCCACATACAAACGTCAGCTGTCTGGAAATACACAGAAACACAGACGCAACCAAATCTGTCTCTTTCTGAGGAGCACTCAGGGGTAAATAAAATATATAACACAACCAGTGTCACAATCCTCCATATAGTTCCATAAAAAGACAATTTATTTTATTAGATTTATATCCTAAAAACACTGGAACGTTCAAGCATTAGCATTAAAAGTCTTTAGGTAAAACGATAAACTCTAAAAGAAGTGCCCTTGCAAGAAACTTGGTTTAATCGAGTCAGCAGCCCAGAAACAAAGACACAATGAGAAAAAAAATTTGATTGATTCAAAGAAAAGGGAAATAAAGCTCCAAAAATCATGAGACGACCCATGACAGGAAGGTCAGAAACAAATCCGTGAGGGGAACACCACAGGAAGGCACATGGCAGACAACCGACGATCAAATGATACAAATGAAAAACAGTTTGGTGGTGTCACATGTACACGTTTTGGTAAAATACTGCACAGCTTCTCAATATGCTATTTGCAGATGATGTGATCCTGTTGGCGTCATCGCGCCGTGATCTTCAGCTCTCACTGAAGCGGTTCACAGCCGAGTGTGAACCGAGTGTGAACGTGGATCAGCAACACCAAATCTGAGACCATGGTCCTCAACCGAAAAAGAGTGGATTGCTCTCTTCAGGTTGAGGTTCTGCCTCAAGTATCTCGGGGTTTTGTTCACAAAGTGAGGGAAGAATGGATTGGGAGATTGACAGACAGATTGGTGCAGCATCTGTAGTATTGCAGACTCTGTGCCGGTCCATTGTGGTGAAGAGGAGCTGAGCTGTAAGACAAAGCTCTGTTTACTGGTCAATCTATGTTCCTACCCTAACCTATGGGCATGAACTCTGGGTAGTGACTGGAAGAATGAAATTGCAGATATAAATGGTTGAAATGAGTTTCCTCCACAGGGTAGCTGGACTCTAGGGTGAGAAGTTCAGTTACCCAAGAGGGATTCGGAGTAGAGCCGCTGCTCCTCCACATCGAAAGGACATCTGGTAAGGATGCTTCCTGGGCGCCTCCCTAGGCAGGTATGGCATGTCCCAGTTGGGAGGACATGTCCAACTGGGAGGAGACCCCGGGAAAGACCCAGAACATGCTGGAGGGACTACATCTCTCGGTTGGCCTGGGAACGCCTTGGAAAACCTCCCAGAAGAGCTGGAAGAAGTGACTGTGGAAAAAGATGTCTGGAACTCCCTGCTCAAGTTGCTGCCTCCATGACCTGACTTTGGAATAAGCAGAAGATAATGGACAGATTCCAAAGTTTCTCAATATGTTGATGCTTGTTCGGTGTGGAAAGAGGCTAAACTTCAACCCCAAAACTCGTCTAAGGGTTCTCCTTTCTGCTGCTTGGATCTGTAATCTTGAAACTTGGATCAACTGTTAAATCAACACAGGCTCAGTTGTTACCACAAACCAGTAAAGGTTGCAAAACACCAAAATACAGCATCGATCCGACCGTCAAGTCTTTGCTTCTTATTTCCGTAATCACTTGTGGAGAAAACTTCTACATACTATTGTTGACAACTTATTCTAACCCAGGGGTGTCCAGACCTGGTCCAGGAGGGCCACTATCCCACAGGTTTTACTTGTTCCCCATGCTCCAACATACCTGATTCAGAACCAGAATCATTTTATTGCCATGTACATTTGCATATATAAGGGATGTGATTCGGTGTCTCTGTACAACATAAACATTGAAGAGTTTTGCGTACTTAAGATACATTAGTGCACACAAATAAAAAGTTGCTTCAAGACCTGAGCCTTGTTGGTTAAGGATGCAACAGATGTGAAGAAACTGTTTATGTGGTGGGAGGCTCTGGTCCTCATTGACCGCAGCCTCCCTGCCAAGAGGGGAGCAGTTCAAATAGATGACCAGGGTGCAATGGATCAGGCATTCCTCAAAGCCCTGGTAAAGTACAACTCATGCAGAGATGGAAGACTACAGCCAACAACCTTTTCAACAGTCCTGACGATACGCTGTGGATTGCCTCGGTCCTTGGCTGTGGCCACAGTGTACCACCCAGTGATGGAAGAGTTGAGGTGAGGATGGACTCTATGATGGCAATGTAGAAATTCACCATCAATGACTGTGACAGATTTAACTTCTTCAACTGCAGCATGAAGTACAGCCTCTGCTGACCATTTCTGATTAGGGAACTGCTACCATTTGAGGTAGGGCAATGATGGTTGCCAGGAACCAGAAGAACTGGTGAGGCTAAGCTCTTTCTAAACTCTGCAGCCATCTCTACTGTCCTCAGAGTGTTAGACTCCATGTTGCACCAGGTCACTAGATGGTCATTCTCCCACCTGTAAGCTGTTTCATCCTCATCAGCAATCAGACCACTGAGGGTAATGCCATCTGCAAACTTCAGTTAAAAACTAATTCAATGGTTAAAACATGCATGATAAGTGGCTCTTGACCAGGATTGGAGGCCCCTGTTCTAACCCAGACTGTGCCATCTACCATATCGTAGAATTGAATCATAGTCTTAGACTTAAGGCTAGTTTATACTCCATGAGAAGCTCCATTCATGTGTCTCTCTGACATGGGTGTGTGGTGAAAACTGCATATTTTTATTCTCTTCCCACCCACTGACGCTTCATCTTGTGCATTGAACTAGTTTCCTTCAGGGTATGCGGTGAGGATTATGCGACTGGTCAGAACTTGGTGGGCGTGCTTGTTTATGTAAAGTGGCTGCAGTCAGCTGATCTCTGAAAGCAGTGTCTGCTGAGGAGCTGCTAGCCGGTGCTGTGAGAAAATACACCCAACACATCTGAACCGGCAGGTCTCCATGGCTGTGCTGAGTGCGCCTACCCCAGGCAGCCGTGTCGGTGATGGCCGGGAGGGGGTGGTCCTTGGCCGGGCAGTGTAGGGACACGTTCCCTCACGACTTATCAGGATTTATCCCACGTAGGGAAAAGACCATCTGCAATACCATCAGCAAGATCAGATGTCTTACGTCTTCTTGAGGTACAACGAGGTCTTTAGAATTCATCTATCATTTTCTACTATGAATTTTGGATTGTAGATGGACCGGGAAACCGATGAAAGAGATGATCTAACAGACTGGAGCGACGCCCTCGTTGCTGTGAACAAGGCCCCGACCACTGGCTCCATCCAAGAGTTTAGGTTTCTGGGAGTCCTGTTCCTAATACAACGCATCATAAACTGAAGTAAACCAAAGCAGCAGGCCTGATGTTTCCTCCTGAAGCACCATTACCAGACATTGGATGACCTTCCCGAGCTGGGGTGGACAAACTTTAACACGCCTCACTCAATTTTCCTTCAGCTAGAATGAACGACAAAATGCGCCTCTTGAATCCGAAAGTTCAGACTCATAGTCTTTATAAGGAAGCCGATTGTTCAAGTCTACTAACATGTATCGTATACTCCCAAACAAATCAGGGAAAGATTAGAGACAACAGCATCAAGGACAAAAACCGTATCTGTGTCACAGATTGGGTGTTACTAAAAATACACGCATCATGTCTAAATACAGACCAAAGCGCCCCAGGAAGAGACCAAAATAGACGAGAAGACTTGGTGACAAGTAATATTTAGCTTCCCTTTATCTACATAACACAAGATAACTTGAAATTTGATCAAGACTGATCAATAGTGGACAAATCCTGGCTTTAATGCAAACACACACCTCTTCACACAACCTGCCAGGAAATAATGCCAGTTTTACTGAACCACCCTGAGTAAACAAGGATGTAGTAGTAAACTGTGACACATGGCTCTCAATTATGTGTTTTCATGCACATATTAGTGTCCAAACTTCATGTTTTGTGAATAAAAATAATGAAAATGTCAAATTTTATCGGTTTTGAGAAGCGTTTTAGCTGAGTGGACTGTGAAATTAGCAGCTAAACGTCAAAACACTGAGTAGAAAATTAAGTTTATCTGTTGTTACTCAACTGGCGTCTGCATACAAGAATGACAAAGACCAAAAAACCACATTTTTATTTTATTTTATCTCAACTATGTGTCCTCCTGAGAAGAACCATAAATCAAACATGTGTGCTAAAAGACAAGGCAAACAAATGTGTTCTTGTTTGTACATGCTTTCCAGAAGCGTTGAAAACACACAGAAAGCTGCTCAAGCTCTTTTATTTTAGCAAATAGAAATGGGAATTGTCACCTAAAATATCTGCAAAACAAAACAAAATAAATAAATCAAACGATCATCAGCAAAATGTCTGCGGTGAGTTTCCAAGTTATCATCCGAGTTGCTTAAAATAACCAAAAACAAAAGGAAACATTTACTGGAATAGCAGCTCAGTGCCAATTTTAGCCCACTTGCTTCAACAGAACTTTATGCGTTTGTGCTTCAACGCATTGCAAAAAGGAATAAAAAGGTGCAGCGTTTAAATTGAATATTAGCTACGATAGGCTTCTTGCATTTCCAGCATCTTGGCTCATCTCTGCAGAACTTACTGATCAGCAGCTGGCAGCAGCAGGTGAATCTGTGGTAGCTCGTCATCTCCTCCGGTGAGATGCAGACCGACCTCGCCTCTAGATCCTCCGTGGATTCCTTCATGCCGCCCCTCCTCAGTCCTTCCATCCTCATCTCCTCAGGCAGACAGAAGGACATCACCTGCCTCGTCTTTATTTCCAAACCCTCCCTTCCAGCGCACCTGTCAGGACGGCTCGTGTGATCGCACTGCTCCAGCTTCCACTGCCCCTCCCCGGTCCCGTGAACATCCGTGTACATGCTTGAGTGGAGAACATTTTAACTTTTCTTTTATGAACTTCTAGGGGGGAAAGTGATGCACGTGAAACCGATGAGGAGTAGGTCTGCAGACGTAGGTTAATGCAAAATTTAACTCCTGCAGAGTTTTAGCTGTTTGTGTCGAGAAGAACGTAACGCAACAAGTCACACGTTAGGAATGTCTCAGCTACTACCACACCGAGTTTTAGCTCAACATCTGTGAAACTGAATGAGTTACAGCCATTTCTTAAAGCCCCATCGAAGGGGACACCTCTGGCCCCGCCCACAACTTCTGATCAAGGTCACAAACCAAGGTCACAGTTAAAACAAGGTCTTTGCTTGTCCAGACTATATCTTCTGATTCGCTCAAGAAAATTTACAGAAACCTGATGCACACATGCAACTAGACAGAGCGTCACATACACATTTCTTCATCCGAGCTTCAAGGTCAAGGTCACAAATCAAGGTCAAAAAAAAAAAAAGGTATTTGCTTGTCCGGACTATATCTTCTGATCTGCTCAAGAAAATTTACAGAAACCTGATGCACACGTGCAACATAACCAGACCGAGTGTTGCATGCACGTTTCATCATCCCAGCTTCAAGGTCAAGGTCACAAATCAAGGTCAAACTTAAACCAGGCATTTTCTTGTTCGGACTACATCTTCTGAGCCGCTCAAGAAAATTGACAGAAACCTGATGCACACATGCAACATAACTAGACCGAGTGTTGCATGCACGTTTCATAATCTCAGCTTCAAGGTCAAGGTCACAAATCAAGGTCAAAGATAAAATGAGGCCTTTGCTTGTCCGGACTATATCTCCTGATCGGCTCAATATAATTTACAAAACCTTGATACTAGATGGAGTGCTGCATACATGTTTCATTACCCCAACTTCTGGGTCAAGGTCAAAAACCAAGGTCAAAAGTTAAACAAGGTGTTTTCTTGTCCAAACCACATCTTCTGATGCGCTCAAGATAATTTAACTAAACCTGAAACACATTTGTGCCACCACTAGACAGCAGCCCAGTTCTTAGTTCAAGGTCAAAGTATATTCAAGGTGTTTTCTTGTCCGGGTCTTTGCTACAGATTGCTGTATAATAGTTTGTTTACGGGTGTATGATGTGCCATACGCGGAGCTCTTGTTGTGTTTGAAGCAGCCACCCGGGAGAACTAGCCAGTGCATCACCAGCTCGGACCCAAGCCCAGATAAATGGAGGTTTGGCCAAAACAAACACACAAACCCGTCCGAACGACAGCATACCTGATCGGTCGCGGCTCGGGTTAATGACATTGACAAACGGTGCCAGTGGAAATTCTGCTACTGTTAGTCGAAGACCACGAGGAGGGAACTGTGGCGACACGTGAAATAGAAGAATATAGACATGTTTGTGTTTACTAAGGTCACGTAGTTGCGATGGCCATCTTGAACGGGATGGCATGCAGTCGATGGGCGGAAAATAAGCTCAAATAGGTTTTAATGTTCAAACAAGCACCCAAACTAACAAGAGACTGAACCTACACATTTAAGGCAAACCTTTCATTGTTTTAGTCAAAACATCGCCAGCCTTTAATTTGTCTCTGCGTTAATTTGTTAAACTTCCAGTATCGCTCTCTTTGTTTGATTAGAAAGCGTCACATCAAGCTCCTGTTAAAAGTCTCCAGAGCAGGATAAGTCCTCCAGCCCAGCTGGTTTCGTTTGAACAGCCTCACATGCACAAATATTGAACAGGCTGTGCAACCGATGTGAGTTTTCTGCCCTGTGTCATTATCTCTGGATAAATAACAAACGCAACACGTGCAAGAAATCTGCAACGCGTGTATCTGTAGAGGTAGTGCACCTTTTGCCACCAAACCATAGGTCAAATAAAGGCAACCCTCACCATGCACGTTGGCTTCTGTTGTCCTTTTAGCTGGTGGACAGCAGAGCATGGCTCAAATGCTGGAAAAGGTCTCTCTGGTGAACTCGTTGGACTTTGTGTCTACTGATGTACATTTAGATCACAAGGTAAATTGTCAATTGGCCAGTTGCCGAGGTAATCTCTGGTAATGAGTTACAATCGGTTCACTGACCTTAGACCGGTCTGCAGTGAAATACGTGTAAGATAAGCAACAAACTTGAAAGTTTCTTCGACTTTTAACGCTTTGAAAAATAAACGAGACACGGAACAAGGAAAATCTTAGTTTTACATATCAAGACACGCAATAAAAATTGTTTTACTGGATTGTAAAATGACCCAATGCAGGCCTACGGAGGAGTTCAAGGTCTACTCAGGGTCTGCAAGATGCCCAAGTCCAGCCCAAACCATCACCCTTCCAACACCACGCTTGACCCTTGGTGTGGTGTGTTACATCAAGCACGCCGCTGCGTTACGACTGGACATCTCTGCTTTAGTCTCTTTGATCCGAAGGTTCCAGAAGTCCTGAGATTAGTTCACATGCAACTTTGCAAACCCAAGGCGTGCAGCCATGTTGGCTTTTACTGCAACCATTCCAATAGGTCATACTTGTTCTGTCTTTTTTTAATGACATTTGACCTTTGACCTGCTAACTGGAACCTGTAGAATCTGAGACAGAGCTGGGGGGGGGGGGGGGGGGGTCTTTTGAGTTTCTCTTGGCAATGCACGGTCTGACTTGATGGATAGATGGATGGATAGATAGAGATATCAGTGTTTCCTCTCTCATTATTCAAGGAGAGCACCCCACCCTGTCAACAGAACTGAGTGCCCACCTACCAAATCTCCCACTCCCCTACCTCACCATTGACAACTGCCGGCAATGGCTATACTTACACATAGCGCTATGCTAACCAACATCCCCCCACCCCCGGCCGTCAACAAACACGAGACAAGTACCCTCCCAGGGCAAGTAACCTTGGGGAAACACTGTATATACTTATATTGATTAAAGGTATAATTTCCTCAAATGCATAGGGTGGCCAAAGATGAGTCTATGGTGGTCAAGGCCACCATTGGCCACCCCTCTGGCTCCACCCCTGGTGGTGGTGGCAGGATGCTCGCCTCTCACTCTTTGAGAGTCTGTTTGACCACTCACTGTTCGAATCCCTCAGCGACGGGGGACATCAGGGTTATATTTGAATAATTTTAGGACCGGATCGTATTTATTCTGTGATGATGAATAAAATGAAATAACTGGAAAAATAATTAGTTTCCTTTTTTCTCACGCCTGTTTTTTTTTTTTTCAACCGCCCAAACTTCCTTCCCAATAATTACATAAAAGCAACTCAAAATACTACCCGTACAAAAGAATAACCAGAATCAGCAGGAAACCAAAAACGTGAGGCTCTTCTCCTTCTATTTAATAATGAGGGGATGAAACAGACGAGGGGGCTCTTCCTCTGATGGCAGGAAATCCTGTCCCCATCATCCCGTCACGTCGATTTCAACAACAAAAACTCAGCTAAGGGAAAACAAACATCAAACTAAAATATTAAAGTGGAACCAACAGAGTCCAGGTTACACTAACCTCCTCTCCAGGTTGGCCGACGACCCCCGCTGCGGTGAGTTTGTGCGGTCAGAAGACTGATGGCGTCCGACAGACTGAACATCACCTGAGACAACAACCCCTGACTGTCCTCGTTTAGCTCCAACACAGACATCGTCTCATGGCAGCACTTTTGTCCCATGCAGAGCCTTGTCCTGCACATTTACAGCCTCCTTCCTCTACTTCGCAGCTGCGAGAGTGGACTTGTGTTATCTCATTTATCTCAGGAAAAGAAGGGGTGGAGGACGGGGTGGGACATCAATCCCAAACAGCTAATCTAGATTAAAAGTGTTCATCCGACAGTGGGTTACATCTGGAAACGAGCTCTAGTCCTGTTGATAACATAAAGGATAAAAATGATTTCTGAGGCTTGTTTTCAAAGGAATCGACCGCCGGCTTGGGTGGCAGAGAAACGATGGACGTCTTCTTGGTCGCACATCCTGAGTTGTGTTGAGGTTTTATAACAAATGGCTGGGATGAGAATCAGCACCTCCAAATCTGAGGCCATGGTCTTAAGCTGGAAAAGGGTGGATTGCTCTATTCAGATCGAGGGTGAGGTTCTGCCCCGAGTATCTTGGGATTTTGTTCATGAGTGAGGGAAGAATGGAGCATGAGATTGACAGATTGGTGCAGCGTCTGCAGTATTGCGGACTCTGTGCCGGTCCATTGTGGTGAAGAGGGAGCTGAGCTGTAAGGCAAAGCTCTGTTTACTGGTTGGTCTACGTTCCTACCCTCACCTATGGTCATGAACTCTGGGTAAAGACTGAAAGAATGAGACTGAACCGAACTGAAGCAATTTCATGACACCTGGCTGTGCAGGTGCTTTGAGTTTAGTAGATGATTAGTGTCACACTCCGTTTAAAACATTCACGCCCTGCAACATTTGGGCTGATTTCTCCACAGTATTCTAACTTTTTTGAATTCCTGTTTTTGTAGGTTTCATGAGCTGGAAGCCCAAATTATGTAAAAATAAACAAATAAATACTTGAAATTGTTTAAATTGTGGGCCCTTAAGTCACACGAAGAATTGGCAATTATTTTTACGCTGGATGCCCTTCCTGACTCAACCACACACCACTGAACTACCACAGCCCTCTGTGTGGAGCAGAGAGCTGCCATATAGGGTGCCCAGGGGAGCAGAGTGGGGCAAATGAGGGTGGAGGCAGGTGTGGGTGCTGCACCTATCCCACCCACATTCTGATGTTGTTGGTCAAGGGGTTTGAACCGGCGACCTTCCAATTACAGGCTCACCTTCTCTAGCCTCTGCGCCACCACTCCTCCAAATTGAATATATATATTTGCATATAAAACAAATATTAAATAAAAGCCTATATGCAACTATTTATTTGTGCTAACTTTATGGGCCTTCTCTGAAGGCATAGAAGGCCCTGAGGGTTCTACAAACCAATATAAGATTTGATGATAAGGTACGATACTTTATGATATGACGACGACATTATTAGCCGTGGACTCCCAATAGATGCCTTCAGGTACACAAAACAAACTTGACGCCGTGCTTTGATGTAGCTTTTGTCATTTCTTGAGGCAGCCTTGGGTCATAAACATATTCACAGTTTAACTACCCAACTTTAATAAATAATAAATAAACAAGAGTTCTGAAAGTGCCACTTTTTAAGAGCAGTGCTGACAGATGTGCTGGTCAGTCCGAAAAGAAAATCGGACGCAGCGATAAATACAAACACAAAGGTTGAGCTTACCGCCGATTGTTAGCACCTCCACGGCCTCCTCCACGTCTTCCCCCACGGACGGCTGTTGCCCCATCCCGAACCTTCACGTGCGCCTCACAGCCTCTACCGCAGCACAAATAAACCAAATAAGACTCAACGGGTTCAGGTGAGTTGGAGGGAGCCACGCCGAAGCAGTGAGCAGAGGAGAAATGAGAGTGATGCTTCAGCAGAGGGAGAGGAAGGAAGGGCTGAAGACACGTCTGTTGCATAACAGTTAACATCATTTCTGACGTTACGTTGATCTGTTCAGTAAACTGAGGGTCATTTTGACCCAAGGGCAGCAGCAGGAGGGTCCAAGTTCTTACATAAGTAAGTTTGAGCCAATTACTTTGGTTATATTAAAAACAAAATGACTTTATACCCAGTTTTTGTGCCCTCACACACACCTGGTGACTGGAAGAACAGCCAGCGCCAATTAGTCCAATTATCCATCAATTTATTGACAGGGGGCTCCTTTCACTCCTTTGACAACACAACAGCCTGCTGGACCGTCATACGGACAAAGATCTTGCGACGCGGCGTTATGTGCGTCTAAATAAAGACGGAGGCGAGCTTCACTGCAATGTGACACTTCTAACAGCCGAGTTTTAAAGTGGGGCCTGGGGAAGTCCAGCGGACACAGAAAGAAAGGGATCAGCACTTTTTAAAAGCATCATTTTTAGGCCTGTCACGACAGCAAATTTTGCGAGGCCATTAATCGTCTCAGAAATTATTGCGATAAACGATAGTATTGTTAGAAATTTGACAATAATTAGTAATTATTGTCAACTTTAAGAAGAAATGTTGGTTGATTTGTTTTGAGTGTAGTGCCTTTTTTTGACCACTAGATGGCAGTATAAGATGGTTGAGCCGAAGGATGGATAGTGAGAGAGCGAGCAGCGTGTCTCTTTAAGGAAAATGGGAGGGAGGCCCCTTGACGTGACATGAGCTGTCTCTTCAGTTCTCAAAATGGTGGACACTTGGTGTGGTTTGAGCTCTTTAGCATAGCATTTTCACACAAAGCTTAGCGCATAGTTTAGCTTCTCAGCTTTGCTGCTTTTAACGATCCAAAAACGTGATTTTGGATCGTTAAAACAGATTTTAAAGAGAAAGGGAGGGGTCAGTGAAGAGCACCGGAGTTGAACCTTTTTGTCATCCAGTGTCTTCAGTAGAAAGAGAGAGACACGAAGAAACGATAAAAGTGATAAATGAAAATGAGGTCGATAATTGTCATTTATCATGCGATTAATTGATTTATTGTTGATTGCGACAGGTCTAATCATTTTCACCAGAAAGGGGAATAAAATAAGCTTCAGCTTGCCTCAAATGTGGCCTTCTGGGCTTTGCTATGGTTTACCTGCATGCAAATGTAAAACATGACAATGAATAATGAAAATAACTAGCGATGCACAATATTATCGGCATGGTATCGGCTGATATTAGAGATAAAAATAAATATAAAGATAAATATCGGACATTCCATCAAAATAACTCACCGATATAAAAGGCGCTATATATACATATGTATATATATATATATGTGTGTGTGTACAGGCGCTGTTTTTGTATGACAACCCAGTGACAAGGATGCCTGCAGCGCCAGTACAACGTGATGACATCACACGCGCCATTGAGTTCAGATTTGTGAAAATGTGCAAATTTGCACTGTTCGAGTGTTGTCATTGTGTTAGAGAGAGTAAATGTCACGAATAAATTTGACATTAAACATAATCCAAATTTAAGTGTTACATCATTTTCAGCCATGCAGAATGTAGTATTTTAATTCCACAGCAGAGAAAGCTATGTAGTCCCTGTAGGTAGGTCCAGAGCACTCCGCCCCCGACTCCGCCCCCGACCAATCAGTGACCGACAGTGTTCTGACGTCACGTTTTTGTACCTCTTCTTACAGGTTAGAACCACAGAGCCAAGGGTACTGAAAATAGTAACAAGTGCTAAGTACCGGTACTAATGGAAAAGCCTCAGAACCGGGCCAAGTAGGGTACAGTCGCCCGTAGCGGTACTGATGGAAAAGGGGCATATGGCTGAGTAGGTCTGGGGAGGGATATCGGTATTGGTATCGGTTATCGGCCAAATAAGTTTGAACATATCGGATATCGGCCAAAAATCCAATATTGTGCATCCCTAAAAACAACAGTAAGTAGGTTTTCGTGCTATGTTGCACAAGATGATTGGGCTGGAAAACGTTACAAGCTGTTGTACAAAATTTATAAAACTAGTTATGAGAGAGAAAACACCTTTACATAGCTTTGATTCAGCTAATTGGACACACCTCTCATAGAGAAATACTTCAAAAAGTTAATTGGATTTTAATGCCATCTTCATCTTCATTCCTCATTTAGAAAATCGGCACACTTGCTCAAAAACATGTATATCCAGAAGAAAAAAAAAAACTCCCATTTTCACAGCACTTATTTTTCTTTCATTTAAAAAGATAAAATGCAGTGATTTACTAAATATATGGAAATAGTTTTCACATGTGTACGCCGAATTGTCTTCCTGACGGCTAAGATTAGGAAACACCAGAAATTTAGTAGTTATGAGCGCGCGCTTTTAAGTTAGATGAACTTTAAGTTTATTTTAGAAATTGAAAATGGAGTTTGGCCTGCGAGAAGTGAACGTGAAGTTTCGGCCTTAAGGATAGAGATGCGCTGCCTCTGTGCGTCCAAACGGGAAACTACACAAATAAAGACGTATAGTTTTGTATTTGATCGCTCTGTAACTTTACAGTAATGAAATTTTTATTTTTTTACTAGCTTTAAAACGCGTTTCTCACCTGCTCTTTTGTCCAAGTACTAAGCTCCGCCCACCGCCTTACCAATTACCTTCATCTCTTGAAGTTTTCTCGTCTCCTCGCAGATTTTTCCTCAATCTTTGCATCACGCCTTCTTCAAATGAAGCTTTGGTGATATGATTAATAAATATCAGTGCATAAAATATTTGTTTTATACGCATTTACGTGCAGAAACACAAAGAAAACCTAGCTTAGGGTGGGCGTTTTGATGTAAATATTATTTATAAATCAACTGCTATTGTAAATAATTCATACTGGCACAATTTCACAGTTATTGTAGAATAAAAACGTACATAAATTACATTTTATGAAATAAAATCACACAGTATTAATAATAATGTGCCAGTAGGGGGCGCTGGAGGACCATAATCTTATCCTTGCAGTCAAAATGACTTTACTCAGCAACAAGTGGACTGTAAGTTAAAGTACGTTATTGAAAACTGATGTTTTTGTTGTACTGATTAAATACTTCCTCAAACCCATGACATATGTTCTAAACGTCTGGAAAACATGCATCCAAGTTCTTGGTAGTGCATAGAGATTAGGAGTTTAAAACTTTTGCACAGAGCATGCGCCACTTGAATCAACGCAACACCTATTTACATGCATATGCGTGTGCGTGCGTTTGCCTCTATGTAGCACGAACAAAACTGGAAATTGAAAACTCAAATACAGATGCAGCACAACCCGGACATGCTAACTACATACGACTGAAGATATTCTTTTAGCACACGTACAGCCTCTTCTGAGCCAGTTGCATGTTCAGTCTTGCACAGATTAAAAACACCCCCTCAATATATTTGATGGCATCCAACAAACCCCCCCACATTAGTCTCCCTGACTACTGACAGCCATGTTGAACAGCTCAGGTCATCAAGTTGTTTACAGTAAGTAAACACACAGCCGGAAGTGAAGGACGTTACTTCAGAATAAAATAAAGAAAACATAAATGCTTAGCGTTAAGTATCTATTTTAGGCTATAATGGATTTTTCAACGTTTATAATTATATTAAGCATTTTTAGCCATATGTTATTAGAGATAATCTTTCTTTTGTGTATTTTAATCCCCCTAAATCATGATGGATTTTTTTTATTTTGTAAGTCTAAACCGGAACTGGTAACATTTTATACCGCCGGGATCCACGCTCGCGCTCCAAATCGCCTTATGGCAGTTTAGACTCGGAACGGCTTCTTCTCTCACGTCCGCGTGCGTTTGTTTCGACAAAACGAAGGGAATTTTTCATCGTGACTTCTTTTTTTAAATATATATTTCAAGGTTTGAGTCGCTGCTATCTGTTTGAGCCCCTCCCGGTGAGTTGCTTCTTCCTCCTAAAAAGAAAAAAAAAAAGATAAATGAAAAGATGAGCTTCTCTTTTAAGTTTGACGCCGCAGCGGATTTCCTCGTGTTTTCGCGCTTCGCCTCCTCGTTGAAACGTACAAAAGTTACGTTTTTGTTTTATTTCGGGGAGTTAATTTTAGTCTGGAAATGCTGACACGCAAACAACACTTTTTAAGGCGTTACAACTCGAGCCAAACCTCCGCTCGTCCCGTTATGTGGACTACACCCACTAGCTTCAAAATGTCAGCCTCGGAACTTCTGCGACTTTTTTATTTTTTTAATTTTAATTAATACTTACACAAATTTACGTTTTATTTTAGTTTCACTACTTTTGCTGTACGTTTAGTTAACGGAGCAATTTGTCTCGGATAGTTATTTTGGTTAAATTGTGGTTAAATTTCAGTAAACCGGAAGTCGTATCGGCGCGGAAATTGGAAAATTGATTGCTAACAAGCTACATGCTAACAAGCTACATGCTAACATGCTACAAAACACTGCAGCGCCGCTTAATCATCATTTAACGTTTATTTTTATGCTACATTTTGTTATTTCTTTAACATTTTTTAAGTTTAAATATTTTCTGTTTGCAGCTGGGACATTTTGAGTAATTTTTCTCTTTTGCACATTTTAGACATTTCATGCTAACAGATACATATTTTAATATTCATATTAATGATGGAGCTAAATTTAGTGTTTTTGCAGCATTTCCATAAAAAAGATTGAACATTAGGTAAAACCACATCTTGCAAATGCATAAAAAGTTATTTTTATATGCTTTTTTGTAATATAAACATTTGAAAATGTATAAAGTGTGTTAAAAAATTGCTTTAATTACCAGAAGAAACTCGCCAAGATTAAAAAAGCTTGTTTACAATTGTGTGGCAGCAACACAAAGTTTCACTAAACAACTAATTTTAGCATTTAAAATGATACAAACCAGAAAACATATTTCTTCAATTAGGGCCCATTTAATAAAATAACTTTGACAACAACAGCTAACATTTAAATGAACTAAACAAAAAGAAATCTTCCTTTAGGTGCAGACGAGTCATTTTTGTGATTTTTCTCCAGTTAATTTATATTAACGAGGAGATCGAGTTCAAGTCAGTTCTATCGTCATCAAAGTTCATGCTCAATCATCCACGTGCAAAATCCAATAATGGTCTGTCAGGTCATCTGGACAGTTTCTTTTTTGTGGAAAGATGTTTCGCCCTCTATCCAGAGGGCTTCATCAGTCTGAGGAGTCCCAAGTAAACTGTTCTCCCCACTAGGCAGTACACTCCGTTAGTGGACCAACCAGTTTGTTGGTGATAAGATGGTTTGCAGCCCTCTGTGTGGAGCAGAGAGCTGTCGACTAGGGCACCCGATGGAGCAGATGGTGGGAGTTGAGGGCCTTGCTTAAGGGCCCAGAGTGCAGCAAAGGAGGGTGGAGGCTTCACCTTTTTTGATGGTGGTAAAACCGGTGACCTTCTGATCACAGGCTCACCTTCTCTAACCTTTGCGCCCACCTCCCATTAACTATAAAACTTCTAGTATAAATCATAAATATTTTTGCCAAAATATTTGTCAGTCAGGACAAATTGGTCTCCAACCAACCACACCAGGAAAAAATAATTACTGACGAGCGTTTCTCTTTGCAGCTAAAAGGAAACTTGTTTTAGCTGCTTGCTGTAAAATTACTGTACAATTTTCTTTTCAAGCAGGATTAGATTAAATTTAGACCCCACTGGCACCCACGGGTGTCTGATGTGACAGTTTAGCTGGTTAAATGCAACGCAGTAAAACTTTAGCTACAAACTGTGTGCAGATTATGAACTTAATGCGATCGTTAAATTCTTCTGTAATGTCTGAACCATCAACATAATATTTACTTTTGTCTGCACCTCTACACTCAATATAAAACGTGTAAATAGTGTAAATATAAAGTGCAATAGTTAAGTAAAGTGGTGCAAGGTCAGGTTGAAAACAGCAACATTTTTGTTTGGCTCTCACCGGCAGAGTTTGAAACATCATTTACTTTTTAATTTTTCTTCGCATTAGATTTTCCCTGATATTCTTAAACAATTTGTAAATGAGGCATCTGTAAGCGTTTTAACTGATATATATATATATA
>NC_056520.1:8594925-8598559 GCF_014905685.2 Nematolebias whitei | reverse complement strand
AATAGTTTTTAGCGTTTTGGTGCGTTTTCCATGGTTTTCTTTTATTTCCAGTATTTACTTTAGGCCCATCTTAAAATAAAGCTTTTTAATGTCGGTGAGATCTATCTGGTAAAATAAAGGTTGAAACAAACATTTGTTGTTCGCACAGCTAGTTTAAAAGCTCAATTAGGAGCTCCTAGTTTAAAATAACTTTAAAACGATACGCTGTGTTATCAACCTTTACTACAAGTCCTATTTACAGCTTTACTATAATTAAAATAAAATGTATTGAAAGTAGTGCCAACCACAGAAACTAAGTGGTGCTGTACTTCCTGTGCTTCCCCTAGTTTACTTGCCTTGGCAGGGTGCGCGTATTTTTTTTTTGACAGGGGGGGCGGGGGAGAAACACGTCTGTGTTGCACACTGTTTGCGTGTGGGGGAGGGGGGAAATGACTCGCCGTGAGGGAAACAAAGCGCTACCTCCATAGCTTTTTAGCTAGCGCATTTGTATTGCGCACTACTAGCTTAGTGCTACGTCAGTGCCGGCAGTGGGGGTGGGGGTTTGGTAGGCAGGGCGCTTGGTTCTGTTGACAGGGTGGGGTGCCCTGGTTGGTAGGGGAAACACTGACTTCACATACCTGCAAACTTGTTGCTTTTCAGGGAAATTTGCCGATTTCAATCAAAAATATTTCATTTACACGAATCGTCTAGATCCAAAATTTTCTTTTTTCGGGGGGGTTAGAGGTGTGGTGTATGGCATAATTTCCCATTGACTGGATTTACGTAGTGCTACTCGAGTCGCGCTAGCTTGTTAACATTAAGCTAGCACACTTGCGTAGTGCTAGCTTAGCGCTACACAAGTGCCAGCAGTAATCAACCAGTGGGGTTAGGATGCATTAAAGAATCAACTCTGTCTGTAGCATCTTAGCTAGTGCATCTGCATTGCACGCTGCTAGCTTAGTGCTACAGTACGTATTTAAGACATGAGTTTTTGCCATTAGCAAAACGCTCTGCTATATTTGTTTTCTCTGGCTGGCTTGCTGCTGTTGTTGCTTCTTTTTATTTTTGTGCCATCTTTCCTTTGTATGTCCTGAATAAATTGGGATATGTTAGCATATGTTGTTGTTTTTTTTCTTTACCTGAAGCCTGTTTACTTTTCCCCTGATTTTCTTCTTGGTGTATACCAGAATACTTAATTTACTTGTTAAAAATCACATAATCTTCCCACCACCAATACAAGCACTAGGTTTGTCACCTTTTTCATCCCTTGTGAGTTTACAGGTCCGACTTCAACGGGAGGGAGTTTGTTGCGGTCCTCTACGATGTGTACGTAGTTGAGGATTTTATTATTATTATTTTTTACTTTCAGCTCCTGGGACAGAAGTGTCGCTGCCATCCAGTGAAGGATTTCTCCTCTCAGCTGTGGGGTGTAAGGAGGAGAGGAAGCAAAGATGCCTAAACCAGTAAGTGGCGGTTTCTCGTGTGTTTCATGGAAGAACAGTTTTTTTTTTACACCTGGATGTGTAAAAATCGGCTGGGTGCATGTGAACTGTCTGGGAAGTGTCAGTTTGAGCTCCACGGCTGCATCCACTCGTCCAAGTTCACGGCAGCCAGAGTGAGGAGGAGGAGGAGTGCCAAGCCCACTGGCCTTCCAAGCTGCAACAGTAGAACCATTGTTGTTCGAAGGGTGGAAAGAATGCCCCAGTTCTAGGATGTGTTCAGCGCCAAAACAAAACTGATTTGTTGCGGCGCTGTCATGGCTGTCCACTTCCTACAGCTGTACGGTTTTTCTAATGGTGGTCAGGCTCAGGCGGGGGTCAGTAAATGCAGCACGATGCGAGACCACCATCAGAGATGTTCGCTACTTGTCCGATCAAGGTGTTGAAGTGGACAGCTTTATCGATGTGCGTAGACAAAAGAAACAAAGTGTGGCTGTAATTTGTTCCATGATTTTTGTGCTACTTCAACAATTCGTGAATCAAAACGTTCGGCTCATTCAGGACATTCCTGCTCTGACTTTTGCTATTTGTGTGATTTTTACTTTTAAAAATATTTACCTTTGTCAGCCATTTTTTTTTTCCTCATTGAAAATGAATGGAGCTCTCTTCAAATCCTTCAGCGGTTTACAACCTTCACTGCTCATTTCAGCTGCTGTTCTGCTTCTTTTGGCTAAGTTCACCTTTTTGTCTACTTTTCATGTTATTTCTGCTCATTTCATTTTTTTTCTGTGCTTTTCCCCAAGCTACTTTCAGCTGATTTTCTGTAAATTTTAGCCATTTTGTGCTCAGTAAAGTTAACAAAAATAAGACATATGCTGAATTAGGTTCAACTAAGCAGAAATGAACACAAAAATTAGTTAAAATTAGCAAAAAACAAAAAAAAACATCTAAATAGTATCGAAAAGGCAGAAGAAAGCTTAACCTACGAGAAGGAAGTGGAAAGAAATTAAACACGCTTAAAAAATGTGGAATTAGCTGAAAAGGCTAGAATTTGCATAAAGGAGCTAAATAGTAGCTAAAATAGCAGAAACTGGCAGAAAAAGCTGAAAGTAGCAGAAAGTATCATGAAAAATCTCATCTTGAATGTGAACAAAACAAAGGAGATGATTGTAGATTTCAGGAGAATCAGGAACAGATCCAACCCTATTTCCGTCATGGGAGAAGAAGTGGAGGTGGTGGAGTATAAATACGTTGGAGTTCACCTGGACAACACACTGGACTGGAAACGCAACAGTGAAGCATCTACAAGGAGGGACAGAGCAGACTGTTCTTCTTGAGGAAGCTGAAGTCCTTCAACATTTGCAGCAAGATGCTGCTTATCTTCTATAAGTCTGTTGTAGAGAGCGCTGTCTCTTCTGCCATCATCTGCTGGAGGAGCAGCACCAGAGCATGTGACTTAAAAAAGAGCAACAAGCTCATAAAGAAGGCTGGCTCAGTTCTGGGGACTCCTCTAGAACCTCTGGAGATGATTGTTCAAAGAAGGATTCTTCATAAAACGAAGAACATTATAGACAACCCTCAGCATCCTCTTCATCAGGCTGTCTTCGGTCAGAGGCTTCATCAGATCCGCTGTAAGAGATCCTTCCTGCCCACAGCCATCAGCATCTAGAACAACTCTTTAATGAAACCAGTAAAATGAGTTGTAACAACTAATGAAACCAATAAGATGAGTTATAACAACTAATGAAACCAATAAGATGAGTTATAACAACTAATGAAACCAGTAAGATGAGTTATAACAACTAATGAAACCAGTAAGATGAGTTATAACAACTAACGAAACCAGTAAGATGAGTTATAACAACTAACGAAACCAGTAAGATGAGTTATAACAACTAACGAAACCAATAAAATGAGTTATAACAACTAATGAAACCAGTAAGATGAGTTATAACAACTAATGAAACCAGTAGGATGAGTTATAACAACTAATGAAACCAGTAAGATGAGTTATAACATTTAATTTCCCTCTGGGATTAATAAATTATTTTTGAATTGAATTGAAAACTTGAATTTATCTGAAAACAGCTGAAATTTGCTAAAATGCTAAAAAAAAAAAAAAAAAAAAGTAGCTGAAATGGTAGAACAAATTAAATTAGCAGAAGAAAGCAGAAAGAACACGTGTTTAACGAATTAGGCTGAAAGAAGCAGAGATG
>NC_056520.1:8580439-8594915 GCF_014905685.2 Nematolebias whitei | reverse complement strand
GCAGAAGGAATCTGAAGGGAACACAAAACAGCTGAAAGTAGCTGAAAAAGTGTGAATGTGCTGAAGGAAGCTGAAAGAACAAAATGTGAAAGGAGCGGTAAAAGGTTGTAAACACATCTAAAGATTTGAAAGATGTAAAGAGATCAATTAATTTTCTATGAGATAAAAATGGTAGAAGAAAAGGCTATATATTTCAAAAAGCTAAAGCTGCACCAATACCAGAAGTCACAGCAGGATTGTCCTGAAAGAGCCGAACGTTTTGATTCATGATTTGTTGAAAACTGAGGGACGAGAATGGTCCATAAGAAAACGAGATGACGACAGTGAGACTGCTTCATGAACATTATCAGCTGCAAGTTGAGCGCACCGTTGATTTCTCGTTTGGTCGATGGTTGGATCGTGGGTTTGAGGACGGTTCGATAACGGGACCGTTGGTGGTTTAATCCCCCGCTTCCCGTTCTTCTCCCTGGAGTCACCGCCCAGTCCAAAATGGCTCCTTGCAACAAACCAGGTCTTGACAGAAAATGTGCTCATCGTCACCGTTTTACTTGAAGTAGCTGAGACTTGTAGTTTGTCGAGGCTTATTTTAAAACGCAAGGACACGGTGGTCATGGACAGATGTTCAGACTGCTGCACGGCTGTTTGGTTCTGAGGGAGTCTAAGGCTTTTTTTTTTTTTTTCCACTTCATAGTTTCACTGTCGGCTTGTTTAGCATGGCCGCACTGTAATACGTCAGCCAACGTGCCAAAAAATATAAAAACAGTTGACTAAGTTAGAGAGGACTTGAATTATATAAAGTGTTTCTAAGCAAATAAAAAAAAAAACTTGGTTTTTTGAAAATATGTCCAGGGGGAATATTTGAACGTTGCATCTGAATCACTGTTTATTGACCGGTACGGCGTATCCCTCAGCTCGGAGCGCTCCGGGGTGGAGGGCCGAGGATTTATGAGGCGATCTGGACCGCTCTGCCTCGTCTAGTTTGAGACTCTCTTCCTGTTTGCCCGGGACGGGGCTTGCCGTGCACTTTGGGGGCCCACTTTATGTCAACATCCTGGTTCTGTGGAAGTGAAAGGACAGTTTGTGGACAGAAGAAGAAATCGCCGGGCAACTGAATGTCCGGGAAGGAAGCAGTCTGAAGGATGAGCATGAAGTTGGACGTGAATGGTTGAATGTGACGCTAGTGTAAAGGTCAACACTTAAATGTAACAATAATTTTAGGGTTTCCATACGTTTTATAAAATGGTTACAAATGAAGAATGTTTACGTTTCTCAGCGGTGGGGATTCTTCTTTGTTCTCACTCTGGTTTCCCTGCAAACGTTCCCATTCAGAGAAGGGTTTAATCAGAGGGACAGACAGCGGCTGGCAGCTCAGATTAGCAGCTCTGACTGAAGTGTGTGCGTGCGCGCACGTGTGTGTCTTTCTCTTAGCAAAGCTCCTTAGACCGACTAATAAGCTGCACATTTAACGAGGCAAATCCGAGTAAAAACTCATCTTTGCAGCCAAAATGTAGCGTTCTATTTAGAAAACTTCTACAATGACATCCTCCAAATCAAGACGGGGGAATTTTGTTTTACGGCACTTGTTCTGTTTTTTTTTAAATTTTTTTTATTCTTCATATAAATGCACCAGAAGATTGTAGTGGAGAGATATTTATTAATAAGAATCACTAACGCGCTGCAAACACCTTGACCAGACACACGTTGTGTTGTGGGTTTTATCACAATTCACGATGCAAATTCTGATGGTTTAAAATCTGCTCCAAAGCAGTTTGTAAACTTTAAATTCAACCCCACGATGGCTAAAAATTTACCATCTGGATTATTCAAATTCAGCCGCTTTTTGGAGATGGCATTTTAGAAATTTGCATGACAAGTCCAAACGAAGTCAAAATGTTGCCAACTTTACTTTGAACCAGCCTCGTCTGTAACACGTTTGTTGTTGACATATTTTGTTAAAGACCTCTTACAAAGACGGTACATAACAGAAACTCTTAGACAAGGCACTTCAAAAGCATTTAATGCATAGACAGCTTTTACTGCCTTGTTTCTAACGGCAAACTATTGGTGGTAGAAATAAGAAATAATCCTGTGTACTGTCCTGATGCACGCTCAATAATCCAGGTAGATGCATCTAACAAGGTTAAGTCAGGTCTTCTGGGTGGATTCTTTTTTGTTTCAGCTTTAATCCAAAGGACTTCTTCAGTCTGACGGTTCAAAACGGATTTTAAAGAGAACAGAGAAAGGGAGGGGCCAGTTAGGAGCACCAGAGTTGATCCTTTTGTCGTCCAGTGTCTTCAGTAGAAAGAGAGAGACACGAAGAAACGATAAAGCCGATAAATGAAAATGAGGTTGATAATTTTCATTTATTATGCGATTAATTGATTTATTGTTTATCGTGATAGGCCTAGTAAGAATGAAATTATTAAAGCCTGACCGATATTGAAATTTTGGCTATGATTGATACCGATAATAGGAGGGGAAGGCTAATAACTCATATCGTGGCTGAAATTTCTTTTTTTTAGCTTTGTCCACCCCAAAGAATTTAACAGCTGCTTAAGTAAGTTAAGTTTATTTTTAGAGCGCTTATCACAGACATAAAATCAAATCACAAAGTGCTGTACAATAAAAATAACACTGAAATAAACTAAGATTAAAACAAGCATAAGAACTAAACATTAAACCTGTTTTAACACTTGACACGGTCTTTCTAATAGAGCCCACCCGACATGGAAAGTTTGTCTATCGCCAATGCCGATACTGGGTGGGTAGGCGACCGCCGACAACAATGGCTGGAAATTTTATTAGCTTTGTCCATCCCCCAAAAATCCAAGTAAACAGCGAGTGGGGCAAGGTTTATTTAGTTCAGCTGTTAGCAACCATGAAGCTAAGCTAATCAGATCAAGGCTATACGTAGTCCCACAGTAGGTTTACAAGTGGTGCACTGGTCATAAAAACAGTCTTCCTAACGTGCGTTCACATTTTCTATCCTCCACTATTCACCATAAAATTATCAAGTGTGTTTCAAAAATATAAATTAAACAAAGAAACACCCTTCCCTGTTCATCGTTTCAACAGTCAGTCACGTATGGTGAAGGCCTAATTAGTGTTGACTGCGGTGTTCGTTTGTTTTCTTTGCAGAGAAGTAAAGATTTCAGACAACGCATTTCATCAAGGACAAGAAAAATAACGTTACTAACACTGATATCTATTTTACCTCTACGTTAGATTTATTGTTCTGGATAAAGTTTTACAAGGCAATAGCCTATGCTAGGTTATCTAAACGTTAGCTTGCTAACTTGAAAGGCACGTAGCGAATGACGAGCAGGTTGGAGAATTGAAGAGAATTTATTGTTGGTTTTACAGATCGGTTAAAATAAACTTACCATGTTCTGTTCAGCAAAATACACAGTATTTCTCTCTGCTTCGGCTGTGCTGAAAGTGAAACTTAAGCGAACAGCCATGACTTGAAAGTAGTTTTCATGCGCCCTCTGCTGGATACATTGTACAATTACGCCTCGTGCGAATAAGGACATGGCTTGTTCCCAGTGTTTATATCCAGGGCGTATTAGGACAATGACATTATTATTATTATGACAGATATTAATATGATCCAAACGCCTATATCAGCTCTACCAATAAATCTGTTGGGCACTGAATGAAATGAGGAGAAAAACGTTTTTGGTGAAATTAGGTGTTTTTCATTAGACACTGGAAATGTCTTTTGGATGAACGACAAAATGTTTTTTACTCAAATATTCCACGTTTAGTTTTTTTGCATGGCCTTCCCGTGTGGTTCAGTTGCTGTAAATAAAAACACAAGTGACAACTCTACAGTACATCTGGTTTTTTTTTAGCTCCAAGATCCTCGGCTAGAGTTTTGAGCGCCTTCAGACAGAGAGTGTCTTAAAGACAGTCTCGTAAGTGTCCCTCTGTCAAGATGTCTCAGTTGTGTGATTAGCAGCATCGGTGGACGTGCTGTTGTTGTTGGTCGTCTCCTCCCCCTCTGTCTGCAGGACATCGAGGATTAACTGACCGTCTGGTCCAAACAGGACTCGTCTTCCCACCCTGTGGGTTTCCTGTGTTTTGGCACACGAACTTGGAGCACAGGGCTCGCTCTTTCAGAGCGATCGCTGAGGGCAGCAGGGCCCCACTCAGAGGGGAACACTCAGCCAAGTCCGCTCACTTTAAAATCTCAGCTCAGCACAACTCTCCAGAACTATTCCTGTCTCCAAGCCACCGAGGCAGGTCGTCTTAAAATCAACACCGCTCATCTGTTGAACCATGAAAATGTTTTTTTTAATTTTTTTTTATGAAGTGTCTGTTGTGTGCACCACACTAAATCAGTTTGGACTGTTTTCCTCATCACATATCAAATGAACCTCGGGACTGGTTTCAACATTTACAATTATTGCGTAATGTTTTGTATAAGCGTAATAAAAACCGTGCTAAAATGCGTTTACTCCCTGGAAGAAACATGGCCTCTGAATGCAAACATTATCAACAAATATGCGTGTAGGTTTTCTTTTTCTTTGCATATTTATAAATGGATAAACTACGTTGCGATGGAACGTTTGAAAGGAGAAACTCGGCTGCAGAGGGAATGTGATCTTTCTGTTTTGGTCTTTTGAACTTGTCGCAGCAGCGCTTTGTTTTATACGTTTACTGTAAACTTTACAGTTGGAGTATGAGTCATCCACAAGCTTGTCCGTATTTACATATTCACATCTTAGCAAAGCTAGCAAGACAGGAAGGACCTCGTGCTTGTTGTTGGTGGTACCACAGATTATATCTTAAAACAAAAGTCGTCTTTTTTTTTCGGTTAAGTTGGTTAGATTTTGTTGTAAAAAAAAAAAAAAAAGATTTAGTCTTAAACACACCAAGAGTCACTTTGTTGTTCACGTGTAGAAAACAGTCATTCAAGATCAGCTCCAGTTTTGTCTCGTTGAGCTGATGAAGAAGTCTTCTAGCCCACGTAGCTGCGAGACGTTTTGGTCTGCACGAACGTTTCTTACTCCATGAGAAACTGGAGCGCAGAACTTCTGGGAAGCTCCTCCAACCCATAGCACCAGTATGGACGTCTTCCAGCCAGGGTTCTTCTCACCCTTCTGTTCACATACAGTATTTTGCTTCTCTTCCATCCATCCATCCATTATTTTCAGATTATTCCGAAGCCAGGCAGCAGCTTCCAGACATCTTTCCACAGCCAGCTCTTCTGGGAGGACCCCCGAGGTGTTCCCAGGCCAACCGAGGGACGTAGTCTCTCCAGCATGTCCTGGGTCTTCCCCGGGCTCTCCTCCCAGTTGGACATGCCCGAAGCACCTCCCTAAGGAGGCGCCCAGGAAGCATCCTTACCAGATGAACCACCTCAACTGGCTCCTCTGGACGTGGAGGAGCAGCGGTTCTACTCTGAGGAGAGTCCAGCTACTCTGCAGAGGAAACTCATTTCAACCACCTGTATCCACAATCTCATTGTTTCGGTCACTACCCAGAGTTCCTGACCATAAGTGAGGTAAAGAGAGCGATCCACCCTTTTCCGACTGAGGACCATGGCCTCAGATTTGGGGTTGCTGGTGTTTTATGACTTATTAGTCATCAGTGCAGGAAATGTCAGATAAACCACGAGAGTCAAAAGCAGAAGAATGAGTAAAAAATGACTGCAGAGGGAGAGAAAACGGCAAAATAAGCAGTTTGACTGCCTCAGGTTTGTTCTCTCTCGTTTCCAGTCCCTCCTCATGGTTGATTTTTACAGCAACTTCAGTGCAACTTCTTCTCAGAGGGAGTTCCCTCACATGTCTCGCTTCCTGTTGCACACACTTTCAGTCTTTCTTGCAGTTTTTCTCTTTTGACACAATTGCTTCGTGGTATTTTTTGCACTTTGAACTAGTTTTCTTTTCACCTTCCTTTCTGTTGTGCACGCACCCCCCTCCCCCCAATTCCTGTTCTTACGCCGTCACCACGACTACCAAGGCAATAAATACTTTGTTAGCATGTAGGTGTAGGAGGAAGGATGCCTCTGAGGTCAGCCCTGCCTTGTTGTGTGCCATCAGCTGCTGCGAGGCCCAGCCAGTGGCTGGTTTTTACGCTCCGCTCCACCCTGCACACGTCTTTGGCCTTTGACAAACGCTCATCATCTTATTACTGTGCTTTTTAAAGTCGGATCGGATGGAGGTGATTTCACTCATCTGTCTTAAGCAGGGGTGTCAAACACCAGGCCTCAAGGGCCGGAGTCCTGCAACTTTTAGATGAGTCTCTGATGCCACACACCTGAATCATATGACTGAATTAGCTTCTCAGTGCAGTCAAGTTCTCCAAAGTCCTGCTAATGACCTCCTTATTTGATTCAGCTGTGCGGCATCAGAGACGCATCTAAAAGTTGCAGGACTCCGGCCCTCGAGGCCTGGAGTTTCACACCTGTGGTCTTTACTGTACAGGTGCTGGTCATAAAATCAGAATTTCATGAAAAGTGATTTATTTCAGTAATTCCATTCAAAAAGAGAAACTTGTATATTATATTCATTCGTTACACACAGACTATTTCAAATGTTTATTTATTTTAATGTTGATGATTATAACTGACAACTAATGAAAACCCCAAATTCAGTATCTTAGAAAATTAGAACGTTATTTAAGACCAATAAAAAAATAAAAAAAAAGGTTTTTAGAAAGGTTGGGCAACTGAAAAATATGAGCATGTGCAGCACTCAGTACTTAGTTGTTGCTCCTTTTGCCTGGATTACTGCAGCAATGCGGCGTAGCATGGAGTCCATCAGTCTGTGTCACTGCTCAGATGTTCTGAGAGTCCAGGTTGCTCTGATAGTGGCCTTCAGCTCTTCTGAATTGTTGGGTCTGGTGTATCACATCTTCCTCGTCACAATACTTCATAGATTTTCTATGAGGTTAAGGTCAGGTGAGTTTGCTGGTCAATTAAGAACAGGGATACCATGATCCTTAAACCAGGTACTGGTAGCTTTGGCACTGTGTGCAGGTGCCAAGTCCTGCTGGAAAATGAAATCTACATCTCCATAAAGTTGGTCAGCAGCAGGAAGCAGGAAGTCTCTAAAACTTCCTGGTAGACGGCTGCGTTGACCTTGGACCTTGGGAAACACAGTGGACCAACACCAGCAGATGGCATGGTACCCCAAACCATCACTGTGGAAACTTGACACTGGACCTCAAGCAACGTGGATTCTGTGCCTCTCCTCTCTTCCTCCAGACTCTGGGACCTTGATTTCCAAAGGAAATGCAAAATTTACTTTCATCATAGAACATAACTTTGGACCACTCAGCAGCAGTCCCAGGTGAGACACTTCTGACACTTCTCTTGTTCAAGAGTGGCTTGATACAAGGAATACTACAGCTGAAACCTTTGTCTTGCATACGTCTGTGTGTGGTGGTTCTTGAAGCACTGACTCCAGCTGCAGTCCACTCTTTGTGAATCTCCCCCACATTTTGGAATGGGTTTTGTTTCACCATCCTCTCCAGGGTGCAGTTATCCCTGTTGCTTGTACACTTTTTTTTCTACCACATCGTTTCCTTCCCTTCACCTCTCTGTTAATGTGCTTGGACACAGAGCTCTATGAACAGCCAGCCTCTTTAGCAATTAACTTTTGTGTCTTGTCCTCCTTGTGCATTGTGTCACTGGATGTCTTTTGGACAACTGTCAAGTCAGCAGTCTTCCCTATGATTGTGTAGCTACAGAACTAGACTGAGACCATTTAAAGGCCTTTGCAGGTGTTTTGAGTTAATTAGCTGATTAGACTGTGACACTAGGTATATTAAATAATGAACCTTTTCACAATATTCTAATTTCAGAGATACAGAATTTTGGGGTTTTCATTAGTTGTCAGTTATAATCATCAACATTAAAAGAAATAAACATTGAAATATATCAGTCTGTGTGTAATGAATGAATATAATATACAAGTTTCACTTTTTGAATGAAATTACTGAAATAAATCAACTTTTTCATGATATTCTAATTTTATGACCAGCACCTGTAAACCTTTCTGTTTTAGGGCAGCTGGGGCATTGAAAAAGTGCCATATATCTATTTTTTAATCACATGTAGCAAGGTCATTATGCAATCTGAACAATTGAAGTTATTGTACAATTTGTGAATGCAGAGCTCTGTATGAACATGTCAGCTGTTGTGAGATTGAGCGCCAACGTTAAGCACGTAAACTATGAAAGTGTGGCAATAACTGTGCGGTAATATGAATTAATAAGTTTATAAATGTTCAAACTTTACAGCAACACAGCTCAAATTTTTGTAATTCGGGAAGAGTTTCACTTTGATCGAGAGCGCGGGGCTCTAAATGAAATAAATGATGGCTTTGTTTGTTTTTAAACTTGTTTGTTTTGTTTAGATTAATGTTCGTGTAACCACCATGGATGCAGAGCTGGAGTTCGCCATCCAGCCTAACACCACAGGAAAACAGCTCTTTGACCAGGTGAGCTTACCTGACGTAAACCCTCATGGGTCACAGCTAATCCCTTCTCGCCATGTCACCACGCTAACCGTGGTCACCTGTGTCCCCACAGTTTCATCTGTTCAAAAAGAATCGAGAATATTGTTTAATTTATGCTGCAGCGTGAAACCCACAGCTCTTTTTCTCGCAGGTGGTGAAGACGGTGGGGCTGCGGGAGGTGTGGTTCTTCGGCCTGCAGTATGTGGACAGTAAAGGTTACACCACCTGGCTCAAGCTCAACAAAAAGGTACGTCTCCCTTCGCTTTGTTTACGTTTTAGCACCGTTAAACCTCGACAAAACCCGAACTGATGAGTCGCAGGTTAACAACGTTAATCCATATCAATGTTTTAATAACCGGCGCCCAGACACTAATAAAAGAAATAACTGTTGTAAAGGTTGCAAACTTTCTAATTTATTTGTAACATAAAGATTTTTACCATTAAACATTACTATACTGAGAATTGTTGGAGATGAGAAGTAACGTGATTACTCTTACTAATGACTAATTTATTTATAAATCCCTGATTATTAGAGAAATGTCATTTCCTGCTAAAATGCAGTGACGGTGCAACAATTTTCAGTCAGGTCATCTGGACAGTTTCTTTTTTGTGCTGAAACGTTTCACCTTCCATCCAGATGGCTTCATCAGTCAAGGAAACGCACAACACAAAACTGATTCTTCCCCCAACAGCTTACGCCAAAGTGGAACAAACCAGTTTTGTTGGTGCTAAGATGGTGTCTTTGGCACGCCCCCTCCTCCATTGCTGGCCCTCAGCACAATAAAAGAAACTGTCCAGATGACCTGACTGAAAATTGTTGGATTGTATACCTGGATTATTGAGCATGGACTTTGTTGGTTTGCAGTGTGAGTGATTTCTGTTGAAAATGTTTCATCTCTGAACTGTTGATGTGAGCTGAGTTTGAACAACTGACATTTGCTGAATGCAGGAAATAAAAGCATCAAAACAGCAGGAATGTGGAGAATAAAAAAAATAAAAAAATTCTCCTCTGGCTCTTGCTCAAGACGGACGCTTTCTCCTCTCCCTCCCCTTGTTCTCCTCTTCCTCCTGCTTTTGCTCTCTGTGTGTCTTGGAGCTCCTGGTACACATCTCCCGAACGAAAAATTATATTATGGCTCTGATGAGCTGGACTTTCAACGCAATCAACAAAATCTTTTCAACAAAACGACAGGGTCCTGGAGAACCCTCTTGTCCGGCTGGGACTCGCGCTGCAGGGTACTTCAGAGATCCGTGGGGAGTTTGGCAGCTGGTGGGTCTCTCTGTTTTGTCTCAGGAGGATGCTGAAGAAGTTTATACATTTGGATTCATTGCAGCAGGGGTTCTGCTTTTTGGCATCAGCGGGGCTCTGTTTTATCAGCTTTTGAAGAAGACATTGGTAGCAGTTTCGAGTCTGTGTGAAGGATTTGTTCATGCTACGAGTACTCAAAATCAGCTGGTTTATGAGCTAAACTGTAAGATGGAGGCGATTTGTGAGAATCGCAAGCCACCTGCAGCTTTTAGGACTCACCAGCATGTTGGGGTCGACCTTTAGGAATGCTCATGGCACGGATCAGTGGAGTGAAATACGCATAAATCTGGTCATTTTGGATCGGGAAAGTTCCAGCAGGTCTCAAGGCTGACAAGGAAAAACTGTCTGCTTAAAGAAAATCAACAATTGTGGCTTGTCTGAATCTGACTCCCCCATTTGGCCTCGGATACGAGCCGACTATCAAATTTCTCCTGGGACGTGGTAACTAGGGACAAAGCTTCCGTCTATTGCAACCCTCCCAGGAAAACATGGCCAGCCAATACCAAAAGTCAGAGCAGGACCCATGAATGGGAATTCAATGAAGACATGAAATGTGACGGATGTCCCCTTCGTGCCATTTTTAAAACTCCAGGACCCTGTCGCTTTGTTGAAAAGATTTTATCGATTGCGTTGAAAGTCCAGCTGACCAGATCCACGGCACTAGTTTTCGTTTCGGAAGATGTGTAAATAGGAGCTCTGCACAGACGGAGAGCAAAATAAGCAGGAGGAGGAGGAAAACGTGTCCGCCTTGCACAACAGCAAGTGAGGAAAGGAAAGTTCATCACATTACTGAGCTGCAGCGCTTTGGGTTACTTCTTCAGAGGCGCACCTCGGTCCATTCAGAAGATGCGTTGAAGCAGACGGAACACGTGGACTGAGGCAAAGACCCTCCTGTCCTCTGTATCCTCACTCCAACGACCTCATGTCCTCTCTGACGGCATCCACGCATCTCCTCTTTAATCTTCTGGGTTTTTTTTAACAAAAGTAGCAAGTGATGAAATGCGCACAGGTTTATTCCCCACAAACATTCTTGGAGTGAAAGCACACCAACGCTGACTTGTATAGCTTCACTTAAAAGCGTTTTTGTCAGGATCGTTCCCGTTGCGTTGTCTCAGACGAGCTAAGTCCGGGGTTGAAGGGAAAACTGATGGAGTTCCAGTGAAACGTTGTGAAATGTCGTTACTCAGGTGTTTTAAGGCCCGTCAGGATTCTAACGTTCAGGGCTTCAGCGGAGACTTGAAAATGACCGAGTCAGCTGTGCACGTACGCCAACAGCTGATCGGCACATCCTGTGCGTGCTCTCCAGGATCAGACCCGTGTTAAATACACAAGAACTCTGGAAATCAGGGGAAACTCACTTTAACGGCTGCAGCGTTCAGCAAAAAGCATCCCCGCTGCATTTTGACAGGAAATTACATTTCTCCAGTTATTTATTAGGAATGACTGCAGCGTGCACGTGCACTTCCTGTTATCTGTGAATGTGGCTCTGTTCTCCACCTAACACGAAGTTCTGACAGTTACGCGTGCCTCATCCTGGAAGTTCAAGGTTTACTCGGAGTTTTGTTTTCGTGAAATGCTGGGAAGCCTGCACTTTCTGACAGTCGATGTCGAATTTTGTTTGTTTATAAGATTTTGTGATTTGGTATTATGTAATTTTAACTTTATTTTTTACCAGTCTTGGCTAAAATCTGTGATTGTTTGTGCACATTAATTGGTTATAATTCAAAAAACTGCGCAGCGTAAACTTTTTATTTTCTTCAATTGAGTTACCGTATTTTCCACCGTGGCACCGCCGTATACCGTATTTTTCTTTGCATAAGTCACAGTTTTTTGTATAATTTGCATGCCCTGCGACTTATAGGCCGAAGCGACATATTTATGGATTTTTTTCCCATATTTATAAACCATTTTTTTGCCGAGATATAACCGTTTTCATTCATTCTGACTTGGAAAAAAAATTGTGCAGTACCACTTTCAGACACTTGATGGCAGCAGAGTAGTAATAGCTGTATGGCATTCTGTTGACTGTTGTATAATGTAATGAGAAAACATGGTTATAATAACAAATTCAAAAAATTTCAAGACAAAAACAACTGGACTTTATTATATTTTACTTTATACTTTTTTCTTGAATTGTTTTTAATTTACCAAGTCCTGGATGACTTAGAATCTTCACAAGCTTTTAATGACTCAATCGGCCTGCCATAGACTCTCCACCTTGGTTCTGTTTGCTGTTTGGACCGTCAGTCCAGCTGCCCTGCCACGGCGAAATGCAGCTAATTTGACCATTAAACTGCATTTATTAAGCAAATGTTAGACTGACACACACCTTTACTATAATTTCGAGCAAACAAATAATTGTTTTTAAGTGTTAAACTTGTTAAATTCCTCCCGTGCACGCTTCCGTGGCTGCCATTTGGTGACCCATCGGTTTTTGGCACAACACATTTCCAGGTTGTCAGCGGTGTAATAGATGCGACGTATATGGCGAAGCGACATATTTATGGTTTTTTCCACTTTATTAGACATATATGGACTGATGCGACTTATATGGCGGTGCGACGCGTACGACGGAAAATACGGTAAGTTGCCTTAGTCCAAACATGTTTAATAAAGTGGAAAAACACATAAATCATTTCGCCGTACAAGTCTCATCTATTATGTGTCACCGTTGACGACCCGGAATCGTGTTGTGCCATAAATTGATTGGCTGCCAAATGGCGGCCGCGGGAGTGTGCACGGGAGGACTTTAACAAGAATATAACAAGATTAACACTTAAAAACAATTGTTTGCTCGACATTACATTAAAGGTGTGTCTCAGTTGAACGTTTCCTTAATAAATTCACTTTACTGGTTGACGTTTGCTTCAGGAGTTCTGGAGCGAGATGAAGGTGGTTTGGTTTGGCAAGCCAAGTGTCTCATTAATAGTCACTTTTACCTATTAATGAGACGCTTAGCTTGCCATATTAGTCAAGCGCCCTCTAGCGGCTGAAAATGGTAATGTTCAATATTTTCCATGTGCGAATGAACAAAATCGTCAGATCTCGGTCATAAATATGGGAAAACACTTATATTATTCGCTTTGGTGTATAAGTCGCAGGACTTGCAAATTTATGCAAAAAGGTGCGATTTATACAGCGAAAAGAAATAAACTTATGTTTACCGTATTTTTCGCCCAATAAGTCGCAGTTTTTGCATAATTTACTTGCCCTGCGACTTATTTATGGATTTTTTACCATATTTATAAAACAATTTTTGGCTGAGATATGACCGTTTTCATTCGTTCTGACTAAAATATTGAACACTGCCATTTTCAGACGCTAGATAGCTGCAGAGTAGTATGGCATGCTGTTGTATCATGTAAGAGGTAAACGTGGCTATAATGACAAATTCAAAAAAGTTCAAGACAAAAACTGGACTTTATTTATTATACTTTATTATTTTTGTCTTGAACTTTTTTTGAATTTACCATGTCCTGGATGACTGAAAATCTTCAGCAGCTGTTAAAGACTCAATTGGCTTGCCATAGTTCTCCCCTGATGGGTCCTGAGATCCATCAATTACAGCTTTGTTTTAATTTTTAAAGTTAGAATCAAACAGGAAATAAAAAACTTTCACTTTCGGCTCCTTGTGTTACACCAGGTGAGGTTATCAGACGTCTCACCTGGTGTAAATTAATCACCCAGAATCCTTCAGTGTTCACTCCTTTTCCTTCAGATTGTCTCATTTGATCTCCTGCGTTCTAGCTGGGCACTTTGATGTGCGTGGTTCTTGTCATTTAGCTTGGTCTACCAATAACTTCATGGTTGGATGTTTATTTATTTGTTTGTTTGTTTACGTTCAGGTGACCCAGCAAGATGTGAAAAAGGAAAACCCTCTGCAGTTCAAGTTCAGAGCCAAATTCTTCCCTGAAGACGTCTCGGAGGAATTAATCCAGGACATCACACAGAGACTTTTCTTCTTACAGGTAACAAAATAATAAACAATGCCATCATTATTTATTTATGATTAAAGCCTTGTGTTTTCTCAGCTCTGCTCCTGGATGATTCTGCTCGCTCAATATTTTATGGATTTTTTTTTTTGTCTTTTCTCACCAACAGGTCAAAGAGGCCATTCTGAACGATGAGAACTACTGTCCCCCAGAGACCGCCGTGCTGCTGGCTTCATACGCTGTCCAGGCCAAATATGAAGACTTCTCCAAAGATGTCCACAAGCCTGGGTACCTGACCCACGACAGACTTCTGCCTCAGAGGTACCGAACCCAACCAATCCTTTCTATGAAGCTCTTTGAGACAGTTCTCTGCTCCTTCATTGCTCGTTGGATCACTGTGGTGCACTTTATTCAGAGGTCAGTGCTTTGTCTGTTGCTCACCTCCAGAGGGTCCAGAACGCCACCGCACGCCTTTTAAAAGTGCTTGCATAGCTGCCCACTGCTCCACCTGGGTGGATCTCACATGTGATGTGGAGCACAAATTTCATCATTGTATAGAAACATACGATGATGGCAACACATAGCACTTTGTTCTTCTTGTTCTTTGTCTTGTTTTTCTTGTTCTTTTTCTTGTTATTCTTGTTCTCTTTCTTCTTGGTCTTGTTCTTCTTATTTTTCTTGTTGTTGTTCTTGTTCTTTTTGTTTTTCGTCGTCTTGTTGTTCTTCTACTTAAATTATTGTGTAAATAGTTTTGTGAAAAATCAAAA
>NC_056520.1:8569236-8580429 GCF_014905685.2 Nematolebias whitei | reverse complement strand
CTTCTACTTAAATTATTGTGTAAATAGTTTTGTGAAAAATCAAAAATAGTCATGTTCGTCTTGTTCTTTTTCTTGATGTTTTTCTTGTTCTTTTTGTTGGTTTTGTTCCTCTTCTTTTTCTTCTTGATGTTTTTCTTGTTCTTGTTCTTTTTCTTGTTCTTCTTCGTCTGGTTCTTCTTTTTCTTGTTCTTGTTTTTTTTGTTCTTCGTCTTGTTCTTGTTGTTCCTGTTCTTCTTTTCTTGTACTTAAATTATTATGTAAATAGTTTTGTGAAAAATCAAAAAAATCTTCATGTTCTTCCTCTTTATGTTCTTCCTCTTCTATAATTCAGTTCAGTTCTTGCACGTTTCCTCTGTTATAGCCTCGCCACACAGGCTGCTGCACATTTCAGGATTCATTTTAAAGTTTTTGTTTGTTTTCAGAGCTTTAATTGGTCGTGCCAAGGTTTGTTTTATTGACTGTAACTGTGCAGCTCTTTGGTGCTGCTGTTTTTTTAAAGTGCTTTATAAATAAAGCTGGCATGGTCTGGTGGACCACACCAGGACTCTGCTGCAGGTCATCGTGACTGATGGCACTCAGGGGTCCGCTGAGTCGTGCACATTAGGAAAATGAAAATGTCATTGCGCCTCTGTGGGAGCGCGCCATGACTTCCTGTTGAGGAAGCAGTTTGACATTCCTCCAGGTGAACGTCGTGTTGTGCGTTTGTGTTCAGAGTTCTGGAGCAGCACAAGCTGACGAAGGAGCAGTGGGAAGACCGGATACAGACCTGGCATGAAGAGCACAAAGGGATGCTCAGGTGTGTGTCCAGTTTAAACAACAGCTTTCAGTTTGTGTCTGATCACGTTCCCTGTAAATATATAAACACATCTCCTGTTCTTAGAGAGGACTCCATGATGGAGTACCTGAAGATCGCCCAAGACCTGGAGATGTATGGAGTCAACTACTTCGAGATCAAAAACAAGAAGGGCTCGCAGCTGTGGCTCGGCGTGGACGCTCTTGGTCTCAACATTTACGAGCACGAGGACAAGTAAGAAACTGTCTTTTTAAATGATTTCACGATGAATCTATCTTTATTCTTTACGTTGCAGCAGTCCCAGCTGAACCTCTCAGAAACTTCACGTTGTTTTCTATAACTACAGACGAGATGAGGTTTTTTTATTTAAAAAATAAAGTAACTCATAAATTCACGTTATTTATTTTATTTAGTCGGCTAATGTAGGCATTGACAGTTTAGTTAAAAATAAAATAAAAAGGAGTCCGTTACCAGACTGTATCAACACGATGAACCTGAAACACACAGAGAACATCAAATCTGTGAAGCAAAATTATAATTTTTTTATTGTAAAAGCCACAAACATTCATAACGAGTTGTTTTTACATCTCAAAATGCAATTATAAACAGTAATACCTATAAACGTGTTCAAACTTAGCAAACAAAGTTATTTACACTATTTTCATAGAAATGCCGCCGTTTGCTCGGGCGCAACTATCATGCGCCGGCGCATGGATTGACCCCAAATGGGGGAAAAAATGTCGTCAGAGTAGGAAGCGAAATCACCGTCCGTTATTGAGAACGTAGGGCACAGACTTTTATTTTGGTGAGGCTGCATTTAGACGCAAGAAAGGTTCCTTTCTAAAATAGGGTTGCCACGTTAAAATCCAAGATGGCCGCCGCCGTATAACGTATTTTCTGCCGTGCACGTTGCACGCATCAGTCGAAATACGTCTAATAAAGTGGGGGGAAAAAACAAATATGTCGCTTCGCCGTATAAGTCGCAAATATTACGCGTCACCGCTGACAACCTGGAAATGTGGGCCGGTGTGCCAAAAATGAAATGGCTGCCAAATGGTGGCTGGGGGGGACTTTAACAACAAGATTAACACTTAATAATTATTTGTTTGTTCAAAATTATAGTAAACGTGTGTCTCAGTCTAACGTTTGCTTAATAAATGCACTTTAATGGTCAAATTAGCTGCATTTTGCCGGGGCAGTGCAGCTGGATTGACGGTTCCAAGCAGCGAGCAGAATGAAGGTGGGGAGTGCTATGGCAGGCCGATTGAGTCATTAATAGCTGGTGAAAATTCTCAGTCATCCAGGACATGGTAAACTCAAAAAAGTTCAAGAAAACAACAAAGTATAATAAATAAAGTCCAGTTGTTTTTGTCTTGAACTTTTTTGAATTTGTCATTTTAGCCACGTTGACCTATTACATGATACAACAGCATGCCATACAGCTATTACAACTCTGCTGCCATCAAGTGGCTGGAAGTGGTACTGCTCAATTTGTTTTTTCAGTCAGAATGAACGAAAACGGTCATATCTCAACCAAAAATTGGTTTATGAATATGGAAAAAATGCATAAATATGTCGCTTCGGCCTTTAAGTTGCAGGGCATGTAAATTATGCAAAGAAACTGCGACTTATACAAATAAAATACTGTTATGTTTTGGGAATTGTCAGTACAGCATCTTGCTTGCTCAACAATTTGAAAACGGGCATTTTATTTTCATTCCCTCCAGACTGACGCCGAAGATCGGTTTTCCCTGGAGCGAGATTCGAAACATCTCGTTCAACGACAAGAAGTTCGTCATCAAACCCATCGACAAAAAAGCTCCCGTGAGTGGTTCATCCCGTTACCGCCGACATCGCCGCAGTAGGTGCTTCACACTGTTGATTTGTTTGAAACTCCCCAGGACTTTGTGTTTTACGCCCCTCGGCTGCGCATCAACAAGCGCATCTTGGCGCTGTGCATGGGTAACCACGAGCTGTACATGAGGAGGAGGAAGCCCGACACCATCGAGGTGCAGCAGATGAAAGCTCAGGCCAGAGAAGAGAAGCACCACAAGCAGATGGAGAGGTACTTCAGGAAGTTTGTTATGCTGCGATAGATGATATTTACAAACAGAGGTGGTGGTAGGACCCTCACCACTGGAGGGCGCTCTTGTTGTTTGAACTCATCATCTCAGATTGGACCGCCTCAGTATTTAGAGCTTTGTGAATGCCATCAAGGCAATCACACTATTGTTTTTCTGTTTATATTTGTGTGAATGCCATCAAGGCAATCACACTATTGTTTTTCTGTTTATATTTGTGTGAATGCCATCAAGGCAATCACACTATTGTTTTTCTGTTTATATTTGTGTGAACACTATACTGATTCACTTTTTCAGCATCCAACTACTCCCACAGTTTTTGTGCCATTTCAACAAGTCATACATCAAAACATTCAGCTGTTTCAGGACATGTCTGCTATGACTTTTGGTATTGGTGCAACTTTAGCTTTTTGAGATATTTAGCCTTTTCTGGCGTATTTGCTCTCATTGAAAATGAACGGAGGTCATTTTACATCCTTCATAACTTTTGATTCGTTTATAACCTGGTACTACTAGTTTCACGTTTACAGCTGGTTATGGTTCTTTCAGCTTCCTTGCACAAAATTTTAAACAATTCAGCTAGTTCGGCTAATTTCAGCTGTTTTGTGGTCCTTTCAGCTTCATTCTGCTAACATCAACATTTTTGTGCTTCTTCAAACTTATTTATGCTAGTTTATGCTTGTTCTGCTCCTTTCAGCTTATTTCTGGATGTTTCAGCTATTTCTGCTACTTCAGCTAGCATTTAGCTGTTTTCGTGCTAATTTCATTTTTATCAGCTATTCCACATTTTTTGAAATCATTTAAACTTTTGTCAGCCTAATTCAGCAAAAACATGTTCCTTCGACATCCTACTAGTAATTGAAGCTTCTTTCTGCTTGTTTTAGCTACTATTTAGCTGTTGTTAGCAAATTCCAGCTTTTCACAGATAATTTCAACTTTATTGAGCTAATTTCTGCCTGTTTCTGCCTTGGTGGGCACACTTAAGCTTTCTCCACTTCCTTTTGGAAATTAAAGCTTATTTCTGCATTTCTTTAGCTACTATTCAGCTGTTTTATAGAGAAACCAGGATAACTCTGCCATTTTTAGACCTATTCAGATGAAACTTGGCATATTGGTAGATGATAACGATCCCTAATAGACTTTGAATGAAAATAAAAAAAATCAGCTAGTTGAGCTAATTTCGGCTGTTTTTTCAGCCGTTTTGTGCTCTTTTCAGCTTTATTCAGCTTACTTCAACATTTTTGTACTTCTTCTAACTTATTTCAGCTAATTTGAGCTTGTTATGCTCCTTTCAGCTAATTTTTTGGAAGATTCAGATATTTCTGCAATTTCAGCTAATATTTAGCTGTTTTATGCTAATTTCAGTTTTTTCAGCTAATTCCACTTTTTAAAAAATCAATCCACCTTTTTTCAGCCTAATTCAGCAAAATCATGCTCTACCAACTTCCTTCTGGTAATTGAAGCTTTTTTCTGCTTGTTTTAGCTACTATTCAGCTGTTTTTGTCCAATTTCAGTCTTTTTCAGGTCATTTCAACTTTATTGTGCTTATTTCTGCTTATTTCAGATTTTTGAAATTTCAAATTGTTTCAGATATTTCAGATTATGCTCCTTTGTGCTTATTTCTGCTAATTTCAGCTTTTTTGCTATTTCAGCTACTATTTAGCTGTTTTATGCTAATTTCAGTTTTTTCAGCTAATTCCACTTTTTTTTTTTATCAATCCAACTTTTTTCAGCCTCATTCTGCAAAATCATGCTCTACCCACTTCCTTTTAGTAACTTTAGCTTCTTTTTGCGTGGTTTAGCTACTATTTAGCTGTTTTTGTCCAATTTCAGCTTTTTTCAACTTTTTGCGCTCATTTTTATTCTTTCAGCCTAATTGGGCAAACTTGTTGCTCTTTCTGCTTCCTTCTGCTAATTTAAGCTTTTTTTATGCTTTTGTAGCTACTATTCGGCTGTTTTAAGATAATCATTGAGCAAAAGGCATTCACACGTGCATTTACGCAGGAAATGCAACGTCTCTAGTTCCAGTTGAAGTCCTTAAATCTTTGTGGTCTTTACTGAAGACCAGTAGGTCACTCAGACATCTGGACATTTGTCTGCAAATGTTCTCAGAGCGCAGCTGGAGAATGAAAAGAAGAAGCGGGAGCTTGCGGAGAAGGAGAAGGAAAGGATAGAGCGCGAGAAAGAGGAGCTGATGGAGAGGCTTCGGCAGATTGAAGAGCAGACGACGAGAGCTCAGAGAGGTGAGCGTCTTGCTCCTCATCGGTTTACTCGTCCTTCACCTGCTGCACCTCCTCGGCTTTCTACGATGTGGTGATAGTCACTTTTTTTTCTTTTAAGCTAAGGCGGCCATCTTGGATTTTTGATTTAGATTCAGTATGTTTTGTAGAACGCTCTTGGCTACAACCACCCCAATTTCAGCTCTGAAAGTGTAAAAATGTCTGAGTTAAAGCCATTTAAATGTAGCTTTGGCGGCCATCTTGAATTATTATATATTTTTTCCAATTCATTATTTATTGGGGACTGCATCACCTATTATTATTATTCACCTCGGAAACCGGTTTCTTAACTTTATATCCGATACACTTTCCGTCAACTTTAATTACGGCCCTGAACCGCAGCGTGTACCCGGCTCGGCACTGTGATGTGTGCTATTATTTTCAATGGCGTTTTGAGTTACCATGGCGACACATTTTGCTAACAAAGACGCCATATTTCCCCAAATAAAACCCCTGACTGAACATTAATCATACTATCTGCTGCTGTCAAGTCACATGACCTAGAGTGTAGAGGTCCCTGAAGAAAACTGAAGCTAATTGTTGGATTTGTTTGAAACTCACAAAGTAATCATCAGATAAATGTGGAGAACTGATTAACGTTTGGAGCCATTTTGATTCAAGATGGCTGCTACAGCTACCTCAGCAAACACACAATTGACTATAACTCGGTCGTTCTTTGAGATATTGAGCTGAAATTTATTGTGATTGCAGCTGAGAGCGAGTTGTTATTCATTCTTAATGTAAATCAAATATCCAAGATGGCCGCCTTAGCTAAAATAGAAAAAATACGATAACTCGGCCATTTTTAGAGCTATTCAACTGAAATTTGGCGTATTGGTAGCTGAGAATGGTCCCTAATAGACTCGGAGTGAAAATCAAAAATCCAAGATGGCTGCCTTAGCTAAAAAGGAAAAATGCGATAACTCAGGCATTTTTAGAGCTAGTCCGCTCCAACTTGGTATAGTGTTAGCTGAGAAAGAACACATGGTACTCAAATTTTTAAATCGGCAGCAGCCTTGCAGTCCCCGTCAAAGTTTCTCATTGCTCTCGGCTACTACCACACCAAATTTCAGCTTAATACCTCTAAAAATGACTGATTTACAGTATTTTTTCCTTTTTAGCTCTGGCGGCCATCTTGGATATTTGATTTGTAACCAGAATCTGACAAAATTTACGTCTTTGTTAGCAAATTATGTCGCCATGGTAACTCGAAACGCCATTAAAAGTAATGGCACACATCACAGCGCCGAGCCGGCCATTTTGATGTATTTGTGGGAGTACATGTTGCAGTTCGGGCTGCATTAAAGTTGACGGAAGAGTAAGTTGTATAAAGTTAAGAAACCCTTGTCAGGTGGATAATAATGGGTGCTGCCTTACTAGGTTGTCCCCAGTTAAGTTGAATTGAGCAAGTGCTGAAAAGTTCATGCTGTGAATGTGTCCACCAGAGCTGGAGGAGCAGACCCACCGAGCCTTGGAGCTGGAGCAGGAGCGAAGGAAGGCCCGGGAGGAAGCCGAGAGGCTGGAGAGAGACCGGCGAGCGGCCGAGGAGGCCAAGGCAGAGCTGGCCAGACAGGCTGCAGACCAGCAGAAGACCCAGGAGCAACTGGTGGGTTTTTATTTCACACCTGCGGCGCGGTCTGATGTGCCAGATGTTGTTACTCTGGTGTGCGTTAGCGTTTACACGATGTGCGTTTTAATTCCAGGCTTCTGAGCTGGCTGAGTTCACGGCAAAGATCACTCTTCTGGAAGAAGCCAAGAGGAAGAAGGACGAGGAGGCCACAGAGTGGCAGCACAAGGTACCCCCCGTTCTTCATCGCGTCTGTTAGCAAAATACCTGGACAGATGTTGACTGAACTCGAGTAGCGAGCACTGGACGTAAATCTGAACTTCTGGAGTCGCCTGAATTCAAGATGGCTGCGACGGCCTGGATTTCCAGGTGCCGAGTTCAAGTCTGGTGTGGTAGTAGCTGAGAGTCATTAACAGCACGCACTGGAAGCGCAGACCACGTGCACACTCGTAACTTCTCGTGGACAGGAAGTGATCACAAATTCACGTGCAACTCTTTCTGGGTTGGTTTGTTGCGACTCGACTAAAATCCGAACCCGCCGGTTGTTTTCACGCAGCAACTTCCCAGAAACACGACGGCCCAGATCGTCCTCCAAGATGGAAGAAGGGCCGTCAGCTTCAGCTTCTGGCCGCCAAGTTTATTTTCCAAACTGCCAACAGAAAGCCCGATGCGTTCACGGGGACGTCCTTTTTGACGCACAGCGAGGCGGCGGCAGACAGGAAGTGGGAAAACGACGCCGCACGTGTCCGACGCGTTTAGATTCACTCTGAAAACATCTTCCGCTTCGATCGGAGATTAGGATTAAACTCAGGTTGTTAATGTCTGACAGAATCAGGCTCGTCAGTCGCTCAGTTGTGGTTTTAACTGATTTGAGCCTTTTTGACCCACTCCATTGTGCACAGGTGAGAACAGAGCATGAGGTCAGCGGGTCCATCATCTGGTTCTGTGAGCGAGAACATGACGATGAACTGGACCCAACTTTATGTTTGTGTTGGTAGTAGAAGCTGCGTCTGTCTGACTATGCATGATGTCCCCCCCCCACCCCCCGGCAGGCTCTGACTGCTCAGGAAGACCTGGAGAAGACCAAGGAGGAGCTGAAGACCGCCATGACAGCGGTGCCGGCTCCTCCGGGGGGCCAGGCCGAGCACGACGAGCAGGACGAGAACCACGCGGAGGCCAGTGCCGAGCTTTCGAACGAGGGCGTCAGCCAGGTGGACCTCCGCAGCGAGGAGGAGCGCGTCACCGAGGCTCAGAAGAACGAGAGGGTGAAGCAGCAGCTGCAGGTACGACACGTCTGGGGTGAAACGGAGCTAAAGTCGGTGCGCGGATTTTGAAAGTAAACAAAACTTAGAGGAATTGCATTTTCACAGGAAATACAGTGTGAATTCTTATTGCAGAAGAACTTGCTGAAAAACAGCTGAAATTAGCTAAAAACGTGCTGAAATGGAAGAACAAGCCTAAGTTAGCAGTAGAAAGCCGAAAGAACACATATTTGATGAATTAGGTTTAAATAAGCAGAAATAAGCACAAAAATTAGGAAATTAGCTAAAAAAAAAAAAAAGGTGAAATGAGTGCAAAAAATGTGGAATTACATGGAAAATATTAAATTAGCTAAAAAGTAGCTTAAATAACAGAAAAAGCTGGAACTTGCAGAAATAAGCTGAAAAGAGCAGAAAGATGTTAGAAGCACAAAAATGTTCTGGTTAACCGAAAGAATCTGAAAACGGCTGAAATGGAAGAACAAGCCTAAGTTAGCAGAAGAAAGCCGAAAGAACACATATTTGCTGAATTCTGTTTAAATACGAATAAATTAGCACAAAAAAGGCTGAAAATTCAGAAAGAAGCTTAAACTAGGTGTTCTTGTCTTGAACGTTTTTGAATTTACCATAAGGAAGTGGAAAAAGCTGAAAATGGCAAAAAAAAAAAAAGTGGAATTAGCTGTAAAGGCTAAAATTAGCATAAACAGCTAAATAGTCGCTGAAATAACAGAAAAAGCTTAAAGGGGCAAAACAAACTGAAATTACCATAACGAAGTTAATTAGGTCAAAAGTAGTAAAAATTACCATGAAAAACTTAAAACAGCTGAAATTAGCTAAAAAAAAATGCTAAAACGGTACCTGAAAAAGTAAAACAAGCTTAAGTTAGCAGAAGAAAGCAGAAACAATGTGTTTGCTGAAAGAAGCAGAAATGAGCACAACAAGATGACAATTACCTGAAAAAAGCTGAAATTAGCCAAAAAACAAAAAAGCTAAAACATCAGAAAGCAGCTTGAATTAACAGAAGGAAGTGGAGAGAGCTCATTTTTGCTGAATTAAGCTGAAATAAGTACAAAAAAATGTGGAATTACATGAAAAAGATTAAATTAGCATAAAAATAGCTAAATAGTAGCTGAAATAGCAGAAGGAGCTGAAACCTGCAGAAGTAAGCTGAAAGAAGCAGAAAGAAGTTAAAGGAAGCACAAAAATGTTCTAGTTAGCCGAACGAATCTGAAAACGACTGAAAGTAGCAGAAAAACAGTTTAAATGTGCGGCAGGTAGCTGAAAGAAGCTGAAGTAAAAGGTTGTAAACGGAGCTAAAGATTTGAAGGATGTAAAATGAGCTCAATTCATTTTCTACGAGGAAAAAATGACAGAAAAGGCTAAAATATTCCAAAAAGCTGAAGTTGCACCAATACCAGAAGTCACATCAGGATTGTCGTGGAAGAGCTGAACGTTTTGATGCATGATTTGATGAAATGGCTGAAAACTGTTGGACGAGTCGTACGGAAGAAAACTTGATCGGAACAGAGTGAACGCTTCATGAACGATAATCCAGATTATTTCTGGTTGGATTGAATAAATATTTTCCACTTGATGAAAGAAAACCCGACTAAAGCAGAATTAGTTTGTCGTTAAAGGACAAACTCCAACTTGTTGCGTTTTGCACCTCACCGATATAAATAATGTGAACAGAGAACAGGCGTTGGTTCATACGATGCGTTCATGGACCAGCGGTTCTGATTTGTTCAATTTGCTTTTGCTTAAAATAAATTTTGCCGAAGAAAAAGATGCAGCGACTCTTCGGACCGTCGAGCTTTCTGTCCTGACGTTCGTGCTTCAGTTTTCCCCTCTTTCGTCTTTTACTCGTTTCATGTTCCTCCTCCTGAACTTCCTGTCTTCCCGTCTTCTCTGCACCCAGACGTTGAGCTCGGAGCTGGCCGAGGCCAGAGACGAAACCAAGAAGACGCAGAACGACGTGCTGCACGCCGAGAACGTAAAGGCGGGCCGAGACAAGTACAAAACGCTGCGGCAGATCCGGCAGGGCAACACGAAGCAGCGCATCGACGAGTTCGAGTCCATGTGAGCACGCTGCCATCACTTTTAGGTTTTTTATTTTCAGGAGGAGCTCCTGAACTTTACCCCAAACGACTCCGGCTTCTTGGCTTCTTTTATTTTGACACATCTTCGGCTCCCCCTGCTGATCTGGTAAACTCGTCTAACTTTGCCAAACCCCTGTTCCACACACGGAAAATCTGAATTTCTCCTCGACGCGGAGCTGCAAACAGAACAATTACCAATCCTCTGCAGTCTGAACGGGAAACCGTCAAACCAAACAGATGTATTTTTTTTATTTCTTGGATCGGGAGCGCTCACGGCCATAGAAAAGCTCCCTTTTTGTTTCCCAACGTTCTCCACGTTCCACTGAAACTTTTTTATTTTCATCGCTTTTGTTTGACTCTCATCGCTCCTTTAACTCCAGTCTGGGTTTAATCCCGGGAAACGAACAAGGAGCGAAGTTCGCTCAGTTGAATCAGTGTTAGGACGCGCCGAAGCGCTTCTGTTACGTCAAAACGAATCGGGGGAGGGATTTAAAGGTCAACTCAAACTATAACTTCACGTATAGAGGTTTATATAAAAAGTGGCGCCGCGGGCTTTTTACTAGTCGATCGATTACGTTCTCCGATTTTAAAGAAATTCTCCGCGAACTGAATTAAAGTTGGTGGAGCAACGAGTCGCAGTTTTGACGAATGAATGTAGCAACGGCAACAAAGGGAACGTGAAAGGCTAATCTTCGCCACCGGGCGGTCCTCCCTCAAGTCAAAGTGTTATAAAGATAAGCTAACGCGTTTCCTTCGCGAAGGACGAGCGCGTCGAGGCTACGTCCGAGCTTCGCCCCGTCCATTGCGAGGTTATCGAAGGGCTGGACTTCAGGCGCGGAAGCTCTACCTCAGGAATAAAAGCAGCCGAAGCTCCGCCCTCTTCATGGTTCGGGCGAAGACGTCGGTTGAGTTAATTAGGATAAGCTTTAGGGTTTAAGAACGTGTGCGTACTTCCCGCCGCCGAACCACTTTTTTTTTTTAAAAACGAAGCCTCGTGTGAAATTTGAAATTAATTATTAGTGATTGGTTTTTTTTTTTTGTTTTTTTTTTTAATCTTGTAGTCAAAACTGGAAATCTCAGAATCGATTTTTTTTTTGTTTTTTTCTTTTTTTTTT
>NC_056520.1:8519614-8569136 GCF_014905685.2 Nematolebias whitei | reverse complement strand
AATTCCCATCAACATTTACGAATTGGAGCTCCAGAACCAGTTTGTTGTGACGGTAAATATGTGCATTTTTTAAGGCGTTATAGTTTGTTTTTTCTTTTCGGTATTAACAGGATGATGAAAAAATTGACACTTGACAGCTGGTGGATATTTTTTTTACAAATAGTATTACGGGACAGTAAAGCCTTTTGCGTTTGTTGTTTTTGTCACGGCAGGTAGACGATGCTCCTGTGCTTCTTGCAGTTATTTTATTTTATTTTATTTTCCTCAACAAACAGAATCGTTTTGACTTCTTCACCGGAGGGGAAACCGTTCCGTTTCTGATTTAAATCCAAGCTGTAAGGTTTGAGTCGGACTCTGTGGTTCCGCCCGGCATGTCTCCTCCGGTGAGGTCCGTGTCTTATGATGGCGCCAGCTGTCGTGCTTTTTTTTTTTTTTTTTATGTTCATGTTCAACAGGCGCAGGCGATCGATGTCTTTGGCTTACAAATAAAAGTTTTAAATTTTCACTTTGTGTTTTGGTCACTTTGTTAATTTACAATGTAGCTAAAAACATTTGTTTGAGTTGGTTTTAAAATTTAAAGTCCTGAATTTTTAATCTTACCTGTTTTAGAGAAATGGTTTTATCCTGACTAAACTGACACGCTAATGGCTAGTCCTAGCTCTGCCAAGTTTATTAAACTTAAAGTCAGAGTCTAAAATTAAAACTTGAAAAAATTGAAGCCATCCATGCCTTGATGTCATAAAGACATTTTAATAGAGGCTGAACAGAGCAAGAACTGTTAGGTTTTAGGGGCATTTAAATCTGACAATAATCAGCATAACGATGAACTGAAAGACCCCAAAGGGAGCAGATATCGTGAAAACAAAAGGGGTCCAAGAATCTAGCCCTGTGGAACCCCAAAAGAAATAAATGCCGCCGTCTTAAGTAAATGTCGTTTTATAAACGACTATGCTTGCATCAGATGTGTTAAAATGATTTTCCTGGCAGACTGAGCCAGAAATGCTACAGCTGGCTGCTGCCGTCACTTTCCGCTCTGGTAAATAAAAGTTTAAAATATTTAATTTACATGAACCTTAAGAATTTTGAGAATGGATCCATGCAGTCAGCATTAGGAACAGGTAAGATATTAGAACCATGTATTAGAGCCCGACCGGTATCTACGGTTTCGGTAGAGCTGATATTTTAGATCGATATAGGCGTTTGGGAACGTATCGGTGATAAGTGTCCCATTATGCGCTGATAAAAAATACTGGGAACCAGCCGTCTTAATTGCACAAGGCGTAATTGTGCAATGTATCCAGCAGAGGGTGCATGAAGACTACTTTCAAGTCATGGCCATTCACGTCATTTTTCACTTTCATCACAGCCGAAGCAGGGAGCAATACTGTGTAGCGTGTTTTGCGGAACAGAACATGGTAAGTTTATTTAAATAAATCAACAATAATAAATTATCTTCAATTCTCCAACCTGCTTGTCATTAGCACCGTGCCTCTCAAGTTAGCAAGCTAACGTTTAGATAATCTAGCATAGACTATTGCCTTGTAAAACTTTATCCAGAACATATCTAACGTAGAGGTAAAATATATTGGTGTTCGTAATGTTATCTTTGTTGTCCTCAATGAAATACATTAAATATCTAAAATATTTTCCTTCTATACAAAGAAAAATGGAATGGGTTTTGTTTCACCATTCTCTCCAGGGTGTGGTTACCCCAATTGCTTGTACACTTTTTTTCTACCACATCGTTTCCTTCCCTTCACCTCTCTGTTAATGTGCTTGGACACAGAGCTCTATGAACAGCCAGCCTCTAGCAATGACCTTTTGTGTCTTGCCCTCATGCAAGGTGTCACTGGTCGTCTTTTGGACAACTGTCAAGTCAGCAGTCTTCCCCATGATTGTGTAGCCTACAGAACTAGACTGAGACCATTTAAAGGCCTTTGCAGGTGTTTTGAGTTCATTAGCTGATAAACTGAAGATTTTATATTTTTTTCTACATATTAAGTGTCATATTGTGGCGTGAGCCATCTCCATCCGTCAGTTTCGTTCTTGTCTTTTAAATCTAAAACTTAGTATTCTAATGAGAAGCTGCTCATTGTCAGCATTTTGTGCTTCTTAGTGAACCGTTTATTAGATTTCATATGAAAATAATTCTTTTGAGCTCACTAGCCTGCTTTACTAAGCTTTATTTCATTAAAATGAAATTGACTTTGATTAGTGACCGTTTCATTTATTGCTGCTGCTCTAAATGAACCATGTGCTGCTTTTTGGATGTTCTCTTGCGACATGACGTATTTCTGGCCCAACAGCCCGTCCTTTTGTCTTCGAAGTCTGAAATGAAGGAATAATGGAGGTTCTTTGATGGTGTTGATGTGCTCTCACATCCAACTTGAGACCCACGGTTTATGTTGGAGAAAATCTCAGTTTACCTAAAAGAACCACATTTAACAGCGGGAGTAGTTATTTATACTTGAAAGGTCAGATTTTCAGGACAGGTTACATAAATGTATGCACATGAAGACCAGTCACGAGAATCTGCCCCGAGCTGCGTTAACCGCTTGCTTTTATACCCTTATCAGTTGAGCAGAGTTCACTGTAGTTTAGTGGGAGTCTTCGAAGCCAGCTGTAGCTTCTTGTGGAACTCTTGGCCTTCACCGCCCGGGCGTTTCTTCAGGATAAGAGATGCTTATTCTCAGAGGAAGAATGTTAATAAAACGTCCGTAACCTTTGACCAAAAATTCTCATGACAGTTTAAAAAGTTGACTTTTGACAAAGTTTGAGAAGCTAGTAGCCTTTGTCGTTTCTCGGTTTAGCCAAAGTCGAGTTTTTATAAAAATCGTCCTGACCTGGAGAAGGCCATTATCAGCCGTATCGCTCTTTCTGGTGGAACCTCCCAATCTTCCTTCAACCATCTTGAACTGGTCCAAAACGCTGAGCACATCACCCTGGTTTAACTTCCTCTTCCGTGACTTCCAGTCAATTTTAGAATTGACATTAAGCTTTTATTGTTCACTTGAAGCTCCAATTCAAGCGTTGTGGTTTGAATGCACCCAGACTGTAGACCCGGACCTGTGCTCAATCACTCATCTAGGGCCTTTTTAATCTAATCCTAAAACCTTTTTATTCAGGCAGGCTTTTAATACCTACTGGCACTTGCTTTTCTTAATCTCAGTTGTAACTTTTAGACCGTGAAGCACTTGGAGCACCATTTGGTTGTTGTAAAGGACTCTACAAATAAATGTTGGCTAATTAAGTTGGACGGGTCGAAGACTGTTGGACCGGTTTGTGTGTACTGTAGTCCCTCAGTACTTCATTGTTTGACTTTTGCAGACTCTCTTTTGTAGGTTTTCAACGTAAAATTCTAAACGTATTTTCCCGGTGGCCTGGCCTACTTAGTGAATGCCGAGGAGCCCCTCTTCTCTTTCTGAGGCAGAGCAGTGACAGTCATTCTTAGAAAGAGACTCCCAAACCCTCAACCCCCACCATCTGCTCCCCTGGGCTGGTCCCCCCGCCCCACACAGAAGGGTGTGGTAGCTCAGTGGTCTATGGTTGCATCAGGAAGGGCATCCAGCATAAAAAAAAAACCTTTTTGGTTTTAGGGCTGTTGCTGAAAAAGACGGCTGCTCATTTAATAAACAAAGTTACAATAAATTAATTTTAAATTTGGCCGTGACAGACACCAGTCTCTGGATATGTAGAAGGTCTGAGGGATCCGAGGAGGGTCTGTAGTCATTGAGTCTTGAGGTCATTCCAAGGCTTCACAAGTTAACTGATTTAAATTTCACTTTATGGTTCTTATAAACTGCTGGAATTGAGGAATAAATAAAACCAAAGTCGAGACAAAAAGGATGCATCTTGTTGGTATCAGAGTTGTTTTTTGTTTTTAGATTATCTGAAGCTGGAAAACTAGATTTAATGTCAAATTAGTAGTTACACTTAACAGAATTTTACTCTGTGTAACAAAAGCCTGCCCCCAAGAGAGGTGGACGCTGAGCAGCTATGAGCGCCCACCTCTGTTTAAGGAAACTTGTCAAAATAAAATATAAACAAATTTATGAGAAAAATACATAAATTATCCGCTCCTGCATATAAACTGTGGGGTACAAAGTGAGAAAAAAGTAGCAGCTTCTACACTGGGGATTATGGTAATTTGGTTTAAAGTGGGAAAAATCAATCTAAATTAAAGAAAACGTAGTTTGCTGGCAATGAAAAACACATTTTATATAATTTCATTGTTTTTATTGAATGATAACAATTACTCTTCACAGTTTTCAAGTATGTACACAGTCTACTGACAAAATATAACAAGTGAAATTGAAATGTTATTGTTTTCCTATTACAGTGAACTTGTCAGTACAGGTGTGTGTGTGTGTGTATATATATATATATATATATATATATATATATATATATATATATATACATACACACATACATACCAGGGGTCTGCAACATTTATGATTTAAGAGACTTACAGCTCTGACTGTTGGACGGGGCTTTTTTTCTGGTCAAAAAATAAATAACAGATTTTAACATTTCTTGATATTTTTACATTCTAGGACAAATTAATAACATATTCAAGTTAAGAAATTAATTTCACAGCATAAAATTTTGATAAAAGTTGAAACGAACTTTGCAGACCTACATGGAAAAATTCAATACCCACTTTGAAATAAATATTTAGTGATTAATTTGATGTTGGTTTTGATCAAAGTTTCAAAGAGCCGCAGGTTCAAGACCCCTGGTGTAAACAGCAGGGCTGCACAATTTATTGCAAATCTATCATCATTGTTTTATCTTTGAGAGTGACGGCGTTGTGGGCGCAATACTTTTCTGGTCAATCGGATGAATTCCCGACGACTCTTGACGCAGATACCTGGTTTAGACGACGATGTGCGGGTTTACGTGCAACGGCATCGTCAAGTGTTTTTAAATTGTGCAACCCTGGTAGGCTGCAGAATAAAATGCACACTACAACAAGAAGACAACAGACGATTAAATACAAGAAAGCATGCAAGAAAACAAATCATCATGCGTAATAGCTGAACATAGTTCAGAGTATTGGATGTGTCATAAGCACAATGCCACGGAGAGGCATTACTTTGGGCCCACACTCGGGGGCCCCGCTGACACACGGTGCCAGGGGGCCAGAGAGGAGGCGCTACGTCGATACTCAAGTTCTCCCTCAGTGACGGCACGTGGGGTTTTGCACGTGTTTAACGCTGGACAGGAAGGAAGCCTTTGGGCTTTAGCTGGCTTTAACAGACTGCCTCCCTATAGTTCATGGTCTTGGCGGCCATTTTTGTTCTTGCATTTACCCTCAACGTCCTAATAAAGGGATATTAGTGGCTTATTTACCTAGTATTTAAACTATACATGTGAACAAAAAAAGTTTTTACTTTCAGGTAGGGCTGGGCCATGTATCATTCACGATACCGGTAAAAAAAAAAAAGGCTTGCCCGGGAATTTAAATGATATCATGATATGCTAATTTCATGACATAAGTACGTCTGTGTTTGCCTCGCCCCATTAACAGAACCAAGCGCGCCTAACTACCAAACCTAACTGCGCACCCCCCGTCCACCTGTCAGTACTGGTGTAACGCTAATTAGCTGCGCACAATATTAGTTAGCTAAAATGCTAAAAACAAACAACGCGCGGCTCGGCTGCATTTCTCCATCCAGCTCTAAACTTCAAGTACAGACTGACAGCTCAACTGTGTCTCTCTCCCCCCACCACCACCGATTTATCGATCCCCCCCCCCCTAAATAACCCCTTGTTTTTTTGTAAGTTTTTATACAATACTGCAAAGCAACATGTTAAGTTAATTTTGTCAAATGTAAAACTGATTTGTTTTTTTGTTTTTATATCACGAAATTTATTGTTATCGTCAAAATGCTCTGAAATATCACGATATTGAAGCCATATCGCCCACCCCTACTTTCAGGCTAATACTTGACAAACTAATATGTTTAAGTACTATAACCATGGAAAATGTTGAAATATGACATTTAAAAATAACTGTAGTGCCGAGTAAAGAAGTTGTGAGCAGGCTGGAAAACCTGCCTCTGAATCGGACGCTGAAGAAACAAAAACTGGGTCAAAATCGTGAAAAAGCAGTAAATTACCTTACCTTATGTTTTTAAAATGTATAAAATATCATAATTTAAATCAGTTTGAAATTAAAAAATGTTTATGCAAATGAAACCAATCTGTTTTCATAAAGGTTAGTTTTATTTTAGATTTCAGAACGTTTGACGATATTTTCTTCAAGATGCCAACCTTCAAAATGACGTGTCGCCATTTTCTTTTTTTTTTCTTGAAATACAGTCTCCAATTTAATCTAATCTTTAATTTAAACTTGTTAGCAAATTGTAAATAACCACCGAGCCTATACTGTGTAGGGTAAATGTAATGACCTGTCATTTAAAATGTGAACTTTCTTACATTTGTAAGTAAAACTGTAAATTCACAGCAAATATAAATGTCTTTTCAAATACAAGCATCTTATCTGAACAGCTAGTTCAATATTTCTTGGTAAATACGGTGAACATATCGATTTTATGCATCACAAAAAAATCCTCAAATTTTGGCGCCCTAAAGTGGGACTCGAAAATTAATCTATTAACGGTATTCCCTTTTTCAAGCTGTTAGAGGTGTAAGTTTGACCTTATACTTGCATATAAGCAAAGTTACCTCAAATAAATGGTTATTTGATTTAATCAGAGCTAATTCTTTAAAATAAAGCCAGCTTCAAACCCAAAAGCTCAAAGAAGGCACCCCACTCTTCGTTTGAAACATTAAAAACGTCTCAAAGCTAAAGTCGAAACATTTAGATTTGAACAGAATGGTTATATAGCAATACATGAAATGTTTCATTTTTAAAGACGCGGATCAACGAGTCCATGTACTGTATAGAACATCAGCGACTTAGTTCATGATACAATTTGTATCAAACACGGTTTTTCTCCGTCTAGCGTGGATTCAGATGGGATCTGCTAGAGAAAACAGCGGATGCTGTTGCCTAAACATTAAAAAAAAAAAAAAAGCACAGCCGAGGAAACGTGTTAAATATATTTACAACGCATGCTTCGTTTACTCGTGCTGCGTCTGTAGCAGAAACCAGAGCCGACCCAGAATACAGGGCCAGAGAGAAAGATGTCCCTTACTAAAACTAAGGTACACACGACAGGGTCACCCATCTCTACAGCAACAAAAGAGATGTCATCTCAGATGGCCAAACACCGCAAAAAACTCCCACAAACCACACGACACGTATAAAGGTCATTAGACCCAGACCAGAGTCGAACTGTGGTTCTATGAGACCACCAGAGTAAGAATTGTTGAATAACGATCATTACGTGAAAGGCCCTGTTTACACAAGAACATGAGGTGTTCTTTCAATGTTTATTGGGGTGAATAAATGAGAAAAAACGATGCGTTTACATGGAAACACTAGTTTCCATGTCAGGCAGGGTTGCCAGATAAGAAATAAACGATTGTGCTGTCGCTTTAAAATGAATCCATGTTGACCCAAACAGTCACATGTGCTGAGCGAGGGTGTTGTGTTTGGTGGACATGTGCACAGAGAAGGAGGGAGAAAAAAACATTTATATTTATCTGGCAATCCTGATGCTCAGCATTAGTTACACCCAATTTGGTGACTAGAGGAACGTTCTTTTGGACCTAGGAGGTTGTTGGTTTGCTCCTATGTGCTGAAAAAAGGTGAGTAGCAGAAAAACATTCTGCTCTCCACCATTAATAACATAACTGTTAGAGCAGAAAACTTTGGAGTGCAGCCTCCTGGAGTATTTTACACTTCTGCAGGTTCCCCCCAAAACCTCCGCTCCGAATCCTGGATTCAGAAACCTTCAGTTCGGAGAACAAGGGCTGTTGTCGTGTAAACAAGGCCTGACTGTGTGTCCCCTACAGGCAAGGAAAGCTTTGACTCGTGTTAGGAACGCACAGAATGTGTGGGTTTGACTCTGGTCTCACTTGAGTCAAACGTCTTTCCTTTGTTAGCGTTTTCACATCGTCTTTACAATTTAGAGTCTCAAGAATCTCTCTCCTGGTAGATGACTGAAGATCCTACTGTTCTGGGTTCTTCAGTAACCGGTTTGAGCCTTTTCTGCGAGTATGGCAGCAGCCAGCTGCTGGGGGTCCGTGACGTGGGGGCTCCTGGCCATTACGCGGCTCACCAGCTCTGAGGGGAAGATGTTACACAGGTTTACATACGCCTTCTCCCTAATGTCCTCGTAACGGCTGTGCACAGGTGACCCCGGGTGTGGCGGTGCGTAAGGGGGAGGAGCGTGGGAGGGAACTGCCAGATGGGAGCTGTGTGGTGCGTAAGGCAGGTGGGGGGAGTGAGCTGGAGGTGGTGGGTGGCTGAGGTAATGTGTGGGCGACGGGTGGAGAGCCGGGTGAGAGGAGTGATGCTGGTTGTAGCCGTCTTGGAGCCAGGGCGGGGCATGCCAAGATGACTGGCGCGTGTCTGGCAGGCTCTGAAAGGCCGACGGCTCGTACTTGGATGACGGCAGCGGAGGCTGCCTGAAGAACGAGTCCCAGCCAGGCAGAGCTTTAGGCCGGTGGTGGTGGTGGGTGGTAGACAGATGTTCATAAAGGTGGGAGTCGGACACGCTCTCGGCTAGTGTCGGGGCCAGGCAGCGGCCGAGAGGAGAGCCAGGGGGCTGGTGGTTGGGTTGGGGCAGAGATTGGTAGTCGCCGGGACAGCTGGAGCGAGCGGCGAGTGGCTGGTGTTGGAGATGGGGAGGCAGGGGGTAGAGAGGCCGCTTCGATGGGGCTTCTGGCGGAGGCTGATCATGAATGCAGCTCTGCCCGCACACTGGGCTCAGGTGGTAGGCGTGCAGTCCTGGGTTCGGTGTGTGGCTGTGTGGAACGTTCTGGTACTCAACGGCGTGCAGAGCGCACGGCTCGTGGTTCGATGAGATGTGGGGGAGGTACAGGCGGCTGTGGGGGGTTGCAAAATGAACGCCGTCCTCCAGTAAAGGATCTGGATGACACGCGGGACACGACCTTTCACTGTAGGAGTCGCAACTGCTGCCGCAACTGACGCCGCTCTCGCTGCCACATTCAGAGCCCGCCGAGCCTACTGAGCCGTGGCGCAGGTCTGGGTCGTTGGTGAAGCGGCAGTCCGGGCTCCGTCGGGATGTAAGGCTCAGGCCGGAGTACGCCCGGGTTACAGAGTAGTAGCTTATGTCTGGAGACTCGCAGTGAGGGTAGAGGTCGTGGCTGGGGGCTGGAAGGTGCGTTACAGCTCTGGATTGTTGGTCCTGTGGAAGGCCGAGGCCAGATGGGGGTCCCGCCAGGGCCGGAGACGGGCTCGAACTCCCGGTGGAGCCGCTGCTGCCACACAAGCTGCTCTTGTGGCCTTTGGCCAGCAGCTTCTCCTCGGCGTCGCTGTACGACAGAGCCCGGATGCTGGGATCCGATTGTCTCTTGTTAGGAGCACCTTTTTTGGCCTCTATGACTCCAGCCGGCACGCTGTGGCTCTTCACGAGTCCCGAGTCCCCCTGGTTTTTGGAGGGGGCGCAGGTTTTGGCACTGGCACGCAGCTCGTCGGCCACGGCCCGCTGAGGCTGAGCTCCTCTCTCAGGGTGGTAGTACTTACACTTGTGGCCGTAGGTGCACTTCTTCCCTGAAGCAAAGAAACACGTTTCAGTTTCCACGCGCAGTTAAATATAAAAACATATTTATTTTTTAATAACTGAACCTGTAATCTGTACAATGCGACACGCTGAAGATCTTCATGTAGACTTTAATTTTGAAAGAACACTGCTATACGTCCCCTCAATTTGGACAAATGTAATTTAACCTTAACGAGCTGAAAACTGGACTGAGTGAGGCCGAGACCAAAGTGGGTTGATGCTGCTGTAACATAAAAACTTGAATCACTTTATTATTATCAAGCTCAAACAGCAGCAGCTAGCTCTTGCACTTCCTGTAGGAAAAACTGAAGTGCAAAAGTGTTTGAAGTGAACACGTTTACCAAACGAGGCTGCTGGGTGTGGGTCTTATTATGGTGCAACCTCTTCAATGGGCTGATGGGTGAGTGAGGGGTTCAGTGTCTTGCCCAGGTCAACGTGACTGCTGGTGGAATCGAACCCCAAACCTCCCACTGGAGGACGACCGCTCTAACCACTCAGCCACAGATAAAAGATTTCCAGCAAAAATCTGAGATTGAATTGACAAATTTGAGCTCTTTGACAGGATTTTAATCCCATCAGGTGTCTCCTGAACTGACCTTCTGTATTTTGTATAAATTAAATCAATAACATTTGAAAATGTGTGCCTTTGTGACGATCTGTTGGTAACAAAGTCCCTAAAGATACGATTAAAAAACAAAATCATGTTCACTTCTTGAGTTTGGGGACAATTTTTATGTCTTAAAATGATCTCCGACATTGGAACAATAGAGCTTATGTGATTAAAAAAAATCACTTCAGCTATAAAATGAGATTACTGTGGGCTGTTTAGCTTTTATAATAAAAAAATAAAAACTGTATTTTGAGTAAATAACAGCTTGAAAGTTACTTTTCGAAATTATCTGACGTTCAGACAGAAAAATGTAGAAATTACTCAGTTTTCACGTCAGCTCCAGAGCTAACTGTTGGTGCCATGGCCACTGCCTCAACTCTCACCAGTTCCTCCTCACACTGCACCACTTAAGGGCCCACCCATAGCCGGTACCCACCCCCACTCAGCCCTGATTATTGGACCACCTCATTCGTGGTTCCAAGCGAACTGCTCCGAGGTGAAGATTTTGACGTAAGCAGACGTTGATTGGCCAGCGGAGCTACGTCACTGAAGAACCCGCCCAGAAAAACTGCAAACTACATCTGAACCACCACTTCCTCATCGTGTTGAGGGACAGTGCCACAAGAAATGAAAGCATTTCAGAGATGATGTCACAGCATGGATAGGCCTGTCACTATAACAAATTTTGATGGATGATTGTCTCAAATTATTGCGATAAACGATATTGTTTGAAATTTGACAATAGTCATTATGGGGCCGAGATGGTGTAGAGGCAGGGCAGCCGGCTTGGGACCCGAGAGTCCCAGGTTCGATCCCCAGTCACTGCACATCACGTGGCGTCTCTGGGCAGCACGTCTAATCCCCAAAATGTCCCCCGGGCGCTTTCAATAGCTGCCCACTGCACCACCTGGTGGTGGATGGGTTAAATGCAGAGACTAATTTCGCCATTGTATGGAAACATACAGTGCTGACATTGTGATGACATTATTATTATTATTGTCAAAATTAAGAAGAAATGGTGAATTTTGTGTGTAGTACCTTTTTTGACCACTGGATGGCAGTATAAGACTGTTTTAACCCAAGGCTGGATATTAAGGGAGTGAGCAGTGTCTCTAAGAAAAATGGGAGGGAGGCCCCTTGACGTGACATGGGCTGTCTCTCTTCGGTTCTCAAAATGGCGGACACTCGGTGTAGTTTGAGCTCTTTAGCACAACACAAAGCTTTTAGTTTAAAAATAAAAATAAAAATCGGTAAACAAGTTCTCAGCTTCTTTTAGCAGAGAAAAACAACTTTTTACACGAAGGCACGAGTTTCAACCGTGAATTTTGGAGCTTCGACAAGACGGAGGTTTTTTCCTGTTATCTTAGCTCGTAGCTTAGCTTCTCCGCTTAGCTGCTTTTAACGATCCAAAAACGCAATTTTGGACGGTTAAAACAGATTTTAAAGAGAAAGGGAGGGGTCAGAGAAGAGCACCGGAGTTGAGCCTTTTGTCATCCAGTGTCTTCAGTAGAAAGAGACGAAGAAACGATAAAGCCAAAAAATGAAATCGAGGTCGATAATTTTCATTCATCATGCGATTAACTGATTTATTGCGACTGGCCTAAGCATGCACCCTATACAGTGTTTCCCCTAGCTTACTTGCCTTGGCAGGGCATTCATATCTTCCATGGTTTTTGTCAGTATGGGGGGGACAGAGACGCGTCTGTGTTGCGTCGCTGTTTGTACCGACAGTTTTCGAGCGGGGGGTGGAGATGTGTGAGGGAAACTGAGCGCTACATCTGTATTGCACGCCACTAGCTTAGCACTACGTCGGTGCCGGCAGTTAGTCTCTACTACAACCGATGTACATCCTTGCCCCAGAATGCATTGCACCAGTAAAATTAGGATAAAAATTATTTATATATATATATTATAGTAATTAAGAGTTTTCACATGTCACAATTACTTTTCGTAGAATAGAGAAATACCATCAAGTGCAAATAGTCAGAGATGGTTATCTAAAAATTAAAAGGTACAGAAGAGAAAAATTACCATTTTGAAATATTACAAGAATATATAAGGTAAGATATAAGTGCTATGTGTTGTCTTCATTGTATTTTCCCATACAACGGCGAAATTAGTTCTCTGCATTTAACCCATCGCACCTGGGATACACCCAGGTGCAGCAGTGGGGAGCAATTAGGGATTGGTGTCTTACTCAGAGACACCACGGCATGGGAATGGCTGGGGATCAAACCTGGGACTTTCCGGTCCCTAGTCGGCTGCCCTGCCTCTGCCCCATCTTGGCCCCCGAGAAAGTCTGGAAGTAAAATATAAAGAAATAAGGAATGCTCACCGTATGGACAGGGCTGTTTCTTCTGCTCAGGCATGATGGGCTTTTTCCTCAGGAAGTTGTCTAGACTGGGCCCATGACGACCAAGAGGATCATCTGGCGGCATGAATCTGAAATATAAGACAAAAGTGTAAACGGAAGGTTTGCTCCTAATTAAAACTACAAATCACCGTCTGTCCCGCCTGTACCTACTTGTCATTGACGAAGGAATACATGAGCAGACGCTCGTCTACAAACTTCTTCCATTCGGGCTTCTCGTTAGCCAGGTCTCTGTAGTTGTCGTTGGAGACGATGATGCCGTCTGACTCGTAGGCCAGCTTGACGATGAAGCGGTCGTCGTAGCAGACCACGCGGCGGCCTTGAACGCGCCGCGAGGGAGTGAAGACGAGGACTTTCTCCTTCTCGAGGCGACGCAAAATCTCCTGATCTGTAGGAGTGGGAGTTGAAGAACACCGTGCTACGGTGAAGGTGCGTGCAAACAGTTTACGGGACTTGCCTGTTATCGGGGCATCGGGGCGGGACTGCTCCTTCCTCCATGCAGGCACGAAAACGGTGATGTTCTGGTGACCCCGCTCCTGGAACCAGTCTACAGCCAGCTGGATGCCCTGGCAGGAAAACACCTCCTTGTTGCCATGGCTACAGAGAGGCACCATATAATAAGTTTGGTTTTACTGTGTTTGATCAAATAATAAAACTAAAGTACTCATTGTGCAGGCTGCTCACCTCATGGCGACGTTACTGCCGTCCACCACGATGGGCCGCAGGTTGTCCTGATCGCAGACAGAATCCGAAGAGCAGGGCGAGTCCGACCGCTGGCCGTCCAGAACGTCGGAGCAACCGCAAGAGGAGGCAGACGAAGACGTGGATGAGGCGGAGGTTAATATTCCAGCAGGCTGCTCGCCATCGGACTTGGTGCCCAGTTTGACCAGTTCGCCCAGGATGTCGTTGATGAGGGTGTCAGGGCCAAGCTTGGACAGCACCAGTCGCACCGTCTCTTCAGAGTAGCCCAGCTTCAGGGCAAACTCCAGCTTGGCCTGGTAGGCTTTCCCCATCACCCCGGGCGCCGGTTCAGAAGTAGAGGGTGGAGGGTCCGGCAGGTCCAGCGGATCGTGTTCTTCTTCAGCTGAACGTTCGGACGGAGGGTCAGGAGGCCCATCAGTGCCCAAGTCCACACACGGAGTCCGACACAGCGGCTGGTGGGTGTTTTTACTGCAGACGGAGGCACCTTCTCCTCCATCCGAGTCACCGCCTGCAGCACGAGCGAAGCTGGAAGATGGCGCCGGTTCACACTCTGTTCCGGGCCCGCCGCTTTCCTCTATCCAGGCCGATGGAGGGGAACTGGCCGTGGTGGTGGTGCCGCCGCAGGTCTCCTCCTGCCCCTCCATAGCAGGGGGCCCGTCAGCGCCGCCAGCTTGCCGGTCAGCCCCCGCTACGTGGAGATACTCCAAGTTCGACCCCAAGTCGAGGACGTCTCCTGCCTCCACATGGTCCTTCTGACCCATGGATCTGTCACAGACATCCAGCACACCGGTCTGAGTCCACCCCGCTCAGAGAACTCGACTCATCGATCCTAAAGAGACAGAGAGGAGCACCGAGGGACTTGGTTTAGTGTCGTTAGCGCTAATATACATAAAAACAAAAAACTCGTGTTCCCGTGTTGTACATGATGATGCAGGTCCACGCAGGGTTAAACGGGCGATGCTGTGTGTGAACAGATTACAGCAGCACTTTGCTAAACGACACTTTGTTTGCACAATAAATCAGAGTCAACACTCGGTTTCTGTAAAACTCTGATCTGGTATGATCTACCTGTGACGCCTGAGCTGCCAGACACGTGAAGATAAGTCAGTTTCAAAAGTGAATGGTAAATGGACTGTACTTCTACAGATACTCAAAGCTCTTTACAACACAATGTGTCCTCATTTACCCATTCATACAGCACTCTACTACATCTAAGATTAATCAAGAGTTTTATCACATTCGTAAACGGATAGGACACATCAGTCTGCTGCAGATCCACTCTCCGTGAAGCAACGTCGACAAACAGCTTTGGATTTGTTCACTGGTCTTTTAACAAGAAAGCCACAATGTTCCCAAGCAGGAGACCGCAAGCGTGTCTGCTGATGCTACGCGTGCTTCAGGATAATAGCGCCGTGCTGAAACACGCTTAGGAATTTTAGTTCCGCGGCACTTAATAAAATTTAATGAGTGAAAAAATAACCGAAACGGTTCGGAGTTTTTTTGATGGAATGGCCGATATTTACCTTTATCGCCAGTATCGGCCGATACTGATACCATGCCGATAATATCGCGCATCCCTACAAAAAAATTAAAATTTGGGGTAGTTTTTCTACACGAAGAACAACTTACTCAATAATAACTACTCAGACCACAAAATTTACATTTTGGGGCTCTAATATCAATGTAAGCATTATGCATTTTAATATAAATATGAGCTACTGCGCTGTCAGAAATGTTTTGTTTTTCCCCATGAACTCTAAATATGGTACCTCAGATGTCCCACCTTTCCACCAGCCTTGAACGCAGCGTTCCCTTTGTGAATCTGGAAGAAAGTCTCAAAAGTCTCAGTCACAGACTGAAATGTGTACATTTGTAAAACTATAAATTGTGAATCTTGTAGTGCGCATTTGCAAAACTTGTGGCCCCCCCCCATGAGCGACCACTTCTGAGACTCGTTTATCTTCATAGACGATGAATCAATGGGGCCCCCCTCACTCTAATTAATGGACTCCTGCCTCAGTATGTTTTGAAAACGGTGCCATGCCACATCACATCAATCTACAGGATGAACAGTCAGCATATGAGCAAAAGACCCCCCCCCCCCCCCCCCGCTGCTGGTCTTGTTGCTACGCTACAGCGGCTGAAAGCATTCCCCTTTTCTAAAAGTCGAGGCGGAGGCAGCAGAGTTCAGCCAGCGCCCCGACTTGCACACAAACATGACAAAAGTCTTACAGGGTGGGGGTGGGGTGGGGTGGGGGGGAACAGGGCTTAAGTGTGCCTCAACAATAGACCTGCAGCAGCGATTACGAACAGGGACCGTTGTGGGCGCGCACACCAACCAGTACCTCAGGACGAGGCTCAGCCCCTAACCGAGCTGTTTTAATGCCGTGCACAGATTTACTCGTTAAACTTTAAAATAATCCGTAAACTGCATTTAACCTCATCCAACGATGTTAAACTGTAAAAATCTGCTCAGCCACGTTAAACGTACTCATTAATATCCTGATGCATGCTCAATAATCCAGGTAGAAAAATCTAACGAAAGGTAAATCTGGTCCTCTGGACATTCAAAAAAAATTGGTATGTATTAAAAAAAAAAAGTTTTGTTGTTTTTTAGAATATCCAGAGGACCAGATTTTACTTTTTTTTTTAGATATTAATTAACGTATTTGTTAATGTATTGTCACTGCAACGTCAAATCACAGGGACAAACTGCCGAACAACGATCTGAGGGACGCGTCATGTCCAACCGTGTCGGTTTTTAAATTTGCCATAATTGGATTTTGTCAAAAAAAATAATCTGTTTAATAAATGGGTCTTTTAAAGGAAAGCTCTGAAATATAATCCCGAGGAAGATGTTGAAGCACTTTTCTGAGCAGAAACGACAACAAACAGTGATTTTTGAAAAGAAAAGCCCTAAATTGTTAGCGAAACGTATTTTCAACACCTGCTGAAAAACCCAAACGGAGGTTTCCTCTTTCAAACGACGACAGGAATTCCTCTTTAGAATAAGTTACTGGAACTTCACTGTGGAGAAGGCTTTTATTTTTCTTGTCCGAGGCGGTGCAGAGTGACAGATCAAGAAGAGTGGAGGGAGCCGTTTTATCCACCGCCAGGGGTGGAGCCATGAGGTGGCCAATGGTGACCTTGGCCCCTATAGATTAATCTTTGGCCACCCCAAACATTTGAGAAAACAAAACTTTTAGGCAAAATAAAAACTAAAAATCATTGTGTATATTAGGAATGCGCGATATAAACGATACATGGTAGAAACGATTGAAATTTAGCTACGATAGAGATCTGTCTTCTACCGGCTAACCGCAGTAATGCTGTGTCTGATGTAAAATCAGTTGGCAGATTTAATCGTTACTTTTTTTTTTTTTAGGTGAAAACTGCGCAAGCGGCGTTAAAGTCATTTCTTCGAGGGCTAAGTAGTGAAGCTACAAGCTAACTACATCCGGCTTGCCGTAGTGTTGCCGTATTCTGACGCATGCGCAAAACGCAGTGTTCCGTCGAGTTTTTCTTTTTCCGTCGAAAGTTAAAGTAAATGTTGGTCATCTTTCGAGAAACCTGCTCTCTGATCTGTGAAAAGAACGCTGTGTTGTGTGATTTTACTGCGAGACCCTCTGATGAAAGCCACAGAGGAAACTGGTCGCCATTTTGTGTCAGCTCTCCTTAAAGCAGAAGGAGACGCCCACTAGAGGTTTGGAGGGTGAAGTGTTTCGGTGTAAAATGCTGCTCTGTTGCTGTTCATTTATTAAGTAAGACTGGAAACTGTTAAGAGTCAACAACATATTCTTTGTTTAAAACATGAGGCTAAAACTACATTTGATATATTTTGCACTGTTTTGCACTACAAGAAAGAAGCCTAATACTTGATTTGTTTATTATTTAAAAACTCTGGACCTAGTAGTGGAATTTTCTTAATTCAAAATAAATGATGGCAAAAGGACACACTATGCTTTTTTAAATTCCGATTGCAAGTTTTATACCAAAAACATATTGCGATATATATCGTTATCGCCACCCTTCACAATACATATCGTGATATGAATTTTATGCCATATCGCACATTCCTAGTGTATATGTGCATGAATATACAGTAGTCTCATTTATCGCAGGGGATCTGTACCCTGAAGCCCCGCGATAAGTGAAAAAACATGAATATATATATATAATTTTTTTAAGGCATTTTAAAAACAAAGTTTCTAAACTCTTAATGCTCCAAAAAAAAAAAACAGAGCCAGTGCTCTCTCGGCCACGCCCACTTCTCCGTTGCAGAGCAGAGAGAGATCATGACATGCTGAAGGAGGAAGCTTCTCCTGCAGTGTGGGCTGCACACAGGTGCAGGAGGTGCTAAATAATTTAAATTTAATTTAAATAAAACTTCCATACCGATCGTGTGGCTCATCCATCAATCAGCCCAATCTTGTTTTGAAAAACCGTGATAGTAGCGACGGAGGACAGTTTGTATGTTAAAAAAAATATATATATTTTACCGTTACATTTCTAAAAGTCATCCAGTGTGGTCCAAGCTTTACACCCCCCTCCCCATAATGAGGCCCAACTCTTAACGGACCGACAGAGAAGAGACTTCATCCCACCGTTTCCAGACTGAATGGGTGCATCTTTCAAACATCAGCCCCCAAACCCCCCCCCCCACCACCACCACCACCTCCCCCCACACACACATCAGCCAACAAAGAATACGTAAGACAGGAAGAGTGTGCAGGGAGTAAGAGGGTGGGGGGCATTTCTGCACACTACTGTGCTAAAGTTGGTGTATAAAAAAAGTGGGGCAGAATCAGCTGGGGGGGGGGGGGGGGGGGGGCTAGCTGGGTTATCCCCACCATCAGCAACAACAGGGCAACAGATGTCTACAGAGGATGCACACACACACACACACACACACAGAAGACAATGACGAGCAGCAAACTGACACTCTCTAAATCCTGGTTTTGTTTAATTAAAAAAGTAAAAGCTTGCGTTTGGGTTTTTGACACCCCCCCCCCCCCCGGCCCCCTCCTCCTCTGCTTCAGGTTTCACATCAACCTGAAACCTGAACTGGAGTTTTCTCTGCCGCTGCAGGGAAAACTGAAGTGAATCGTTTCTCCAACATCAGCTGAACTCCACAAAGACTTCAGCTCATTTTAGCTTTTTTCACGTCAAACTAATGAAACTCGGCCGTGTCTTTTTTTTTTTTAATGACGCTGCAGCTCTGCACAGGTTCGAGACACCTGCTAAAGATCAACGATCTAATAACTGGAGGAAGTGAACATCACCACTGAGACATGATGGGAGTAATTTAAGCTCGTGCTCAGAGTGCGTGTTGTGGACGACTCTCAGCTACCAGCACGCCACATTTGAGGTCATAATCTGCAAAACAGTTTTGCGTCTTAAAGCAAATATGATCATTTCCTGAATGTTGCATTAAAACCCGTCCTGTGCAACATGAGCAAAAAAGCAAAAACCATAAGAGCGCTCACCGGAGCAAAGATCAGCGACTTGGAGCGTCTCATTTCCACGCGTTTAAATCCTGGAAGAGACGGGACAGAAGCATCGGAAGTTGTTGGGGCGGCTCCGTCCGACGCTGCTGCAGGTGAAGACGCCGCTGCAGGTGAAGACGCCGCGTCCAGCTCCGGCCCGACGCCGGTCCGTGTCATCCACAGGTTTCTGGTTCGAACAATGAGCGGCGGAACAGATGGAACAACAATGTCTGCCGTTGGCTCGTTTGGAGTGGGGAGCCTCTCCACCAATCAGAGAGCGGCGGCTTTACGATGAGACATGAGGGTGGGGGGGGGGGGTGGCTTGTGGGCAGATGCCTGAAACGCCCAGTCTTACCCGAGGCACGCGTTGCAGCTCGCACCGTCACACACACACACACACTCGTCTCCCAAGTCTGAAAGGACTTCCCCCGTGTGGCCCATGGACGGACAATAGAGCCACACAATGGGAGGCTGGGGAGGGCAGCTGCTGCCATTAGGCCCGGGGGGGTGGCATTGGAGAACACCTGGCTCCACAGCACCACGGTCACTCTCCTCCCTTTGTTTCAGGCTGGGGGGGTGGGGTGGGGGGTTTTTAGGACTGATGTGGCCTTTAAGAGACTGTAGGACAAAGGCGAAGAGCGACTTCTAAAAGTTTTCTGTCCGCACCGCCGCGGCACACTTTAGACCCGAACGCTCAGAAACACAAATCTTCCTCCGCCGGGTTTCGTTCAAACCTTTTTTTTTTTTTACTTTTGGGCACTTATGATGCGTAACCATGGCAACAAGTTTTTTTTTTTAACAACCAGGAGCAGCTGATTAACATCTCAAAGCTCAAATACCTCAACTACAGCCCCAAATCCCAAATGAATTGGGGAAGAAAAAAAAGAGGTGCCGTGGATGAATTCCCATCAACCTGGCAGCGGTGCTAGAGTACCTGACTGCCGAGATCCTGGAGCTGGTGAAAACTCGGCTCGTGACAACGGGAGGACCGGGATCATCCCCCGGCACCTTCAGCTGTCTGTCCATGGTAAGGAGCTCGACAGACTGCTGGGAGGAGTGACCATCACTCAGGGAAGAATTCTGCCCGCCATTGGGGCAGTCCTGCTGCCCAGGAGGACCAAGAACCCCGCTGGACGTGACAGCAAGCTGGATCCAGGTGGACAAATCTGTATCTGTGGTCAGATCCTTCCCGACGACACTTGATTTCCCTCTGGGATTAATAAAGTTTTTCTGAATTGAATCCGTCAGAATGCACCTGTGTGTTTTTAATCGATGCTTCAAGCTTCCAACACAACTTCTACATCGTTAGACTGGAGGTTAATTTAACTCGAACTCCTCAGAGATTTGTTAAAAACCGTTTAAAATGAGCAAATATTCCTCTCGACGCGGAGATAAACCACGGAGGCTCTGATCCTCGTCCCCGCTGTGAACCGCTCCAGTGAGCCGGAGATCTCGACGCCAACAGGACCACATCATCTGCAAACAGCAGAGTCAAAATCCTGAGGCCACACTACCTTTGTAGCTTCTTAGCTAGCGCGTCTGTATGCTGCGCCGCTAGCTTAGCGCCAGGGCAGTGTCGGTGGGAGCGTAGGCCCGTCACGATAATAAATTTTGCTGGGCAATTGTCTCCGAAATTATCGCGATAAACGATAATATTTCAAACAATATTATCGTCATTGTCAAATTGAAGAAGAAATGTTTATTTTTGTGTGTAGTACCTTTTAGGAACCACTGGATGGCAGTATACGGTTTTTGCTAAACCTGGACTCTCAGCTGGAGATGAAGACAAAGACATCTGCAAAAAAGGCTGAGAGTTACATTTCTCTTCAAGGTACAGGTGACCAAATCACTTTTTAACGGCTTTTAAAAAATAAAGTTGTTTTTCCAATATAAAGATATAGATATTCAAGGGCGTTTCATAGCTGAATAAAATTACTTAGATTTAATTTAAATCATCAGTCAAATCAAAACAATTATTTTTCCAGATGCAAAACTAATAAAACAGTCAAATATTGAGGTTCTACATTTAACTCTTCACAATATTAGTTTGTTTTTTCCTTCTTGTCCATTTAAAGGTTCTGCTGAACAGAAACTAATAAATATCTGCTTCACCAATTATCTTTATCATTGGACCTCTCGGAGTCAGAACCTGTCCCTGTCAGTGGACAACCAGAGACCAGCAGCGGGACATGTGGACACCCCGAAGGGACGCGTCGCCTCCGGCCTCCCTGTCTCCGGAGCGCTCTCCCCCCCACCTCCCCCCGCCTGTTGAAGCGGCTCCAACGAGAACAGCTGAGGAGGAGGGAGCGCGCAGGGGCGTGTGCGCGCTCGCCGCAAACCAGCGTCACGACCCGCGGCTCCTCCGGCCAACGAGCCCGCCGGAGGCGCGACAAATCCGGACACTCACCTGTCCAGGAGGCCGCCGGAGCCGGGACGGCTGTTTAAAGTGTCCTCATCACGACGCGCTGGACAAACATCCGGTCGGGATGCAGCGTGACTCAACCGACTTCCGTCAAGCTAGCTTAGCGATCGGTGCGACTTCCGCCGCGGAGCTTCAAAATAAAAGCACGTTATTAACCTACTTCCAGCTTGGCGACTGGTTTGACTTCCGTCGCGGAGTTTCAAAATAAAAGCACACGTTACGTCAACGCATACGACAAATTCGTGAGTTTGCGTCATAATAAACTTCCTAGCATTTTATTTTAAATAAGTGTAACATTTTAATCACAATTTTCTCTTAAATAGCTATATAATTATAATAATTTGTAATATATTGCGTTCATAAACTAAAAAGACATTAATAAATTTTCAAACATTAAAAAGTTTAGTTTGTTTAATAGGAAGCTATATTTTAAGCCTAATTTTATAAAACTGGGCTTTTAAATAAAATAAGTATTAACTGAACAACAGTACCATCTTGTGGCAACATTTTTTTTATTTTATTAGCAAAATAAAATGGTTTGTCCATTTATCTCTAAACATTTTCAAACTTACTGTTTAAAATTCATAAACTGAGCACGAATGGATCCATCTAAAATGATTGTGTTTAAGAAATCTAATTTACTTGTTAGAAGTCAGAGAAAAACTAACCAAACAAACAACGGCCCAAACCATGACACCACCACCACCAAGTTTTACAAACTGGACTCATTTTGATGCTTTGAGGTGATTTTTTTTTTCTTAAAACAAATGTTAAAATTTAAACCCAAAAGCTTCGACAGACGAACGAAGACGCCGTTCTGTAAATTAAATCAGGTTTTATTCAATGAGTGGGGAGGAAAAAAAGACCTTCAGGAAAATACAGCAATTCCCGTAATTCACACAGAGGACATAAATTAGAGGCGTGGAAGAGACATCGAGCTCCACGGTGTGGAGGCGTCTGTGGACTCGACGAGCAGAAGTGGATTATCCCCGCAAGACAAAAAACACACAACGTCTAAATGATAGTACAAAAAAATGGAATATAAAATACAAAAACCTGGCGGGGGGAGGGGGGGCAGGGAGGGACTGCCCTCATAATAAACCATAAATATTCATATCGGTGTAACAAAACAAGTTTCTGTAAACATTTTGAACGTAAGGTGTGCACTGGAATAGAAAAGCCGCCGCAGCTGCATATTGTCTGAAAGAACAGAATAAAAATCGCAGAAACGAGACGAAAAACGGATTTTTAAAATATGCCGCTCAGTTCACAACGTCTGCGGAGGTTCTGTAACACTGCTATTAGTCCGACTTTACTTTCACGATCTTCTGCAGGATGAGGTCCGATTTGGACGCGTCGCTCTCAGCAGGTCCGCCTTCAGACGGCGAAGGCAAAGAGGCGAAATGTGGCTACGCTCGATTGACACTGTCTAAAACATGGCGTCGAGCCTCGTCGTCTAGGTTTAATTAAAAACAAAATAATTCAAGTTAAGTTGAGCGTCTTTAACTGAACTGGGCTCTGTAAACCAGTGGTTCCCAATACTGGTCCTTGAGGAACACCATCCTGCATATTTTAGTTTTCCTGCTTTGACAACTGATTTCAATGAATGTGATTAGCAGGCTTCTAAAGAGCTTGAGAAAGTAATTAAATCCCTGAATCAGGTGTGTTGGAGCAGGGAAACTACTAAAACATGCAGGATGGTGTTCCTCAAGGACCAGTGTTAGGAACCACTGCTTTACACTACCAGGTGTGGATAAAGGGAAGAGGTCCAACGATGAGGCCGTTTGAGACTAAAGTGTTCCTACAGTACACGACAATCCAAACATGGAGTTTGAATCATCTGGAGACCCTTCTAAGGCATCGGTTTAGCTACACGTTAGTCCAGGGGTGCCAGACTTTTTCATCATGGAGCTACTTTTAAAATGACCAAGTCAAAGTGATCTACCTGCTATCAGGCCCCGTTTACACGAGAACAACCTCTGGAAATGTTAGTGTTTTTTCAATGTTTATTGGGGGTATAAAACACGAAAGCGCTGTAGTTTCCATGTCAGTCGGGTTGCCAGATAAGAAATGATATTACTGTGGCTTTAAAATGATAGCATTTTGACGTAAACCGTCACATGTGCGGAGTAAAGATATTCTAAGATGAGGTGTGTGTTGAACATGTGCACAGAAAAGGAGGGGGTAAATAAGACGTTTTAAATTTATCTGGCAACCCTCGTCGCACATGCAGCATCTGCATGATGGTTAGTCCAAACTGGTGAACGCACTAACGTCTCTTTGGAGTCTGGACTTTATTAGTTTTGCTCCTAAATGCTGAAAAAGGGTGAGCAGCACAAAAACACTCTGCTCTCTGCCATTTATTATAACTGTTATTATTTATTATAACTGTTGTTTATTATAACTGTTGTTTGTGCAGAAAAACTTTGGATTGCAGCCACCTGTAGTGCACAAGTGCCACTTAACTTGAGTATTTCACACCTCCGTGGGGGGTTCCCCTGAAAATCTCCACTCTGAGACCTGGATTCAGAAACCTTCGGTTTCAGAGAGTACGAGGGCCGTTGTCTGTAAACGAACAGCCGAACGTTTCACGTCGTGTAAACGGGGTCTCAGACTGGCGGCCCCGTCCGTCAAAAGACAAATTTCATAGACGATTGGCTGACGTCTATTTTTAACGCCATGCCATCTACCCATAATACCTTGGGGATCGACGTATTGGGCACCCCTGTGTTAAGTCAAAGAACTCCTTCAGACCTGGTTGATGACACGGTGGCGCAGCGTGAAGAAATAACAAATCCACGCTGTGCTACTAATCAGCTAATTCACAGTTTATCCCAACGAGAGCGGATGCTGAAGGATGAAGCAACATTTCTGTCTCGTTTGGGTTCTGGCTGAAAAAAAAAAAAACGCAAAGAAAACGTCAACGTGACAGAAGAGCCGTAATAAACAACGTTTGTTTTCATCATTACTTCAACGATCGTAATAAAATTCTGGGGTTTCGTTCAGTTTCGAACACGAAGGTCATGCCGTCATCGGTGGGGGTGGGCGGGGCTTCTGCTCGAAACTTACAGCAGGCGAGGCGAAGACTGCAGGATAACCTGCGTCCGTCAGGACGTCCACAGCCTGCGTTTAACAGACTCTTTAAGGAGGTGAAGGCAGAAGAAGTGAAGATTTACAGGTCAAGCACCGATCGGGGGAGGGGGGGGCGTGAACTAAGCGTTGTCGCTGGACGTGGAAACCTGAATCGGGACTAAAACGCACGGTGAGGCGACGAGCCGTTCAGACAGACACTTTGTTATTCACATACAGGACGCAACGCCTTTTATTTTTTACTACGACACAAAAGATGAACAGGCGCCGCGCCCCGGGGGAGGGGGGGGGGTCTCAAAGGGCGAGAAGCTGAACGTGTCTCAGTCCATCCTTGACTTGTTTTCGTGGTTACAGTCCGGTCGGGGGCTGGTCGGCTCGAGGCCGTTCTCTTGGACAGGACCGTCTCGTCGTCTACCAGCTCATCAGGGACGAGCGCCCCAGGGTCATGAAGTACACCTGGCTGGCACCCCCCTGACGCACAGAGGCAAAGAAGACCTGAGGAGAAACCAAAACGGATTTATTCCTGATTAAAAAGCTTACATGAAAATAAATAACGATTAGGAAGGAACGCGTGGTCACCTTGTCGTTCCGCTCACAAAGGAACTTGAGTCTCTGGGCTCTCTTGTGCATGAAGACACCGTCCAGATGTCCCGTCTCCACCGAGCGGATCTCGATGGCCTTCTCGCCCCAGCCCATTATCTGGTTGGACCTAATGTAGGCTGAAGAACGCAGAACGTTACTGCCGGGTTCAGAAAGCGTTCAGGCTGCGATCCGAGGCGCTGCTCACCCACTGAAGTCGGCATTTCTCCCCACTGCAGCACCACGTCCTTCGTGATCCGGCCGTACGTGTTCACGTAGACGCCCTCGTCCTCGTAGCACACCAGCAGCTCGATCCCGTCGGTGTTGGGGAGGATGATGATGGCGTGGCACTGGATGCTGGTCTGGATCTGAGCGCACAAATAAACAACTAGGCCTGTCACGATAACTAATTTTGCTGGGCGATTAATCGTCTCAGAAATTATTGCGATAAACGATAATATTGTTTGAAATTTTACAATAATTTTTGGCAAATTTAAGAAGAAAGGTTTAATTTGTTTTGCATGTAGTACCATTTCTTGACCACTGGATGGCAGTATAAGACGGTTTGAACTGAAGGATGGATAGTGAGGGAGTGAGCAGCGTGTCGCTAAGAAAAATCGGAAAGGGGCCCCGAGATCGGCCTGTTAGCTTAGCTCGTAGCTTAGCTTCTCCGCTTAGTTGTTTTTAACGATCCAAAAACGTGATTTTGGATCGTTAAAACAGATTTTAAAGAGAAAAGTCAGTGAAGAGCACCGGAGTTTAACTTCTTGTCATCCAGTGTCTTCAGTAGAAAGAGAGACACACGAAGAAACGACAACGCCGATAAATGAAAAAGAGGTCGATAATTTTCATTTATCATGCGATTAATTGATTTATTGTTTATCGCGACAGGCCTACCAAGAACAGAACCAGAAAGGTGGGATCGGGCTGCGTCTTACATGTGTGGGCAGGTAGATGTCGTAGACGGCGCCCGAGTCCACGTCCACAGCGTGGAAGCCTGAGGAGGAGCCGTAGATGACCTTTAACCTTTGGCCTTCTTCCACCGTCAGGTCGACCAGCAGCGGTTTGTGCACCAGCTCACCAAAAGACTGAAGAAAATAAACTGGTTATTTGAGGAAAGAGTCTTGGACCAGCACGACGTCACAGAGCAGCTTACTTTGAAGGCCATGAACTTGTGGTAGGGTTTGGGCGCCCAGGCGTAAACCTCCACCGCGTTCTTCAAGGCCAGCACCAAGAACTTAATCCTCTCGTACTTCACTAAAATAGAGAGACTCGGTGAACGACTCGCAGGTGGAGTCCTCACCTTCAACACGCTTCAGAACGTTAGCGGAGGACGTACCGACTTTATAGTGGACGCAACCCTCCAGGTCGCCCACGTTCACCCAGCCCTGCTTCTTCTCCACCTCCGGGTCGTTGTGCAAAATCTTGTTTCGGAGCCACGACAGGTAATAAACCCGCAGCTTGTTCTTCTTACCTGCAGGAGAAAGGTGAAAAACTTATTAAAGAGTACCTCGTACACGATAACAAATTCTGCTGAGCGATTAATTGTCTCAGAAATTATTGCGATAAACGATAATGTTGGTTAATTTTTGTGTGTAGTACCTTTTTTCGACCACTGGATGGCAGTATAAGACTGCTTGAACCGAGGGATGGATAGTGAGGGAGCGAGCAGTGTGTCTCTAAGAAAAATGGGAGGGAGTGCCCCTTGACGTGACATGGACTGTCTGTCCTTCCTTTTTTGGGTTCTCAAAATGGCGGACGCTCGTGTGCTTTGAGCTCTTTAGCATAGCATTTTTCACACAAAGCTTTTAGTAAAAAAATGAATGGTCTGATGAGCACCTGATATGGTGACCAGGACGTTGAGTCCCTCCAGGACGTCCATCTGCTGGATGCGCCGCCGACTGATCAGGGGGTAGACCTTCCCCTGACCGCTGCGGTCCAGCAGCATCAGGCCGCTCTCCGTCCCCACCAGCAGATTCACTCCTGGCGGCAGCAGACAGACGGGTCAAACACCTGTTCACCAGGTAACACCCCCCCCCCCCCCTCTCCCCAAGAGCTGGAGAACACCCACCCCACAGAGCTGCACACAGGATCTCAGAGTTGAACCTCTTCTTGTACTTGCGGATCTCCGGCGTGTCGCTGGGGGGCCGCGTGTTGACTGGGTTGACGTTGACCACCGAGCCTTTGCGGGAGGGGTCAGACCTGAGCGGGTCCACGAGCCGTCCTTCCTGCCCGAACGCTGCTGGAGGGAAGAAAAGCAGCCGACGCTCGTCATAAAAACACCCGAACAAAAAGACTCGAAGCTTCTCATCACGACATTTAACCGGAGCAACTTACCCATGTTGTTGAGGGAGCTGCCGCTGGATGGAGAGATCTGCAGGAGGCGCGGGTCGATGAAGGGCGTGAACGACGAGGAGGACTTGTGTTTGGACATGGAGTTGCTCTCTGACTGGGACTGTGAAGACACCGCACGGTTTGAGTCAAGCGGCTGAAAAGAAACTCGTCAGAGGAAAAGACGGCGTGCGGAGACGTTAGCTGAAGGCTGCAGAGGAGGAGCGTGAAGTTTTCAGAAGGAACGAGCCCGACGGGCTGCGGCAGCTGTTAGAAGGAAATTATTTGATTATTGCAAAGAGGGAAGAGGAGTCCGTTTAGAATCGTTTCGCTTCGTAACGTTACGCCTCCTCCGTGTCCCGACCGCATTCTACCACCAGGAGGCGCCGGTGTTAGCAGCAGAGTGATGAAGGGGGAGGACAGAAAAGGGTTGCAGCAGCCTGTCAGAAGGAGGCGGAGGAGAGCAGGAGTGAAGCGAGGAGGAGGAGGCTAACATGGAAGAAGTGCACGGCTGGGATGTACAGACTCGTACGAGCTGAGCAAGCGTTAAGGAAAGAGGAGTCCGTACGGCCCCCCCAGGTGAGGAGTCCATACGACCCCCAGCTGTGCGCTCCTCGTTTGTTTGCCTCGGGGATGCAAAGGCGACGTACCTCCAGCGGAGCGAGCTCGTCCAGAGGGATCTGTGAGGACATGGCAGGACTGGGCTGGGTGGACGATGAGGAGGGGAAGGAGGAGGAGGAGGTGGTGATGGAGGAAAGGATGGCTGCGGATGAGGAAGGGGAGCGGTGGCTCTGCTGGATGAGGTCCGGCAGGTGGTGAATGCGGCCCGGAAGGCCGTTTTTCTCTGGGAGGCCAGAACCGGGCGAGGACAGACCGAGCAGCCGCTTTATGTCGGCCGCGCTCTGGAAGCAAGAACAGGAACACGTGGGCTCGAGCAAAACACGGGGATTCGAGTCACCGCATCAAATCCAGAGTAGTCACGTTTCGACACCAGCAAGCTAAAACAATCTGACAGATTAGATTAAAGGTGCACGACTCACGACGCTCGAGGGAGAAAATGACGTAGTTCAGATCTTCTATTCATTGGAAAATGTACCATGAGTCAATATCCTACCTGTTGCAGATCTGAGGTTGTTCAAAGCGCTATCTACAACAGGTAAGATATTCACTTTTTTTTTTAAGGGAAACGCTACAAAAGTGTTCTCTCTGACCTGTCTGATGACCAGGGTGCCGTCCTTGGAGGGCGTGGAGGCCTGCTCGCTCTCGGAGTCCTCCACCAGCATGGTCTTTGCAGAATCCGTCTCTCCGTTGCTCAGCTTCCTGCAGAACCACGAGAGGAGTGGACTTACGCACGCAGCAGGAAAAACAAAACAGTTTTTATATCAGCGAGGCTGCGGTGGAGTTACCCCGCTCTGGAGTCTTCAGCTCCCGAGGTGGACTCCTCTCCTGCCTCCTGGTCCACCTCCTCCTCGTCCTCCTCGTCGGTGGTGCCAGAGTCCTCGCTTGACGAGGAGTAGTCCGTCACCTTGTGAGGAGGCCGCACGTCATCCACGGCTCGCAGCTCCTTGGCCAGAGCCGTCAGGTCCTACAAGTAGACGCTCTGGTTTGAACTTGTTCACGAATCTCATCAGCGTCCGACGCAACGAAAAACTGGAAGGCTCACGACTCAAAAATGTTAAATGTCAGTAAATGTTCATCTTGGCTTCGGGACGCACCGAGCATCATCAGAAGCAGCGTGTTGTTGCAAATACCGTCATTTCTGGACTATTGAGCGCACCAAAATATAAGCCACGCCCACAAAAAAAGTACATATATAAGCCGTGGGTGTCCATGTTGTAACATGTAACAAACAGAAAGATTGTTTAAACTTTTAAATACGTACCGTAACGTACACAAATACTGTAGTAAATGTTTTTCTGAACAGTGTCTGTAATAAAGCTGTTTACAAAAAAAAAAAACATGATCACTATCTTCACCTTCCTCCTGCGCACTATGAAGGAGGAAGCGATGATGCAATGCTTAGGCCTGTCACGATAACAAATGTTGCTGGACGATTAATTGTCCCAGAAATTATTGCGATAAACGATAATGTTTGAAATTTGACATTAATTAGTAATTATTGTCAAATTTAAGAAATGTTGGTTAATTTTTGTGTGTAGTACCTTTTTGACCACTGGATGGCAGTATTTTTCATTCAATCTTTATTTATAAAGGGTTTATTTATTTACAAGAGAGACCTGATATACAAGTATAAGATTGTTTATATATATAAAGTCTTATATGTTGTCATCATTGTATGTTCCCATACAAAGATGAAAACGCCTCTCTGCATTTAATCCATCACACCTGGGATGCACCCAGGTGGAGCAGTGGGCAGCTATGTAAACTGCCCAGGGAGCAATTAGGGATTGGGTGTCCTGCTCAGAGACACCACGAGATGTGCAATGACCGGGGATCGAACCCAGGACCTTGGAGTCCTGAGTCGACTGGCCTGCCCCTACACCATCTCGGCCCCAATATATGTATAAGTAGAAGACTGTTTGAACCCAAGGATGGATAGTGAGGGAGCGAGCAGCGTGTCTCTAAGAAAAATGGGAAGGAGGCTCCTTGACGTGACATGGGCTGTCTCTCTCTCCTTTTTTTGGGTTCTCAAAATGGCGGACGCTCGGTGTGGTTTGAGTTCTTTAGCATAGCATTTGTCACACAAAGCTTTTAATTAAAAAAAAATCTATAAACAAGTTCTCAGCTTCTTTTTGCAGAGAAAAACAAGTTTTTACACAAAGGCACAGGTTACAACTGTGAATTTTGGAGCTTCGACGAGACGGAGGTATTATTTTCCTCGAGGTCAGCCTGTTAGCTTAGCTCGTAGCTTAGCTTCTCAGCTTAGCTGCTTTTAACGATCCAAAAACGCGATTTTGGATCGTTAAAATTGATTTTAAAGAGAAAGGGAGGGGTCAGTGAAGAGCACCGGAGTTGAGCCTTTTGTCATCCAGTGTCTTCAGTAGAAAGAGAGAGACACGAAGAAACGATAAAGCTGGTAAATGAAAATGTGGTTCATAATTTTCAAATATCATGCGATTGATTGATTTATCGTGACAGGCTCAGCAATGCTGCACAAATGATGTTTCCCCACTCCCTGGGGGCACAACGGGGAGGAGAGGAGAACTTGACTTGACTTAATCTGTAATTTCATTAATCAGATTTGTTTTTTAAACTTTACTAATCCAGGTAGTCTCACTGAGTCACGAGGACCCACCCCACAAGAGAGGTGTGTGTACTGGGCAGCTCTGTGAGCGCCGAGGTGTGATGAGGCTGAATGTTTTGATGGAATGAAGCTCGTTCTCCCGTCAAAAAAAAAAAAAAAAAAAAATTAAATTAGCCGCAGCGGCTCTTGTAAGGTCTCCAGCGAACAGAACCCACTTCCCGACATGTTAAACGACAACGCCAGGTGAAGTTAGGTGTGCGTTTGCATTCAAATCCTTCAAATCCAGGCTTATGAAGCTGTAGCGGGGTGGGGGGTGGGGGGTGTTAACCAGTGAACACGAGAGACTGTGCAGGCAGGAGGAAACAAACAGAACGAAGGTGCAATAATGTAATCTCATTTAGGAGTCTTACCACGTCACCCTTAGCAGGTGAAGTTTTCAGACAGCAGCAGCAGAGAACGGGGGTGGGGGTGGAGGAGAGGAACAACAGAAACAGGGTTTGACCCGGTGTCAGCAGGTCACACAGGTCTAAGCAGCTTCAGTAACTGAGCACTCACAGCTGGTCGGGTGGGCCTGGACACGTTCTTCTCCTCTGCTCTTCTGGCCACGTTCTCAGGGCGCTGGAACGGCGATCCTTCAGATTTAGAGGAAGCTGCGTGGACCAAAAAAGGTAAACGACGTTAAGAGAGCCAGAGCGTTTGGAAAGGTTCGAGTGAAACTGTATAAAATCGTCACATTTGGTGGAGTTGGTAGCGGAGTACAGTACCGGGGGACTCACAACGAGGCCTGAAGCGGTCGGCAGGACTGGCCTGGGGGCTGGAGGTGGAGCCCGAAGAACTGCCGCTGCCGGGCCGGGACTGCAGCTTCTCCACTCTGTCCCACAGGGGGCGCTGCTCCACGTTACTGCGACGGAGCGACAACAGGTCGGACAAAACCCAAGAAGAAGAAACGCCTGATATCACCCAGACCTGATTTTTAACGTGTGAAGCTTTTTCAGCTGTTTGACAACAACTAACCCGGCGGCGTTTCTCTGGCTGCTGGGCTGTGACGGCAGGGGGGACTCCCGACGGGACAGAACCGGAGACCTGGACGTTGTCCTCACTGGTACCTGAGGGAGACAAGTCAGATGGAAAAGGTCCTCAACAGAACAGGCTGACGCCCATAAAGAATAAAGTACCGTAGTTTCCCGACTATAAGATCACGCACTTTGAACCCCGCGGCTTAAACAACGCTGCGGCTAATTTATGGATTTATATTTATTTACCGACGGGCTAACGAGCTTCATGCCACCAAAACATTTAGCCTCAACACACCCGGGCGCTCACAGAGCTGCCCAATACGTCTCTCTTGGGGGTGGCTCCTCATGACTCAATGAGACTACCTGTAGAAATAAAGGTTAATAAAAATCTGACCAATGAAACGGGGGGGGGGACTCCCCTGCATGTGCAGAGCAACTTCTGCTGCCGGTGGATCCCGACAGCTGCGCAGGAAGATGGATAGCTATCAATGACTTCCTGGTTGGCTACTGTATTTTATTTTATTTTTTAACCAGCCACGTTACAGGCACTGTCCAGAAAAAAAACATTTACTGCACGTATTTGTGTACGTTGCCACGTATTTAATTAAAAGTTTTAAAAAATCAGCCTGTGTAAATATCTCATGCAACGTGGAAACCCGCGGCTTATAGATAAAAGCTTGTACAAAGTTATTTTTAATTTAGTGGGCGTGGCTTAGGTGCAGCAGGTGCTAAATAATTTATTTTAAATTAAAAAAATCCACGCCGATCGTGCGGCTCATCCGTGAAAGTCGAACGGCGAAGCAGCGAGGGACTACTGTATTAAAAAAATTATTTGAAATTAAAATTGATTAATAACTATAGGGGAGTGATGGCGCAGAGGTTGGAGAAGGCGGGCCTGGGATTGGAAGCTCGCAGGTTCAACCCCCACCACCTGCCCCGCCCCGGGCGCCCTCGATGGCAGCTCTCTGCTCCACAGAGGAGCTGTGGCGGCTCGGCGGTCTGCGGTTGTGTCAGGAAGAACATCCGGTGTAAAAACAATTAAGTCTTTGTGAGAGTTAGTTCACCGTGGCGGCCCCTGAAGAAGAGAGCAGCCGAAAGAAAAATAAATAATTAAAGACGTGATTAATTTGTGCCCAGTGATGTCACCAAGGCGTCGCATTAGAAACCCAAAAATCTTACTTTAAATTTAAAAACTTTAACAGCATCTTGTGTAAACTAGTATGAGGACCGACGGAGCAGACACAGACTCGAGTGGTGGATTGTGATGTGACAGGAAGTGGACGTCGGGGGGTCGGGGGCAGGGGGATAGAGCAGCCCTCACCATCCTTACCTTCGGTGGGACCTCCTCACTGGTGGCTTGGCGTTCAAGGCGGGTCTGAGGCTGAGGGTGGTGGAGGGGAGGCTGGGGTTGGGGGTCAGGGCGTGCGTGGTGTTGGTGGGGGTCCTGGGAACGCAGGTGGAGCTGCGCAAAGCCCGAGCTCACGCCGCCGGACTCGCTGAAGGACTGGGAGCGGGAGACGACGGGCGGAGGAGGAGAGGGGGCGGCGCTGTTACTGCTCTTTAGAGCAGCCAGGTGTGACCACTGGACCTTTGAGGGGGTGAGGAAAGAACGAGAGGAGGGGGTGGGGTGGGGGGAGGTGGAACAAGCAGACAGCACAGTGAGACATGAGGGAAGACGTGCGAGGTTTGGAACGATGAAACACCGTCCGGGCTTTAAGCTCAGAACGCATCATCAATAAAACAATATTTATAAAAACCACTGAAATGAGTCAAACCTTAAGATTAAGAGTAGCGTTAGCGACTGACTAGAAAATTAATTTTGATGTCATTTAGCACAAATCCCTTTAAATCACAACGCATTCTAACCCGAGCTGATGTTTTAAGAATGTGGGGAACCTTCAGCGCCTTCAGAGAAGGACTAAGAATTCAGCACTTGTGAAATGTTCCATTCTTATTTTCTGTAAACAACTTTGCAGTTGAGCAAAATACTTTAATTCGCAAAAGTTATCCAATCAGATTCTTTTAAATTTGTGTCTCCAGGCAGAAACATGTCTGAGGGTTCTTCCTCATTGGTCAGGACTTCTCTGTCAGGAAAGAAGGCGGAGCTCAGACAGGAACATTAACCAATCAGAATGTGAATGTGGAGTGGGCGGGACCAAAACATGAAACTGAGTTTTCAGGGATTTTTTTTAATAGACTGTGAAGATTTGTGATGCGTTCAATTACAACCTGTAAATTCTAAAATCCGCAATGAAACTGTAGTTTGCTCTAAGACACCCATCCATCCATCCATCCATTATCTTTACCCGCTTATTCCATTTTGGGTCACGGGGGTCGCTGGTGCCCATGTCCAGCAATCACTGTGCGAGGGGCGGGGTACACCCTGGACGGGTCGCAAGTCCATCGCAGGGCATGAAGAGTAAATATCTTATTATAGCTTATTTACATTTACATCAATTTGTATTTTGGTTTGATTACAAGATGAAATTTTACAGAAAGTTCTGTGGGTTACTGGTAAATGAATGAATTATTGAAATTACAGGTGCTGGTCATAAAATTAGAATATGATGAAAAAGTTGATTTATTTCGGTAATTCCATTCAAAAAGTGAAACTTGTATATTATATTAATTCATTAAACACAGACTGATATATTTCAGATGTTTATTTATTTTAATGTTGATGATTATAACTGACAACTAATGAAAACCCCAAATTCAGTATCTCAGAAAATTAGAATATTACTTAAGACCAATAAAAAATCATTTTTAGAAATGTTGGCCAACTGAAAAGTATGAACATGTGCAGCACTCAAAGCTGGGGCTCCTTTTGCCTGGATTACTGCAGCAATGCGACGTGGCATGGATCAGTCTGTGTCAGTGCTCAGGTGTTCTGAGAGCTCAGGTTGCTTTGATAGTGACCTTCAGCTCTTCTGAATTGTTGGGTCTGGTGTATCACATCTTCCTCTTCACAGTAACTCACAGACTTTCTATGGGGTTATGGTCAGGTGAGTTTTCTGACCAATTAATGCCAAGTCCTGTTGGAAAATGCATCTCCATAAAGTTGGTCAGCTGCAGGAAGCATGAAGTGCTCTAAACGCCGTCTCTTGTTCAAGAGTGGTTTGACACAAGGAATGCGACAGCTGAAACCCATGTCTTGCCATACGTCTGTGCATGGTGGTTCTTGAAGCACTGACTCCAGCTGCAGTCCACTCTTTGTGAATCTCCTCCACATTTTGGAATGGGTTTTGTTTCACCATCCTCTCCAGGGTGCGGTTATCCCTGTTGCTTGTACACTTTTTTCTACCACATCGTTTCCTTCCCTTCACTCCGTTAATGTGCTTGGACACAGAGCTCTGTGAACAGCCAGCCTCTTTAGCAATGACCTTTTGTGTCTTGCCCTCCTTGTGCAAGGTGTCAATGGTCGTCTTCTGGACAACTGTCAAGTCAGCAGTCTTCCTCATGATTGTGTAGCTACAGAACTAGACTGAGACCATTTAAAGGCCTTTGCAGGTGTTTTGAGTTAAGTAGCTGATTAGAGTGTGGCACCTTCTATATTGAACCTTTTCACAATATTCTAATTTTCTGAGATACTGAATTTGAGGTTTTCATTAGTTGTCAGTTATAATCATCAACATTAAACAAAATAAACCTTTGCAATATTACATGTGGAGTTCCTCAAGGTTCTGTACTTGGACCAAAGTTATTTATTTTATATGTGAATGACTTGGTAAATGCGTCAGGACTCCTTAAATGCGTCCTATTTGCAGATGATAACACATTTTTTTTGTTTGGGTAAAAACACAGAATGGATGTTGGTGTTGATGCAGACACAATTTGTAAAAATACAAACTTGGTTTAAACTTAATAAATCATCATTAAACTTAGAAAAAAACTAATTATATGGTATTAAGTAATAAAAAGAAAACTGTTGATGTTCCATTTAAAATCGAGGGTGTTGAGATTTGTAGAGTTAGTGAGGTGCAGTTCTTGGGTGTAATAATTGATGAAAAGCTGACATGGAAACATCATAAATTATGTAAGAACAAAAATAGCCAAATCTATTGCAGTACTGTACAAAGTAAGGGAGTTATTATAATATAAAGCTCTGTATATGTTGTATAATGCAATCATTGTTCCAAACTTAATCTAGTGTATTGATGTTTGGGGGAAAGCATGTAAAACAATTACAGAACCTTTTTTTGTTTTACAAAAAAAGAGTTGTAAGAATTATCACTAGAAAGCATTACAGTCACCCATCAAGTACATTATTTATGAACTTAAGTTATTGAAGTTCCATGACTTGGTAGATTATAGTATTTTATGAGTTATGTATAGGGCTCATGATAATACATTAAATATCCAATTAAATTTTGTTAAAAGAGAAAGTTGTTATAATCTTAAATGGATAGAGATATTTGTGAAACTGAAATTTAGAACTAGTCTGAAGGGACAGTCTACCTCAATCCAGGTTAATTGGATTGTGGAATGGTCTGGAGAGTGATGTTAAAAATGCCAAATCAATGTGTACGTTTAAGAAAATGATCAAAGTTGAATTGTTAAGTAGCTTAATGTGTACTGTATGAACTGTTGTTCAAAAAGGAGTTATTTATTTTTGTTACTTTAAGGTTATTATTGTTTGAATTAATTGTTTGGAAAAAAAGGGACAGATATAATACAATTTTTTTTTTCTTCCTTCTGCTGCCTTTCATTTTTATATTTATCGTTTATGGAACTGTTTTATAAAAAAAAAAAAAAATTATAATTAAATTTTATAAATAAATAAATCAGTCCGTGTGTAATGAATGAACATAATATAAAAGTTTCACATTTTGAATGGAATTACTGAAACAAATCAACTTTTTCATGATATTCTAATTTAATGACCAGCACCTGAACATGTACTTTAAAGCCAGAGGTTGGGTGAGCCGCAGGGGCTGCTGGGTAATCCTGGGACAGAAATGCGTGGACTTCTTCGCGTTCTGTGCTCAGATGGGTCGTCTCTGTTGGTGTTTATGTTCAGGCTGTAAAACACGGTGAGTCAGATGTTGGAAGAGGGAAAGCACTTCCTGTTCAGAGCGTTCCTGGATTGTGAAACTGAAAGTGATGTCATCAGACCGCGACTCCTATGTTAGCATTGATCAGTTTGCTACAATAATGAATGAAGGCTCTTACAGTCACGGTTTGCCACTGGTAAAAACATCTATTCCTCCATTTCTATAAAACTTTAAACATTCCACGTGTAGAAGTTTAAAGTTCCAGACGAGTCTCAATAAAAACCCGTAAAGATGTTCACTTAAAGAAAAGCTGCACATCTTAAAAACGTAAACAGTCTCTCAAGGAATTTGCAAGAAGTAAATGATAAACCTGTAAATAAAAGTAAAGTAAAAAAATTAAATATGAGTATCATTTCCGTTACATTTTGAAATGACGTTTCCGGCTGAATTAGAAGGTATTTGAAGGCAACAGCTGTGCTGACTCAGACAGCGGACATGTGAAGTTTACACGAGGTGAACTTGATTTCTACCTGCTACTATAAACGGACTCAGTGGCATTTACTCTAAGATTAATCAGCCAAACAACAAAGACTGTAAATGCGTCACAGATGGAGGGATAAGAGGACGGGGTGAAGGAGCGGACAGGAGTTACCTGGGGTTCCATGGGTCGGTGCATGGCGGACGCCTCGGATGAGGACCCCCCGTTGGAGAAGGGTTCAGAGGAGCGGGGAGGCAGCGGGGGCTGCTTGGGTGGAGGGGCGGTTTGAGGGGAGCCCAGGATGTTCTTACGGAAGCGCTCGTCGGCCTGGGATGAGGAAATCGTAAAGGACAAACGTGAAACGAAGGAAGGAAACGTACGACACAGACCAAGCAGAAGGGAACCACAGCTGTGCCCGAAGACGCTTCGAATTCGTTCGGGATTCAAAAAATTAAGTAAAAACAGTTCCCATCTGCTTGTACGTTCCTACACATAGAGCTTCAATTACCGTTTTTTCCGCCCTATAAGTCGCATCAGTCCAAATACGTCTAATAAAGTGGAAAAATTTATAAATATGTCGCTTCACCGTATAGGTCGCATCTATTATGCGTCACCGCTGACGACCCGGAAACGTGGGCCAAAAATCGATTGGCTGCCAAACGGCGGCCACGGGAGGACTTTAACTAGAATTTAACAAGAGTAACACTTAAAAACAATTATTTGTTTGCTTGAAATTATAGCAAAGGTGCGTCTCAGTTGAACTTTTCCTTTATAAATGCACTTTGACGGTCAAATAAGCTGCATTTCAAAAGCAGATACGCGGACGTAGAAGCGTGCACGGGAAGACTCATTGTGCATTTCTTCAAAACTTAACAAGGTAACCACTTAAATCAATTATTTGTTTGCTCAACTTTATAGTAAAGTTGTGTCTCAGTTGAACTTTTCCTTAATAAATTCACTTCAAGGGTCAAATTAGCTTCATTTCGCCGGCGCAACGAAATGAAGCTAATTTGACGGTTGCTCCAAGTGAGCTGGACGAAGGTGGCAGGCTATGGCAAGCCGATTGCGTCATTAATAGCCGCTTTTATTTATTACATGACAACGACATGCCATACTAAAGTGCCATCTAGTGGCTGAAAATGGTAGTGTTCAATATTTTCAGTCAGAATGAATGAAAACGGTCATATCTCGGTCATATGTGGAAAAAAAATCCATAAATATGTCGCTTCGGCCTTTTGGATGCATGTAAATTATGAAAAAAAAAAGAAAAGCGACTTATAGGGCGAAAAATACGGTAAATAATTTTACAGACAGAGATATTAACATGCAGGAAACCCGTTTGAGGCAGCCATGAAGACAGAGAAGTTTCCAAACAGACGTGATCTTGAACATTTCAGGGGAAAAAAGACCTGTTAATGAGACAGGAGGCGTGTGACGGCCGTGAGTTAGTCTGGGCCTCAGTCGTCCACATGCAACGGCCCTCTGCTCAAAAATACATTCGTTAGGTTTCTGCTTCCTTCTCAAGCAAAGCAAGAGTCAAGTTTCACAACGTACGTGACTGAAATAAAAAATGCAGGAGTGTCCATTTTAACTGTTTGCAGTAAACCACTCGTTGGTTCACCTGGTTAGAACTCCAGGTGTGGTGTGAGGACAAACGAGCCGTTTCTGGTTTTCAATCATTCTGAACAGATGTGGTGTGAAGGCAAGCAGGAGGAGAAGAGCAGGCAGCAGGAGGACAGAGCCGAGGAGGTTCACCTCTCTGACGGGCTCCGTGGGCCTATCAGGCTCCAGACTCTCTGCCTGGGGAGGTTCAGAGTCCGTGGGGGGGCTGGGTGTGGGGGAGTGTGGGATGGTCTCATCAGTCTTCTCTTGGACTGCTGTTTGGGGCTTCGTGCTCTCTGCGGGGGCGATCGGAGGAGACGACTCGGAAACATCCGAGGCAACAACCTGAGCTTGAGGGGAGGATGTGCGGGTTCTGTCAGGGGGGAGGGTGGAGGTCTTTGGAGGTTTGCTCTGGTCTGAGGACACTTTGGTCTTGTCACCAGGCTGCTGTTTGGACTCGTGCTGCAGCGACAGCAGGTAGGCCTGCTCCTGCTGCAGCCGCTTGTGGAGCCGCTCAGCTTTGCGCTGCTCCTCGAGCTCCCGCCACTTGAACTCCTGTCGCAGACGGTTTGATTCATGGGGGGGGCGAGAAATTAAATTAAAAAATAAAAACACAGGCTGCCCACTTGTTGAACAAAAAGGTGGCGTAAAGCTTCACACGAAAACATTTGTACTTCTGCACCGATTGCCTTGAACTGTCTTTAAAAGTAAAATGTTTGGTTTGATCGTGAAAACATTTTTATAATTTAATATCACAGAGTTTTTCATTAACTTGAAAAATAAAAACTAAAAAAATACAAATGTTCTGTTCAAACCTGGACGCGTCTTTAGAGGAACCATGAATTTGTGTTTGTAATGAATCTTTTTCATACACCAAAGTTAGTCATGGAGTTCCTCAAGGTTCAGTGTTTGGACCAATACTCTTCACCTTATATATGCTTCCATTATGTAAAGTTATTAACCAGCATGGGATACATTTTCATTGTTATGCTGATGACACACAATTATATTTGTCCATTAAACCCAATGAATCCAATCAGCTACTTAGACTACAAGCATGTCTTAAAGACATAAAAACACGGATGGCCCTTAATTTTCTGCTTTTGAACTCAGACAAGACCGAGGCTTTAGTTTTTTGACCTGAGCATCTTAGGAATACTTTTTTCAGTCTTTCTCCCTCCTTGGATGGCATTAATCTGTCCTCCAGTTCTAATGTTAAAAATCTTGGTGTTATTTTTGATCAGGACATGTCTTTTATCCCCCACATTAAAAACATTACTAGAACTGCCTTCTTCCACCTACGTAAACTAAAATTAGAAACATCTTATCTAAAAATGAGGCAGGAAAACTGGTTCATGCATTTGTCACGTCTAGACTGGACTATTGCAATGGTTTATTATCTGGGTGTCCAAATACTTCTTTAAAACGTCTTCATTTAATCCAAAATACTGCTGCCAGAGTCTTAACTGGAGTTAGTGGGAGAGATCATGTCTCTCCAGTTTTAGCTTCTCTCCGTTGGCTCCCTGTCAAATCCAGAACTGAACTCAAAATCTTACTTCTAACCTAGAAAGCTCTCAACAACCTAGCTCCATCTTATATTTGAGATCTTGTTGTTGCATATTTTTCTAACAGAGCACTTTGCTCTCAGACTGCAGGCTTACTCACGGTTCCTAGAGTTTCCAAAATCAGAACAGGAGGAAGATCTTTCAGTTGTCAGGCTCCTCTCTTGTGGAACCAACTTCCAGTTTCTGTCTGTGAGGCTGACACATTGTCTAGTTTTAAAACTGGGCTTAAGAAGCTGAGTGAAGCTGACACCCCACCCACTTCCAAAATTAAAGCAACTAGTCTGAATGGTTAGTGCTCCGTTAGTGCTGGTTTGTGCCGTAAAAATTTTCGTTAGTGCTGCTTTGCTTTCTGAGATATTAAAGATAAATTTTTAGCTCATCCAAAGGTCACAATCCCCCCATGTTGCTCCAAAACACACGGGAGTGGTCTACTTTTTTAGTGCTTCGTTAGTGCTCGTTTGTTCCGGTGAAACTAGCGTTTGTGCTGCTTTAGTTTATGAGATATTAAGAATTATAATTTCGCCCGATGACGTCACCACTCCCGTCTGTTTTGGAGCAACATGGGGGGATGGTGACGTCATCGGGCGAAATTATAATTCTTAATATCTCATAAACTAAAGCAGCACAAACGCTAGTTTCACCGGAACAAACGAGCACTAACGAAGCACTAACCATTCAGACTAGTTGCTTTAATTTTGGAAGTGGGTGGGGTGTCAGCTTCACTCAGCTGGCTTAAGACTCTCCTTTCTGATAAATCCTATAGTTAGGGTTGGCTTGGGTTTCCTGAGCTGTCCCTTAGTTATGCTGCTGCTGGAGGACAAATTGACCACATTTCCTCCCTCTGCTGCTGTCTTTACTTTACTCTTCCTGTTTGTATTTGTAATTATTTATATCTTAACGTTTTTTTTTGTCTTTCCTCCTATAGAAAGTTCACCTGGACCTGTCATTCTGTGTTTGTCCATTTCTACTTCCTGTCCTCTCAAACCCAGCTGGTTGAAGCAGATGTCCGCTCGTCCTGAGCCTGGTTCTGCTGGAGGTTTGTTCCTGTTTAAAGGAGGTTTTTCCTCTCCACTGTCTCCTCCGTGCTTGCTCAGGATGGGAGACTGTGACGACGTGAAGACTCAACACGATCTGCTGCTTCCTTGGATAACTTCCACTGACTGTTCCTATTTTTATGTATAAGAATGTCTCTGTTCAGTGCCCTAAGACACTTCTGTTCTGACTTGGAGCTACAGAAACAAACTGAATAGAAAACTAGTTTTTGAATCTTTACCTTTGCTCAGCTGTTTGGAAAAGATCAAATTAAATTCAAAGTTTTTGTGAGGAACAGTAAGTAAAGCTACTTTTCAGTCCGTCCACATGTTATTTTTTAATGGGACTTTATGCCAGCTTGTTTGTGTTTGTTGAATACCCATAATCCTTCACTCTGCAGGGGTTTGGATGGACCTAACTGCAGCGGTGAATTATTAGAGCTTGGTTTTATTATAAACTGCGCAGAACGTGATGCCGCTGCGGGACAGAGACCATATTTCTTCGTAGAGTGTGACGGTGTGCACGTGTGTGGCACTGACCAGCAGCATGGCCTGCTCACGGAGCAGCTGCTCCTGCAGCTTCTCCAGGTGTCGCTGCTCCTCCTCCAGCTGGCGTCTGATGTACTCCTGTCAGTCAGGACGACACCAACGATCAAAAGCAGGAACCGACGAGCTTCCTAAAGTTAAAACGACGTGAATCCCGACCTGCTCTCGATCGTTCCTCCTCTTCTCGTCTTCGGCCCGCCGGCGCTCCTCCTCCTCTTTACGTCTGCGATCCATCTCCTCCACGCGCCTCTTCTCCTCTTGCTCGCGGCGACGCTGCTCGCGCTCTTGTTGCCTCCTCATCTCCCGCTCACGTCTCTGTTGCTGTGGAGTTAATATTTCCAAAAGCTGATTATTTTGTTCCGATTACTCGTTTTTTATTCACTCAAACCAATAATTAAAATAAATTAAAAAACACCGTACCTCTTCTAGCCGCCTCCTCTGCTCCTTCTGTTGCTCGATGCGTTTCTGCCTCTCGGCCAGCAGTTGGCGCTTGTACTCCTCCTGCTCTCGGAGCTGCTGCTCCTGGAGGAGCTGCTGGTGACGCAGTGCCTCTGACCGCTCCTTGTTCTCCTGCTGCAGGCGGATGAAGTCGCGGCGCAGCGTCGACTCGCCTGGCACGTTGACGATAGAGCTGATAGACGGAGGGAAAACGGGACAAGGAGGTTAATGTTTCACTCAAAGCTCCCTCGGGTGAGAAGGTACAAACGCGAGCAGGCGCTAGACCAGGGCTATTCAACTGGAGGCCCAGGGGCCCAATCAGGCCCAAGGAGGAGCTCAGTTCGGCCCAGCAATGGGTTAATTTTTAAATAAAACTGGATTTTAAACCGTAAAATAAACTTCCTTAATGACGACTGCTGGATGTCCGGCCCCTGAGCTCTTGGCTTTCAGTAACTGTGGCCCCTTGAGCAGATTAGTTGAATAGCCCTGAAGTAGACCGTACCTGGGCTCTCCTTCCTGCTCCGGGGGGTCCTCTTCTTCATCCTCGCTGCCGCTGTACTCGTACTCCGTCTCATCTGAACATAAAGACCAAACATCTTTCACCACAGCGACCAACTGTCATGAACAGCTGCGTTTATATATCTTTTTTGTAACAAGTACCATATTTTTCGCCATATAAGTCACAGTTTTATGCATAATTTCCACGCCCTGCAACTTATACACCGAAGCAACGTATTTATGTTTTTTTTCCCCATATTTATAAACCAGTGTTTGGCTGAGATCTGACCGTTTTCATTCATTCTGACTGAAAATATTGAACACTACCATTTTCAGCCACTAGATGGCAGCAGAGTAGTATGGCATGCCGTTGTATCATGTAATAGGTAAAAGTGGCTATTAATGACACAATCGGCTTGCCACAGATGCCACCTTTGTACTGCTCGCTGCTTGGAGCAACCGTCAAATCAGCTTCAATTCGCTGCGCTGCTCCGGCGAAATGCAGCTCATTTGACTGTCAAAGTGCATTTATTAAGTATAAGTTCAACTGAGACACATCTTTACTATAAAGTCAAGCAAACAAATAATTTTTTTTCAGTGTTAATCTTGTTAAATTCTTGTTAAAGCCCTCCCGTGCACACTTCCGCGACCGCCAATTGGCAGCCAATTGATTTTTGGCTCAACACCGGCCCTCGTTTCTGGGTTGTCAGCTGTGACGCATAATAGATGCGACGTATACGGCAAATCGACGTATTTGTGGATTTTTCCACTTTGTTAGACATATTTGGACCGATGTGACTTATAGGGTGGTACGACGTGTACGGCGGAAAATACAGTAAACATCGTTGCTCACCCTTCTCTCCCCTCTTCTTCTTGGTCCGGTCGATGTGGTCTTTGAGCTGGATGCGAACTTGCCGCTCGTTGGGCTGGTCCCGAATGAAGGGGTGCTTCAGCAGCTGGTCCGTGGGCGGGCGCTGGGTGTAGTTCTTCACCAGACAGTTCTCTATGAAACTAAAGAACTTCTTTGACCTGTGGCAATCGGTCAAAGCAGAGAGTTAGACCTCGGCTACACATCTGTAAAAAGCAAACATCCGTTTCCAAATAATGCTCCTTAGTTTATTCACACACACACACACAGAAAGAATCATATACATAACTGTAATTCAACGTACAGTACAGATTATTACATCTGATCAATCAGTTACAGGTCCTACAACTGACCTCAAGTATATAAACAGAGCAATTTGGTCTAACTGTTTTTTGAAGGTGGAGATGAATTTCAAACTCTCGTCAAGCTCGTTCCAAATCTGTGGGCCCTCCCAGAAAAGGTCCGACTAGTGGTTTTAAGTCTTCTATATTTGATGCAGATAATGTTTTTATTTCCTGGTTTCATAAGTACGTTGTGGATCACTGATTGGAACAAGCTCAATCTATTATTAGTTTTATTTACAACTTGAAACATCAAACAGGCGTTTTGATACACATTTAATCCTGTTAGCTGAAGAAGACCAAAACGATGGAACAGATGGGACGTGGGGGCGTTCTACTCGGACCATGATACAGCTCTTATTATCTTCTTTTGAACGCTTTCAAGTTTCGGAAGATAACTAGGGTAAGTATTGCAACATATAACATTACAGTATATAAAGTGTGGTTCATGAGAGTTTTATACATTGTTAAAAGTGTGGATAGAGGCAACTAATGTAATTTAAAAAACAAGCCAACATATTTGGCCAACTTTGTTAGGACTCAATATGCAATTTAAAATTTAAGGACTCGTCTATGTAGAACTTGCTCTCATTAATTTCTCATTTTCAGTTTGGAGAATTACATGATCAATTAAAAGTTTAGCTTTATTGGATCTAAAGAGAATACAATTAGTTTTGCTGAAATTAAGAGCAAGCCAGTCACGATCAATTTTGCTGGGCGATTGTCTCAGAAATTATTGCGATAAACGATAATATTGTTTGAAATTTGACAATAGTAATTATCATCAAATTTAAGAAGAAATGTTGGTTTATTTGTTTTGAATGTCGTACCTTTTTCGACCACCGGATGGCAGTATAAGACTGTTTGAACCGAAGGATAGATAGAGAGCGAGCAGCGTGTCTCTTTAAGAAAAATGGGAGAGAGGCCCCTTAACGTGACATGGGTTGTCTCTCCTTCCTTTATTCAGTTCTAAAAATGGCGGACGTTCTGTGTGGTTTGAGCTCTTTAGCATAGCATTTTTCACACAAAGCTTTTAATTTAAAAAAATCAGTAAACAAGTTCTCAGATTCTTTTTGCAGAGAAAAAACTTTTTACAAAAAGGCACGGGTTTAAACTGTGAATTTTGGACAGTTAAAATGGATTTTAAAGAGAAAAGAGAAAGGGAGGGGTCAGTGAAGAGCACCGGAGTTTAACTTTTTGTCATCCAGTGTCTTCAGTAGAAAGAGAGAGAGACGAAGAAATGATAAAGCCGATGATTGAAAATGAGGTCGATAATTTTCATTTATCATGCGATTAATTGATTTATTGTTTATCGCGATAGGCCTATTAAGAGATAACTTGTTACTCTTGAACCAGGTATTTATTTTTTTTAGTTCTGCATTTACTAGGAATGTGCGATATGGAATAAAATTCATATCACGATATGTATTGTGAAGGGTGGCGATAACGATATATATCGCGATATGTTTTTGGTATAAAACTTGCTAAATAAAAGGTGTCCTTTTGCCATCATATATTTTGAATTAAGAAAATTCCACTGCTAGGTCCAGAGAGGTTTTAAATAATAAACAAATCAAGTATTAGGCTTCTTTCGTGTAGTGCAAAACAGTGCAAAAGATATCAAATGTAGTTTTAGCCTCATGTTTTAAACAAAAAAATATGTTAACTCTCAACAGTTTCAGTCTTACTTTAATAAATGAACAGCAACAGAGCAGCATTTTACACTGAAACACTTCACCCTCCAAACCTCTAGTGGGCGCCTCCTTCTGCTTTAAAGGCGAGCTGACACAAAATGAGTTTGTGGCTTTGACCAGATGGTCTCGCAGTAAAATCACACAACACAGCGTTCTATTCACAGATCAGAGAGCAGGTTTCTCTAAAGATGACCAACGCTTATTTTAACTTTCGATGAAAAAAAAAAAAAAAAAACTTTTGACAGAACACAGCGTTTTGCGCATGCGTCAGAATATGGCAACACTACAGCAAGCCGGCTGTAGTTAGCTTGTAGCTTCGCTATTTAGCTCTCGAAGAAATGACTTGAACGCCACTTGTGCACAGTTTTCAACTAAAAAAAGTAACAATTAAATCTGACAACTCTGATTTTACTTCAGACAGCATTACTGCGGTTAGCCGGTAGAATACAGATCTCTATCATAGGCTAAATTTCTATCGTTTCTACCGTATATATTGCGCATTCCTAGCATTTACTATTTCCTCCAGTTCTGAAGAATTTTTATATGGAAAAAAAAAAACAAGTTGGCATCATCAGCAATAATGACCGTATGAAATATTTTGGAAGAATTTACAAAGTCGTTGATATAAATAATGAAAAGTAATGGTCCCAAGATTGAACCCTGGGGGACCCCATGTTTGATGGCTCGAATTTGAGATTTTTGATGATTTAGAATTACATAATGTTGTCTACCAAAAAGATAACTTTTAAACCAATTGTATGTCGTTCCTCTTATCTCATAATGATGCAGCTTACATCAAAATAAACTGTATTGAAAGCCTTAGAGAGGTCCAACAACATGCCAACACCATTAACTGTTCAATTGTATCAATATTTCTTTTAGTAAGGTCCAAAATAGCCAAACTGGTAGAACTCTTTTTCCTGAAACCATACTGTGAATTTGAGAGAACCAGCTGTTCATCAAGGTATTCAATTAATCTATGTACAACTCTTTCGAGTATCTTAGATAAAGTTGAAAGAACAGAAATAGGGTGATAATTACTAATGTCATTTTTGTTTCCAGGTTTGTAAATTGGAATGATTTTTGCAATTTTAGCCATTTTAGGCACCACGCCATGCAGTAGGGATAAGTTGATGCTCTCCCTCATGCTTTTAACACCAGTTTTCTCTTTATAAACTATAGGTAATGAACAAAACGTCTTGATACACCATGAAATAATTTCAGTCATCCAAAATCAAAATGACAGCAGCAAAACCATCCGTAATTTGCTCTTTTAACGCTGTATTCCAAAAAGCCGTCTAAACTGAACTCATTTAAGCCCTCGAGTCAGAAAAAGGAGAAGAAAATCAAGAGGTCTGGATGTTTTTCTACATTCTGTGCGCCAACAATCTGCCGGAGCAGGTGTAGCGCAGATGTTCGGCTCTTGGATTTAAGCCCCTGTCGCTGCCTGGGACCAGAGCTGAAATAAAAATCTCAACGCAGACATAAAAACATCTTTACATAAAAACCTGAGGATTGGAAACGATACAAAGATGTCCACACAGGTCCGCTGGAAACATCGTTTGTGGAAATGACTCACCATTTTTTGGATTTGAGCCTCGGAGGAGGGTTTCTTGGAATGAGGAAGAGCGCACGCATGGGGTGCATGTCGCAGAGAGCTGCAGGAGGAATCACAACATCTGTCAGCGTTGGAAACTAAACCAGCACTTACCAAAAATAAGAAGAGCATGGCACATTGTACGCCCGTCAAAAGACTGTCACACAGCAATGACCCGCACGAGCCTTTCAACGGCCGTTCGAAACATTTTAATAAAAACTCACGTGGTGCTCCTTCGGCCATTTCAATCGCCGTGATGCCACACGACCACAGATCACTCTGCAACACAGAAACCATCTCACTGAACGAACCGATAACAGCACAAAGGCGCCCAAAGGCGTGCAGGAGTACGACGACGTCAGTTTTCGCGTGTCCGAATCTTACTCTGTAGTCATACGTGGCATCCGGGTTCTCGTCACAAGCAATGACCTCGGGAGCCATCCAATATGGAGTCCCGATGAAGGTGTTCCTCCTCCCCACGGTCCGATCCAGCTGGGCGCTCACGCCGAAGTCCACTGGACGGAGAAGGGGACAATGGACGGACAAACCATTTGTTTGAAACATAATACATTCGCAATAATTGTTATTTTATTTACCTCATGTTGCGTAGATGCAAACTCACAAGGGATGGAAAAAGATAAACCTAGTGCCTGTAGTGGAGGCGGGTGTTCCTGTACACCCCCACTATCATGGACAACGCCTGGCACTTACATAAGCGCTAAGCTAGCACTATGTAAGTACGCTAGTTTAGCGCTTACGAGCTAGCGCAACTACTTAAATCCACGTCAATGGGAAATTATGCCATCTACCACACCTCACAATGCCCCCCACCCCCTTGAATCGACAACTCTCTGCACCTACGTAGCACTAAGCTAGCACTTTATAAATGCGCTAGCATGAGCTTTGTTGTGAGCTAGCTAGCACGACTACTTGGGCTACGTAAATCCAGTCAATAGGAAGTTATGCCATCTACCACGCCTCCGAACACACACACCCACCACCTCCACCCCTGGAAAAAACTCTTCGGATCTAGATGATTCACGTAAATTACATATTTTTGATTGAAATTGGCGATTTTCACCAAAAATCGACAAGTTTGCGGGGAAAAAGGTACAATTAATAGCTGTAGGGAAGAATGTGCACTTTCCAAAACAGTTTTCCACGGTGACCAACAGCTTTATTGGTTTTGTTCAGGAAATTAATGAATGTGAGCGGCGTCGCTCACCCAGTTTGACTTCGGCGTTCTCCGTCAGCAGGACGTTCTGGCCTTTTATGTCGCGGTGAATCACGTGGTGGGCGTGTAAATGTGACAGACCCTGATCAAAGTAGAAGTAGAATGGTTAAGATCATCAAAACTCAGCTGAAATTTAAACAAAACATATTTTTTTTCTTCTTTTTTATATTTAATACAACTAATTCACCATGTAAATTATCAGCCTCTTGGTGTTATGGTGTAAATATACAGCAGTCTGATGACTAACCTCAAAAATCTAACCAGTCCAGAATCAAACATAAGGGGTGGGGGGTGTAATTTTAATAATGCACCCTCAAGTCTCAGCAAACAGAAGTTTGATCAAGATCTTGAATTAAATGATCTAACGTTTTTAAAAAATGGAAAATCACAAATGCTCTTCAAATATGACGTTTGTTTAGTGCAACTTGCTTAATTAAAAGTATAATTTCTAACAATTGTGCCAAAAACTGTATAAATAAGACATGTTCTATTAAAAAAAGATAAAATGTCTCCAGTCTGAAAGAAAATCCAGCTTCTTCTTTATTATTTCTAATGCTAAGTTTAAACTTTGCTGCATTTTGTGCACAACAGAAATGGGAAGTTAAGACGTTTGTCTTATTAAGGAGATGAGGAGCTCCAGAAAGTCCATTTCAGATTAAATACTGGGAAACAGAGGCTCTAAAAAGTGGGTTTTAGCCATATAATAATTTGTTTTGACCAATAGATAAAGGAAAATTTATCTTGTGAACTCTGTTGCTGGATGAAATAAAGGTCTTCTTTAAAAATAAAAAATGATATTAGGGGTGCACCAGTTGGTCACTGGAATCATTTTCAACTTGAACAATCCAATGCTCAAAAACACCTCAATGAAAAATGTTTAAGTGGATAATTCACCCAAGCAATAAGATGGAGAACAAAACGGTTACCGTATTTTCAGGCGTATAAGTCGCAGGGTTTTTTTGTGTATAGATTTGTCAGTCCTGCGACTTGTATACATTTTTTTTTCTCCCACATTCATAACAATCTGTGATTGATGATTTAAATTTTGAAGAACTGCAACAGCGAGTCCTGCCGTGCACGCTCGCTTCACTCAGCTGGTGCAGGCGGAAGAACGCTGGAGAGCTAGTGGCTCCGGGTGTATGGGGGGGGGGGGGGGGGGGTG